>NC_136265.1:30413716-31013716 GCF_964187855.1 Myxine glutinosa
AATTATGTGGTGGTGAGGTGTTTTTAAATGACGTGGTGGTGAGGTGTTTTTAAATCACATGGTGGTGAGGTGTTTTTAAATCACATGGTGGTGAGGTGTTTTGATTTACGTGGTAGTGAGGTATTTATAATTACGTGGTGGTGAGGTGTTTTAATTATGTGGTGGTGAGGTGTTTTATTACGTACTTTATGGCTGTGAGGTGTTTTTAATTTTGTGGTGGTGAGGTGTTTTTATTACGTGTTTTATGGCTGTGAGGTGTTTTTATTACGTGTTTTATGGCTGTGAGGTGTTTTTATTACGTGTTTTATGGCTGTGAGGTGTTTTTATTACGTGTTTTATGGCTGTGAGGTGTTTTTATTACGTGTTTTATGGCTGTGAGGTGTTTTTATTACGTGTTTTATGGCTGTGAGGTGTTTTTAATTTTGTGGCGGTGTGTTTTTATTACGTGTTTTATGGCTGTGAGGTGTTTTTATTACGTGTTTTATGGCTGTGAGTTGTTTTGAATTTCGTGGCGGTGTGTTTTTATTTCGTGTTTTATGGCTGTGAGGTGTTTTTATTACGTGCTTTATGGCTGTGAGGTGTTTTTAATTTTGTGGCGGTGTGTTTTTATTACGTGTTTTATGGCTGTGAGTTGTTTTTAATTTCGTGGTGGTGAGGTGTTTTTTGATTACGTGTTTTATGGCTGTGAGGTGTTTTAATTAAGGGTTTTATGGCTATGAGGTGTTTTTATTACGTGTTTTATGGCTGTGAGGTGTTTTTATTACGTGTTTGATGGCTGTGAGGTGTTTTCAATTTCGTGGTGGTGAGGTGTTTTTAATTTTGTGGTGGTGAGGTGTTTTTATTGCGTGTTTTATGGCTGTGAGGTGTTTTAAATTACTTGGTGGTGAGGTGTTTTGAATTACTTGGTGGTGAGGTGTTTTGAATTACGTGGTGGTGCGGTGTTTTGAATTACGTGGTGGTGAGGTGTTTTGAATTATGTGGTGGTGCGGTGTTTTGAATTACGTGGTGGTGCGGTGTTTTGAATTACGTGGTGGTGAGGTGTAATCGTCCCAAACTTCCAGTCTGCACCTACCCCTCCCCAATGTGTGTGCTGAGGGGTTCTTTCTTGAAAAAAAAAACATTCAACCTAAATCTTCAACCTAAATTGCCTATAAAAATGTAATATCACAAACACAACAAATACATTTGTGCAAAGTAATTGTTTGTATTATGATTGGTGTAAATCATGACAACACAGCAACTCAGGTACAGTCATTAGCCTCAGCTAAAATAAGCTCGTTCCTCAGTAACGACGCAAGCTAGTATATATATATATATATATATATATATATATATATATATATATATATATATATAATTCCAAATCTATTTAAGATCCGGGTAAATAATCGACCGTCTTTCATAAATCAAATACATGACCACTGACCAGCCTCTCTGTTTCCGTGTTCTTCTGTAAAATGACACACTTTCATCTTGAATTTGGCTGTAAAACCTTTATGTTTTCTCTTACTTTTACGGACAGCAAAAGTGTATAGCAGGGACTTCTAATGGTATGGACGATTTTGTGGAATGATGTAAAATTCAACAGCCAGCAGTGTATTTACACATTTTAAATGGATGAGCAGAGTGGTTCGGTGCTGCTTCCAGGGCTCTTTTCAGGATCGTCACTGAGCCCCGTACAGCCGCCTCCAACTGTAGTTTGTTTGTGGCAATGTTCCCAGGGATGGTTTTTAAGATTTCTGTAAGGTTCTTCTTTATCATTCTCATTACTCCAATTTTATCACTGGTACAATTTTTGTGCTCTTCAGCTTCCAGGATCTTTTCACTTCATTATTGAGGTCTTGGTATTTGGTCATTTTCTTGATTTCCACATTATTTAGGCCAAAATCGCTGGGTACTGATATCTCAATCAGCAATGCCTGCTTTTCTTTTTTTGTACCTCAGTACTATATCCAGTCGCAATGCTTTGTTTTCTATGTTCACGGTCGATGGAATCATCAGGTCATATGTGAGCATTATGTCCTTGTTTTCAATTATTGCTTTTGGTTCATGTTCCCATGAGTTTTGTGGAACTGGGATATTGAAATTTCTGCAGATGTGCCAGTCGATTACTCTACATACCTTGTTGTACCTTTGTGTGTACATCTGCTCTGACATGAGGTTTTTATATCCTGATAGGAGGTGGCTCGTACTTTCTGTTTCCACCTTGCAGAAACTACACTTGTCCGATTGACTCAGTCCTGTCATCTTTTTAAAGCCATTCATGTAGTGTCCTTGGTCTTGGGCATTTATAATGATTAGTTTTCCATCCCAGTTGAGCTGACCTCTTCTTAGCCTTCCAGTGATCCTTATTTGTCTATCTCCAATCTGTCCAACTCTTTTTTTTTACATTTCCCTGTTCTTTTGTCTTTCTCCCGGTTGTCACTATATATCTGCTGGTATTCATCTTGTATTGTTATTTTGTCCTTTTTGCAATCGTTGGGGCTATATTCGTTGCTGTTTCGGTTTGGTGCCTGACATATTTTAATCAGACCTTATTTGGAATTTTTTTGCCAGGTGAGTGAGATACCTTTTCTGCCTTGTTGTGTTCATGCTTGTACACAAATTGTATTCAGTAGTCTGTTGAGTTTTTCATTTACTCTGCTAAGCCTACAGTCATCACTCTGTGCACTTGATTGAGTTCCATTAGGCCGCCATCTTCTTTCTTCTTCGTGTGTGTGTGTGTGTGTGTGTCTCTGTGTGTGTCTCTGTGTGTGTCTCTGTGTGTGTCTCTGTGTGTGTCTCTCTGTCTAGGCCATTCCTTTTTTTACCATTTGAGTTTTTCTCATAAATTTTTCACCAAAGCTTTATTATGATAATATGGAGAAGGCAAATTAATAATTTCGTCAAAAGGTCGAAGGTCAGCATCACATAAAATCATCAATTTTCATCCGATTGACCTGAAATTTTTAGAATTTGCATATTGGGTCACTGACTAGTTATTTCACCAATCAAAACCTACAAGCCGATTGTTTTTTTTTGTTTTTTTTAGATCTAAATCTCAAGGCTGCATGAAATCATCAATTTTCATTTTGTGTTCTTACTCCCGCCAGGGAGTAATGCATTCACGTGTGTGTGTGTGTGTGTGTGTGTGTGTGTGTGTGTGTGTGTGTGTGTGTGTGTGTGTGTGTGTGTGTGTGTGTGTGTGTGTGAACAAGATATCTGGAAAAGTTCTGAACGGATTTGGATGAAAGTTGGTGGGATGATTGCCCTTGGGATAAGGAAGAATTGATTAGTTTTTGGTGAAGCTCAGGATATTATTCCGGATCCAGGAAATTTTTTTGGGAATTTTTGTGGGGATTTTTTTTTCTGTTTTCCTTTAAAAACCATTTTCTCCACAATAATTGGACCGATTGAGAGCAAATTTTCACCATAGGAGGGACTCGGTCTGTGTAATATTTTAATGGTAATTATGACATCACAGGTCACGTGGTTCGGCCGCCATATTGTTTGAGTGAAAAACACTAAAATCCAATTTTCTCCAAAACGCCTGAACAGATCGAGGCCAAACTTTGCAGGCAGAATCGCATACCCATGACGAACAAAAGAGTCAGCAAGCATGACGTCATGCATCACATTGTTTCAGAGTTATGACGTTTTTAAGCACAAACCTTTAAAACCTAGCTCCTCCCTCATTTGTGATCCAATTGAGGGGAAACTTCACAGATCTGTTCAGCATATCAGTCTACTAAAATGTCATTTAGGAATTTGCGATAGGTCATGTGGTTTAGCAGATATCGTTAATTAAACGCAAATAAGAAAAACATTTATATCTCTTGAACCACTTCATTGATCGACGTGAAACTTCATACTGTAGTAGAAGTCATGAAGAGTAACAAGTGTGCAAAATTTGAAGATGATTGGATGTATGGTCTGGAAGCTAGAAGTTGTTATTGCGTGAAGAAGAAGTCTTCGACTGTGGACGATTAATTATTTATCACATGTACAGACTTGCAGGCATCGTTTAACACAATCTCCTGGGTTAATTTGAACCTCAAATAAAATTATAATTCCAGATTTGTCAATGGCTGAGGTATATTAACAAACGCATAAAACAGATTTGGCAAAATTCCAACTTTTTTTTTTTAAAGATCGCATTGTAGGAGTTGCGGTTAACGAGAGGGCGAGACACTTCTTAGCTTGATCCGAGCTCCTTTATTTCAACAGAACTAACACAGACCGGAACTCACGCATCTTTTATAACACCACTCACTCTTCAGGGGGCGTGGCTCCAACAACCGAGCGCACGCCACGCCCATACAATCAATAGCCCCACTGGTCCCGTGCCTGTGGATTATGTCCCAATGGGGTAACCCCCACATGTGCCCCCCCAGAATTCACTCGCACGGGCAATGCCCGCTTTCGGGGGTTGAGCCAACCGAGGGTTGACCGTTGATCAACCGAGGGTTGAGCCAACTCAACCCCAACCAAGTTCACCTTCCAAGTGAGCCGGCTTGAGGCGGTCCACCAAAAGGTGGTCCGCTTTGCCGCCGATGTCGACCACGAAGGACTTGTCCCCGGTCTCCAGAACGCGGAAAGGCCCGTCGTAAGGCACCAGGGCCACGTTAACCTGGTCATACCATCGCTCGGGGCGATGCACCTTCGAACGTTGACACTCGACGCTGGTGTTGGCCAAGTCGCGCACATCCTTCCTGGGCCCGTGCCAAACGAACTTCACCGCCACCAACTTTTGTGACGCCATGTCCCGTGCCTGTGGATTATGTCCCAATGGGGTAACCCCCACAGTATATTCACCCAGGGTTGTGAGAGGCTGAAGAAGAAGAAACCTCGCATGGGCTTCCCAGACCAAATAAATAATTCTGGCTCTGCGATGTTCAGGTTTATTACTCCCGCCAGGGAGTAATGCATTCGATCGTGTCCGTCCGTGTGTGTGTGTGTGTGTTCGTATGTTCGTGTGTTTGTGAACAAGATATCTGGAAAAGTTCTGAACGGATTTGGATGAAAGTTGGTGGGATGATTGCCCTTGGGATAAGGAAGAATTGATTAGTTTTTGGTGAAGCTCAGGATATTATTCCGGATCCAGGAATTTTTTGGGGGAATCTTTGGGGAATTTTTTTTTCTGTTTTACTGCATTAAAGCTTTTATTCTTATTCTTAAATGATGTTTTTCTCCTCTAATTCCGAGATATATCAAAATAAATTATCTTTTCATTTATTGTTTTGGGGAGAGGGGATGTTAAACAAAACGTATTATTCCAACTTGAGCCACGGCAGGAGTATGCGCTCTACTGAGTGGCGTTCTAGTTTTTTACTTGTTTTGTTATTTTGAGCATATGGAAGAAGAAGAAGATGTCTGAATACAAACGGACGCGGGCGGGCTTTGCATTTTCAGATGCTTTCTAGTTACCCTGCGCTCGCGAAGCGAAAAGCGGGGTTAAGCATTCAGATGCATACGTGTGGTGTGTCTGCATTTTAAAAATTCATTTTCTCAGCAACCGTTGGTCCGATTGACACTAAATTTTCACCATGTTGCGCCTCCTCCTTTAGAATATTTTAATGATAATCATGACGTCATAGGTCATGTGGTACAGGCACAACAACAATGCTTGATCTGATCAGTATGAATTTTTTTTTTCCCCCTCTGCAACAGTTAGGTCTGATGGACACTAAATTTGTACCATAGGTACGCCGCCTCCTGTATAATTTTCTAATGATAATTATGACATCATACATCACATGATGCAGGCTCCATCTTGGCAAAATCGAAAAACGTTGCACCTCTATATCTCCAAAACCACTCCATGGAAAAACCTGAAACATGGTGCATTGTGAAGTACTCCCCATGGAGAATAAGATATGTTAATGATTATGTCATCAGTACCTTAATTATGACATCATAATTTGACAAGTACAATGCTTGATCCGATCAGGATGAATTTATTTTCTCTACAATTCTTGGTCCGATTGCACAATTTTCACCAAAGGAGTGCCTCCACCTGTAGAATTTTAGTGTTAATTATGATGTCATAGGTCACGTGGTATGGGCGCCATCTTGGAAAAACGTTACCCCTCTATATCTCAAACAGCTCCATGGAAAAAAATTGGAACGTGGCTCATTGTAAAGAACTCCACATGGGGAATAAGTGTTGTTATCGATGATGTCATTGGTGCCTTAATGATGACGTCATAATTCGTCAAGTACAACGCTTAGTCTGATCAGTTTGAAATTTCGTGTGTGATCTACACAACAATTATATTAGAGAATATAAATTTATGATGTCATCGCTCATGTGGTTTGGCACCCATATTGGATCAAAAAAAACCCTTCAAAAATAGAATAGTTGGCTCACACCAAGTTGACTGCTCACTGCTCAGGGTAAGTCTTCTATGAATACCATCTAGTTTTTCAAGTGATTCTTCATAATTGAAAAATTGGGCCAAAAATGATATATATATATATATATATATATATATATATATATATATATATATATATATATATATATATATATATATATATATATATATATATATATATATATATATATATATATATATACGAGGAATCCTACGACCCTTAGAGACGTGAAACAATTCATCCGTAATGAGACTGCTGCCTTAACGACTGAAACATGTAGAACTGCATGTCAGAGTGCGGTTTGAACATTTGAACTGATCTGTTTCATGTATATTACTGTTTAACGAGTAATCAAGTTTTGTTTTGCACCAAAGAACAATAATAAACTTAGTTGCTTGTTGCAGGTATTGTTCTTCAAAATGTGCCCAGGGTTTCTGGACCACCCTGTATATATATGTATATATAACGTGGCCATTGGCAACTCAAGGGTGGGCCGTTATGATGTTTGTTTCTTCCCCTCCACTGCCAAACTCTGGAACTCTTTACCTTCACATGTCTTTCCCAACACTTGTGATCTTCCCCTTTTCAAAAAGCAGATTCTCTGCTTTCTCAAAAATTCTTAGACTATTCTCTCCTTCTTTACTTTTCTCTATCAATGCAGCTCTTTTATTTGGCCTGGCCTCGATGAGGACGACATAGTCTGTGCCTGGAGCCTTCTACATAAAATATATATATATATATATATATATATATTATATATTTTTATACATACATATAGTCATACATGTATATATATGTATATATTGTCGTGTTACCCGGGGTTAACACCCTAGGATGACGGGTAGCCGATCGTTATTACTCCCGAGGCGTCCAACCGAATTTATGGCGCACGCGGGACCAAAGGTTACGAGGTCCTTAACTGGGCTGATCAGCATGAGGGGGGTTATCCGATCCCCACAAACACAGAAACGAATATACAGGCACGACAAAGAAATGCAATGAAGAATGGGCTTAATGAGGATTAAATGCAAACTAAACTCGAACGCCACTCAGTAGAGCGCATACTCCCGCCGTGGGTGGCCGCTGCTGAGCCCTATCTTCCAATGGTAAAAAATCCTTCAAAAAATTCCTGGATCCGGAATAATATCCTGAGCTTCACCAAAAACTAATCAATTCTTCCTTATCCCAAAGGCAATTTATCCCACCAACCTTCATCCAAATCCGTTCAGAACTTTTCCAGATATCTTGTTCACAAACACACGAACATACAAATACACATACGCACACACACGCGTGGACACGATTGAATGCATTACTCCCGGGCGGGAGTAATAAAATGAATGTTGAGGTAAAAAAAACTATTGTTCGAGTTGAGGCACCTCCACTCCGACACAATTACAGACACACTGGGGAAAGATAATAGAAAATATATGTTCCCTTTTTATGGCACTCAGCTCTGGTCTCGACGAGCACTTTTGTGAGGTTGGTCGACGAGAGGACCGCGCGTCGAAGCGCCTGAACAATGGCGCTGGTCAATCACGCGCGCAAGACGTCCTCCTCTCTCACTCCTCACCAGAAAGCACAGCACGACCACAACCTCCCCGAAGAGCACCGCGTCAAACAAGAGGCCTTCCTTCAACCGGGCAAAGGCTCCTCAAGCTCCAAATGTTCTCTTCCCGAGTGCACACGAGCAGAGCGACCGTCCGCCACGAAACAGCACCAGAGAGAGCGCAAAACAGATTCTTCCTCTTCGTTATCGAACCTTCTCGCTCTGACGTCACACCGATGTCACCCCGACCAATCGCCTTGTTCCACCCATCGCTCCATGGTCGGGCTCGACGAATGACGAAGCGTCAAGCGTGGCAACTACTCAACGTGTCCACGTTATGGACTCCCATCACATAGCAACAATGTAATTGGGCATGGTTTGCCGGCCACGATAGCTTCCACGCCCCTCGTCCCACTCTGGGGATGTGACCTTGTTCCTTCGTTGGTTGGTGGGTGGGGTTTACTTTCCGATCATAATGTCCGGATCTCTGTCGGCATTATGTTGGTTGTCATGGTTTAATGGAGCGCACGTTTGCATGGCTGGCTGAGTGAATGTAAAAACAACGTAAGGGAAAATCACAGGAGGCAATTACATACTGGGAATTATCCTTAAGCCCTATCTAACTCGCACAAAACCACCCTCCATGTGGTGACACATAAACACTCTTAAGCTCAAAGTTTACCCTGCTTATTTACATCGAAATGGGCTTTCTTCGCGTCCACGGTCCACGGTCCACGGTCCATGCTAATCTACACGGTTCTACCTCCTCTATGGTATTTCATCCTTACCCCCCACAAACGTAACAATATAAATATATCACGGTGTCTCAAAGTTAATGGACGGATTCGGACGAAACTTGGTGGGCTGGTTGGGTCTATGACGACGAATTGATTAGATTTGGGTGAAGGTCACAAAGGTTCCCTGTGTAAAGTTTTCCACACTAATCCGTCTCATTCACTGAAGTCTCATCAAAAAGTTTTATCATGGAAACTTTCATTCTATGCCACTTTTGTACCTCTCTCCCCGCCTGCATGTTTATAGTATTTGCAAGAGTAAATGGTTTGCTCAAAAAAATATGTTGATTGGCCTCCAGGTGAAGTCTTCATGAAAGTGTACGTTTTCTGATTCATGGCTGTTTTAAAAATGCGTTGATGTTTTTACATCCTTGTGACAAATGTCGTTTCTTTTTTCTGATCAATCTTCAGAGAAACGGATGCCGATCGTTAGGATGTTGTCGTTTACGAAGAATACTGTCACGTTCACTGAAAATTCTTCACAACAACACAAGAAGAATACGGATTATAAACAGAAACGTATTAATCAAAAAGAAAAGATGAAGATTCCCACTTCCGAAAAAATACAAGGGTGCATTGTGTGCAATCAATCATTCGGTTGCATTTCAACCTATCAGAATCACCTGAGGATGCATATTGGTGAAATACCGTACACGTGTCATGTTTGCAAGAAATCATTTAATAAGAACACGTTCTACCGGGCACACATGAGGACACATCCTAGGGAAAAGCCATACAAGTGCCTTATCTGTAATAAATCATTAAAATGGAAGTCGTTGTACCAGACACACATGAGGATTCATACCGGAGAGAAACCGTTTAAGTGCACTTTTTGCAATAAATCATTCAGTCAGAAATCAACCCGCCAGACGCATATGCGTACACACACTGGGGAGAAGCCATACAAGTGCAACGTGTGCAAAAAATCATTTCTTCAGTCGACAAACTGCCAATTGCATATGAGGATTCACACTGGGGAGAAGCCATACAAGTGCACCGTGTGCAGCAAATCATTTCTTTACTCCTCTACCAGCCTGGGACACATGAGGACCCATACTGGGGAGAAGCCTTACAAGTGCACCGTGTGCAATAAATCATTTATTCAGTCCTCGGCCTGCCTGGGACACATGAGGACACATGCTGCAGAGAAGCCACAATATGAGTGCACCGTGTGCAGTAAATCGTTCAGTGACAGCTCAAACTGCAAGAAACATATGAAGATTCATACAGAAGAAAAGTCGTTCAAGTGCAGCATCTGTAATAAATTATTCCGTTCTAATGCGGAATGTCTGATTCACATGAGGACCCATACTGGTGAGAAGCCATACAAATGCGATATGTGCAATAAATCTTTCAGCAGCATGTCATACCGCAATCGACATACAAGGACGCACACTGGGAAGAAGCCGTACAAGTGTGATGTATGCAATAAATCTTTCAACAGCATAACAGACCGCAAGATACACATGAGGACCCATACTGGGGAAAAGCCATATAAGTGTACTTTTTGTAATAACTCATTCAGGCGGAATACAGACTGCCGGGAACACATTAGGACCCATACTGGGGAGAAGCCGTACAAGTGCAGTGTGTGCAGCAAATCATTCAGACTGAACACACACTGCCAGGTACACATGAGGATTCACACTGGGGAGAAGCCGTACAAGTGCAGTCTCTGTGATAAATCATTCCGTGACGCTTCAACCTGCCGTGGACACTTGAGGACCCACACTAAATGACCTCATTAATGAGCAACAAGAGAAAAATGACCACAGTGTGGTCACCAGCTGCGACGTGTCGAATCATGAGGATATCAGTTGCTTAATGCGCTACCAAATTCGACCAGTCATTAAATTATACGCATGCACTAGCGCGTCTTTTTGTCTTTCAGTTCTGGTCTTGTCCGTTGTTTTGCGACGCAACATGCTTCATCAACTGATTACATATAATGTATGGACGTGAACGTTATTTCTGTTAATGTTAGTTATTTATTAATGTTAATTCTGGGTGGCAGAGGGATAATTTGAAACGGGCTTGGTCGGTAGGGGAAGTCCGAGTGTATGCGCATGTGCTATTCAATAATTACACCTAATTTGTGTCAAGTTCTGTGAAACGAGATTGATATGAAAACATTCATGTTGTCTTTGTTGCTAAATTTTTTCTGGTTTCTTCAAACAAATCGCGATTTTAGTCCGCGGTGTTCTTACCTCATACCAACACACATCTGAGTGTATGCGCATGCGCTATTCAAAAAGGCACCCCAACAACAAGAACAACAACGCGGTCCTCTCATAGAGCTGCTCGTCGCAGCTAAAAACACTCATATACACCAAGGACAACATAAATATCTACCTAAGAACAACGACACAAGCTAGAAAATGAAGCATCATACCCTAACCCTATACCTTTGATTATAAAAGAACCAACAAATATGTCGCAAACAAATGTGCAAAACAATTCCCAAGAAAGACCTACGTAGAACAAGGCTGAACATGACATGTCTCTCCCTAAGAAACAAAATCAAAGCCATTAACCCACTTGCAGTACCAGAGTTCCAATACATTGGTGGAATAGTAAGCTCACCACAATAAAAATCAACAGGCTGGATACCAAAACAAGGAAACTCCTCACGATCCACAAAATGTTCTACAAAAACCAGTGCGGCCTGACAATGTACCTGCTGAGACAAGAAGGAGGTGGGATACCGAAACGAGGAAGTTTCTCACGATCCATAAAATATTCTACAAAAACCAGTGCGGCCCGACAATGTACCTGCTGAGACGAGAGGGAGGTGGTGTCCTGATGGGGTTCAACCAATTGCACTAAACGACGACTGGAGGATTGGCTAAGTATGTGAAAAGCTCAACAGACTACCAAATCCATTTCATGCACAAACATAAACACAAACCAGAAAAGGGAATCTCTTACTCACCTTGAAAAGGATTTCCAGGAACAGATGTGAATAGAAGATGCTACACATGAAATAGAAACAGCGGTGAATGCAGGCCGAATGAGTGTAAAGGACACGGAAGAAAATTTCAAATAAAACATCAACCATTCATTCTACATCGATAATTGGGAGAATGGCGAAAGAGCAGGACAATTTTAAAAATGTAATTGGATTTGAGTGGCAAAGAAAAGCTCCACTTTATTGGGATGGAGATTAAGATATAACTAGGACGGCACTCGGAGCATACTTCCTCCAGGCTGAACAGTTCAGGTTTTGCATCCCACTGATAGGCCAGATGTGTATACGGACCTTAAAAAGTCAAATCAGCGTGTTCTTGGCAACTACTCAACGTGTCCACCAAGTTTTGTCATAATCTGTCCATAACTTTTTGAAATGTCATGCGATGCATCCTTTTTCGTCCTGTCACTCATTGGTGAAGAATCCCTGAATTTTTTTTTTAATTCTCGTATCCAGATCCGGATGTTCATCAACATCGAATAATTTTGTCTTTGTCACACGCCTAACCTGTTCACTACGTTTCATCCGAATCCATCCCGAACTTTTTGCGATATTGTGCTATATATTGTTGTTGGCCCAATCTCTCAATGGTGAAGAATCGCTTAAAAAAATATCACCCGGAACCGGATCTTCTCCAAAATCTTATCAATCTATCCGTGTCACACACCAAACCTGTCCAGCAAATTTTGTCTGAATCTGTCCATAAATTTTGGAGACATCCTCCTTTCAGATAAACAGACAGGGATTGAAACTGAAAACATATACTTCTTCCACCTTCAGTGGAAATAAATAGCACCATCAATGACAAAACTGATGAGGAAAATGGCACGTGTGGGTCAAAACGGACAACACCAATCACCTTCTCTCGGGATAAAACAAACAAATTTCAGAACAGCTTCTTTTCTTTTTTTCCAAACATGGTCTCGGCTCGTGGAAGGGCAAGGACATAGCACAGATCAGGATACAACATAAAAAAGGGGGGAAACACCAATAGCTGGGCAAAGGGAGAAGGTAGACGGAGTCAGTCAAACAAGGGATGCAGGCAACGGTGAGGGTTAGGGGAGAACGCAAGGGGTGGACAAGATGGATACATAAGAAAAAATTTGCGAGGGGTGGAGGTGATTTAATGTGTGTGGAAATATCTTTGGATGAGTGTGGGGGTAGAAAATGGCCTGAGGTTGGGGTGATCAGCTGTCTCAAAAATTATGATGGAAGAATGAGAGTGTGGAAGGCAGTTCAACAGGTGGGAAAAGTGGAATAAATGAGTGCAGGTGAGCATTGGTTCTGGATTTAGGCAGTTTCACTGGGAGGAGAGTGCTGGTGGACCATGTGTGTCCTGCAGATACCTCTAGGATGTTGGGGGGGAGACAGAGCATGGAGAGGGTGCAAGACCAGAGATGAGATGGAAAAGGCAGAGAGACCACCAACCTGTTGGCGATGGCAAAGTGATAGGCCCATAGACTTTGCTTCATCGCGAGAGATTCCAATGATCTTGAAGACCTTGGTTTCCACGACATCAATCTGAGGAAGACGTGAGGCAGAGGAGCCAGCCCAAAGGCGACAGCAGTACTCCATGAAGCTGTGGATGAAAGCCTTGTTGGTGGATAGGAGCTCTGGTGTGCCAAGGAAGGGCTTTACATAACTGAGGATGCCCAGTCGGCATATGGCTTTGGAGGCCAACTTTGAAATGTGGCTTGCCCAAAAGCGTTCATGATTGAGAAGTGAGACCCAAGAGTTTGAGTGACTGAACCTCTTTGAGAAAGTAGATTGGGAGGATTTGTGGAATTGTCCTTTCGGAGAGAGAGAGTGAGTGTGTGGGATTTCTCAGGATTGAAAGACATGTTGCAAGTGCTTGACCTTTTTGTGATTTTGTTAAGGTCTGAGGAGAGGGAAAAGGAGGCTTACTCTGTGAGAGAGATGATGTCACGGCAGAGAGTGGAGTCATCAGTAAAGAGATCAAGAGGATTTTCCAGAGTCAGTGAGATCATCAATTAAGATGGGGCCTAGAACTCCAGCTTTGACAGGGAGAGAGAAGAAAGGGATCCGTTAAAGCCACACGTTAATGACAAGAGTGGAGGAAGTCAGTAATCCAAGAGTGGTGTTGGCCTTGGATTCCATGGGCAGACAGTTTGGAGAGCAAGGCAGGATGCCAGACCGTGTGGAAAGCTCGAGATGTGTCAAGAGAGACAACCCTGATCTCAGGTCTGATATTGAGGGCCTCCATCCATTGCAGGAGAGTAGAAGCAACATGTCCAAGGTAGAGTGACCAGGTCTGAATCCAAGAGTACCAGCTTTTACTGGTAAGAGGGGCACTGCATCAGCGGCACAGCCGCACTTCCAGAATTGATGCAACCAACAGCCACAGGCTGCACACGAAACAACAACTTTTCACTGAAAGAAAAGCATTGTAGTTCTGAAAAATGAAAACAATAAAAAGAGAAAAATCTGCAGACTTTGATCATGTGACACTTATTACCATCATTGAGGGTTCAATATTTAAGATCTGGTCACCTGGACGATTGGTACAAGTTTGTGTAACATTGGTACGAGTTGGCTGCTGCTGTTCAACGGTTGTGGACTGATGCGTATTGTTCGGAACAGCATCCTTTGCTGCACGGGTTGTGATGCTCAGTTACACTGGTGATGGGAACAAATGGGAAGCTGTCATTTTGGGAAAGGGAGGGATTCGAGGGAGGTGGATTACTTTGAAAAATATTTACTGAGAAAAAAGAAAAAAAAACTTTCTTTTTATGTTTTTGGAGTAATTGTTTCATTTTTGAGTATTTGATTTCGTTATTAAAATATTTTTTATTTTCTGTCAACTGTTTTGATTTTGTTTGTATCAGCGTTATTGCTTTGAGTATTATCCCCATGCTTTGAAAAAAAAACAACAAAAAAAAACAGAGGGACATTGTAACCGGGTCTTTGTCCGTCCGTCACGCTATCTCCTCCTAAACGTTGTGCAGAAATTCACCAAACTTTGGAGTTATGATCATCACATGGCAACAAGGTGCGAGAGCAGCATCATTTTTGGCTGCGCCCTTTGGGGTCAAAAGGTCAAATACAAGAATATGAATTATGTGTACATTTATAAAAACTTTTCGATGAAACTTTGTATGTGCAATCAACATTGGGGGATGCATGAAATATTGAACTGATTTTTTGGTTTGACCTCTGGTTCATGCATAAGGGAGTGGGAATGTGGGGTCAAACATGAGATTTTTTAACTCAAAATTTGATATTGTGCCATTCCTGGTTGAATCTTTGGCTTCCTTAAATCTTGCTTTTGGTGGTAAGCGCCGGGATTTGTGATGGGTTTTTTGTCATTATTGTCTTGAGTCTGAGTTGTTTGAATGTTTGAAATTATTGTTTTGATTGGTGAAAGAGTTTGACTGCTTCTTTTTTTTATTTTCATTTTTTAAACCTTTTTTGCATTGAAAAAAGTCTTCGGCCATCAAGGAAAGCCAGCGAGGCAGAAATGCATCCGTGAATTGATTCCCTTCCCAAGGGGTGAGATGACATTTCCAAAAAAAATACTTCCAAACTCTCAAGCTTGTTATGCAGGCTGGCTGATACTGTGGGTGGTAGAGAAGCAGCTACCATTCCCTTCTTCTTCTTCTTCATCTTCTTTTTCTTCTTCTTCTTCCAGAAGGTGACTGAAGAGTTCTTTCTTTCACAGAACTAAGGTTGTTTGTTTGTGAAATAAATGTTAGCACTTTCACGAGCTTCGATTCAGTATACAAAAAAAAAAAAAAAAAGTGGGAAGTTAAATTTCAACTTCAATATTTTCCCCACTCCACCCAGATGTACCGTACTCTGTGTTACCGATTATTCTAACAAAGCAGTTTCTTGGCCTGGGACCATCCCTCTCCCAGCAGGAGTTGGGACAGGAATTTGTAATTTGTTCAGGGGGCGGTGATAACTCACGTACCCTTCGAAAAGGACACCGTTTGATCTTTAACGTCCACTAAGTAATGCCAGCAGATAGGCGTTATGTTTCTGGGTTGTCCGTCCATCCGTCCGCACGGGCGAAACCTCATTTTTCTCAGCAACCACATGTCCGATTGAGACAAAACTTTCAGGGCAGGAGCAACACCCATGTAAAATGTTTTTATAATAATTGTAAAATCATAGGTCACGTGGTATGGCAGCCATCTTGAATTAAACTCAAATAATTAAAAAATTGTTTCTGGGAAACCACTGAATGGAAAAATTTGAAACTTTACGCATTGTCAAGTACTCCCAATGGGGAACAAAGGCATCATAATGATGACATCATCGGTGAAGTGGTATACCAGCCATAAATGTAAAAATCTGAAATTGCATGCACATGATCAATTACCCATTTGTTTTGAAATATTAAATTTATGACATCAGAGGTCAGATGGCTTGGCAGCCATCTTGGCTTGAAAGCCGATATTTTAAAACCCCCCTTGTCCGAAACCGCTTGCCCATTTGATGTGAAACCTGTCATGTCTGGTAAAAATGTGATACTTGATAAAAGCTGAAGGGATTTAAATCAAACTTGTTTATTTTTAGGACAGTGAACGAGGGCATCGACCCATTGTCATGGGCAGGGACTACGCGGAGGCATATTGGAAACGCAGTCGCATTGCTCTAGTTATGGATAGTTGAGGCTCTTGAAAGAGCTCATTCACTGAATGGGTCAAGACGTGAAGGGACAAACAGACAAGTGTGGATGGGGTTGAAGGCCACGATAGAGGGAGAGTTGGACAAACAATGGGTTTGTGGAGGAATGGGTGGTGGGAAATGATGCATGGAATGGACAAGATGGATATAGAAGGAATCTTCATTGGTAGAGATAACTAAAAAAAAAACAACACTGTTTACCTGAAAGTTCACAACACTCTGGCTCTTCCACGAGCCTCGACTGTGTATACAGCAACAGCAAAAAAAAGCTGGAAAGGCCCAAGGAGATTGCACAACGAGTAATTCGGAAAAATCTCTGTTCAGTTTATACTTTGTTTTCCTGAGAGTTCACAAGATGATACAAGACCCATCACATCCACTCCCAAATCGTTTTAGTTTTCATCGATCATGACCTTTTGTTCCCCGGACACGATGTTGTCGTTATGGACAATAATTTGTACCAAAGGCAATCCATCTGTTCAATGATAATAATACAAGAAGGGTTTCGTATAATGAATTTGTCTTACAGACATGTAGCCTGTTACAGATATGCAGCCTATTACAGATATGCAGCCTATTACAGATATGCAGCCTATTACAGATATTCAGACTATTACATATATGCAGCCTATTACAGATATGCAGCCTATTACATATATGCAGCCTATTACAGATATGCAGCCTATTACAGATATGCAGCCTATTACAGATATGCAGCCTATTACATATATGCAGTCTATTACAGATATGCAGACGATTACATATATGCAGACGATTACAGATATGCAGCCTATTACAGATATGCAGACTATTACATATATGCAGACTATTACATATATGCAGACTATTACAGATATGCAGCCTATTACAGATATGCAGCCTATTACAGATATGCAGCCTATTACAGATATGCAGCCTATTACATATATGCAGACTATTACAGATATGCAACCTATTACATATATGCAGCCTATTACAGATATGCAGCCTATTACAGATATTCAGACTATTACATATATGCAGCCTATTACAGATATGCAGACTATTACATATATGCAGCCTATTACAGATATGCAGCCTATTACAGATATGCAGCCTATTACAGATATGCAGACTATTACATATATGCAGCCTATTACAGATATGCAGCCTATTACAGATATTCAGGCTATTACATGTATGCAGCCTATTACATATATGCAGCCTATTACAGATATGCAGCCTATTACATATATGCAGCCTATTACATATATGCAGCCTATTACATATATTCAGCCTATTACAGATATGCAGCCTTTACAGATATTCAGACTATTACATATATGCAGCCTATTACAGATATGCAGCCCATTACAGACACGCAGCCTATTATATATATTATTGGGAAAAATGCCAGGGGCATAGAAAAGGCCCCTTTTTATGGTATGTGTCATGTGGCAAAGTATAGAAAAGAAGGGACATTCCATAGCTTGTAGAAAATGTTGAACAATATAAAAGAAGGGACATTCAAAAAATCTCGAGTACATGCTGGACTACCTTTGTGTTCTTAGGAGGAACCAAGTAATGCTCTAGAAAAGTTCATATAAAGGGCGCCAATTTGATTCATACAGCTGCATGAAGTAAATGTATTTTATTTGCCAGATGTAGGGTGCCCCTTTATATAAACCTTTTTTAGTGCATTACCTGGTTCCTCCTAAGAACACAAGGGTAGTACAGCATGTACTCGAGATTTTTTGAATGTCCCTTCTTTTCTATTGTTTGGCATTTTCTTCAAGCTATGGAATGTCCCTTTTTTATATTGTTTGGCTCAAAAAATATATATACAGTCATGTGAAAAAGTAAGTACACCCCATGTAAAGTTTTGACATTTTCAACATATTTCAACATACAGCTATTTGATCTTCATTTCAACAATATTGATAGATAAAGGTGATATAATATAACAAATATCATGAAACATTTACATTTTGTAGTCCATTGTATCTATCTATAATTCCAGTAATCTCTGTGTGTATGTTTGTTTGTACGTTTGTTTGTTTGTATGTCTGTGACCGCTGTTTCTCGACAACTACCGGTCCGATATACTTGAAACTTGCCAGGTATATTGCTGGGGACCCGAGGATGTGCCTTTTCAAGGTTTTAAATTAATCGCAGAAGTACTTACCGAGCTATGTCCAAAAAACGATTCAACCAATCAGAGAGCAGCGAGCTATCACGTGTGCCGAACGTGGCGAACACACTCTGCCTCGGATGGCACATTTGAGAGCGTATTCATTTATTTCCCGTCGGCAAACTATGTTGCCGTTAAACTATGTTTTAAAACTAATTATAAAACTAATTAAAACTAATTTGCGATTCATCGTAACTGCGATTTGCGAACTTCCGGACAGTCAAGAGTCAAATGAGGACGTCACTTCCGGACTTACGTAGCGGCTAGCGGGCGCCATTTGGAGGAGCTGGGAGGACTCAGTCGTGATAGAGTGAGCCTGAGTGAGTATATCAAGACAAGAACAAGATCTAGAAGGAGGTATGTACGGTGCGATTCATATAATATATTGTTTAGTTATCGTCGATGAGGAATTTGGGGGCCCGATTAACTGCAGCGCCATCCGAGCTGCGGCGTCGGGACGATACATTCATTGTACGGTAACATCACGCACTTACGGGCACGTCCTATATATATAGTACGGGCATGCCCTAGTAATTTAAATAAACATAAATGGAAATTTCGCATGTGGAAAAAGTAAGTACACCCTTGGCACTAATAGGTGGTATTGCCCCCTTTGGCAGAAACAACCTCAAGTAGGCGTTTCTTATAACTGTCTACCAGTCTCTGACAACGACTGGGAGAAATGTTTGCCCTCTCCTCCATGCAGAATTCTTTCAGCTGTGTGATGTTTGAGGGGTTTCTTGCATGCACAGCTCGTTTCAAATCCCCCCACAACATCTCGATGGGATTTAGATCCAGGCTTTGACGTGGCCATTCCAGAACCCTCCATTTCTTTCTTTTCAGCCATTCCTTGGTGGATTTACTGGTATGTTTAGGGTCATTGTCATGTTGCAAGGTCCACCTTTGGTTGAGCTTCAGCTTTCCCACAGATGGCCTCACATTATCCTGAAGCAGCCTCTGGTACAATGAAGAATTTATAGTGGATTCTATGATGGTGAGCTGCTCAGGCCCTGATGCAGCAAAGCTGCCCCAAACCATAATATTTCCACCACCATGCTTTACAGTTGGTATCAGGTTCTTGTGGTCAAATGCTGTCTTTGGTTTTCGTCAAACATGTCTTCTGGTACTGTGGCCAAATAGCTCTACCTTTGACTCATCTGTCCAGAGCACATTGTTCCAGAAGTGCTGGTCTTTGCCGAGGTGTTCATTGGCAAACATTAGTCTTGCCCTGATGTTCTTTCTGGACAGCAAATGTTTCCTCCTGGCACACCTCCCACGTAGATCAAATTTGTGCAGCCTCTTTCTAATGGTAGACTCGTGCACTTTGACATCAACAGTGGCAACAGCTACTTGTAGGTCCCGTGATGACATTCTGGGGTTCTTAGAGACTTCTTTCAGCATCTTGCGGCCTGCTCTCGGGCTGAACTTGCTGGGGCGGCCTGGCCTGAACAAGTTGGCAGTTGTTTGGAATCTTCTCCGCTTGTAGATGATCTTCCGGACAGTCGAATAATTGATTTCAAATTGTTTGGAGATCTTTTTAAATGCCTTCCCAGACTCGTAGGCATCTATAACCTTCTTTCTGAAGGCCTCAGAGAGCTCTTTTGATCTAGGCATGGTGACGCCACACACTTCAACAACAAAGAGCAAACCAAACGAAATGTCTTTTTTTTTTTTCTTTTCTTTTTTTTTTTTTTTTTTTTTTTTTTTTTGTTTTGTTTTGTTTTGTATACAAGATCGAGGCTCGTGAAAGAGCGAACATTAATCACACAGAAAGACAAACCGACACATAAAACATATAACATAGGGAGCGGTAGACAAGATGGGGAGAGAGGGGGAAGGACACAAACACAACATTTGAGAGCAGGGACCGAGAGACATGGAGACATCGAGAGATCTGAGAGAGGGCGAGGGCTTTGGGGGGGGGGCGTGGGAAGGGGGCAGTGGGAGAGGTATAAAACATATGGACACTGCCAGGACTTCCAGGAAAGAAGTTGGAATTTCAAACAAGGTGGACCTGGGGTGAATTAGCGGGGGTAGAAAAGATCAAGGTTTTGGATGGGGGAAGATAAGAGATGGTGGTGAACAGCTGTTTTAAAGACCTGGAGGGAGGAGTGGGATTGAAGGGAGTGAGGGAGTTTGTTCCAGAGGCGGGAGAAAAGAGGAATGAAAGAGTGAAGGTGAGGGAAGAGCCGAGATTTCGGCAGTTTAACCATCAGAGGGTTGCTGGCAGATCTTGTGCGACCTGTAGGAATATTTGGGGGACAGAGCACAGAGAGAGCTGGGGGTGCAAGGCCGGAGAGGAGTCGGTAGAAGACAGAAAGACCACCTACCCGCCTGCGGTGAGTGAGTGAAAGGCCCTCAGAGATAGCTTCATCGCGGGAGATTCCAATAATTCTGAAAGCTTTGGTTTCAACAGCGTGAAGCCGAGCTAGGTGTGAGGCAGGAGCACCGGCCCATAGGGGAGAACAGTATTCCATTGAGCTGCGGATGAAAGCCTTGTATGTGGTGAGGAGCTCAGGTGTGCCGAGGAAGGACTTCGCACGACGGAGGATGCCCAGTCGGCGACTGGCTTTGGAGGCCAGCTTGGAAATGTGGTTTTCCCAAGAAAGATCATGGCAGATAGTGAGACCTAAAATCTTGAGCGGCAGAACTTCTTGGAGAGGATTGTTGAGAAAGTAGATGGGAGGGTTGTCCAGTCGATCTTTTCGGAGAGACATAGTAAGAGTGTGAGATTTGTCAGGATTGAAAGACATGTTCCACTTGTTTGACCAGTCTGTGATTTTGTCCAGGTCTTCAGAGAGTGAGGAGGCAGCAGACTGCCGATCTGAGGGAAGAGGAATGGAGCGGCAGAGAGTGGAGTCATCAGCAAAGAGATAGAGAGGATTTTCGAGAGAGTCAGAGAGATCATTGATGAAGACCAGAAAAAGCACGGGGCCCAGAACACTGCCTTGGGGAACTCCAGCCTGAACAGGAAGAGGAGATGAGAGAAACCCATTCAGGGCCACACGTTGACGACGACTAGAGAGGAAGTCCGCCAGCCATGCGTGGAGATTTCCATGGATACCAAAGGAGGAGAGTTTGGTGAGCAGAGCAGGGTGCCAGACCGTGTCGAAGGCACGTGATATGTCGAGGGAGACAGCTCTAATTTCCTGTTTGGCATTGAGGACCTCCATCCATTGTTGAGACAGCAGAAGCAGCATGTCCAGAGTAGAGTGACCTGGTCTGAAACCAAATTGATGATCAGAGATCAAGCCATTGGAGAAGAGGAAAGATTTCATATCAGAAGCAATGATGGATTCCATGACTTTGCTGATAATTGGGAGAAGGCTGATTGGTCTGTAGTTGCTAGGATCTGTTTTTGCACCTTTTTTGTGCAAAGCGGTGATGTTGGCTGATTTCCAAGCAGATGGCAGTTGACCTTGAGCAAAAGAGAGGGTGAAGAGAACAGAGAGAGGGTGAGATAGAGCAGCAGAGCAGGATTTTAGGACCCGTTTGTCTGAGGTTTAAGTCTGAGTCTGAGGACCAAGTCTGAGGTTTAAATAAGACAAATTCCTCCGAGATCCTCTCTAACGATGTTCTAATCATTTGCACCTGAGCTGGTGCACCTGATTCTAATTTTAGGTATTTGAAGTAGTGATAAATGTAGGGGTGTACTTACTTTTTCCACATGCGAAATTTGCATTTATGTTTATTTAAATTCTACAATGGATGACAAAATGTAAATGTTTCATGATATTTGTTATATTATATCACCTTTATCTTTCAATATTGTTGAAATGAAGATCAAATAGCTGCATGGTGAAATATGTTGAAAAAGTCAAAACTTTACATGGGGTGTACTTACTTTTTCACGTGACTGTATGTATACACAAAGAATTAAGTTAAGCACCCCCTAATATATATTCTTTGTGTATATGTATACATTGGCATATATTCTAAGGTATGTGAGATCAAATAATGATTGGTATGACATTAGCAATTATCCATTGATGAAATTGAGTGATCAAAGTGAAAAAAAGTGATTGGTTGAGTCAGTGATCCGATCACGTGGGTCCTACACACGTTATTGACGCAAAGATCGCTAGAGGTCTTCTCAGAACAGACTGTACGTTAGAAAACATAAACGTCATCCACACTGTCCGTGATGGACCTATAGCTCCATACTTAAATTGAGGTGAAAATATGCCTAAAATTCCCAAAAAATTTCACCTTAAATTATTCAGAATAAAATATTGAAAACGGCATGATTGTTATGTTTTTATGTGACCATAATATCACTTCTCCAGAAAATATAGCAATATCATGGGTATATTACACTGTTTCGACGACAACAAACTTGTAATGTGCGAGGTTGTAAAAAAACGGGGGGGGTGCTTAACTTAATTCTTTGTGTATATATATTGTTTGGCTCATATCTCAAAATGAATTTGACGGCGATGGAAATTTCTTGAGGGATATTTATTTAGTTACTTCTGTGAGCCAAGGTGGTAGAAGGTGGACCCAATGCATCCATGTCTCTTTTATAAGTAAGACTTCTCTAAATGGAAGACTCACTCTTTTGCAAAATTGTCTGTCTATGTATCTGACATGACTCGAACACTTGTATAATCATCAGTCAAAGAAAGATCTACTTCTTTATATTACCTCTGCCTCCAAAAGTGTATGGTGGTTATGTTTTCACACGTGTTTGTTTGTCGGTCTGTCTGTTTGTCTATGGGCAGGATATCTCAAGAAGTTAGGGACGGATTCAAACAAAACTTGGTAGACAGATTGGGTGTGTGACAATAATGAATGGATTCGATTTTGTTGAAGATCTGGATCTGGTTATGAGAGTTTTTTTCGTTTTGCTATGTGAGCCTCGATCTTGTATACAAAAAAAAAAAAAAAAAAATTCTTCACTATTGAGATAGGGGGTCTAAAAACAATATATAGCACGATAATTCAAAAAGGTGTGGACAGATTATGACAAAACCTGGTGTATTTGTTGGGTAGGTGTCACGAACAAGCCGATTCGATTTTGGTTAAGGGCCGCATGCAGATCCGGCTCATCAGTTGGATACAAAATGTAAACTGTTTAGCCTGATGGTGGTATGCGGTCTACCGAGTGTCGATCAAGTTTAGTACGAAATGGACTTGATAAATTGCCGACACTTCAAACGGAGGAGCAAAAATAAACCACCGAAATTAGACGGAGGTTATGTTTTCACTCCTGTCTGTTTATCTATCTTTTTGTCTGTCTGTCTGTGAGCAGGATATCTCAAAAAGTGATTAATTGATTCGGATGAAATTTGTAGATCGGCTGGACGTGTGACAAGGGGAAATTGTTTCGATTTGCATGAAGATCCAGATCCGGATACTAAAATTCTTTCGTGATTCTTCACAATTGATAAATAGCACCAAATAAATGGCACGGTATCTCAAAGTTTTCGACGGATTCGGACGAAATTTGGGGGACTGGTTTGGTGTGTGACAGGGACGAATTGGTTCGATTTTACAGGAGATCATGTAGGTTCCCTGTGTAAAGTTCTCCACACTAATCCGTCTTAATCCCTGAAGTATCATCAATAAGTTTTATCATGGAAACTTTCATTCTTTTCCACTTTTGTACCTCTCTCCCCACTCGCATGGTGAAAGTACATGCAAGAGTAAATGGGCTGCTCAAAAATGTTGTTTGGCTTCCAAGGGAAGTCTTCATGCAAGTGCAAGTTTCCTGATTCATGTCTGTTTAAAAAAAAATGCATCCTTCTGTGTTGTTGCTTTTTTACATCCTTGTGACAAAAATCCTTTTTTCTGATCAATCTTCAGAGAGACGGACCCCGATCATAAGGATGTTGTCGTCCACCAAGAATACTGTCAGGTGCACTGCAAATTCTTCCCAGCAACAAAAGAGGTCTGTGGATTATAAACAGAAACATATTAATCGACAAGTACGAGTGAAGATTCCCACTTCTGAAGACATACCCAGGTGCACCACGTGCAATCAATCATTCAGTTGCATCTCAACCTATCACAATCACATGAGGACACATATTGACAAAATACCGTACACGTGTCATGTTTGCAACAAATCATTTAATAAGAACTCGTTCTACCGGGCACACATGAGGACACATTCTGGGGAAAAGCTGTACAAGTGCATTTTCTGCAATAGATTATTAAAATGGAAGTCAGCGTACCAGACGCACATGAGGATGCATACCGGAGAGAAACCGTTTAGGTGCACTTTGTGCGGCAAATCATTCAGTCAGACATCAAGCCGCCGGACGCACATGCGTACACACACGGGGGAGAAGCCATACAAGTGCAGTGTGTGCGACAAATCATTTAAACATTTGTCATCCCACCAGAAACACATGAGGATTCATACTGGGGAGAAGCCATACAAGTGCACCGTGTGCAATAAATCATTTCTTCAGTCCTCGACCCACCTGGTACACATGAGGACCCATACTGGTGAGAAGCCGTACAAGTGCACCGTGTGCAGTAAATCATTTAGTTATAACTCAAACTGCAAGAAACATATGAAGATTCATACCAAAGAGAAGTCGTTCAAGTGCAGCATCTGTCATAAATTATTCCGTACCATGGCGGACTGTAGGAATCACTTGAGGACCCATACTGGGGAGAAGCCATACAAGTGTGATATGTGCAATAAATCCTTCTGCAGCATGAAATACTGCAAGGTGCATATGAGGACCCACACTGGGGAGAATCGGTACAAGTGCAGTCTCTGTGATAAATCATTCCGTCACATCTCCACCTGCCGTGGACATTTGAGGACCCACACTAAATTACCTCATCAATTTGACCTTCTCATGGGCGGAGTCGGCTGTGCCTCCATATGAAGTGAGAGAAGGGATGCAAGGGGAGCATACACCAGAGACCGACTTGACAAGGCACCACCAGGTTTTAGAGGAGGAGGCAGTACACATAAAGGCAAAACCATGCATGCAGAATAGTCAGATAGCTTCACCATCCCACTCTCTGAAAAATCATGGAATTGCGAAGCAAAAGTGATCGTTGAAATTGGGGAAATTGTGCTCCTGTATGATCTGACATCCCTTGAGGGAGAACCAATAAAACGAAGCATTTTGACCGTGGAATTCGAAAACAAAAAGGAAAGGACTGCATTGCTCACAGAGGTGTGAGTACCCAGGGATGTTGGCCTAAATATTATCAAGTACCAGGATCTTTAAAATGAAGTCGAGAGAAAGCAGAAGCCGAGTTATGCCGATTTTCTTGGAGCTAGCCCAAGACCATGATCATCACAACTTGGTCCTTGAGAGGTTATCCGAGGGAAATTGAGGTAGATACCTGGGAGGAGTCCTTTTCACCTTCTGAAATGTGCAAATGGAGATTACAACGGATTCATATCTACCTAGTTTGAGCACCAATTGTTGACACCTTGTCCCACCCTTGTTTTATTTAGCAAAACGATATTGTTTTAGAATTCTTTTCTCCCCTTCTCTCATCTCTGATAGTCGCAGCCCTTTCATTTTCCATTTTACCGATTGTCCCCTCCCATTCTCCTGTGTATGAGATATGAAGAAGTTTGAAATGGCTGGATTTTAACAGTTACAGTTTCTGTAAATAACAGGTAACATCTCATACCAGGGCCACTGCATCAACGGCTCAGGCGCACTTCGAGAAATGATGCAACCAACAGCCACAGGCTGCATACGAAACAACAACTTTTCACTGAAAGAAAATCATTGTAGTTATGAAAAATGAAAACAATAAAAAGATAAAAATCTGCAGACTTTGATCATCTGACACTTATTACCATTATTGAGGGTCCAATATTGAAGATCTGGTCACCTGGACGATTGTTGGTTTGTGTAACATTGGTACGAGTTGGCTGCTGCTGTACAACGGTTGTGGACTGATGCGTATTGTTCGGAACAGCATCCTTTGCTGCAAGGGTTGTGACGCTCAATTACGCTGGTGATGGGAACAAGTAGAGAGGGAGGTTGAGGGGAGGAGCAGGACGGAGGGTCATTTTGGGAAAGGGAGGGATTGGAGAGGGGTGGGTTACTTTGAAAAAAATGAGTTGTTTTAAGTGTTTGATTTTGGAGTATTTGATTTTGTTTTTTAAATATTTTTTATTTTCTGTCAACTGCTTTGGGTTTTGTTTGTATAATTATTATTGCTTTGATTATAATTATTATCCCCACACTTTTAAAATAAAACAGGGACATTGTAACCGGGTCTTTGTCCGTCCGTCACGCTATCTCCTCCTAAACGTTGTGCAGAAATTCACCAAACTTGGGAGTTATGATCATCACATGGCAACAAGGTGCGAGAGCAGCATCATTTGTCGCTGTGCTCCTTGGGATCCTCTTGGAGCAGGGTCAAAAGGTCAAATACAATAAAATGAATTATGTGAATATTTATTAACACTTTTCAATGTAACTTTGTATATGCTATCAACATTGGTGGACACATGAAATATTGAACTCACTTTTGGGTTTGACCTCTGGTTCATGCATAAGGGAGTGGTGACAGGGGTCAAAAGGTCAAATACTAGAAAATGAATTATGTATAAATTTGGGTTATGTGGAATTCGAAAGTGGTTACCCCCCAAAATAGGTTATTTTGTTTTTGTTTGTTCGTTTAAAGTCTTCTATGATTACGTTTGTATGATTGTACATGCTGCCGTTATGGCTCCTGCTAATCCAGGATTTATCAACCATTGAAATTGGTTTAAAATACCGTCGTGTTCCTGGTGATTAAAATCGTCCAAGGAAACGGATTGCTGAACAAGCTTTAACTCCGAGGCGTTCAGTCAAAATATAGCGGAGAATACGCGTGGGGGCAAGTGGGGAGAGAAGCCGGAGCGCTTACCTTCACGGATCCCATTGGCAGTCTTCACCCTGTAATAAATCAACTCGAACAACACGGAATTAAAATGTACAAAAATAAACAGGTTTATTAAAGAAAATGCCGGTAACAAAGAAAACACAGTCAAATAACAATAAATTCCTAAATTGGAGTGCGCCCACACAGACACAGTACACAGACAAAGGGAAATATATTGATATAAAAATAAAAGGTGTGGTTGGCACTTATCTGTGAGCAGCTCCCGAATCTGGTCAGGAATTGTCTCAGGCCCGCGTGCGCGCAATCCGGACGCGGCTCCGGCCTTGGCGGGGAGAAGGCCTCAGTCTGCCCTCGTTTCACTACGGGCCTCGCACGCGAGCCGAACGGGTCGCGCCTGTCCACTCGCCATTCCTGCTTGGAAACCCATGGTTCTCAGTCCGTGGCTCTTCCTCTTCACAACCACTAGTAAGGTGTCGGCACACGATCGCTCGCGATGATGTCCAACAAAGAAGGGGCAAGAAGATGTCGATGCCGAGGGACAAAATGCTGATGCGGGGAGAGATCAAAATGCGACCCAAAGTCCAAAATGAGAAGGCGCAAGAGAGGAAAATGTCGGTCAGAACGTTATTTTAATGTCCAGGCACTGACGTCATCTCAACATGTCTCCGTGTCTGATTCAACCACTGCGTGCCACCTTACCAGTCCTTGGTGCCAACCAAATCCTTGCTCTTTGGGCGTGTCTCCATGGAGCTGCCTGTCCTGTGCGCTTACCAAGTCGGTGTAATCAGCAGTAGTGCTTCATGCCTGGCTTCCGGTTAGTTTTTATTAATTAGTGCATTTAAATGCACGATTCTGGCTCGGTGTCTAGTGCGGTGTCATAAGGAACAAAGGAATAAATTACAGAGGTAATTACAAACAGGGGATTAATTTACCCATAATCCCTCGCTAATTAACAAGCCCCACTCCTTGTGATGGGGATGAACATACAAGCTTAATCCGACACACGGTCTACTGGATCCCTACTTATGGTACATTGAGGTGGTTCTTCTTCTTCATGACAGTCGGAGCACACTAATCTATACACTCTACTTGAACTAAGGTATCCCTACCCCCCACAAATGTAACAATACCTTAAGCTCGTGTAATATATTGCTTTATTCTTCCAGGTGAGCGCCAGGGGTATTGCCCGTATTTTTGGGTTTAACGTCTGGTTCATGCATAAGGGGATGGTGACAGGGTTCAAACACAAGATTTTTGGTGGAACCTTTTGCCACCTTTCAATTTTGTTGTTGGTGGTAAGTTGGTGGTGATTTATGATAACTCGCCATTGATTTCGCTCTCGTTGTAGTGATTATTGTTTTGAGTCTGAGTTGTTTGAATGTCGCTGGAGGCATTATGTTTTTGGGTTGTCCATCTGTCCGCCCGTCCGTCCGTCTGTGATAGGTTTTCATTACCACGATAACTTGAGAACGGCTGAAGGGATCTTAATCAAACTTGGTGCAGGTATGTATTTTGAGGTAAATATGAACTGACTATATTTTGGGGTCATGAGGTCAAAGGTCAGAGGTCATGCTATGTAAAAAGACTGTTCCTGTGATAACTTGTGAACCAGTGATGGGATTCTGACCAAAGTTGGTAAAATATGTATTATGATGCAAATATGAAATGATTAAATTTTGCGGTCAAGAGGTCAAAGTCTGTAATAGGTTTATAACTTGAGAACTACTGAAGGGATATAATTTAAATGTGGTACAGGTATGTATAATGATGTAAAGATTAACTGATTATATTTTAGGGTCAAGAGGTCAAATGTCAAAAATCCTGTCAGGTAAGAATTGTGTTCCCAAGCTAATTTGTGAACCAGTCAAGGGATTTTTACCAAACTCAATATAATTATATATTACGATGCAAATATAAACTGATTCAATTTTGAGGTCAAGAGGTCAGAGATCATGTTAAGTAAAAATTACGTTCCTGTGCCAACTTGTGAACAAGTGATGGGGTTTTGAACAAATTTGGTGTAAGTATATATGATGTAAAGATTAACTGAGTAGGTTTTGGGGTCAAGAGGTCAAAGGTCAGAGGTCATGTCAAGTAAAAATGTGATAACTTGAGAACAGCTGAATGGATTTAAATCAAACTTAGTACAAATCTGTATAATGATGTAATAATGTTGGCGGAGGCATATAGGTCGACGTCGTGACGTCAGTGTCGGTCCAGTTTCACCTTCTTTTGCATTGAAAAAAGTCTTCGACCATCAAAGAAAGCCAGTGAGGCAGAAATGCATCCGTGAATTGATTCCCTTCCCAAGGGGTGAGATGACATTTCCAAAAAAAAATACTTCCAAACTCTCAAGCTTGTTATGCAGGCTGGCTGATACTGTGGGTGGTAGTGAAGCAGCTACAATTCCCTTCTTCTTCTTCTTCTTCTTCTTCCAGGATCAGGCTGAGGAGTTCTTTAAATTGGGAAGTTAAATTTGAACTTCAATATCCTCCCCACTCCACCCAGATGAGCTGTAACAGCAGGAAGCGTTTGTTCAGGGCGAGAGTACAAACTCCCGCCAATCTGTGTACGTAATAAATAAATATGATTATGTCGCACCTGAATCGGTGTGGATCTGAAATCAACTTTTACTTTACTGAGGGAAGAAAATAATTAAAATACGTGAAGAAGAAGAGTAACTTTTATGATAGATCCATCAGGTGTGTGATTAAAAGAGCGATTGTGTAAATAAATGAAAAGGTAAATGAGGAATGGTTAGCCTACCTTTGTATCCTACCTTACTTCCGGTCTATATCCACGTGTGTTCACGATTTGGGTCTTGGGGAAGTTTGTTCCATTGAGAGCCGGTTGGACCAATAGGGAGAGATCGACGTGGTTTGTTCTTCTTCCCCCTTATGGACTCCGTGCTGGGGGTCGTGAACCGAGACCCCCCGAGCTGCGCCCCCGATCCGCGATCCTCGGACTCCAAGTGGAGCTCTGATGGAGGGAAGAGAGGGGGTCCAGGAGGGGTTGATGAGATCTGTGGGTTCAAGATCCTGGACGTTCAGAACCTTCCTGTTGGAGGGGATGGGACACACCTGGGACCAGGTACGTGGTTCTCTCGTCCAGGTGAATAATATTGTGAAGTTTATACACCGCATGATTTACCTTTTCTCATTAATTTGTTCAACTGAACCTGTAAATGTTTTGTAAAGTTTCTCATCGGACGAGATGTTGAATCATCGTGTGTAAACCAAATGATGGTTCTCGCAGAGATTAAGATCCCCCTGACAAGGACATCGCAGACCCGACGCCACCCACAATTTTTAAATGAAATATTTAACCCAAAAAGAACCCAGAGGATCAAAAATACCGAAAGGATCCAAAAGAGCCCACCGATCCAAAAGAACCAGAGGACTCAAAATACTCAAATTACCCAGAGGACCAAAAATACTCAATGACCCTGAGAACCCCAAAAAACCCCTTCCAAACAACCCAAAAGACCCCTACCCAACAACCCAAAAGACCTTGATGATCCTGACAACTCAAAATATCCCAAAGACCCTGAGGACCCAAAAGACCCTGAAGACCCAGGAGACCAGTAAGGACCTTAAATACCCCAAAGATGCCCAAGACCTTTTAGACCCTATCGGACCCCATATGGCCTCTTTTACCTTACTGACCCTGAGACCTGCTTTTACCCTCAAGACCATTTAGACACCTATAGATCCCTTCACCATTTTTAGACACCTATAGATCCCTTCACCCTTTTTAGACACCTATAGATCCCTTCACCCTTTTTAGACACCTATAGATCCCTTCACCCTTTTTAGACACCTATAGATCCCTTCACCCTTTTTAGACCTTTACACTCCTTAAGTCCATTTAGACCCCTTAGACATTATCATTTTGACCCCCTACACCTTTCACACAGATTAGACACCTTGGATTTGACATCTAATCGTCCTGTTTCTTTCATCTAGTAAAACTGGACATCAAATGTTTAGTTCACGACATTCTCGTGTTAGATTGTTCATAAACATCCAGCAACATACCACCGTCTCTCGCGCTCTCTCTCTCTCTCTCTCTCTCTCTCTCTGAATCACTTCCTTTCCTCTCACCTGTCCCGGTCCTGGATTTTATTATCTTCAGTCAAATTCGATTTCCACCTTTTGTCCTGCTGTTCTGCCAGGAGGGAGGGTTATGCATCATGGAGCACACCCTCCACTTGTGGCCAAAATCCAACAATTTTGACTGTTGTATTTATTTGTAAATGAAGATGTTAAAGCGCGGCGTTACGCGCGCTGCTTGTGAGCAAGGAGGAAGCGGACAAGCGGTAACATATAAACGTCTTTATTGTAAGACTACACTGTAACTCTGAACTCCTCCGGGCTGGTCGCCCGGTGTATATCATGAGGCCACGCCTACCCCTCGGGCGTGGCCACCGCCCACTTGGTGCGTGGAATGATGTCACCACGCCAGTGGGCTTTTGTGTCCGCCACACGCGCCCCCCCAGAATTCCCGCGCACCTGGAGGGCCAGTTTGCGGGGCAGACGAATGACCCGGCCGAAGCGCCCCCTGGCGATCGGCGGCGTCCGGGGTGCAGGGATACCAGGTGGGATGCCCCTGGCTGCCCCTGGGATGGGTGCAGGACCGGGGGGGCGCCGTGGCGGCGGGGCTGGGCGGTGCCGGGGGTCCGCCCGCAGGAGGGCGGCCCCGACGGGGGGTCGGGCCACTGGCAGTGGATGGTCCACATCGAGGTGGGCCGGCTTGAGGCGGTCTACCGAAACGCGGTCAGGAGTACCGCCGATGTCCAGGGTGAAGTGCTTCGCCCCGGTCTCCAGCACGTGGAAAGGCCCGTCGTACGGGGGCCGCAGTGGTGTCCGATGGGCATCGTGGCGGACGAAGACGTACTCCGCCGTGCGAAGCTCCGGGGCGACGTGCGTCGGTGGGTGCCCGTGGCATGCCGTTGGCACCGGGGCGAACCTCTGGGCGGTCTCTTGCAGAGCGGAGCGCTGCTGTGCCGCGGACCATGGTGCCGTGGAGTCGGGGAGGAACTCGCCCGGCACCCGCAGCGGTTGCCCGAAGACCAACTCCGCCGTGGATGCGCGCAGGTCCTCCTTGGGCGCCGTCCGGAGGCCCAGCAGGACCCAGGGGAGCCTGTCGACCCAGCCGCCGTCGCGGAGGGTGGCCCGGAGCGCGGCCTTCAATGAGCGGTGAAATCGCTCACACAGGCCGTTAGCCTGGGGGTGGTAGGCCGTGGTTCGGTGCAGCCGGACCCCGAGCCCCTGCGCAACCGCCCCCCAGAGCTCCGAGGTGAACTGGGGGCCGCGGTCGGATGAGATGTCTGAGGGGGCGCCGAACCGGGCGACCCAGGTGGCGATGAAAGCCTGCGCGACATCGGCCGCCGTTGTCGACGCCAAGGGCACGGCCTCCGGCCACCGGGTGGTGCGGTCCACCATGGTGAGGACGTAGGTGAAACCCCGCGAGGGGGGCAGAGGTCCCACCAGGTCCACGTGGACGTGGTCAAACCGGCGTTCCGGCACCGTGAACGGGGCCAACGGGGCCTGGGTGTGCCGGTGCACCTTGGCGCGCTGGCACGCGAGGCACGTCCTGGCCATGCCAGACGAACTTGTCGGCGATCAGCCTTTGGGAGGCCCTCGCGCCCGGGTGGGACAGGCCGTGGATGGCGTCAAACACCTGGCGCTGCCAGCCCGTGGGCACAATGGGGCGAGGACGCCCGAGGGAGACGTCGCACAAGAGGGCCGCGCCCGCGCCGTCGAACGGCACCTCGGTGACGCGGAGGCCCGTGACGGCGGTCCGCAAGGCCTGGACGTCGGGGTCAGCGGCCTGGTCCGCTGCCATCCGGGCATAGTCGATGCCGAGGTGGACTGCGTGGGCGACGGCCCGGGAAAGGCAATCCGCCACCGGGTTGTCCTTCCCCGCGACGTGCTGGATGTCCGTCGTGTACTCGGACACGGCCGAGAGGTGACGCTGCTGCCGGGCCGACCACGGCTCGGTGACCTTGCCCATCGCGAAGATCAGCGGCTTGTGGTCGACGAAGGCAGTGGACGCCCGGCCCTCGAGCAGATGGCGGAAGTGCCTGACCGCCAAGTGAAGTCCGAGCAACTCGCGGTCGAAGGTACTGTAACGGCGTTCGGGCGGGCGAAGCTGCCGGCTAAAGAACGCCAGCGGTTGCCAAGCTCCACGCACCCATTGCTCGTGCACCGCGCCCACCGCGTAGTCCGAGGCATCGGTGGTGAGGGCGATCGGTGCATCGGGCGCCGGGTGCGCGAGCATGGTGGCGTTAGCCAAGGCGAGCTTCGCGCCCGTGAACGCCGTGTCCATCTGCTCGGTCCAGGTAACGTCGCCTTTGCCCGGCTTACCTCGGAGAGCTTCGTGCAGGGGGCGCAGGAGCTGGGCGATACGGGGCAGGAACCGATGGTAAAAGTTCACCATGCCCAGGAACTCCTGCAGCCCTCTGATCGTGCGGGGGCGCGGAAACTCCTTCACCGCCTCCACCTTGGCCGGCAGGGGGACGGCGCCGTGCCTGGTGACACGGTGCCCCAGAAAATCGATTGTGGCGGCGCCGAACCGGCACTTTGCGGGGTTCACAATCAGGCCATGCTGGCCCAGGCGTTCGAAGAGCGTGCGGAGGTGGCGTAGGTGCTCTTCGCGGGACGCGCTGGCGACGAGGATATCGTCCAGGTAGACGTAGACAAAATCCAAGTCGCGCAGGACGCTGTCCATCAGTCGCTGGAACGCCTGAGCCGCATTCTTCAGACCGAAGGGCATGCGCAGGAACTCGAAGAGTCCGAATGGCGTGATGACCGCCGTCTTCGGGACGTCCTCCGGCCTGACGGGGACCTGATGGTAGCCGCGTATGAGGTCCACCTTCGAGAAGAAGGACCTGCCCGCCAAACGGGCGGAAAAGTCCTGAATGTGGGGGACGGGGTAGCGGTCGGGAGTCGTGGCGTCATTGAGACGGCGATAGTCCCCGCACGGTCGCCATCCCCCGCCGGGCTTCGGCACGATGTGCAGCGGTGACGCCCAAGCGCTCTCTGAGCGCCGAACGATGCCGAGTCGCTCCAGGGTAGCGAACGCCGCTTTTGCCACCGCCAGCTTCGTCGGCTCGAGGCGGCGTGCCCGGGCGTAGACCGGTGGCCCGACGGTGGGGATGTGATGGGCCACCCCGTGCTTGACGGCCCCCGCCGAGAAGGTGGGCCGCGTGAGGGCCGGGAAGCCGGCGAGGAGGCGGGTGAATGCGTCCGCTGCCGGAAGCGTACAGACCAACGTGGCCGGAACCGAATCGTTCGGCAAGCCGCTTGGCAAGCCGCTCGTTGAGCTGGGCAACGCACACGCGAGCGAGCTGAACGTCTCGGCCTTGACAAGCCGTCTGCGCTTGACGTCGACCAGGAGCCCATTAGCGCACAGGAAGTCCGCGCCAAGCAGTGCCATGGGCACGTCGGCGGTGACGAACGTCCATCGGAAAACCTGCCCTCCAAACCGCAGAGAGAGGCAGCGTTTTCCGTACGTACGGATGGGCGTCCCGTTCACGGCAAGCAGCGCGGGGCCCCCACCCGCGGCGTGCTTGTCTGACGTGCCGGCGGGAATGACACTCACCTGCGCTCCCGTGTCGCACAGGTAACGGCGCCCGGAGAAGGTGTCCGTTATGAACAGCAGGCTGCTCGAACGGCCGGCGCTCATCGCCACAATTGAGCGCCGGCCCGGGCATTTCCCGACCCGTTGAAGGAGCACGGCGGATGACACCGCCGAGCTTCGTGGCCGAACTTGGCGTGGAACCAGCACCAGGTGGTGGAGCTGGAGGAGCGCGGCTGGCTCCGCCAGGCCGGTGGAGTCGACGGGTTTCCCCGCGGTGGCGGTTTTCGCCGCGGCGGTGGGCGGGGCGTGGCGGCGTTCACGAGGTGCGTATCAGCATGCTGCTGAACCTCAGCGTGCTGTAGAAGATGATGCTGTGGAACATCAGCGTCGAAGGCCGTGACGGCCACGCCAACGCTCGCCCGCGTGTCCGAAGCGGCGAAGTACTTGTCCGCCTCGGCCGCCAATGCTCGGGGTTCCGTTAGCCCGGTCCCGGCCAACGCGAGGCGAACCTGCGCTGGAAGTTGGCGACGGAAAAGCGCCCGGAATAGCGAACCGGGGGCTTCGTCGCCCAACAGTGACAGCATATGGTCCATTCGGACCGACGGGCGCGTCTCACCGAGCTCGGGGAGATCCAGGAGGCGGTCGGCCTGTGCGTCGTCCGTAAGGCTGAACGTGGCTAGGAGTAGCCGCTTGAGTGCCTCGTACTTGTGGCCGTCCGGTGGGTGGCGAAGGACGGACACAACTCGAGCGGCCGTGCCGGGCCCGAGGGAGGCGACGACGTGGCAGTAGCGCGTGTCATCGCCGGTGAGGTGCCGAAGCTGAAATTGGGCTTCGGCCTGGACGAACCAGACTTCGGCCTGAGCCTCCCAAAATTCCGGAAGTTTGACGAAGGCGGCCATGGCGATGGCGTCGCGTGTGGAAGGATCGCTCCGGCAGATCCAACGTCGAGGGTCACCAGTAAAGCGCGGCGTTACGCGCGCTGCTTGTGAGCAAGGAGGAAGCGGACAAGCGGTAACATATAAACGTCTTTATTGTAAGACTACACTGTAACTCTGAACTCCTCTGGGCTGGTCGCCCGGTGTATATCATGAGGCCACGCCTACCCCTCGGGCGTGGCCACCGCCCACTTGGTGCGTGGAATGATGTCACCACGCCAGTGGGCTTTTGTGTCCGCCACAATGTGACCGTTTATTCAGGGTGGAAATGACGACACAATAACAATTGCACAGGAATAATTGTTGCACAATTGCACGAGTAGATGTATTTACTCTTTAATGTAACGTGTATGTTCATAATCTTAATTTTATTACTCTCTGCTTTGTTTCTTGACAGAATCTTGTATTGTGGTGGTGAAGGTGGAACCTGAACCGACAAATGGTTCTCCCTCACAAGGTAAGCATCTAAATTAATGATAATATATTTAAGGTACTTTAATTTATGGTAATATATTGTCACGCAACTGCGATTAACATCAGAGTTATTTCATCATCATCAGAGTTCATTGGAATCTCCCTTGATGGAGCTATCTCCGAGGGCCTTTCACTCACTCACCGCAGACAGGTTGGTGGTCTTTCTGTCTTCTACCGACTCCTCTCCGGCCTTGCTCCCCCAGCTCTCTCTGTGCTTTGTCCCCCAAATATTCCTACAGGTCGCACAAGATCTGCCTGCAACCCTCTGATGGTTAAACTGCCGAAATCTCGGCTCTCTGCTCACCTTCACTCTTTCATTCCTCTTTTCTCCCGCCTCTGGAACGAACTCCCACACTCCCTTCAATCCCACTCCTCCCTCCAGGTCTTTAAAACGGCTGTTCACCACCATCTCTTATCTTTCCCCATCCAAAACCTTGATCTTTTCTACCCCCACTAATTCACCCCAGATCCACCTTGTTTGAAATTCCAACTTCTTTCCTGGAAGTCCCGGCAGTGTCCATATGTTTTATACCTCTCCCACCCCCCCTTCCCATGCCTCCCCCCCCCCAAAGCCCTCTCCCTCCCACAGATCTCTCGATGTCCCTGCTCTCAGATGTTGTGTTTGTGTTCCTCCCCCTCTCGCCCCATCTTTTCTACCGCTCCCCATGTTATATGTTTTATGTGTCGGTTTGTCTTTCTGTGTGATTAATGTTAGCTCTTTCACGAGCCTCGATGTTGTATACAAAAAAAAAAAAAAAAGGTTGCGGAGGCCGATTACGAAGCTTTAACTCTCGAGGCGAAAACTCAATAGCGGATTCCAAAACCTAAGCACGTGGAATGGAGGGAAACGGCAAGGGCCCCACAGCCTTACCTATTAAAATCAAACAGGAAACTGCGTTCAGATATATACAGAAAATAATACAACGATTTATTAATGAAAAGCAAAGACAGTGGAAAAGCACGTGCCGGTAATAAAATAAGGTAGCTAAATCGGGATCCCGCACTCCAGACCTCAAATACAAAACGGGGGAGATGAATACGAAAATAACACGTCTTTTATGTAAAGTGTATTCGCGGATACGGCCTTATCTCGTCCTTGTCGTCTTGGGGGCTGCCGTCCAACACCCGGTTCCTTTTGTCCTGCGGCACGCCTCACTCCAAGTTCCAAAGCCCCGAGCACCGAGCACCAAGCACCGATCACCACGAGGTCCCACAGCAGGCTAGCGCGAATCCACCCAGCAAAAAGGAGCGAGCTCCAACCACCTCGACGGCGATCTTCCACATGACAGCCAACTCAACCTGGGCCAGGACCCTGCTCACAAGCCAACTCAGGATCGCACCGGGACTCTCTCAAGCTGTGAACTCCTTCGAACTGCACTGCCAGGAATCCAACTCTTCTGCAGAACTCTTCTCAACTCAACTTGGTTCAGCGCACATCCGAACTGCACTCAACTCGACTGCCGAAAATGGCGTCCTGCCCTCGGTAATATCTCCGGCCGATGACGTCACATTGGCACACTGCTGGCATCATCAGAGCCTCCCGCGACTCACCGGCTCGTCCAGGTCACGCCTTCTGCGTCACTGCCGCTCTCCCCACTCCTGCTCCTCCTTCATAGCACGTGCTATGCGAGATGGGTAGGCCTTTCGGAGGTGTAAATGGTGGCAGCCAATTGTGGCGGTGTTCCAGCCCGATTTCTTCCTAAGTCATGTCAGGGGGAAGGGCGTCATTTAGTGTTGTACTAAAGGTCCTAACTAATGTTTAAGTGATGTGCAGTGCCAAAATGGACAAAGGTTTGACTACTAGGTGAGACTCACAGGGGCGTTATCTTTAATCCCTAACTAACTATCACACGAATCTCCTGGTAGATTCACAATCATACATATTATCCCGACAAACGCCTAAACATGAAGACCTTATTACAGGTAGATTCTCTATCGCGACAGTCGAATACCTACCTATACAGATCTACCTGGCTCTAGATATTGCTTTACCCCCCAGACATAACAATATTGTCGTGTTCCCGGGGGGATTAAGATCCCTAGGGTGACGGGTGGCCGATCGAGCTTAAACTCCGAGGCGTTCAATCAAACTGTGGCAGTGTTATTTATGTGCGCGGGAACGGAGGGTGACGAGCTTACGTGGACGGCCGGACGTGGCACGGGGTTTCTCCGATCCACCAACAATTAAACGGGACAGGACAAGGAATGAAAGTTCAACAAATAATGGATTTAATAAAAATAAAGCCAGGGAACAAAGAATGCACAGTAAACTAAAATTCTTAATTGGGGCACCCCCAAACGGACTCGTAAAACAGACACAGGGATGAATAAATGAAAATAATAAATGCATGCGGTGCGTTTGCCTGCACTCCGCTGGCGTTCGTGACCGCCCGGTGTCGTCACAGGTCCCGTGTCCCTGTGCGGGAAAGCACGCACCTTGGCGCGTGGGGAAATTGCTTGCTCAGTCAGGGTCGCCCAGATAGCTCAGATGGCCGAGCACGGGTACGGTTTTTCAGAGGATCTGGGTTCGATTCCTGGTCTGGGCGTGTAATTTTCCCACATATGTCAATTAAACTATCTTCTATCTTCTATATATATATAAAAGAAAGTTTTTGTTTGTTTGTTTGTTTGTCTGTACATGCTAATCTCCTGAACGGTGAAAGATAGGAGGAAACCTCTTAAACAAAAAATGTCGGGACGGACCCCGGGAAGGTTATATGCTTGGTGGAGAGGCCGGTCGAGGCCGCCTTTGGGCCCATTTCGCAATTAAAAGCCGAGCTGAATTATCGTAGTCAATCTTCTACGGCCGCGAGTAAAAGCTGAATTATAGTAGTAAATTCATTCAAAAAGAACCCGGGCAACGCCGGGTGCTTTCGGCTAGTTAGTTAGTTATCCTGTTCATTAATGTAAAATAATCGATATTATATTTAAGGGAATGTTACTTGATGATGGTAATTGTGTTGTGAAGTATTGAGTTTGGATTCCACAATGTTATATTTTGTTCTCGCATGTTTTGCTTTCCTCGACTTGTTTTCACAATATCACCAAAGGTTGACGGACGTCATAGTGGAAGCTGAAATGAACCCTCCTGACGTGCACATGCATACCATCACGTGATTGGGTCCCGCTCCAGACACATAGTAATCACTTTGGAACCATGCCCTGTGAACCTTTTCTACGGATCGACCATTATAATTGATTTTGTTTATGCCGAAGCACACCCGAGCGGTGAGAATGTGCCTCATGCTTCAATTGGGATCTAAACCCCGTTGGTTATAAATTGGGTTTTGTAAACAACTTGACCCCGAAAGGCCTTTTCCAAGTCAAACTGGACACGATTGAATACTTGGAAAAAGAAGCAGCACAGACGCTTTGTTTAAGCTATTAAATACATTATTGAACTGGAAATGGAACTTTTTTTTTTAATGGAGAGTTCATCGAACACCTTACCTGGAACAGTGCTCAATTATATGATTCAACTGAAATAAAATAATGATTTTAAACGTCGTATGAAAAAATTCTGGAATTTTAGCGCCATTGATGGATGGTCTCTTATGCACCACCTTATCATCTAACACGAGCCAGGATACCTGGTGTTGCCAGTTTTGTTCTAAACCTGTTGGCATTTTAAAGAAATCTTCGTATTTTTTGTGGTGTCCAAAACACTTCCATACAACCACTGAGGAATGAAGTCAGAGGTCATTTAATATTTCATTTCACATACACTACCGGTCAAAAGTTTTAGAACACCTCAATTTTCCCACTTTTCATTGAAATTTACACAGTTTAATGTCCAGTGAATAACCTTAAATGGTAGAAAGGTAAGCAGTAAACTGCTCGAGGTTAAAAAGAAAGTTTAGGTTAGCAAAAACGGGGAAATGTAAATTGCACAGTTATATTGTAAAAAAGGCCTTCTTCAGGGAACAAGTAATGGGTTAACAACTTACAGCTGTTCTTTAGCAACGTAAGTAAATTAAGCCTTGAAAGTTGATGCAAACAATTCCTTCAGGTGTCCCAACCTCTGCTGATTACTTGATTACAAACCCCCTGTCTGTATAAAAGCAGTATTGGAACAGTCTGTTATTACACCCTCTGAAGTATTATTTGGACAATATTGCACTGCAGGAAGTAGTATATTGGAAACTGGAGGAAACTCTGACAGGAAGAGGTCTGGCAGACCCAAAGCCACAACAGAATCAGAAGACAAGTTTCTGAAAGTCAACAGCTTGTATGATAGGCAGCTCACAGGACAACAGCTTCAAGCACAGCTTAACACTGGTCGAAGTAAGCAAGTCTCAGTTTCAACTGTGAAGACAGGACTTCGAGCTGCAGGTTTGACAGGTCGAGTGGCAGTAAGAAAGCCATTGCTAAGATGGAAAAATAAGAAAAAGAGGCTTGCCTGGGCCATGAAGCACCGCCAGTGGACTACTGAAGACTAGAAGAATGTCTTATGGACCGATGAATCAAAATTTGAAATCTTTGGTTCATCACGCAGGGTTTTTGTATGCCATCAAGTAGGCGAAAGAATGGTTTCTCAGTGTGTGACACCAACTGTCAAACATGGAGGAGGAAGCGTGATGGTCTGGGGCTCTTTTGCTGGATCCAGAGTCGGCAACTTGCACAGAGTGACTGGCACCCTGAACCAAAAGGGCGACCACAGCATTTTGCAGTGCCATGCAATACCCTCTGGTATACGCCTAGTTGGTCAGGGGTTCATCCTACAGCAAGATAATGACTCCAGACTATGTCAAAACTACCTTCGAGGAAAAGAACAAGACGGTAGGCTTAAAATCATGGAATGGCCAGCACAGTCTCCAGACTTAAACCCCATTGAGCTGTTTTGGGATGAACTGGACAGAAGGGTGAAAGCAAAGCAACCTACAAGTGCAACACATTTGTGGGAATTTCTGCAAGTGTTGGGAAGAACTTCCCGAACAATATTTGATTTCCATTGTAGAAAGAATGTCATGAGTGTGTTCGGGGGTTATATCTCCAAAAGGTGGCTACTTTGCTGAATCCAAGATTTTAATTAAATTTTGTTAAACAAAATGATTCTATGATTTTTTTTATTATCTCAAAAGAAGAAGAAGCCGTACTACCAAATTCGTACACTTCCGGAATTGTTTGATTTACTTGTATTCAAATGTCTGGTAATTGTTTTGTATGTATTTATGCGAATGTGTACTTGTGTATTACTGTCATTAATTTTAAAAGGCTACTGCACTATCGAGCGATTTTATTTTATTTATTTATTTATTTATTTATTTTTAACTCCAAAAATCAGCCATCTCTGAATAAAACGTGGACACACACACAGACAACTCGCGTATATATATTATATATATATTATATATATATATATATTATATATATATATATATATATATATATATATATATATATATATATATATAGGTATATATATATATATACACATATATAAATCGGGATTTAAATTTAATTCAAAAATTGATCCAGACGTCTATTCTCTTTCAAACATTCAAACCGACAGAGGTAGTTATTTATCACAGCATCTGTAGAATTTTCACCCTTTTACTCAACTCCTTTTCACTGTTATTTGGCGGAGCAAAAAGTCAAGTGAGCTTTATAGATATTTAGATTTCAGAGCACATTGAGACATTAAACTGCGTAAATTTCAATAAAAACTGGAAAAATTGAGGTGTTCTAAAACTTTTGACCAGTAGTGTAGCTATAAACGCGGAGGCACTATCGAGCGATTATTTAAATAAATTTTAAAAATCCAAAAAGAAAAAGAAAAAACTTTTTCCCCAATTTAAAAAAAAAACAGTATTTGCATAAAACACTTCCGAGCACTCACTGATGAACCTCTGAAAGTTTGAAGATCTATTTGAACATCCTTGAGAAAAATGGCGATACACCCGCACGGACAGCACTCTTATGGCACAGATTATTATTATTTTTTTTTTTTTTTTGGAATACAGAATCGAGGCTCGTGAAAGAGCTAAAACTACTGCTACTGCTACTGTTTAGCAGTAGTTGATGTCCAACTACTGCTAAACTTAAGTATTTTGAAAGTATCAAAAAGGGGATTTGTGTTCTGCAGTGCTCAAGTAGATAATGAAATTGAAATAAAAGAGACTTTAAAGGTCGACAAAAAAATCTGGAAGTTTACTGCTGTGTCACTGTCGATTACACCACCTTATTGAACATGTTACATGAGTTAATTTTTCCTGTTGTTTGTTGCCTTTATAATAACCTTAAGAATAGAAAGTTTCCTGTTTGGAATGATTTTCAAGTTTGTTTGACTGACAGCAGAGTAAAAATGTTATCTCATTACTCTCTTGCACATGTGTAATCGAGACAAATTTGGAGAAAGTTCTGCGAAACTCCACATTTCTTTTCCTATTTGTGTTCAAAATATAACATTCAATTGAGATCAAGTTGTTCGTCGATCTTACGCTGATGTTTGTGGACGGATGGACGGGCAGACAGACATAAGTGAACCATTTCCTTAACCTTGCTTTTCACTTCGCGTGCTTGGGGTAATAAATGAGAGACCAGGATAACAGGAACAACAAGTACAAAAAGTTTTAATTAAAACAAAAGCCGCGTCGATGTTACACAATGCCTAGATGCAGCTGTGCCTATAACGTCGATGTTATAGGCACAGGACATTCCTATTGATTCGATTACTTGATGTTATTTTTGTGCAAAGTGAAAATATATCTCGGCAATTTCCCGTGTATGGCGACAAATTTTTAATATATCTCGGCATTTTCCCGTCTGTTATTTCAGGCGGTGTATGACTGACCATGCCGCGATTTAAAAAAAATATATCTCGGCAATTTCCCGTGTGTGGCGACACGTGAACGAAGCTATGCTCCTCTCTCCACATTATTGTGACGACGTATAAATTAAATATTTCATCGTGACGATTGTCATCAAATGGACGAATTTTAAATATATCTCGGCATTTTCCCGTCTGTTATTTCGGGCGGTGTATGACTGACCATGCCGCGATTTAAACAAAATATATATATCTCGGCATTTTCCCGTCTGTTATTTCAGGCGGTGTATGACTGACCATGCCGCGATTTAAAAAAAAAAAAATCTCAATGGACTTGAAGTTACAGGCCTTTGAGAATTCATTTCGTTCTATAAAGGGCAACTTTCATCGGATTTTCTTCCCGTTTTTTTTCAACCGAGTCTAAAACTATGTTAGCGACTGTGAAAAATGAAATGATATATCGAATTTGATGTGAAATAAAACTGTGTGAGAGAGGAAGACACCACGGGCCTACAAAACAGGCCTCAAAGCTATGCGAGTTAATAAAATGGTGGATATTTGTTTATATGAAGCCTCTCCCACAATGGGTGGAGCTATGGTTCCCAGAATGGGTGGAGCTTTGAGGTTTTGTCTTCTCTGCAAGAACAAGAACAAGAAGAACAACAACAACAGCAGAGGGCACTCTATTAGCAGCGTCTGCGACGCGGCTAAAAACGCTACGGATCGAGACAAGTGTGACAATCAAATAAAACACTGTGAAGATGCTTTATCATGTGCTTGTGAAGATACTTTATCATGTGCTTGTGAAGATGCTTTATCATGTGCTTGTGAAGGTGCTTTATCATGTGCTTGTGAAGGTGCTTTGTCATGTGCTTGTGAAGATGCTTTATCATGTGCTTGTGAAGGTGCTTTATCATGTGCTTGTGAAGATGCTTTGTCATGTGCTTGTGAAGATGCTTTATCATGTGCTTGTGAAGGTGCTTTGTCATGTGCTTGTGAAGATGCTTTATCATGTGCTTGTGAAGATGCTTTATCATGTGCTTGTGAAGATGCTTTATCATGTGCTTGTGAAGGTGCTTTGTCATGTGCTTGTGAAGGTGCTTTGTCATGTGCTTGTGAAGGTGCTTCATCAGGTGCTTGTAAAGGTCAACATCTCCCTGGCCATTCTCAGAGAACAGCTTCAGCGCTGGCGAGGCTGGCAGTTTAATCAAACAAACTAGCAGGAACTGCAAGCAGCCGTCATGCTTTAGGACTCGTCTCCTTTATCTACTGCCCCTGATATTAACTCGGCCTGGAGATTTTTTCACATAAACCTGCTCTTCCTTATGCACAGATTCATCCCATCTCGTCTTCAGTTATCCTGCCCATCCTCCCACCCATGATACACTGAATCCTGTGGAAGCAATTGCCGTTACTCTGGGATTCTTTTCCTGGAAGGCAAATCTGACCGATGGCAACCTCAGATCATCACACAAAGCCCGCAATAAGTGCGTGCCCACTCTCAGGAAAGCCGGAAAACAACATCTGTCCAACCTCAAGATTGAATTGAACCTCAAGATTGAATTTTCAAACTTGTCCCCCTCCTCTAAAACCTGATGGTGCCTTGTCAAGTTTGTCTCTGGTGTATGCTCCCCTTCCATCCCTCCCCTCACTTCAAATGGCACCTCAGCTGACTCCGCTCGTCAGAAGACTGAATGCGTCAATTCTGTGTTTGCTTTCCAATCTTGTGTCCTCAACTCCACTCTCTGTCTCTCTGTACCCACCCATTCCAGTCACAACCAACTGCTCCTGGACTCTGTATAATTTAATTTTTTTGTTTAGAAGCTGGAGAAGGTCATTTCAACCATCGATTCTGACTCTGCAACTGGATCAGACAGCATCAGCTCATGTATCCCACAAACCTGCTCTGCTGTTCTTACACATCTTCTCTCTGCCATTTTCATCCTGCCATTTGCCCTTAGGACATCTGGCATCTGCTTAGAAGTCAGCTAAACTACACATTTGTCCACCCCACGCCTCATCTGTCCACCCGACCCCTCATCTTGTCCACCCCACGCCTCATCTTGTCCACCCCACCCCTCATCTGGTTCACCCCACCCCTCATCTTGTCCTCCCCACCCCTCATCTTGTCCTCCCCACACCTCATCGTGTCCACCCCACGCCTCATCGTGTCCACCCCACGCCTCATCGTGTCCACCCCACGCCTCATCGTGTCCACCCCACGCCTCATCGTGTCCACCCCACGCCTCATCGTGTCCACCCCACGCCTCGTGTCCACCCCACGCCTCATCGTGTCCACCCCACGCCTCATCGTGTCCACCCCACGCCTCATCGTGTCCACCCCACGCCTCATCGTGTCCACCCCACGCCTCATCGTGTCCACCCCACGCCTCATCGTGTCCACCCCACGCCTCATCTTGTCCACCCCACGCCTCATCTTGTCCACCCCACGCCTCATCTTGTCCACCCCACGCCTCATCTTGTCCACCCCACGCCCAATTTTGTCCGCCTCACGCCTCATCTTGTCCACCCCACGCCTCATCTTGTCCGCCCCACGCCTCATCTTGTCCGCCCCACGCCTCATCTTGTCCACCCCACGCCTCATCTTGTCCACCCCACGCCTCATCCTGTCCACCCCATGCCTCATCTTGTCCGCCCCATGCCTCATCTTGTCCACCCCACGCCTCATCTTGTCCAACCCACGCCTCATCTTGTCCACCCCACGCCTCATCTTGTCCACCCCACGCCTCATCTTGTCCACCCCACGCCTCATCTTGTCCACCCCACGCCTCATCTTGTCCACCCCACTCCTCATCTTGTCCACCCCACGCCTCATCTTGTCCACCCCACGCCTCATCTTGTCCACCCCACGCCTCATCTTGTCCACCCCACGCCTCATCTTGTCCACCCCACTCCTCATCTTGTCCACCCCACTCCTCATCTTGGCCTCCCCACACCTCATCTTGTCCTCCCCACGCCTCATCTTCTCCACCCCACGCCTCATCTTCTCCACCCCACGCCTCATCTTGTCCACCCCACGCCTCATCTTGTCCACCCCACGCCTCATCTTGTCCACCCCACGCCTCATCTTGTCCACCCCACGCCTCATCTTGTCCACCCCACGCCTCATCTTGTCCACCCCACGCCTCATCTTGTAGACCCCACGCCTCATCTTGTCCACCCCACTCCTCATCTTGTCCACCCTACTCCTCATCTTGTCCTCCCCACACCTCATCTTGTCCTCCCCACACCTCATCTTGTCCTCCCCACACCTCATCTTGTCCTCCCCACGCCTCATCTTCTCCACCCCACTCCTCACCTTGTCCATGCCTCGTGTCCACCCCACGCCTCATCGTGTCCACCCCATGCCTCGTGTCCACCCCACGCCTCATCGTGTCCACCCCACGCCTCATCGTGTCCACCCCACGCCTCATCGTGTCCACCCCACGCCTCATCGTGTCCACCCCACGCCTCATCGTGTCCACCCCACGCCTCATCGTGTCCACCCCACGCCTCATCGTGTCCACCCGACGCCTCATCGTGTCCACCCGACGCCTCATCGTGTCCACCCCACGCCTCATCGTGTCCACCCCACGCCTCATCGTGTCCACCCCACGCCTCATCGTGTCCACCCCACGCCTCATCTTGTCCACCCCACGCCTCATCTTGTCCACCCCACGCCTCATCTTGTCCACCCCACGCCTCATCTTGTCCACCCCACGCCTCATCTTGTCCACCCCACGCCTCATCTTGTCCACCCCACGCCTCATCTTGTCCACCCCACGCCCAATTTTGTCCACCTCACGCCTCATCTTGTCCGCCCCACGCCTCATCTTGTCCACCCCATGCCTCATCGTGTCCACCCCACGCCTCATCGTGTCCACCCCACGCCTCATCGTGTCCACCCCACGCCTCATCGTGTCCACCCCACGCCTCATCGTGTCCACCCGACGCCTCATCGTGTCCACCCGACGCCTCATCGTGTCCACCCCACGCCTCATCGTGTCCACCCCACGCCTCATCGTGTCCACCCCACGCCTCATCGTGTCCACCCCACGCCTCATCTTGTCCACCCCACGCCTCATCTTGTCCACCCCACGCCTCATCTTGTCCACCCCACGCCTCATCTTGTCCACCCCACGCCTCATCTTGTCCACCCCACGCCTCATCTTGTCCACCCCACGCCTCATCTTGTCCACCCCACGCCTCATCTTGTCCACCCCACGCCCAATTTTGTCCACCTCACGCCTCATCTTGTCCGCCCCACGCCTCATCTTGTCCACCCCATGCCTCATCTTGTTGTTTTTTCTCTCCAATTTGTGGAACTTCCTTATTTTGGCTGTTTGATTCTACCCTTCCATTGAACGAGTGAAGTTGGTGATATTCCACCATCTGATGCAATCTTCCATCCCTACCTGCAATATTTTAACCCCCATCAGGACCAGCCTCATCTCCATCGCATCTGCTCCATCATTTGAACACCTGGCTTTTAAACTCTCTGGTCACACACAGTCAGTCATGGCTGTTGTCTACCACCCTCCCAAACCACACCCATCATTCCTGTCTGACTTCTCCTACTTTCTGACCCAGCTATGTTCCCTCTCCCCCTCAATCCTCCTCCTTGGTGATTTCAATATCCACATGGACTCCACTGACTCCACGATAACCACTGACTTCACTGATTTACTCACCTGCTTTAACCTCACTCAACATGTCAACTTTCCTACCCATAACCGTGGTCGCATTTTGGACCTTGTCTGCTCTACTGGATTAATCTTGCACCATCTCTCTGGCTCCGACCTCACCCTCTCTGACCACTTAGCCATCACTATGACCATCAACATCCCCACCCCAACACCAAGGCATTATCGCACTATCAACTTCCGTAAGCTAAACGCTCTTTCACCTACCTCATTCTCATCCACCCTCTCTGAAAAAATGTCCACTTCTCCCTTCGTTGACCTCCACAACCCTTCTGATCTCACTGACTACTACAAACACACTCTCCTCCTGCCTTGACCAACTTGCGCCTATAAAAACCAAAACAGTTTCTTTCACCCATTCTGCTCCCTGGTTTACCCCTGAACTCCGCCTGATGAAAACTCATGCTCGCCAACTTGAAAGACTCCGCAATAAAACAGGTCTCACAATTCACTCCCAAGCCTACAAGGACCACCTACAACACTACAGAGATGCCCTCTACCACGCCCGCTCCGCCTACTACTCTCAAATTATCCACTCTGGCTCCGGAAACCCAAAAGCACTCTTCTCTACAATAAACAAACTCCTCAGCCCCCTGAACACCACCACCCAGTCATTCACAGTAGACAACTGCATCTCCTTCCTTTCATTCTTCCAACGCAAAGTTGAAAACATCTACAACAGCTTGACCACCGCTGCACCCGCTCCCCCTCAAACCACCTGCCCCCCCTTATCCTGCCATCCCCTGTCTCAATTCTCCCCAATCTCCCCTACTGACCTCTCTGAACTCCTCATATGAATGAAAACTGCCACCTGCACTCTTGACCCCATCCCCTCCAGCTTTGTCAAGGCCTCCCTTCCTGCTCTCTCTCCACTTATTATTGCAACAATAAACTCCTCCCTGTCTACAGGAATCGTCCCACCATCCCTCAAAATTGCTGCTGTTACCCCCATTCTGAAAAAACCTGGACTCAAGCCTGACACCCTAAACAACTTCAGACCCATCTCCAACCTACCCTTTCTGTCGAAAGTTTTGGAACGCGCTGTAGCCGCTCAACTCAAACATCACCTCTCTGCCAATAACCTGTATGAAACATTCCAATCCGGATTCCACTCCAACCACAGTACTGAAACTGCTCTCCTCAAAATGACCAACGACCTTCTCCTCTCCTCTGACGTTGGCAACCTCAACATTCTCATCCTCCTCGACCTCAGCGCTGCCTTTGACACCATCGATCACACCATCCTCCTCACCCGACTTGAATCCACCTTTAACGTTACCGGCACTGCCCTCTCTTGGAATAAATCATACCTCTCTGACAGATGCCAGTTCATCTCCATCAATAACTGCAAATCCCCCACTGCTCCCCTCCCCCAAGGTGTCCCCCAAGGTTCAGTTCTTGGCCCCCTCCTCTTCATCCTTTACCTGTCCCCCCCTCGGTCACTTAATCCGCCGTCATGGTCTCCAATTCCACTGCTTCGCCGATGACATCCAGCTTTTCATCTCCACCAAGTCCATCTCCACCGCCACCCACTCTATCCTGACAAACTGCATCACTGAAATAAAATCCTGGCTTCAAATTAACTTCCTCAAACTTAACTGTGATAAATCTGAAATAATCATCATTGGCCCAAAAACGCTCATAAAATCCACCAATAACTTTGCCCTCAACATCGACGGTATCCCAGTATCCACCTCCCCTCACATCCGGAATCTTGGCATCATCTTTGACCAAACCCTCTCCTTCGACAAATACACTAAACAGATCACAAAGACAGCCCTCTTTCACCTGAAAAACATCGCCCGTCTCCGTCCATCCCTCTCCTCCACGGCTGCAGAAACCCTCATCCACGCCTTCATCACCTCCCGTCTGGACTACTGCAATAGCCTCCTCTATGGTTCACCCTCAACAATCACCAATAAACTCCAATACATTCAGAACTCCGCTGCCCGTCTACTCACCCATTCCCGGACCCGTGACCACATCACCCCCGTCCTTTACAAGCTTCACTGGCTCCCCATCCCCCAGAGAATCCAGTACAAAATCCTCCTCTTGACCTACAAAGCCCTCCATAACCTGGCCCCATCCTACCTGGCTGACCTCCTCTCCAGACACACTCCCAACCGCAACCTCTGCTCTGCTGGTACCAACCTCCTGACCCCCCCCCCCCCCCCCCCCATCCGGACCAAATTCAGATCCTGGGGGGACAGGGCCTTCTCCATCGCTGCTCCCACCCTCTGGAACTCACTACCTCACACCATCAGAGACTCCTCCTCACTCACCACATTCAAAACATCACTCAAGACCCACCTGTTCAACACTGCATTCAACATTTAACCCACATCATTTAACCCCTGACTATCTCTTCTCCTTCTCCCTCCTTTTTGCTTTGAATATTTCCCTATTGATTCTTGTTTTTTGCAATTGTTTTTATGTTTTGCTATGCATTATGTTTTGCACTCTGTCAAAGCGTCTTTGGGCTTCCTAAAAAGCGCTATATAAAATAAATGCATTATTATTATTATTATTAATCCAATGTAACTGGACATTCTTCCTCGCAGGTTTTCTCCCCTCTGTACTCCTCATTCCCTTGCTTGTTGTGTCCAACTCTGGCGCCACTGCCAATATGTCGCTCTTTTGTCCTCTCTCTCTCTCTCTCCTTGCTCGTGCACGAGTTGAGTTATTTATTGAATATGAAAATAAATTGTAATCAAACGCAATCCCTAATGTTGAACAGGACATTTATTCCATAATTAAAACGCTGTATTGCTCTAACTTTGGATGTTGTGCAGGTGAAACTGGTCAAGTTGATGGGAGATGTCTCCATGATAACGCTCTTCCAACTTCAAAACCAATCCGTGTGAAGGAAGAGCCGAGTGAAGATCCCTACAATGCAAATGGTGAGCTCAAATGTTTATTAAGTACCTTTAGAATGATTTTACTTTGAATTTCCTGTTCCAAATTACACCTTGTTCACATTTATTGAGTCTTCACTCTGGAACACATCGAGATCATTTTTCTTTTGAAAAAGAACGAAGTTTGCTCTCAACAGTGTTTTGTTCAGAACGTCAAATGTCGGCATCAAAAATAGTTGAGGGATTTGATGAGAGTAGTTTTAATTGTAGGCCTACGCATCTTGTCAGTGATTTTGTGGTTCTTGATTTTGTGATGCAACTATTGTTCGTGATTCTTGCAGCTGTTTTTTTTGTTTTTTTGTTTTTTTTGTATACAAGATCGAGGCTCGTGTAAGAGCTAACGTTGATCACAAAAAGACAAACTGACACATAAAACATATGATAAAGGGAGCGGGAGACAAGATGGGGAGAGAGAGGGAAGTACACAAGTACAACATTTGAGAGCAGGGACATCGGGTGGTCTGTGGGAGGGAGAGGGCTTGGGGGGGAGGAGGCATGGGAAAGGGGGGGGGGGGAGGTAAAAAAAAAAACACATGGACACTGCTCTAGGACTTCCAGGAAAGAAGTAGGTATTTCAAAAAAGAGGATTTGGGATGAAATTAGCGGGGTTAGAAAAGATCAAGGTTTTGGATGGGGGAAGACAAGAGATGGTGGTGAACAGCTGTTTTAAAGACCTGGAGGGAGGAGTCTGATTGAAGAGAGTGAGGGAGTTTGTTCCAGAGGCGGGAGAAAAGAGGAATGGAGGAGTGAAGGTGAGCAGAGAGTCTTGATTTTGGCAGTTTAACCATAAGAGGGTTGCAGGCAGATCTTGTGCGACCTGTAGGAATATTTGCGGGATAGAGCACAAAGAGGGCTGGGGGAGCAAGGCCGGAGAGGAGTCGGTAGAAGACAGAAAGACCACCAACCTGCCTGCTGTGAGTGAGTGAGAGGCCCTTGGAGTTAGCTTCATCGTGGGAGATTCCAATGATTCTGAAAGCTTTGGTTTCAACAGCGTGAAGACGAGCTGGGTGTGAGGCAAGAGCACTGGCCCAGAGGAAAGAACAGTATTCCATTGAGCTGCGGATGAAAGCCTTGTATGAGGTGAGGACCTCAGGTGTGCCAAGAAAGGACTTCGCACAACGGAGGATGCCCAGTCGGCTTAGGATTTTGAGAAAGTAGATGGGAGGGTCAACCAGTCGGTCTTTTCGGAGAGACAAAGTGAGAGTGTGAGATTTGTCAGGATTGAAAGACATGTTCCACTTGTTTGACCAGTCTGTGATTTTGTCCAGGTCTGCAGAGAGTGAGGAGTCTGCAGACTGCCGATCTGAGGGATGAGGTATGGAGCGGCAGAGAGTGGAGTCATCAGCAAAGAGATAGAGAGGATTTTCCAGAGAATCAGGGAGATCATTGATGAAGACCAGAAATAGCACAGGGACCAGATCACTGCCTTGGGGAACTCCAGCCTGAACAGGAAGGGGAGATGAGAGAAACCCATTCAGGGCCACACGTTGACTACGACCAGAGAGGAAGTCCGCAAGCCATGCGTGGAGATTTCCATGGATACCATAGGAGGATAATTTGGTGAGCAGAGCGGGGTGCCAGACCATATCGAAGGCACGTGATATGTCAAGGGAGACAGCTCTGATTTCCTGTTTGGCATTGAGGACCTCCATCCATTGTTGAGACAGCAGAAGCAGCATGTCCAGAGTAGAGTGACCAGGTCTGAATCCAAATTGATGATCAGAGATCAAGCTGTTGGAGAAGAGTAAGGGTTTAATATCCGAAGCAATGATGGATTCCATGACTTTACTGATTATTGGGAGAAGGCTGATTGGTCTGTAGTTGCAAGGATCTGTTTTTGCACCTTTTTGTGTAAAGCAGTGATGTTTGCTGATTTCCAAACTGATGGCAGATGACCTTGAGCAAAAGAGAGGATGAAGAGAACAGAGAGAGGGTGAGATAGAGCAGCAGAGCAGGATTTTAGGACCCGTGGGTTGGTGCCAACTGTTGCGTGTTGAACAGGTAATGTAGCAAACACATTGTGAATATACCACCAGAAGTCTTTCTACGATTAAAAAATGTTTTTCCTACATTTGTTAAAATATAAAATAACATTTAATTTTTTTTTATTTGACCCAAGTTCCTGCAGTATCATATTTCCATGCGAATAACCCATGGGCTAAATGTTAAATTCGTTCCAAAAATTCCAACTGTGGGGTATACGTGTGTGCGGGTTATATGGTTTTACGGTACGTGACAATAACCACAGGAGACCAAATTAAATTATCAAGGAGATCCAAAAGGAGGCAGTTTTTGATTTTTGCAAGTTTAATCGAAATATCTTTATTGAGATGTATTTGTAAAATTAAGAATATCTTTAATGATATTTATTTATATTTGAAAAATTCTATATGAATATAAAATTTATTATTATTATTTTATTATCATTATTATCATAAGACCTAAAGGATTCCAGGGACCCGAAGGACAAAAGCACTCAAACACCTCCTGGCATGGGTCTGCAATCTCTGATAAGTTGTCTGCAATCTCTGATAAGTGGTCTGCAATCTCTGATAAGTGGTCTGCAATCTCTGATAAGTGGCCTGCAATCTCTGATAAGTGGTCTGCAATCTCTGATAAGTGGTCTGCAATCTCTGATAAGTAGCCTGCAATCTCTGATAAGTGGTCTGCAATCTCTGATAAGTGGTCTGCAATCTCTCTGAATCTCTCTTTCTTGTTTTATAAGTGAGACTTCTCTAAATGGAAGACTCTCTTCTGCAGAATTGTCTGGCTACCTGACTTGACTCGAACACTCATACAATCAATCAAAGAAAGATACGTCTTTTTATTATCTCTGTTGGAACCCATCTGTGGATCGGTCCCATCGGCCGATGGGTCTGACCCGTTTGGCGACCCATCTGTGGATGCACGAGAAATGACGATGCAGACCCATCGGCAGATGGGTCTGCGCCATCTGCGGATGTGTTGTTCACCTTGAAGGAATGTGTTGACAGAATGGTGCGCTTCAATCAGGTACACAGTCATTGGAATTACATGTGGTAGGAATTTAACAAAGATGATTTTTTAATGTTTTATTATCTATTTCTACCCATCTATTTATACATTTTGTCAATACATTTTGTAATTAACAGATACATGGCAGTTTTAGTAAAGCTTTACATAACGTACTCAACATTCATACAAAACATTAGGTGTTCTTCTGATAATGGCGGAGGGGAATGGTGGCAGGGTAGAGAGTGGCAGGTGCTGATGATTAGGGTTAGGGTTAGGGTTAGGGTTGTTAGGGTTAGGGTTAGGGTTGTTAGGGTTAGTTGTTAGTGTTAGGGTTAGGGTTGTTAGGGTTAGGGTTAGGTTAGGGTTAGGGTTAGGTTAACTCATCCGCCATTGATGCATACACATTCCTTCAAGGTGAACAACACATCCGCAGATGGCGCAGACCCATCGGCCGATGGGTCTGCATTGTCATTTCTCGTGCATCCACAGATGGGTCGCCAAACGGGTCAGACTCATCGGCCGATGGGACCGATCCACAGATGGGTTCCAACATCTCCACCACCAGAAGTGTATGGAGGTTATGTTTTTATCTCTGTTTGTCTGTGAGCAGGATATCTCAAGAAGTTAGGGACAGATTCAAACAAAACTTGGAAGACAGATTGGGTGTGTGACAATAAAGAACGGATTCGACTTTGTTGATGATCTGGATCCGGTTATGTTTTTTTTTCATTTTGCCATGTAATCCTTTTTTAAATTTTTATGTCATTTGTTATATTTTTACCTCCACCACCAAAGGTGGACGGAGGTTATGTTTTCACCCCTGTCTGTCTGTCTGTTTGTTTATCTGTTTGTGAACAAAATATCTCACAAAGTAGTGGACGAAACTTGGTGGACCCATTTGGGTGTCTGACAAGGACGATTCGATTCGATTTTGGTGAAGATCTGAATTTGGATTCGGATATGAGAATTATTAAATTTTTAAGTGATTCTTCACCATTGGGAGACTGGGCCAAAAACGATACATAGCAGGATATCTCAAGATGTTATGGACGGATTTGGACGAAACTTGTTGGACAGGTTGTGTGTATGACAAGGAAGAATCGATTCAATTTTGATGAAGATCAGCTAGTAGAATTTTTAAATGATTCTTCACCATTGCGTGATATGGCCAACCAGGTGGAGTTCGCTCTCCACTGAGTGCCGTTCTAGTTTTTATTATAATTTTGCCTTGATATCTCAAAAGAGTTTCACAGTGTTTGGAATCGGGGTCTGATATCCAAGCTTCCATCTTTAGTCAGGTTCACTATGTTAACAAATATAATTTCGTTCAAAATTTTGGTAGATTAGCAAAACTACATTTTTGGAATATTCAGAGCATGAGGAATTCAAAAATTAATGTTTACATTTGCGTAAACACCTTTGCGAAAATGACACTCAGGACAGTGATGAAGATAGTCAGGTTCACTATGTTAACAAATATAATTTCTTTCAAAATTTTGGGATTAGCAAACCTGTACATTTTTGGAATCTTCAGAGCATGGAGAATCTGAAAATTAATGTTTACATTTGCGTAGACACCTGCATGGCCGCCATTTTGGATTTTGAAAATGGCCGCCATAAAATACATATTTTGCGCGATCTCGGCTTCTAGTCAACCTAGAGACTTAGTTAAATATGCTAATCCTATGTTTTCTGGGTCAGGGAATCCAATAAAGGCCTCAAAATAGTGCTCAGGATTATAGAAAAGCAACAAACAAAGGTAATTGAAAACCATTGTCTTTCTATTTGTGATATAACTGTATTACATAATACATGATATTGCAAGTCCTTTGAAGTTATAGGTTGTTATAGGAAGTTATAGGTAGTATCAGATTGAACTATAAGTCCTATACACAGGATCTACGAGGTCTATACCGTACAGGAATATGCTTTTACAGATCTTCATCACTGTCCTGAGTGTCATTTTCGCAAAGGTGTCTACGCAAATGTAAACATTAATTTTTGGATTCCTCATGCTCTGAATATTCCAAAATTGTATAGTTTTGCTAATCTACCAAAATTTTGAACGAAAAAACATAGTGAACCTGACTAATTTGTCGATTTCAGAGCATGGCTCAGGCAATTCAGCGTGGGTGGATTTCGAAAGGCTGTTCGATTTATTAGGTGATTCCAGTCCAACCTGATACAACCTGCAATGCTATCATGGGGGCATAATGTATTTTAATAAAACTCAATTTCACACTATCAACAGCGGTGTCCCTCAGGATTCTGTCCTGTCTCCAACACTCTTTCTTCTTTTTACCAATGACCTTCTTTCTTCTACAAATAACCAAATGTACTTGTATGCTGATGACTCGACATTACATTCCTCCATGTTTTTCCATCTGTCCCATTTCCCATCACTCGATTTACATCTCGTTTGATCACAGTTACCTTTTTAAAATCCGATTTGGACAATATTTCCCAGTGGGGCAAACGTAATCAGGTTAAGTTTAATGCTTCGAAAACTCAATTTCTTCACATCGCTCTCTAAAATTCTTCTCAACTCTCCAATCTCCTTTGAAAGCTGCACAGTTACACCATGTGATACAATAAACCTACTAGGTATTACCTTAACATCAAATTTATCCTGGAATCCACACATTACACAAATAGCTAAGTCTGCCTCGAATAAACTGAGAGTTCTCTTCAGATGTCGAAAATTCTTCTCCTCTCAACAATTGCTTCAACTATATAAAGGATTGATTCGTCCTTGTATAGAATACTGCTCTCACATATGGGGAGGTTCTAGCTCCACACTTACTGGACAGAATTGAATCTAAAGTAATCCGCCGACTTATCAACTCTCCCAATCTGACCTCAAAACTCGACCCGCCCGAATTACGCCTCAAAGTACTGCGGACAGAGGTTATGTTTTCATCCCTGTCTGTTTGTCTGTCTGTGAGCAGGGTATATCAAAAGGTTATGGATGGATCCGGACGAAATTTGGTGGACAGGTTGAGTGTACGACAAGGATGGTTTGCTTAGATTTTAGTGAAGATCCGGATGCGGATCAGAATTATTTTCGTTTCTTCACCATTGAGAAATACGGCCAAAAACTATACATATCACAATATCTCAAAAAAAATTGGACGATACCTGGGGGGCAGTTTGGGTGTATGACAAGGACAAATTGATTCGATTTTGGTGAAGTTCACAAAGGTTCCCTGTGTGAAGGTCTCCATACGAATCCATCAATAAGTTTTATTTCTGAAACTTTAATTCTGTTCCACTTTGGACCTCTCTCCCCCCCCCTCGCATGGTTATAGTATTTGCAAGAGTAAATGATTTGTTCAAAAATATGTTGATTGACTTCCAGGTTAAGTCTTCATGAAAGTGTAAGTTTCCTGATTCATGGCTGTTTCTAAAAAATACTTGTGTGTGGTTGCTTTGTTTTTACATCCTTGTGAGAAATCTCCTTTTCTCTGACCAATCTTCAGAGAGACGGAGCCCGATCACAAGGATGTTGTCGTCTCCCAAGAATACTGTCACGTTCACTGAAAATTCTTCCCAGCAACACAAGAAGTCTGTGGAATATGAACAGAAAAGTATTTATCGACAAGAACAGATGAAGATTCCCACTTCCGAAGACATACCCAGGTGCAACATGTGCAATCAATCATTCGGTTGCATTTCAACCTATCAGAATCACATGAAGACACATTTTGGCAAAATACCGTATACGTGTCATGTTTGCAACAAATCATTTAATAAGAGCTTGTTCTACCGGGCACACATGTGGACACATCCTGGGGAAAAGCTGTACAAGTGCCTTTTCTGTAATAAATCATTAAAATGGAAGTCAGCGTACCAGACGCACATGGGGATGCATGCCGGAGTAAAACCGTTTAGGTGCACTTTGTGCAGCAAATCATTCAGTCATAAATCAAGCCGCCAGACGCACATGCGTGCACACACGGGGGAGAAGCCATACAAGTGCAGTGTGTGCGACAAATCATTTAAATATTTGTCATCCCACCAGAAACACATGAAGATCCACACTGGGGAGAAGCCGTACAAGTGCACCGTGTGCAATAAATCATTTCTTCAGTCCTCGACCCACCTGGTACACATGAGGACCCATACTGGTGAGAAGCCGTACAAGTGCACCGTGTGCAGTAAATCATTTAGTTATAACTCAAACTGCAAGAAACATATGAAGATTCATACCAAAGAGAAGTCGTTCAAGTGCAGCATCTGTCATAAATTATTCCGTACCATGGCGGACTGTAGGAATCACTTGAGGACCCATACTGGGGAGAAGCCATACAAGTGTGATATGTGCAATAAATCCTTCTGCAGCATGAAATACTGCAAGGTACATATGAGGACCCACACTGGGGAGAATCGGTACAAGTGCAGTCTCTGTGATAAATCATTCCGTCACATCTCCACCTGCCGTGGACATTTGAAGACCCACACTAAATGACCTCATTAATGAGCAAAAACACTCGTATACACCAAGGACAACATAAACATCTACCTAAGAACGACACGAGCTAGAAACGTCAACATCATACAAATACCTTTGAGTATAAAGAACCAACAAATGTGCAAACCAATCCCCAAGGAAGACCTACGTAGAACAAGGCTGAACCTAGCAACATATCTTTCCCCAGGATATCCATTGGAAAAAGGGATGCAAGTAATGATGAGGGTTAGGGGAGAACGCAAGGGGTGGACAACATGGCTACATAAGAAACATTTTGGGAGTATTTGGGTGGATTAAAGGGTGTAGAAAAGATAATGGCTTTGGATTGAGGGGAGGTGAAGGTAAAATAGCTTGATATGGTGGTGTACAGCTGTCTCGAAGACCAGGAGGGAAGGATGAGTGGAGGTGAGCAGTGGCTCTGGACTTCAGCAGGTTCACTTGGAGAGGGTTGCTGGTGGACCGTGTGCATCCTGCAGATAGCCTTGGGAGTGGGGGGGAGCAGATTACGGGGAGGGCAGACCAGAAGTGAGGCGGAAGAAGACAGAGAGACGACAAAACTTTCACTGATAGCGAATTGATTGACCCATAGACTGAGCTTCATCGCAAGAGATGCCTTTGATCTTGACAGACTTGGTTTCCATGGCATCAAGCTGAGCAAGATGTGAGGCAGGCGAGCCAACCCAGAGGGAAGAGCAGTACTCCATCAAGCTGCGGATGAAAGCCGGCTAGGTGCATAGGGATTTGCCCAATGGAGAATGCCCAATTCGGCATCTGGCTTTGGAGGCCAATTTTGAAATGTGGCTTGCTCAAGATATACCATGGCTGAGAGTGAGACCCAAGAGTTTGAGTGACTGAACCGCGTTAAGAGGGTTGTTGAGAAAGTAGATAGGAGGGTTTGCGGAACGGTCCTTTCAAAATGAGCGTGTGAGATTTCTCGGGATTGAAAGACATGTTGGAAGTGTTTGACCGGTTTTTTGATTTTGTTAAGGTCTGAGGAGAGGGAAGAGGATGTTGCCTCTGACAGAAGGATGAGGGATGTCATGGCAGAGTGGAGTCAGGAAAGAGATAAAGAGGACTTTTCCAGAAAGTCATTGAGATCATTGATGTTGTTGTTGTTTTCGTATGCAGCCTGTGGCTGCTGGTTGCATCATTTCTCTGGAAGCGCGTTTGTGCTGCTGATGCAGTGCCCCAATTACCAGTGAGCTGGTACTCAATTTGCCGGCCTCGGAAGGGTGACAGCAAACGATTGACCGGGATTCCAACTCAGGATCCGAGGATCCCAAGCCAGCAACCTAACTGTTAAGCGAACACCAGGTTCAGATAAAGAATAGGATAGGGCCAAAACTCCAGCTTTTACAGCGAGAGGGAGAGGAGAAGGAGCCACACACACACACACACACGCATGCACACACACTGTTGAGAGCCACACGTTGAGGACAAGAGTGGAGGAAGTCAGCAATCCAAGAGTGGAGTTGGCCTTTGATTGTATGGGCAGACAGTTTGGCGAGTAAGGCAGGATGCCAGACTGTATCGAAAGCTCGAGACATGTCCAGAGAGACAGTCCTGATCTCATCTCTGATATTGAGGGCCTCCATCGATTCCTGGGAGAGTGGAAGCAGCTTGTCCCAAGTGGAGTGACCATGTCTGAATCCGAATTGATGATCTGAGATGAGGCTGTTGAAGAAAAGGAATGATTTTATGTCAACTGTGATGATGGATTCCATGACTTCGCTGATGATTGATAGTACGCTAATTGTTTTGGAGTTGAGAGGATCTGTTATTTCACCTTTTTAGCTCACGTGGAACGAAGTTCAGGGGAGCTTATGCGATGGCGCATCGTCAGTCAGTCCGTCCGTAAACACTCGCAACTTCTCCACAACCGCTGAAGGGTTTGTGACCAAACTTGGCACAGATGATATTTATTGCGTTGTGACTAAAGTTTGTTCACCGCATAAAAAAAAAAAATCTAGGTCTAAGGGGGTTTACCGGGGTCAAAGTGGATCCAGGTTTGACCCCCCAAAATAGGTATTTGCTTTCTTCTCAGAAACTACACATGCAATTTCAATGAAACTTCACCACAACCTTCATCACCCGTGATGTACCAATGTTTGTTCAAGGCATTAGAAAAATTGGGGTCTGAGGAGGTACATAGGGTTGAGGGAAGGGGTTTCCACAAAGTACACTCAAAGGGGGCAGTACACACAAAGGCAAAACCATGCATGCAGAATTGTCAGAAAGCTTCACCATCCCACTCTCTGAAAAATAATGGAATTGCGAAGCAAAAGTGATCGTTGAAATTGGGGAAATTGTGCTCCTGTATGATCTGACATCCCATTGAGGGAGAACCAATAAAACGAAGCATTTTGACCGTGGAATTCGAAAACAAAAAGGAAAGGACTGCATTGCTCACAGAGGTGTGAGTACCCAGGGATGTTGGCCTAAATATTATAAAGTACCAGGATCTTTAAAATGATGTCGAGAGAAAGCAGAAGCCGAGTTATGCCGATTTTCTTGGAGCTAGCCCAAGACCATGATCATCACAACTTGGTCCTTGAGAGGTTATCCGAGGGAAATTGAGGTAGATACCTGGGAGGAGTCCTTTTCACCTTCTAAAATGTGCAAATGGAGATTACAACGGATTCATATCTACCTAGTTTGAGCACCAATTGTTGACACCTTGTCCCACCCTTGTTTTATTTGTCAAAACGATATTGTTTTGAAATCCTTTTCTCCCCTTCTCTCATCTCTGATAGTCGCAGCCCTTTCATTTTCCATTTTACCGATTGTCCCCTCCCATTCTCCTGTGTATGAGATATGAAGAAGTTTGAAATGGCTGGATTTGAACAGTTACAGTTTCTGTAAATAACAGGTAACATCTCATACCAGGGCCACTGCATCAACGGCTCAGGTGCACTTCGAGAAATGATGCAACCAACAGCCACAGGCTGCATACGAAACAACAACTTTTCACTGAAAGAAAAGCATTGTAGTTATGAAAAATTAAAACAATAAAAAGATAAAAATCTGCAGACTTTGATCATCTGACACTTATTACCATTATTGAGGGTCCAATATTGAAGATCTGGTCACCTGGACGATTGTTGGTTTGTGTAACATTGGTACGAGTTGGCTGCTGCTGTACAACGGTTGTGGACTGATGCGTATTGTTCGGAACAGTATCCTTTGCTGCAAGGGTTGTGACGCTCAATTACGCTGGTGATGGGAACAAGTGGAGAGGGAGAGTAGTGTATATATGTTGCTCATTTTTCACTCTCATATATGACACTCTCATTTTTCCCATTGACTTACATGTTAATTTTTCCCCTCCCTCATTGCCCCTAAACACCTCTATTTCTCTCACCCTGTTCTTTACGAACCTTCTAACCTTTTGACATGTTATCCTTATTCATTAGACCACTTAAACAATGGTCCTTCTGTGTGAACCTGTGATCCTTCTGACCTTATGGACCTTTTAACCTTTTACTCTTAATATCATCTGGTGAATCATCTTTGACCCACTCAAACATCGATCCTACAAATATTTGTTTATGCGTGGGAAATAATTTAATTCTCTTGCCACTCTCTTCACCATCTAATATATTAACAAAAAAGATGTTTGAGTTTGGTTCTTTATTAAGATATTTTAACTGAGCTAAGATAAAATGGTAAACCTCCCTCAATGTTCTTGTTTGAGCGCCTCCAGTGCCACATACCATTTTTAAATTAAAGTATATATTTTCCTGGCAACCATCAAAGTTTTCCGTCCACTCAAAAATATTTCCATCTTTTTTACCCAATTCACCGGTATTTAAATTAATTCTCTTATTTGTTTTGTAAATTTTTTTACCAGTTGTCTTTTCAATTATACCTATTTGATATTTTTCACATTCGTTATGTTTACCATTTATATACCAAGGTTGATTACACCTCCACTCTTTAGTCTGGTTGGTACTTGGTTCTATCATTTATATAATTGTAAAAAGGCGGCGGTAGCCCGTTAAAATCCCTAACCCCCCTTTTTAACTTATCACTTATATACTTATATAACCATAAGGGAGACTATCAATTCCATTTTCTAAAATAAACCTCTTATCATCAAAAGCCCCCAATGCTTTCTTATTCACCTCTTCTGAATATAATTTATGTTTATAACTTCTTATTCCATTAATCTTTCTAAACTCTTCTTTCTTTGTTGTTAAACAGTTATAATCATCCTTAAAGTTTATTGTTTCTTTAATGACATTTTTCTTTATGCCTTTTAACTTCTTATCAGTTTTTTCAACGTTATTCACAATGTATTTATAAGCATAAGCCTTAGACCTCAATCCCACAAATTCACTCATGACATTTCCTCCTAATTCATCCTTAAACTTTCCAATCACCTTTTTATTTTTAGAAGAGAACAACTCACTCTCTGGACTGTAATTACTAGTGTCATAGATATTAATGTCCTTTTTCATGTCTGAATAAACATCATCAGTATTAATTTGCAAAATAAAACTATCTGTATCCATATAAAGTAGATTAACATCATTTTGATATTTCTTCCTCAAGTTATTATAAAAGTAATCATACATTAATGACTTTGATAAATCAAGAATTGATGTTCCAATATAAATAGGTTTGTCCATTTCAATACTCTCTTTAATCAAATGGATCGCACAAAAGTTCTCAGTAAAGACCTCAGCTCTAGTAAAACTCGGTCTATTAATTAATTTTGATGCTTGTTTCCAAGATGTTGATAGTCTGATATTTTGTCTTTTTCTCACATTTTCCATGGTCTTACCAAAGACCGCATTATTCATCAATTTATAAAAGTCTTTCTCAAAATCTGTTTTTGACTCTGTTCTTCTTTGTGTATTAAAATCAATGTACCCCTTCAACCAATGACTTTGATTGAACTTTAGAACCCTATGGATCTTCTCTACTCTTAGACCTTTTGATAAATATTGTCGCAAATTTCTTTGGTGTAGAACATCATTTTTCTTGTTATATAATGTAGTAAGTAATTTTTCTGTTGATTCACCTATATTAAATGATTGTTGATAATCACTTAACCACTCCTTCTTTGGACTTTCCTTTTCACAAGCAAATGGGAGATCTTTGTGTAGGTTATGAAGTTCCTCTGGATATTTCAAATCGACCTCAAAATAATAACCAACCTTTGAATCATCCAATTCTTTTTGTGTAGAGATACATACATCTTGTAAAACCTTTTTGTAATCTTTTTCCTTTACCCATCTAAGTTTTCCATAAGGAAGAGCCTGAGACATTGCCCAGCCATACAGGTTGTTCGCATCATAATACATCAAGTAGGAGCTCTCTACCGATGGATCATAATTTGGAATGTACTTGTTATTTGCTTTAGCATATCTCTTTGAACAGACTTGTGAAATGCCTCCTCTCTTTGCCTTTTCAATCATCAAAAGCATATCAACATCGGTTAGCAAATCCAAAGCTTGTTTTGTCATTTTTAACATCGCGCTCCAAGCCAATCCAGGAGCAGTGTAATAGTGAGCAGGATCCAATCCATATCCAGAATGACAGATTGTTCTGAAAGCCTCAAACACATCAGCCAACAAAAGTACATCAGTTTTGAGGTACAAATCGTGATACTCACCAAGATTCTTAATGTTATATTTTTTCCAAACATTTTGTGCGTGTACATAATCTTTATCAGATATATGACTATTATTTAATTTGTTATAGAAATTTTCTTTTAAAGGAAGTTCTGTTTCATTGAATCTCTCAAATGAGTCCATATAGTCATAGGGGTAAATTCCCTTTTGTGTTAGAAAATCTTTATCTAAAAAATACTCTGAAAGACATGGAAACTCTTTTAGATTTTGAACCAAGTTAGCCAATGGACTTGCCATGAATTTAAATGTATCAAGAAATCTGATATGAGTAATAGGAGATGTGTGAATTGTTTTTGTGAATGAAATGTATTTCTGATCCGTGTTTGGAATTGCTGAGATACTTCCAGAAGTCTTTGAGAGTTCCTTGATAAATAGATGTGTATCATAATGAGCGTTGTTATGAAGAAAGACAGGAATGAAAGAGGGGAGTTGATAATTAATATTACAACTTTGATGAGCCGGACCTCTATATTTACCAGTGAGATGACAATGGTCTCTAACCTTTAGACCTTTACCAATTTTCTCCTCACAAATATGACAGACATTGTTTTTTATAAATTCCCTTTTTTCTTTACTTGTTAAGGACATTGGTTTATTGGTTTCTCTCATTATCTTGGTTAATCGAACACAGTCTTTTTCTAGTCGTTTCACAAACTCCTCTGGGGTATTTGAGCCTCTATACATCTCTAACTTGTTATATTTATCACCAACGGATGATTTTATATAATAACAAAAACCACAAGGAGTATGGTTTTGATATTTATTTGTGTATGATTCTTTTGGATCTGGAGAAGCAGTATCAATTTTTTCTAAAATACTTTCAAAATCAGCATATATAACAAATGGATGTTTTATTGTTTTCTTTTCATCTTTGAATGTGATCTTTGAGCCTTTTTTAGGCATGTTGATTACCGTTGATTTATGTTCACCACAATAATTTGAATGTTTATCTAATCTTTCTTGTGTATGGAAGAAGTTAAGACAACGCATACAAATATATATTTTATTTGTTCTTTTACATACTTGTGGTTTTATTAATTTTGTAATATCTTTGATGTATGTATAACGTGAATTTTCCTCTGAATTAAAATATAGAAGATTAATATGAGTTTGTTTACAATTGTCAGAAAGCTTTAAAACCTGAATGTTGTTTGTTTCTGTTAGACCATAAACATTAACTGATAAATTATTCATCTTTTCAAATTTAGGAATATCATTTAAAGTCATCGGAAACTTTAGATCTTTCGTATTTAATGTATTCTCATATTTTTTATAATGAGATACTCTTTCATCATGAAAATGTGGAGGATGTAAGTGTGCTAAAATAGACCAGAGAAAACATTTATTGTCTTTATTTTTGATATTGATAACTGCTTTTCTATTTTTGATAACACTGGGTAAATCAATGTAAGAAGAAGCTTTTAGAGGATCTGATTTAAGAATATGAATGTCTATGTAAATAATTTTTCCTATATTGAATCCACTTCCTACGATCGAATTATCCACATCTTGCTCTTGTTTAATAAGTTCATCATAGACTCCTGATGTTTTAAAATCTTGATATGAAGATATAAAGTGTGGCTCAGTTCTCATGTATGGTGTATCTATAACTCCTTTATCCTTTGTCATTTCTAATTTTACCCCCATATAAAATTTAAGTGGTTTCATTTCTTTTAGTGTTTTTTCAATCAATGTTTGAACAGCAGGTTTGACTATTTCTACAGCATCAACTATAGACTTTGGTTCGGGAGGTTTGAAGTTAAAGATTCGAATCCTGATATGTCTTTTGAAAGCACCATCAGTATTTTTAATAGTAAACAATTTTGACAAGTGTTTGTTAGTTTTAAGATGGGCTTTAAACCCCTTCTTGAGGATGGTTGTTTTACAGACCTTACAATGTTTTGTTTTAGGTGGAAGAGGGGAAAGTTTGTTAAGAATGTTGTATGTATGTTTTGCGGTGAGAATATGTTGTTTATAATATTTTACTTCCTTCTCGCAAGTATCACAATAAACCATATTTATAGCGTGAGAAAACGTGGTGTTTTATATACTAGGGCATGCCCGTACTATATATAAGCTAGGACGTGCCCGTACGTGGGTGCCCGTTCCTTGCAAAAAAAAAAAAACTGCAAAAAAAAAAAACTGCAAAAAAAAAACAATGGTTTGGTCCATTCGCAACGACCACAGAACCCCCCCCCCCCCTCTATTTACATGAATGGTTTGGTCCATTCGCAAAGCCAAAGCGAACGACCACAGAACCCCCCCCTCTATTTACATGAATGGTTTGGTCCATTCGCAAAGCCAAAGCGAACGACCACAGAACCCCCCCCCCCCCCCCCCTCTATTTACATGAATGGTTTGGTCCATTCGCAACGGCAAAGCGAACGGCGAACGGCTAAATCGCCATAGCTCGGTAAGTACTTGTCCGATTAATTTCAAACCTTGAAAAGGCACATCCTCGGGTCCCCAGCAATATACCTGGCAAGTTTCAAGTATATCGGACCGGTAGTTGTCGAGAAACAGCGGTCACAGACAAACGTACAGACGTACAGACGTACAGACGTACAAACGTACAAACGTACAGAGATTACTGGAATTATAGATAGATATCACTGTGCTTAAAATAAAACACTTTTGAGCTTTACAGCTCCGTTTTATATATATCGCTGTGCTTAAACTAAAACACTTTTTCACTCAGAATCATCTAAGTCATAACTATCACATGAATACTCAGAATCATACTCAGAGTCATCAATAAAGCTACTCTCATAACTATCATTTGAGCACAAACTATTAGTATCATAACTATCATCTGTGTTCAATGAAATACTATCATCACCATCGTCCGAGTTCAATGAAATACTATCATCACTATCGTCCGAGTTCAATGAAATAGTAAAATCTTCACTGCTGTAATGACTCATATTTAATTAGCAGAAAAAACCTTTCCATCTATACCAATATACTTTCTTTCATTGACGGATTCAATCTCTACATTTTTAATATCAAAAGGTATCTTTAAATAATCTCTAACTATCATAGAACGAAATGACATTTCACCAGAAATATTAACATCATTCATTTTACTTAGATCTACACCATTTGGATTATTAAAGTAAATACAAATTTCTCCACGAGTATTGTTGATGGTCTTATCATTCTTTTTCAAAGTATCGTGGTCAATCACTTTTTCAAGCTTTGAATAAATTGCCAGGAGTAGAGGAGAAACTTTTGTTAGATTTACTTTAATGGATGTCTTTCCAGGTATAGTTAGAGCTCTTCCTTTAAATGAAATAGAGGGGCTCATGTTATTTTCCATAACTGGTTTTACCCAAAAATTTCCATATTTATCTTTGTTCAATTTAACATCTTTGACATATTTTTCTATATCTTTCACCGAAGTAGAGATTGATTGAAATTTGTCTTTTGTGCTTTGAAACATTGTATTTATTAATGAATAAACTTGCATTTAGTTTAAGTAAAAATTTACCACATAAATATGATAAGTTCTGAAGGATATTTAGAATTTCCAGACTCTCCATATGATAAATTAGAGAATTGTCCGGCTTGTGATAGAGTGGGGCTTAATGATGAGGATTCATATAAACAATGTTTATTCTGTGATTATATTCTAATTAATGATAATAAGAAATATAAAAAAACATATAACTCTTTTAAATTAGAACCAAAAATGAATTACTTTACAAGATTAATAAGAGAGATGAATGTTAAGCATTATGGTGATAATACACCATTTCTTACAAGGAAAGAGACTCTTTGTATTGAGGAAATGTATAAGGGTTTAATGATATTTATTATTCAAAATAATTTTAATGGAAATGTTAATACAAGATACTACATAAATAAAATAATGAATTATTTTGAAATTAAACCCGAACTCAGGATAAAATATAGAGTTTCTAAAATAGCTCAAAAAAAGTTGGATGACTTGTTTTCCAAATATATAAATGAATGATTTTTTACTCATATGGGAAAATAAGATAAAATTTAATAACCATAAAAACATTCCAAATTCATTGAGATGTCTAATAGTTGGTTCAAGGGGATGTGGAAAAACCTGTTTGCTTTTAAAGATGCTCCTTACCCCCAACTTTTTAGATTATGATAATTTAATAATTTTTACGAAGTCAAGTTTTCAACCCGAGTATCAACTACTCTCACAGGGTTTTAATGCAGGTCTTAAAAAGGAAGACATTATCGGTTTATTTAAACTTCAAAACAAACTAAATGATTATAATATTGAAGATATAATACAATTATTTTGTGATACACAGAAATCAAAATCGAAACCAAAACCCATAACTTGTATTCTCAGTGATAATACGGATGATATACCTTCACCTCAAGATTTAGATAAATCAAAAAAGAACCTCGTCATCTTTGATGATTGTGTTAATGAGAGAAACCAAACAGTAATGGATAGCTACTATACAAGAGGGAGACATTCTTCTTGTAATTGTATATATCTTAGTCAATCATATTTTCAACTCCCTCGACGCTCAATAAGAAACAATGCCAATACTTTTATTTTATTTAAGTTAAATTCAATAGATGTAAATAATTTTTGGAGAGATTATTGCTCTACGTTATGCAGTAAAAAAGAATTTGAAAATTATATGAAACACACGATTGAAAAATATAAATATATTGTCGTGAAACAAGATGAGATATTAAAGGATGTATTTTTATTTTAAACATAATTACATATATAAATGATAACTATTATTATTAATCTTGTGGGTAAATCTGCTTCAGGAAAGAACTTTCATAAATCTAAACTCTTGAATAGTAAAAATGAAAAGATTGTAAGTTTTTTTTTAAAACACCCTATGATTCGTTTTGTGAGTACTACAACCAGAGCAAAGCGACCAGGAGAAGTAGAAGGGAAAGATTATTACTACATTTCAATGGAGGAACATATGCGATTGAGGAACGAAGGTCAAATATTTGAGGAGGTCTCTCTTGGTTCTACAAAATATTCACATTGTAAGAGTGAGTTAAATAAAGTAAAATCTAATGGTCTTGGGATTTTAGAAACTAATCCTGAAGGAATGAGACAAATTATTAAACAATTGTGTGGTGATGGAGTTAAGATTTTATCATCCGGTTTTGATATCGATGAGGAGACTCAACGCAAACGTATGAAAAGCAGAGATACAAGTATTAGTGAAGAAGAAATAACAACTCGTATTAATACCAATAAAGAATTTGATGAAATATTTAAAGAAAAGGATTTATTTCAACACATTTACTATAATGACAAAGAAAAGGAAAATTTTCCCATTGACCTTTACAATTCATTAAATGATATTTTTCAATAAATAAATACAGAAAATGAATACCGAAGAAAGAGCAAGAAAGTTTAAAGAACATCAAGAGTTGGTTTCAAAAGTTGTAAAGCAACAGGAAGAGATAAAGAAGAAACGGAGACAGAAACTAACTGGTGAAGAAGCCTTTGAAAGAAAACAAGAGAAATTTTTTAAACCGCTTTTAAAAACTCAACACCCTACAGTTCCCACGGTAGAATTTACTCCGAAAAAACTTCAAATGCTCAAAGATTTTAGTCAGATAACAAAACAAGAACTTGGAAAATTAGAATATAATGATGAAGAATTATTTCAGAAACTTGAGGAGGTAAATCAACCCCCTAATTATGTAGTGGAAGCTCTTCAAAACAATGAATATTTGGCAGATTCAAAAACCAGAGCAGGTCTCATTCCAACAGAAGAACCAGCAGTGTTCCATCTTGTGAAAGAAAAGGTATTGATATTTAATGATGAATTGATGTTCTTGAGTTCTACTCAACCAAATGTTAAATTAACTCCAAGATTAATGTTTCTTCTAACAAACCCCGGATTCAGCGGTTCAAAATATTTTGAGGAACCACTTGATATGGAAAGAGAGGAAGATAGGGTATATATTGAGTTGCTAAATGCACTTGATAATGGAGTTTCTGTTGCTGGTAAAAGTAAGAAGAATGAGAAGGAGAAACATATTATTGATGCTTTAAGTAAGCTTGGTTCGGGTGTTAGTTTTCTTCCAAATGACCCATCACAATTAGTTAATAGGCTATTATTGTTGTTAGGTAGTAAGAAGGCTGGAAACAACAATTGTTTTAATGAATCCTCAGCCATTTTAGATCAGTTGATGAATATGAAAATAATTAATAAATGTCAATACAAAGATATTTTATTAGATATTAAATAAGATGAGAAGCACAATTCTTAGTTTTAATTTCACAACGAGCGATTACACAGCTTCATTCCCTTACCCACTACAACTTGACCCCCTTACCTCATATGAGGCATCTTTATTGTCGATGGAAACTTATAATACCTTGTTTAATATCACAGAGAAAAACAACAAGTTTAGTTATAATCCAGGAAGTGGATATAAAACTATAACCGTTTCACCTGGAGCTTACGAGATTTCTCAAATATCTTCAGAAGTCTCTCGCCTTATGAAAGAAAAAGGTGATGAACCAAAAAATATTGTAATAGATATTCAAAAACACACTTCAAAATCAACTATTAAACTTAAAAATAATTATAAAGTTGATTTCACGATTGAAAATTCGTTTAGAGAGCTATTGGGTTTCTCTTCAAAAAAGATTGAAAATAACGGGACGTTTTACAGTGATAATGTTATCCAAATATCCTCCGGTATAAATTCAGTATTAATTCATTGTGATTTGATTGATGGTGCTTATAACGATGGAATAAGAACAAATATAATATTTTCATTCAGTGCATACTCAACCCCGATTGGTTATAAATTTAATATGGAACCAAAAAATCTTGTCTATTTACCTGTGTCAGGAAAAACCATATACAGAGTAAATTTTAGGATAACCGACCAAGATAATCGTATGATATCCTTTAATGATGAAATTATATCCATCAGAATTCACCTACGTGAAGTTTTTCAATAAATAAATAATGGTTATTGTGAGAAAACACGAGTTGGGAAAATATAAAATAATTACAGGGGAGGGCATGTACCTTTCACCATACTATACAAGGTATGTGGGTAAAGGATACTATAAACCTAAGAGACAACGAGGTGTAGGTCATCAATTTCGAAATAAAGGAGATGGGATAATTGATACTCTAATGGGTATTGGTTCAACCATCCTTAAACATAAAGACCTAATTGGTTCAACTGCTTCTGCCGTGGGCTCTGTTGCGGGTGCTATAAAGAGTATAAAAGATGCTCAAAAGGAGTCTCATAAATTACAAGCAATCAAAGAAATAAAAAAAGGTAAAACTCAACTATCTTCACAAGAACGACAAAAAATCATTAAAATACTTGGGTCAGGGTTTCAACGATTTTAATACTATATAAATACAAGTATGGAAGCGATTGATAGTATCTATGATTTGGATGATACAATTATCATTTCAAACTCCACGAAAAAGGAAGACTATTTTCAGGTAAATGCTATACCAGGAACAGACTGGAATTCAAACGGAACAAAAAGTTTTGAAATAAATAATCAACAAACTTACTTGAATATAGCTGATAGTTTCTTGCTGTGTAAATTTAAATTCACTAAGGCTGCGAATAATACTAATGCTACACTCGTAAATGATTTCTTCTGGAAAATGTTTGATAGTGTTCGCCTGTATATTGGAACACAAGAGGTTGAAGCGGTTGATTATGTCTCTGCTACATCTGAAATGATGAAATTTACACTATATTCGTTTGGTGATAGAATGGGTAAGGGAGCTGTTGAAGGTTTTATTCCTGATATGTCAACGGGTACAAACACAGACCCTGGTTATAGTCAAAGGAAGGCAATGTATAATGATGACACAAAACCAGAGAATAGTTTTACCGTAGCAGTACCTCTGAAAGGTATATTTGGATTTTGTGATTATGACAAAGTTTTGTATGGTCTTAAAATTAGATTTCAACTACAAAGGAATGATAATGTAAATAGGTTGCTTTTTGGGGTTGAAAATGCTTTTGGAGACAACAATAAATTTGTTATTAATGATTTGTGTTGGTATATCAGTGAATATACTCCTAATCTTAAAACGGAAGAGATGTTAAATAGAAGACTTAACTCAAAGAAACCGCTAAATGTATCATACCTTAAAAGAAGATGTCAACACGTTAAACTGGAACACACTACCTACACTTGGAATTTGGGTGTTCTTCAAGGAAAGCCACGATACCTCTGGCTCATTTTTAAAAAACCAGATGGAGAGGACGGTACTAATAAGAATAATGCGCTGAGTGATAATGCTAAGGTGAAACAACTTCGGGTTTCTCTTGATGGCACATTTTATCCACGAGATAGATTGGAAATTGATTGGGAAAAAAATGATTATGCGGAAGCCTACAAGTCCTACCAAAAGGTGTGTGAAAGTAATGGTAATAATGATCCTATTTTGGATATGGTTGCGTTTCAAAAACTTTATACAATCTACGCAATTGACCTGAGTTCTCAAAAGGAAACTATAAAGTCTAATCGAGTGGATACTTCTCTATACATTGAAAGAGGGGAGAGTGAAGAGGTTAATGCATATTGTTTGCTTTTGGAGGAAACAGAATTACAGATTAATACAGATAATGGTGTTATGATTAATATCACATAGGTTTTTTCTCATAAATAAATGGTTGGGGTATATGTTAATCAAATCAATCTTAATAAATTAACATCTTGTATTCAAAATCAAAAGCCTTGTATTATTAATGTTAATACAATTCAAAGAAAAGGAGCTGTAAGAATTGATGTTTTACTCACACACACACAAGTAAAAACACTAAATGATGTTGGATCTCTTAAAATTAAAATGACGAAACCTATGTTAAAGAAATATTCAATAGACGAGTCAAGAGGAGGATTTCTCCCGTTTCTAATTCCTTTATTTGCTGGTTTAAGTGCGGCGGGAGCATTGACTGGTGGTATTTCAGCAGCGGTAAAAACTGCTAATGAAAGGAAGGCACAACTAAAAGCTCAAAAATAATTGGAAAGACATAACAAGGAGTTGGAGAAACAAATTAGTGGAAGTGGTGTAATTGTAGATTTTGCTCAAAAACTTGAAAGTCTACCTGATAATAATAATAATATAATGCATTTATTTTATATAGCGCTTTTCAGGAAGCCCAAAGACGCCAAAGACTTATGATAAAGCTAGATTGTTGGTTAGAGATATGCTTTCCGCTATCGCTCAAGCGGGTGTTAAACTAACTAAACGGGGTAATGGATTGTATCTTTCTCATAAATAAATGGATAAATGGTTTAAACAATTTGGAAAGAATACAACGTCAAATATAGAACTTACTAAGTATTGTAAAACACTAAAAATTGATAATGTGGTTATTTGTATGAGAGATGAATTAATACATATAAATAAGAATACAAAGAATATTATTATGAATTTAGACACACAGAATGGTTCTCATTGGGTTTGTATTCATAATAGTCAGGATAAATATTATTTTGATAGTTATGGTATGCCACCACCTGTTGAAGTAATACAATTCTTACAGAATGGTGTTTATCAAACATTTCAAGTTCAAGAAATTAATTCTAAATGTTGTGGTCAATTATGTTTATATGTATTATTTCAACTGAACAATAATGAAAATTTTTATGATATCATTTTTAATCTAATATAAATGACTTATGTTGGAAAAGATGGTTCTATCTTTGGAAAATCCTCTCAGGATATTGATTTATCAAATTATTATACAAAGGCACAGGCTGAACGACAAAAATATAGTGTAAGTAAAAATATTAATATGAAGAATACTTATAAATTAATCAATTATCCAAACCCTACAGATGCAAATGACTTAATTAGATTTAGTGATTTATCACAATATATATTTTTAAAGAAAACAGCACGTTTTGTTAAACAAGTAAAATTTACAACCACAACACCTGGTTATACTGACCATACACCTTTCCTCATTGAATTTAACTACCTGCTTACAATTGAATTTTATAAAGAAGGACACATAGTTAATATGCGAATTAATAAATGGGGGTACGATATGCCTGATTTAGGGTATAATTGGTCTTTTTCAATAAACATAGAAGACCTACATGATTTGAATCAGTCTCGTAAAGAAGAATATTATCCACTTGGTGAGGATATGGATTTATGTGGAAGTACAATTAATAAACAACAAATACATGGTTTTAAGAAAAGAAAAATATATGATAGTATAGCGATGGTTAGCATGACAAAGAAGGAAGGTCATGAGATAAGGATAGAAAGCCGAGGAATACAAACCGATTTGGTATTGGGAAGATGGGGTAGTATTACCTGTCATAATATTAATCTCACATATATTTCTGATACATAAATGGCAGGAAGAAGACTACAAGAGAATTATAATTTTTGTATTCAAGGATACCTACAAGAAAAGGGTGCTCGGTATTACATACCTTATGATTTGGAGCATATACATGGGAATTTTGTCATAAAAAACTGGCCTTATACTGATATTGTTAAACCCACAAATAGAGACTTGTTTAAAGTATTAAATAAAAATGAACTTCTCAAAGTTATGAAATATAAAACTCTTTTAGAAATCGTCAACAAATCTTATTGGTATCCTATTATGAGAAAAATAATTATAGATACAAGAATATCTCAAAATCCAGATGAGTATATGTATAATATTCTTTGGGGTTTAAACTCAAGGGTAGCAAGGGATGAGGAAGGAGTTGAAGAAGAGAAGGAGAAAAGAGAGAAAAGAGAGAAGGAGGAGAGGGAACAAAGAGAGAGGGAGGAGAGGGAGATGGAAATCAGAGCGATTCAAAAAAGAGTGGATGTATTACAGCAAGAAGATCAATCTCAACTCACCGAAGAGGAAAATAAAGAAAGAATGAATGCTGTGAAAATATTGATATCAAAAATTGCTAAGATAAATGAGGAAGGAGTTAAAGAAGAGAAGGAGGAAAGAGAGAAAAAGGAGAAGGAGGAAAGGGAGAAAAATGAGAAGGAGGAGAGGGAGGAAAGGGAACAAAGAGAGAGGGAGGAAAAATATAAAAAGATGGAAATCAGTGAGATTCGTAAAAGATTGAGTGTATTACAGCAAATAAATCAATCTCAACGCACCGAAGAGGAAATTAAAGAATTAACAACTCTTATGAAGATAATGGTTTCAAAAATAACAACGTCAATGTCTTCAATTTCAGGGAGGAGATTTAAACGAGAAAGTGGTGAAGAAGAAGAAGGAAAAGATTATGTGATTGATGATGTTGGTGTCATTGACTTTAGTTAGTTTTTATTTGTAAATAAATGGAGGAGAGAGTGAAGGCATTCCTTAGGATTCTTTATGTTTTAAAAATAAAGATTGAAATGTATATGTTGAAAACCAAAAAGGTTTTGATACTCTGTCGGAATTTTTCTGATAAATAAATATGAGTTATTGTCTCAAATGTAAAAAGAAAACTAAATCTAAAAATATCTCTTATGTTAAAGCTAAAAATAATAGAGTTTATCAAAAAGGAATATGTCAAGTATGTGGCTCTAAAAAGTGCCAATTCATCTCTCCTAAAAGAGGAGGAGACATACAAAAGTTTCTGTCAGGAAGTAAATTTACAACAACTGGAATTCCAGGGGAATTACACCTTCCAGGGTATTCTTTCTGTGGTCCAGGAACAAACTTGGATAAAAGATTAGATGAGGCTGACAATCCTAAACCTTGGTCTAAACCTACAAATAGGGTTGACGAAGTGTGTATGAAGCATGATATTGCTTATGGGAAAACCACTACGTTGACTGAAAAACATAAAGCCGACAGCGAAATGTTGTATAATTTGTCTTTGATACAAAATCCAACGTTGAGAGAGAAAGTTGATAGGTTTATTGTGAGAAATTTGATAAATGCTAAATTGAAACTTGGTCTTGGTTATTCCTCAAAAAACTATTAGGCTCTAATGATGTCATCAAGACTGAGGAGCTTTTGGCTGAAGAATTACACAAACCTATAATCACAAAGTTTAAAAGAAGGAAGGTTTATTCTAAATACACCGACCACATATGGTCCGCTGATTTAATTGAATTGAATAATGACAGGGGATACAGGTATGCTTTAACCGTTATTGATTTGAGGAGTAGATTTGCCTGGGTTGTCACTTTAAAAAATAAAAGGGGTGATACTTTAATGTTAGCCTTTAAGCTAATATTTGATCGGGATAAAAGGAAACCAAAGAAGTTATGGACTGATGAGGGAACAGAGTTCTATAACAAAATATTCATGAAATTTCTTAAGGGGAAGGGTATTAAATTATACAGCACCTTTAATGAAGGAAAGGCAGTTGTTATTGAGCGTTTTAATCGTACTTTAAAAGAGAAATTATATAAAAAATTCACACAACTCGGTTCTCAAAAATGGGTGTATTTAATTCAGGATATTGTAGATAATTACAATAATACAGTTCATTCATCAACAAAATCAAAACCATCAGAAACATTTACAAAATTAGAATATGAAAAGGAGATTAATTTGAGAAAGCCCAAGTTCAAAGTTGGTGATATTGTAAGAATATACAAATGGAAAAGCCATTTTGAGAAAGGTTATACAAAGAGATGGACTAATGAATTATTTAAAATCGTTGATGTAATGCCTACAAACCCTTGGACCTACAAATTATATGATTTAAATGGAGAAGAAATCTTGGGTTCATTTTACTCACACGAATTACAAAAAACACAAGTAAGTAATAACAAGTAATAACACAACTTTTTAGTTGGGGCTTAACTTTTGTGTGTGTATAATGGGGATACGTTTTTAAATCTGTGAACCCCAAACACAGAATCCCACAACGTTTCAGTTGGGGCTTAACTTTTGTGTGTGTATAATGGGGATACGTTTTTAAATCTGTGAACCCCAAACACAGAATCCCTCAACTTTCCAGTTGGGGCTTAACTTTTGTGTGTGTGTGTATGTGTGAGTGAGTCATAATAATATACAAACCCTAACCCAACCCCATCCCTAACCCTCACATTCAAAATCCCAACCCTAACCCAATCCCATCCCTAACCCAACCCCAACCCTAACCCTCACATTCAAAATCCCAACCCTAACCCAACCCCATCCCTAACCCAACCCCATCCCTAACCCTCACATTCAAAATCCCACCCTAACCCAATCCCATCCCTAACCCAACCCCATCCCTAACCCAACCCTAACCCAACCCCATCCCTAACCCAACCCATCCCTAACCCTCACATTCAAAATCCCAACCCTAACCCAATCCCATCCCTAACCCAACCCCAACCCTAACCCTCACATTCAAAATCCCAACCCTAACCCAACCCCATCCCTAACCCAACCCCATCCCTAACCCTCACATTCAAAATCCCACCCAAACCCTAACATAATCTTTCTTTTCTTCTTTTTTTAAATACGTATTTCTTTTTTCTTTTTTTCCTCTTCTGCCAATTCTGTCTTTCAAGGCTTTCAAGTTTGAAGAAGTAGAAATGGGAAGAAAGAATTTTCCAGCATTTTCTTCCTCGAACTTTCTTGATATTGCTTAAATCAAGCGTCATTAAATAAAGAACATTGTTCATTGCTTTAGAATCCAAAGAGTCTCCAAGAGGAACCCCACAGGTAGAGTCTCCAAAATAAAACCAACTTTCCAAGTTCCCAAGGTATAACCACATTCCTGTTGAGCCTCCAAGATAGGTATCACATTCCGAGTCATCAAAACAAAACCCCCATTCCGAGTCTCCAAAAATATAACCATCTTTCCAAGTCCCCAAGGTAGAACCACAATTTTCAGAAATATTGGGGGTTTCCGTGATAAGTCTCACATAGTATAACTGCGGACCATCAGGGAGAACTCTCCTTGCCCAATTTTTTAGGGTTTCTATGATGTGTCTCACATAGTATAACTGCGGACCATCAGGGAGAACTCTCCTTGCCCAATATTTTAGGGTTTCTATGATGTGTCTCACATAGTATAACTGCGGACCATCAGGGAGAATTCCCATTTCACAATTTTTTAGGGTTTCTATGATGTGTCTCACATAGTATAACTGCGGACCATCAGGGAGAAATCCCCTTTCCCAATTTTCAGAAATTTGTGGGTCTCCAATGTATGACTTGTATTCTGGCTCATCAAGGTAGAACTTGTTCAGTGGGTTTTGTTTTGATAACTCACAACAAGTATCATCATGGTAAAACTCTTTTTCAGGATTTTGTGGATCTCCAAGGTATAACTCTTTGGCTGGGTCATCAAGGTAGAACTCGTTCTGGGGGTCTTGGTTGTTCAAAATGTCTTCAAACAAAAAAATAACTTCATCCCAAGTTGTGTTAAAAGCAGAATTTTCATTTCGTATCTCAGATACAATTTCCTGTGAAAGAAAATAACAATGTATTAATTTAATACAATATTTTTATTTGTATAAATCAAGCTCTATGAATATTAAAATAAACTTTGTTAACTCTTACACGAGTCTCATCTAAAAAAAATAAAAAAATAAAAAGTAATTAAATTAATAATTAATTAAATAAATAAATAAATAAATAAATAAACAAACTTACCTCCATTGATAAGAGGTTCGAGTCTAGTTCATCAATCTGAAGGTTGAGTTCTACACAGGTAGTAGGACTCCAAGGAATAGCAAAGTTATCCCATTCCATTTCGGCATAGTAGTCCATTCTCAAGTGAAGCAGAAAGCGTGTTTGAAAAAGCCTGTGTGGTCGGTGCCTTTTATAAGGACTGGGTGTGTCATTTCCTGTGGAAATTCCCTGGGCGTGTCTTAACTGGAAATGATGTGATGGGAATTCCCTGAAAATGATGTAATGTATTACCTGGATATGATACAATGCTAAAGAGTTTATAAAGTGGGTGGGGCTTAGCAAAAGTGGGTGGGGCTTAGCAAAAGTGGGTGGGGCTTCGCAAAAAGTGGGCGGGGCTTACCAAAAAGTGGACGGAGCTTAACAAAAGGTGGACAGAGCCTACCAAAAAGTGTGTGGCACTGGAGGCGCTCAAACAAGAACATTCAGGGAGGTTTACCATTTTATCTTAGCTCAGTTAAAATATCTTAATAAAGAACCAAACTCAAACATATTTTTTGTTAATATATTAGATGGTGAAGAGAGTGGCAAGAGAATTAAATTATTTCCCATGCATAAACAAATATTTGTAGGGTCGTTGTTTGAGTGGGCCAAAGATGATTCACCAGATGATATTAAGAGTAAAAGGTTAAAAGGTCCATAAGGTCAGAAGGATCACAGGTTCACACAGAAGGACCATTGTTTAAGTGGTCTAATGAATAAGGATAACATGTCAAAAGGTTAGAAGGTTCGTAAAGAACAGGGTGAGAGAAATAGAGGTGTTTAGGGGCAATGAGGGAGGGGAAAAATTAACATGTAAGTCAATGGGAAAAATGAGAGTGTCCCAGAAGCAACATATATACACTACTAGGGAGGTTGAGGGGAGGAGCAGGATGGAGGGTCATTTTGGGAAAGGGAGGGATTGGAGAGGGGTGGGTTACTTTGAAAAAAATGAGTTGTTTTAAGTGTTTGATTTTGGAGTATTTGATTTTGTTTTTAAAATATTTTTTATTTTCTGTCAACTGTTTTGGGTTTTGTTTGTATAATTATTATTGCTTTGATTATAATTATTATCCCCACACTTTTAAAATAAAACAGGGACATTGTAACCGGGTCTTTGTCCGTCCGTCACGCTATCTCCTCCTAAACGTTGTGCAGAAATTCACCAAACTTGGGAGTTATGATCATCACATGGCAACAAGGTGCGAGAGCAGCATCATTTGTTGCTGTGCTCCTTGGGATCCTCTTGGAGCAGGGTCAAAAGGTCAAATACAATAAAATGAATTATGTGAATATTTATTAGCACTTTTCAATGTAACTTTGTATATGCTATCAACATTGGTGGACACATGAAATATTGAACTCACTTTTGGGTTTGACCTCTGGTTCATGCATGAGGGAGTGGTGACAGGGGTCAAAAGGTCAAATACTAGAAAATGAATTATGTATAAATTTGGGTTATGTGGAATTCGAAAGTGGTTACCCCCCAAAATAGGTTATTTTGTTTTTGTTTGTTCGTTTAAAGTCTTCTATGATTACGTTTGTATGATTGTACATGCTGCCGTTATGGCTCCTGCTAATCCAGGATTTATCAACCATTGAAATTGGTTTAAAATACCGTCGTGTTCCTGGTGATTAAAATCGTCCAAGGAAACGGATTGCTGAACAAGCTTTAACTCCGAGGCGTTCAGTCAAAATATAGCGGAGAATACAAGTGGGGAGAGAAGCCGGAGCGCTTACCTTCACGGATCCCATTGGCAGTCTTCACCCTGTAATAAATCAACTCGAACAACGCGGAATTAAAATGTACAAAAATAAACAGGTTTATCTATCTATAATTCCAGTAATCTCTGTGTGTTTGTTTGTACGTTTGTACGTTTGTACGTTTGTTTGTTTGTCTGTGACCGCTGTTTCTCGACAACCACGGGTCCGATATACTTTTAACTTGCCAGGTATATTGCTGGGGACCCGAGGATGTGCCTTTTCAAGGTTTCATATTAATCGGACAATTACTTACCGAGCTATGTCCAAAAAACGATTCAACCAATCAGAGAGCAGCGAACTATCGCGTGTGCCGAACGTGGCGGACACACTCTGCCTCGGATGGCACATTTGAGAGCGTATTCATTTATTTCACGTTTGCAAACTATGTTGGCGCTATGTTGGCGTTAAACTATGTTTTAAAACTAATAAAAACCATTTCATGTAAATAGAGGGGGGGGGGGGATTGTCACTGTACTCGCACGAGCAGATGGCGGAAGTGCCTGACCGCCAAGTGAAGTCCGAGCAACTCGCGGTCGAAGGTACTGTAACGGCGTTCGGGCGGGCGAAGCTGCCGGCTAAAGAATGCCAGCGGTTGCCAAGCTCCGTTTTAAAACTAATAAAAACCCCGGGGGGATTGTCACTGTACTCGCAAGCCGTTCGCCGTTCGCTTTGGCGTTGCGAATGGACCAAAACATTTCATGCACCAAACCATTTCATGTAAAGCGTTCGCCGTTCGCTTTGGCGTTGCGAATGGACCAAAACATTTCATGGACCAAACCATTTCATGTAAATAGAGGGGGGGATATAATTTTAGATATAGATATAGTACGGGCATGCCCTAGTTAAAGAAAATGCCGGTAACAAAGAAAACACGGTCAAATAACAATAAATTCCTAAATTGGAGCGCGCCCACACAGACACAGTACACAGACAAAGGGAAGTATATTGATATAAAAATAAAAGGTGTGGTTGGCACTTATCTGTGAGCGGCTCCCGAATCTGGTAAGGAATTGTCTCAGGCCCGCGTGCGCGCAATCCGGACGCGGCTCCGGCCTTGGCGGGGAGAAGGCCTCAGTCTGCCCTCGTTTCACTACGGGCCTCGCACGCGAGCCGAACGGGTCGCGCCTGTCCACTCGCCATTCCTGCTTGGAAACCCATGGTTCTCAGTCCGTGGCTCTTCCTCTTCACAACCACTAGTAAGGTGTCGGCACACGATCGCTCGCGATGATGTCCAACAAAGAAGGGGCAAGAAGATGTCGATGCCGAGGGACAAAATGCTGATGCGGGGAGAGATCAAAATGCGACCCAAAGTCCAAAATGAGAAGGCGCAAGAGAGGAAAATGTCGGTCAGAACGTTATTTTAATGTCCAGGCTCTGACGTCATCTCAACATGTCTCCGTGTCTGATTCAACCAGTGCGTGCCACCTTACCAGTCCTTGGTGCCAACCAAATCCTTGCTCTTTGGGCGTGTCTCCATGGAGCTGCCTGTCCTGTGCGCTTACCAAGTCGGTGTAATCAGCAGTAGTGCTTCATGCCTGGCTTCCGGTTAGTTTTTATTAATTAGTGCATTTAAATGCACGATTCTGGCTCGGTGTCTAGTGCGGTGTCATAAGGAACAAAGGAATAAATTACAGAGGTAATTACAAACAGGGGATTAATTTACCCATAATCCCTCGCTAATTAACAAGCCCCACTCCTTGTGATGGGGATGAACATACAAGCTTAATCCGACACACGGTCTACTGGATCCCTACTTATGGTACATTGAGGTGGTTCTTCTTCTTCATGACAGTCGGAGCACACTAATCTATACACTCTACTTGAACTAAGGTATCCCTACCCCCCACAAATGTAACAATACCTTAAGCTCGTGTAATATATTGCTTTATTCTTCCAGGTGAGCGCCAGGGGTATTGCCCGTATTTTTGGGTTTAACGTCTGGTTCATGCATAAGGGGATGGTGACAGGGTTCAAACACAAGATTTTTGGTGGAACCTTTTGCCACCTTTCAATTTTGTTGTTGGTGGTAAGTTGGTGGTGATTTATGATAACTCGCCATTGATTTCGCTCTCGTTGTAGTGATTATTGTTTTGAGTCTGAGTTGTTTGAATGTCGCCGGAGGCATTATGTTTTTGGGTTGTCCATCTGTCCGCCCGTCTGTGATAGGTTTTCATTACCACGATAACTTGAGAACGGCTGAAGGGATCTTAATCAAACTTGGTGCAGGTATGTATTTTGAGGTAAATATGAACTGACTATATTTTGGGGTCACGAGGTCAAAGGTCAGAGGTCATGCTATGTAAAAAGACTGTTCCTGTGATAACTTGTGAACCAGTGATGGGATTCTGACCAAAGTTGGTAAAATATGTATTATGATGCAAATATGAAATGATTTAATTTTGCGGTCAAGAGGTCAAAGTCTGTAATAGGTTTATAACTTGAGAACTACTGAAGGGATATAATTTAAATGTGGTACAGGTATGTATAATGATGTAAAGATTAACTGATTATATTTTAGGGTCAAGAGGTCAAATGTCAAAAATCCTGTCAGGTAAGAATTGTGTTCCCAAGCTAATTTGTGAACCAGTCAAGGGATTTTTACCAAACTCAATATAATTATATATTACGATGCAAATATAAACTGATTCAATTTTGAGGTCAAGAGGTCAGAGATCATGTTAAGTAAAAATTACGTTCCTGTGCCAACTTGTGAACAAGTGATGGGGTTTTGAACAAATTTGGTGTAAGTATATATGATGTAAAGATTAACTGAGTAGGTTTTGGGGTCAAGAGGTCAAAGGTCAGAGGTCATGTCAAGTAAAAATGTGATAACTTGAGAACAGCTGAATGGATTTAAATCAAACTTAGTACAAATCTGTATAATGATGTAATAATGTTGGCGGAGGCATATAGGTCGACGTCGTGACGTCAGTGTCGGTCCAGTTTCACCTTCTTTTGCATTGAAAAAAGTCTTCGACCATCAAAGAAAGCCAGTGAGGCAGAAATGCATCCGTGAATTGATTCCCTTCCCAAGGGGTGAGATGATATTTCCAAAAAAAAATACTTCCAAACTCTCAAGCTTGTTATGCAGGCTGGCTGATACTGTGGGTGGTAGTGAAGCAGCTACAATTCCCTTCTTCTTCTTCTTCTTCCAGAATCAGGCTGAGGAGTTCTTTAAATTGGGAAGTTAAATTTGAACTTCAATATCCTCCCCACTCCACCCAGATGAGCTGTAACAGCAGGAAGCGTTTGTTCAGGGCGAGAGTACAAACTCCCGCCAATCTGTGTACGTAATAAATAAATATGATTGTGTCGCACCTGAATCGGTGTGGATCTGAAATCAACTTTTACTTTACTGAGGGAAGAAAATAATTAAAATACGTGAAGAAGAAGAGTAACTTTTATGATAGATCCATCAGGTGTGTGATAAAGAGCGATTGTGTAAATAAATGAAAAGGTAAATGAGGAATGGTTAGCCTACCTTTGTATCCTACCTTACTTCCGGTGTATATCCACGTGTGTTCACGATTTGGGTCTTGGGGAAGTTTGGTCCATTGAGAGCCGGTTGGACCAATAGGGAGAGATCGACGTGGTTTGTTCTTCTTCCCCCTTATGGACTCCGTGCTGGGGGTCGTGAACCGAGACCCCCCGAGCTGCGCCCCCGATCCGCGATCCTCGGACTCCAAGTGGAGCTCTGATGGAGGGAAGAGAGGGGGTCCAGGAGGGGTTGATGAGATCTGTGGGTTCAAGATCCTGGACGTTCAGAACCTTCCTGTTGGAGGGGATGGGACACACCTGGGACCAGGTACGTGGTTCTCTCGACCAGGTGAATAATATTGTGATGTTTATACACCGCATGATTTACCTTTTCTCATTAATTTGTTCAACTGAACCTGTAAATGTTTTGTAAAGTTTCTCATCGGACGAGATGTTGAATCATCGTGTGTAAACCAAATGATGGTTCTCGCAGAGATTAAGATCCCCCTGACAAGGACATCGCAGACCCGACGCCACCCACAATTTTTAAATGAAATATTTAACCCAAAAAGAACCCAGAGGATCAAAAATACCGAAAGGATCCAAAAGAGCCCACCGATCCAAAAGAACCAGAGGACTCAAAATACTCAAATTACCCAGAGGACCAAAAATACTCAAATGTCTCCGAGAACCCAAAAAACCCCTTCCCAACAACCCAAAAGACCCCTACCCAACAACCCAAAAGACCCTGATGATCCTGACAACTCAAAATATCCCAAAGAACCTGAGGACCCAAAAGACCCTGAAGACCCAGGAGACCAGTAAGGAGCTTAAATACCCCAAAGATGCCCAAGACCTTTTAGACCCTATCGGACCCCATATGGCCTCTTTTACCTTACTGACCCTGAGACCTGCTTTTACCCTCAAGACCATTTAGACACCTATAGATCCCTTCACCCTTTTTAGACACCTATAGATCCCTTCACCCTTTTTAGACCTTTACACTCCTTAAGTCCATTTAGACCCCTTAGACATTATCATTTTGACCCCCTACACCTTTCACACAGATTAGACACCTTGGATTTGACATCTAATCGTCTTGTTTCTTTCATCTAGTAAAACTGGACATCAAATGTTTAGTTCACGACATTCTCGTGTTAGATTGTTCATAAACATCCAGCAACATACCACCCTCTCTCGTGCTCTCTCTCTCTCTCTCTCTGAATCACTTCCTTTCCTCTCACCTGTCCCGGTCCTGGATTTTATTATCTTCAGTCAAATTCGATTTTCACCTTTTGTCCTGCTGTTCTGCCAGGAGGTAGGGTTATGCATCATGGAGCACACCCTCCACTTGTGGCCAAAATCCAACAATTTTGACTTGTATTTATTTGTAAATGAAGATGTGACAGTTTATTCAGGGTGGAAATGATGACACAATAACAATTGCACAGGAATAATTGTTGCACAATTGCACGAGTAGATGTATTTGCTCTTTAATGTGACGTGTATGTTCATAATCTTAATTTTATTACTCTCTGCTTTGTTTCTTGACAGAATCTTGTATTGTGGTGGTGAAGGTGGAACCTGAACCGACAAATGGTTCTCCCTCACAAGGTAAGAATCTAAATTAATGATAATATATTTAAGGTACTTTAATTTAGGGTAATATATTGTCCTGTTCCCGGGGGGGATTAAGATCCCCAGGGTGACGGGTGGCCGATCGAGCTTAAACTGATCGAGCTTAAACTCCGAGGCGTTCAATCAAACTGTGGCGGTGTTATTTATGTGCGTGGGAACGGAGGGTGACGAGCTTATCTAGACGGCCGGACGCGGCATGGGGTTTCTCCGATCCACCAACAATTAAACGGGGCAGGACAAGGAATGAAAGTTCAACAAATAATGGATTTAATAAAAATAAAGCCAGGGAACAAAGAATGCACACTAAACTAAAATTCTTAATTGGGGCGCCCCCACACGGACTCGTAAAACAGACACAGGGATGAATAAATGAAAATAATAAATGCATGCAGTGCATTTGCCTGCACTCCGCTGGCGTTCGTGACTGCCCGGGGTCGTCACAGGTCCCGCGTCCCTGTGCAGGAAAGCACGCACCTTGGCGCGTGGGAAAATTGCATGCTCAGTCAGGGTCGCCCAAATAGCTCAGATGGCCGAGCACTGGTACGGTTTTTCAGAGGATCTGGGTTCGATTCCTGGTCTGGGCGTGTAATTTTCCCACATATGTCAATTAATCTATCTTCTATCTTCTATATATATATAAAAGAAAGTTTTTGTTTGTTTGTTTGTTTGTCTGTACACGCTAATCTCCTGAACGGTGAAAGATAGGAGGAAACCTCTGAAACAAAAAATGTCGGGACGGACCCCGGGAAGGTTATAGGCTTGGTGGAGAGGCCGGTCGAGGCCGCCTTTGCCGGGCTGAGCCCATTTCGCAATTAAAAGCCGAGCTGAATTATCGTAGTCAATCTTCTACGGCCGCGAGTAAAAGCTGAATTATAGTAGTAAATTCATTCAAAAAGAACCAAAAATGTCGGGACAGGCCCCGGGAAGGTTAGATGCTTGGTGGTGAGGCCAGTCGAGGCCGCCTTGGCCGTGCTGGGCCCATTTCGCAATTAAAAGCTAAGCTGAATTATAGCAGTCAATCTTCTATGGCTGCGAGTAAAAGCTGAATTATAGTAGTAAATTCATTCAAAAAGAACCCGGGCAACGCCGGGTGCATTCGGCTGGTATATTTTTTCTTATCTCTATATATAAAAAGGAGGAGTGTCTGTCTGTCTTGATGTCCGCTTATAACTCAAGAACTACACATCGGAGAAAAGTTTTAGACACAGATTCGGAATCAGCATAAAATCCCGGTGGTTATAGGCGACTTTTTATTTTGATATCAATGGTTTAAAAAACCGTGCCAGCTGCAAATCCGTGGTGTAGTTTGTGGCGGCGCTATTGCCCCTTTCCGATCCCATGATGCATTGCGGTTCCGATTCGCGATAAGGTCTATGCGCTACCACCGACACTTTTCCACCTTTTCCATACCTTTTAATCAGATTTACCTTATCGTCCATCGTAACCACATTACGCTTGGAAACACTAGCATTATCCTTCTTCGGACCCATGGCTAACACAGACAGAGTAAAGGAATACTGTACGTCGCCTCTGTTGTGAATGCGAAGCAGTGGTTGCGCGTATGTACAGTATACTGTACGTACATATTTATATTTTTTTAATGTGCTTTTTATTGTATTTTAAATTGTTTTTTAGCTTCTTTTATTGTTAATTTATGTACTATTTTATTTATTTTAAATATATCTTTAAGGAAAACAAATGTTTTCACGTCCGTAGGAGTGACGTAAAGTCGCACATAATGACAAAATGCGTGCCATTTTTTCGCGCCAAGAACGAATAAACGGTTTTTTTTAAAGTTGAGATTTTATTCGAATTCAAATTTCATTAAATTCCAACTGTTGGAAACAATAATTATTTCAACTGTTGGAAATATTTTTTTGGTTAACTAATGACGGTCGATTTAATCTCGACCTTCCCCAAATGTGGAAGAGTGCGGCGCTGCAGGAGCGCAGGTGAAACCCAGGAAATACACGTTGGTGTTCACAGTGGAAATGCCCATGGACGGCATCGTGGTTAATGGCATCGTGGTTAACGGCATCGTCGTTAACGGCATCGTGGTTAACGGCATCGTGGTTAACGGCATCGTGGTTAACGGCATCGTGGTTAACGGCATTGCTACGAATTCCTTCTGGGAATCTGACCCAAGCCACAATCTCCCAAACCCATATCCGTGCAAGTCCTTCTCTCCCAGACATGGTAATGACTAACGTACCCTCCGACCTCCCCTCATCCTGCTTCCAGGCCCTGGGCTCCTCTGGCTTTGCCGATTGTGAGAGTCCAAAGCTTTTTAGCTCCAGTCAGAGCTGACTCGGTGCTGCAAAGTCTGCCATTTCAATCGTTGTGGGACGGGTCGGGTGTTGTGGGACGGGTCGGGTGTTGTGGGAGGGGTCGGGTGTTGTGGGACGGGTCGGGTGTTGTGGGACGGGTCGGGTGTTGTGGGACGGGTCGGGTGTTGTGGGACGGGTCGGGTGTTGTGGGACTGGTCGGGTGTTGTGGGACTGGTCGGGTGTTGTGGGACGGGTCGGGTGTTGTGGGACTGGTCGGGTGTTGTGGGACGGGTCGGGTATTGTGGGACGGGTCGGGTACTGTGGGACGGGTCGGGTACTGTGGGACGGGTCGGGTACTGTGGGACGGGTCGGGTACTGTGGGACGGGTCGGGTACTGTGGGACGGGTCGGGTACTGTGGGACGGGTCGGGTACTGTGGGACGGGTCGGGTACTGTGGGACGGGTCGGGTACTGTGGGACGGGTCGGGTACTGTGGGACGGGTCGGGTACTGTGGGACGGGTCGGGTACTGTGGGACGGGTCGGGTACTGTGGGACGGGTCGGGTACTGTGGGACGGGTCGGGTACTGTGGGACGGGTCGGGTACTGTGGGACGGCTCGGGTACTGTGGGACAGGTCGGGTATTGTGGGATGGGTGATGTTGAAGCGATCGTCAGAACGATGTTGTATCGAGACCAGAATCCCGCTCGGTTGACAGTCACACTGCCAAAGATAGGCAAAAGTGTCCTCAAGAGGCGGCTGGGAAATCACACCTTCGGGTATGGACGTTCAACGGCTCCCAATTGACGAACCGCAAATTCCCACTCAAAATCCACGTTACACACACACACCAGATTAACGTCTGAATGGTTGTGAAAATGGTTGAAGCGAGGTGAAGAACCTGGAGCGATGCGAAATCAGGCGCGAGACATAACGTCATGTAGGCAATGTACTGTGATATTGCTCTAAAATATACATGTTCTTTTCATCATATATTTGTCTTATTCTTATTCAACCCGGGCGAAGCCGGGTACCTCAGCTAGTTATATATACAGACTAGGCATTTAATATGGAATTTTTTTTTGTTCTTGACTTGGGTTTACTTTCTTAACTCAGTATATTAATCTGGTGAGTTTCTTTTACACTTTGGTGATTTATTTGTTAAAAGAACCATGTCACTGATTGTCTGTCGCAGCAAGAAGTCAACAACAGGATTATATCACAGGTGGCGTGGCAAAATGTACGGACAGGTGCATTTGACGATTGGCTTCACAGTCGGGTATACAAGGGTTGTTGCGTTCTGTATTGGAAAACAACTGCTGCACGTCTCTAAAAGTTATTGCCGCTTCCTCTGGAGATGGTCCGTCAACTCGACAATGCTGTTTGTCATGGAGTGGTGGCTTTACGAAATTACAGCATGAAAGAGCGTGCTATTGCTCGGCAGTATGGCATCACTCAAGTCAGGTGTCAAATATCCTGAAACGAAATGCTCAGAGGGGTGTCCCGACTCCAATACCGAGGCCAGGACGTGCCCGCAGAACCACAAGGAGGGATGATCGCCAGCTGCACCGGTTAGTCCGCAATGGCCGTACCAAGTCAGCTAATCGGCTTAGGGCTGAGTGGCAGCAACTGACAAATGTGCCTGTATCCAGAAGGCGAGTCAACCAACGACTGGTTCAAGCAGGCTATCGTGCCGGGCGTCCCCTGAGAAAGCCACGCCTGACCAGACAACACTGCCAGCGCCGATTGTAGTGGGCCAGAGAGCACCGTCAATGGCAGCCAGGACACTGGAATCATGTGATCTTCAGTGACGAGTCTAGATTTCTGGTCTATCGTCAAGATGGCCGCATCCGAGTGTGCAGACAAGTGCATGAAGCCTTCAACAAAGATTGTATACTGCCAAGAGTCCAAGCTGGAGGTGGTGGGGTGACCGTTTGGGCTGCTTTTCATGCAGGGGGCAAAACTGACCTGGTTGTTCTGAATGGAATCCTGAACCAGTTCAAGTACAGGGCCATTCTGGAAGAAACATTGCTTCCATTTGCTCGTGCAGCCTTTCGAGGAAACTTTGTCTTCCAAGATGACAATGCACGGCCTCATCGTGCTCGCATGATCCAACACTTTCTTGCTGACCGTGGTGTAGAGCATATGGAGTGGCCTGCCATGTCCCCGGATATGAATCTGATAGAGAACTTGTGGGCAGAATTAACGCATCAAATCGACCACTTGGACCAGCAGCCTGCATCTGTGCGTGAATTGCAGCAGACTATTGTCACTGCATGGCAAGCGATTCCTGTCCAAACCTTGGCAAATCTCGTGAACAGCATGCCTCAACGTGTACGTGCTCTCCTGAATGCTCGTGGGGGTTACACGAAGTACTGAACTGTAATTTTACTGTCGGTAATCCCAGTCGTAATTTAACTTTTGTTAAAAAATTTTTTGGCTAATGTGCAAAATAAAGAGATACTTCTGGAAAACGTACAGAAGTTTAACACAGTACTGTACATGAATTGAGTTCGATATCAGTTTACATCACTTTCAAGGATCAATTTATTTGTTTTGAAATGTCAAATGTGGTTTTTGTTTCTTTTAAAGGTCACATTAACAAAATCTCGAATAATTTCAACATAATTCCAATGAACTTTTGGTTCTAAGACATCTTGAAAAGTAAGTTCACCCCCACAAAAAAATATTCCATATTAAATGCCAAGTCTGTATAAAAGAAAGTTTTTGTGTTTGTCTGCACGCGCTAATCTCCCGAACGGTGAAAGATAGGAGGAAACCTCTGAAACAAAAAATGTCGGGACGGGCCCCGGGAAGATTATAGGCTCGGTGGCGAGGCCGGTCGACGGTGCTTCGGCCGGGCTGGGCCCATGTCGCAATTAAAAACTGAGCTGTATTATAGTAGTCAATCTTCTACGGCCACGAGTAAAAGCTGAATTGTAGTCGTAAATTCATTCAAAAAGAACCCGGGCAACGCCGGGTGCTTTCGGCTAGTTAGTTATAATCCTGTTCATTAATGTAAAATAATCGATATTATATTTAAGGGAATGTTACTTGATGATGGTAATTGTGTTGTGAAGTATTGAGTTTGGATTCCACAATGTTATATTTTGTTCTCGCATGTTTTGCTTTCCTCGACTTGTTTTCGCAATATCACCAAAGGTTGACGGACGTTATAGTGGAAGCTGAAATGAACCCTCCCGACGTGCACATGCATACCATCACGTGATTGGGTCCCGCTCCAGACACATAGTAATCACTTTGGAACCATGCCCTGTGAACCTTTTCTACAGATCGACCATTATAATTGATTTGGTTTATGCCGAAGCACACCCGAGCGGTGAGAATGTGCCTCATGCTTCAATTGGGATCTAAACCCCGTTGGTTATAAATTGGGTTTTGTAAACAACTTGACCCCGAAAGGCCTTTTCCAAGTCAAACTGGACACGATTGAATACTTGGAAAAAGAAGCAGCACAAATGCTTTGTTTGAGCTATTAAATGCATTATGGAACTGGAAATGGAACTTTTTTTTTTAATGGAGAGTTCATTGAACACCTTACCTGGAACAGTGTTCAATTATATGATTGAACTGAAATAAAATAATGATTTTAAACGTCGTATGAAAAAATTCTGGAATTTTAGCGCCATTGATGGATGGTCTCTTATGCACCACCGTATCATCTAACACTAGCCAGGGTACCCGGTGTTGCCAGTTTTGTTCTAAACCTGTTGGCATTTTAAAGAAATCTTCGTATTTTTTGTGGTGCCCAAAACACTTCCATACAACCACTGAGGAATGAAGTCGGAGGTCATTTAATATTTCCTTTCACATACACCACTGGTCAAAAGTTTTAGAACACCTCAATTTTCCCACTTTTTATTGAAATTTACGCAGTTTAATGTCCAGTGAATAACCTGAAATGGTACAAAGGTAAGCAGTAAACTGCTCGAGGTTAAAAAAAAGTTTAGGTTAGCAAGAACGGGAAAATAATGTAAATTGCAGTTATATTGTAAAAAAAAAAAGGCCTTCTTCAGGGAACAAGAAATGGGTTAACAACTTACAGCTGTTCTGCAGCAATGTAAGTAAATTAAGCCTTGAAAGTTGATGCAAACAATTCCTTCAGGTGTCCCAACCTCTGCTGATTACTTGATTACAAACCCCCTGTCTGTATAAAAGCAGTATTGGAACAGACTGTTATTACACCTTCTGAAGCATTATTTGGACAATATTGCACTGCAGGAAGTAGTATATTGGAAACTGGAGGAAACTCTGACGGGAAGAGGTCTGGCAGACCCAAAGCCACAACAGAATCAGAAGACAAGTTTCTGAAAGTCAACAGATTGTATGATAGGTGGCTCACAGGACAACAGCTTCGAGCACAGCTTAACACTGGTCGAAGTAAGCAAGTCTCAGTTTCAACTGTGAAGACAGGACTTCGAGCTGCAGGTTTGACAGGTCGAGTGGCAGTAAGAAAGCCATTGCTAAGATGGAAAAATAAGAAAAAGAGGCTTGCCTGGGCCATGAAGCACCGCCAGTGGACTACTGAAGACTGGAAGAAGGTCTTATGGACCGATGAATCAAAATTTGAAATCTTTGGTTCATCACGCAGGGTTTTTGTATGCCGTCAAGTAGGCGAAAGGATGGTTCCTCAGTGTGTGGCACCAACTGTCAAACATGAAGGAGGAAGCGTGATGGTCTGCGGCTCTTTCGCTGGATCCAGAGTCGGCAACTTGCACAGAGTGACTGGCACCCTGAACCAAAAGGGCGACCACAGCATTTTGCAGTGCCATGCAATACCCGCTGGTATATGCCTAGTTGGTCAGGGGTTCATCCTACAGCAAGATAATTACCCTAAACACACCTCCAGACTATGTCAAAACTACCTTCGAGGAAAAGAACAAGACGGTAGGCTTCAAATCATGGAATGGCCAGCACAGTCTCCAGATTTAAACTCCATCGAGCTGTTTTGGGATGAACTGGACAGAAGGGTGAAAGCAAAGCAACCTACAAGTGCAACACATTTGTGGGAATTTCTGCAAGTGTTGGGAAGAACTTCCCGAACAATATTTGATTTCCATTGTAGAAAGAATGCCACGAGTGTGTTCGGGGGTTATATCTCCAAAAGGTGGCTACTTTGCTGAATCCAAGATTTTAATTAAATTTTGTTAAACAAAATGATTCTATGATTTCTTTTTTATCTCAAAAGAAGAAGAAGCCGTACTACCAAATTCGTACACTTCCGGAATTGTTTGATTTACTTGTATTCAAATGTCTGGTAATTGTTTTGTATTTATTTATGCGAATGTGTACTTGTGTATTACTGTCATTAATATAAAAAGGCTACTGCACTATCGAGCGATTTTATTTTATTTATTTATTTATTTTTAACTCCAAAAATCAGCCATCTCTGAATAAAACGTGGACACACACACAGACAACTCGCGTATATATATATATATTATATATATAATATATAATATATTGTATATATATATTATAATATTTATATATATATATATATATATATATATATATATATATATATATATATATATATATATATATATATATATATACACACACACACAGACTTGGCATTTAATATGGAATATATTTTTTTTCTTGACTTGGGTTTACTTTCTGAACTCAGTATATCAATCTGGTGAGTTTCTTTTACCCTTCGGTGATGTCTTTGTTGAAAGAACCATGTCACTGATTGTCTTTCGCAGCAAGAAGTCAATAACAGGATTATATCACAGGTGGCGTGACAAAATGTAAGGACAGGTACATTTGACGATTGGCTTCACAATCGGGTATACAAGGGTTGTTGCATTCTGTATTAGTGGAAAACAACTGCTGCACGTCTACAAAAGTTATTGCCGCTTCCTCTGGAGATGGTCCGTCAACTTGACAATGCTGTTTGTCATGGAGTGGTGGCTTTACGAAATTCTGGCATGAAACAGCGTGCTATTGCTCAGCAGTATGGCATCACTCAAGGTCAGGTGTCAAAGATCCTGAAACGAAATGCTCAGAGGGGTGTCCCTACTCCAATACTGAGGCCAGGACGTCCACGCAGAACCACAAGGAGAGATGATCGCCAGCTGCACCGGTTAGTCTGCAATGGCCGTACCAAGTCAGCTAATCGGCTTAGGGCTGAGTGGCAGCAACTGACAAATGTGCCTGTATCCAGAAGGCTAGTCAACCAACGACTGGTTCAAGCAGGCTATCGTGCCAGGCATCCCCTGAGAAAGCCACGCCTGACCAGACAACACAGCCAGCACCGATTACAGTGGGCCAGAGTGCACCGTCAATGGCAGCCAGGACACTGGAATCACGTGACCTTCAGTGACGAGTCTAGATTTCTGGTCTATCGTCAAGATGGCCGCGTCCGAGTGCGCAGACAAGTGCATGAAGCCCACAACGAAGATGGTATAGTGCCAAGAGTCCACGCTGGAGGTGGTGGGGTGACCGTTTGGGCTGCTTTTCATGCAGGGGGCAAAACTGACCTGGTTGTTCTGAATGGAAACCTGAACCAGTTCAAGTACAGGGTCATTCTGGAAGAAACATTGCTTCCATTTGCTTGTGCAGCCTTTCGAGGAAACTTTGTCTTCCAAGATGACAATGCACGGCCTCATCGTGCTCGCATGATCCAACACTTTCTTGCTGACCGTGGTGTAGAGCATATGGAGTGGCCTGCCATGTCCCCGGATATGAATCCGATAGAGAACTTGTGGGCAGAATTAACGCGTCAAATCGACAACTTGGACCAGCAGCCTACATCTGTGCGTGAATTGCAGCAGACTATTGTCACTGCATGGCAAGCGATTCCTATCCAAACCTTGGCAAATCTCGTGCTCTCCTGAATGCTCGTGGGGGTTACACGAAGTACTGAACTGTAATTTTACTGTCCGTAATCCCAGTCATAATTTAGCTTTTGTTTTTGTTGAAATTTTTTTTGGCTAATGTGCAAAATAAAGAGATACTTCTGGAAAACGTACAGAAGTTTAACACAGTACTGTCCGTGAATTGAGTTCGATATCAGTTTACATCACTTTCAAGGATCAATTTATTTGCTTCGAAATGTCAAATGTGGTTTTTGTTTCTTTTAAAGGTCACATTAACAAAATCTGGAATAATTTCAACATAATTCCAATGAACTTTTGGTTCTAAGTCATCTTGAAAAGTAAGTTCACCCCCACAAAAAAAAATATTCCATATTAAATGCCAAGTCTGTATATATATATATATATATATAAATCGGGATTTAAATTTAATTCAAAAATTGATCCAGACGTCTATTCTCTTTCAAACATTCAAACCGACAGAGGTAGTTATTTATCACAGCATCTGTAGAATTTTCACCCTTTTACTCAATTCCTTTTCACTGTTATTTGGCGGAGCAAAAAGTCAACTGAGCTTTATAGATATTTATATTTCAGAGCACATTGAGACATTAAACTGCGTAAATTTCAATAAAAACTGGAAAAATTGAGGTGTTCTAAAACTTCTGACCAGTAGTGTAGCTACAAACGCGGAGGCACTAGCACTAGCGAGCGATTATTTAAAATTAAAAAAAAATCCAAAAAGAAAGAAAGAAAAAACTTTTTCCCCAATTTTTTTTAAAAACAGTATTTGCATAAAACACTTCTGAGCACTCACTGATGAACCTCTGAAAGTTTGAAGATCTATTTGAACATTCTTGAGAAAAATGGCGATAAACCCGCACGGACAGCACTCTTATGGCACAGATTATTATTATTATTATTATTATTTTTTTGGAATACAGAATCGAGGCTCGTGAAAGAGCTAAAACTACTGCTACTGCTACTGTTTAGCAGTAGTTGATGTCCAACTACTGCTAAACTTAAGTATTTTGAAAGTATCAAAAAGGGGATTTGTGTTCTGCAGTGCTCAAGTAGGTAATTAAATTGAAATAAAAGAGACTTTAAAGGTCGTAGACAAAAAAATCTGGAAGTTTACTGCTGTGTCACTGTCGATTACACCACCTTATTGAACATGTTACATGAGTTAATTTTTCCTGTTGTTTGTGTCCTTTATAATAACCTTAAGAATACAAAGTTTCCTGTTTGGAATGATTTTCAAGTTTGTTTGACTGACAGCAGAGTAAAAATGTTATCTCGTTACTCTCTTGCACATGTGTAATCGAGACAAATTTGGAGAAAGTTCTGCGAAACTCCACATTTCTTTTCCTATTTGTGTTCAAAATATAACATTCAATTGAGATCAAGTTGTTCGTCGATCTTACGCTGATGTTTGTGGACGGATGGACGGGCAGACAGACATAAGTGAACCATTTCCTTAACCTTGCTTTTCACTTCGTGTGCTTGGGGTAATAAATGAGAGACCAGGATAACAGGAACAACAAGTACAAAAAGTTTTAATTAAAACAAAAGCCGCGTCGATGTTACACAATGCCTAGATGCAGCTGTGCCTATAACGTCGATGTTATAGGCACAGGACATTCCTATTGATTCGATTACTTGATGTTATTTTTGTGCAAAGTGAAAATATATCTCGGCAATTTCCCGTGTATGGCGACAAATTTTTAATATATCTCGGCATTTTCCCGTCTGTTATTTCAGGCGGTGTATGACTGACCATGCCGCGATTTTAAAAAAATATATCTCGGCAATTTCCCGTGTGTGGCGACACGTGAACGAAGCTATGCTCCTCTCTCCACATTATTGTGACGACGTATAAATTAAATATTTCATCGTGACGATTGTCATCAAATGGACGAATTTTAAATATATCTCGGCATTTTCCCGTCTGTTATTTCGGGCAGTGTATGACTGACCATGCCGCGATTTAAACAAAATATATATATCTCGGCATTTTCCCGTCTGTTATTTCGGGCGGTGTATGACTGACCATGCCGCGATTTAAAAAAAAAATATCTCAATGGACTTGAAGTTACATGCCTTTGAGAATTCATTTCGTTCTATAAAGGGCAACTTTCATCGGATTTTCTTCCCGTTTTTTTTCAACCGAGTCTAAAACTATGTTAGCGACTGTGAAAAATGAAATGATATATCGAATTTGATTTGAAATAAAACTGTGTGAGAGAGGAAGACACCACGGGCCTACAAAACAGGCCTCAAAGCTATGCGAGTTAATAAAATGGTGGATATTTGTTTATATGAAGCCTCTCCCACAATGGGTGGAGCTATGGTTCCCAGAATGGGTGGAGCTTTGAGGTTTTGTCTTCTCTGCAAGAACAAGAACAAGAACAAGAAGAACAACAACAACAACAGCAGAGGGCACTCTATTAGCAGCGTCTGCGACGCGGCTAAGAACGCTACGGATCGAGACAAGTGTGACAATCAAATAAAACACTGTGAAGATGCTTTATCATGTGCTTGTGAAGATGCTTTATCATGTGCTTGTGAAGATGCTTTATCATGTGCTTGTGAAGGTGCTTTGTCATGTGCTTGTGAAGGTGCTTTGTCATGTGCTTGTGAAGGTGCTTTGTCATGTGCTTGTGAAGGTGCTTTGTCATGTGCTTGTGAAGGTGCTTCATCAGGTGCTTGTAAAGGTCAACATCTCCCTGGCCATTCTCAGAGAACAGCTTCAGCGCTGGCGAGGCTGGCAGTTTAATCAAACAAACTAGCAGGAACTGCAAGCAGCCGTCATGCTTTAGGACTCGTCTCCTTTATCTACTGCCCCTGATATTAACTCGGCCTGGGGATTTTTTCACATAAACCTGCTCTTCCTTATGCACAGATTCATCCCATCTCGTCTTCAGTTATCCTGCCCATCCTCCCACCCATGATACACTGAATCCTGTGGAAGCAATTGCCGTTACTCTGGGATTCTTTTCCTGGAAGGCAAATCTGACCGATGGCAACCTCAGATCATCACACAAAGCCCGCAATAAGTGCGTGCCCACTCTCAGGAAAGCCGGAAAACAACATCTGTCCAACCTCAAGATTGAATTGAACCTCAAGATTGAACCTCAAGATTGAATTTTCAAACTTGTCCCCCTCCTCTAAAACCTGATGGTGCCTTGTCAAGTTTGTCTCTGGTGTATGCTCCCCTTCCATCCCTCCCCTCACTTCAAATGGCACCTCAGCTGACTCCGCTCGTCAGAAGACTGAATGCGTCAATTCTGTGTTTGCTTTCCAATCTTGTGTCCTCAACTCCACTCTCTGTCTCTCTGTACCCACCCATTCCAGTCACAACCAACTGCTCCTGGACTCTGTATAATTTAATTTTTTTGTTTAGAAGCTGGAGAAGGTCATTTCAACCATCGATTCTGACTCTGCAACTGGATCAGACAGCATCAGCTCATGTATCCCACAAACCTGCTCTGCTGTTCTTACACATCTTCTCTCTGCCATTTTCATCCTGCCATTTGCCCTTAGGACATCTGGCATCTGCTTAGAAGTCAACTAAACTACACATTTGTCCACCCCACGCCTCATCTGTCCACCCGACCCCTCATCTTGTCCACCCCACGCCTCATCTTGTCCACCCCACCCCTCATCTGGTTCACCCCACCCCTCATCTTGTCCTCCCCACCCCTCATCTTGTCCTCCCCACACCTCATCTTGTCCTCCCCACGCCTCATCGTGTCCACCCCACGCCTCATCGTGTCCACCCCACGCCTCATCGTGTCCACCCCACGCCTCATCGTGTCCACCCCACGCCTCGTGTCCACCCCACGCCTCGTGTCCACCCCACGCCTCATCGTGTCCACCCCACGCCTCATCGTGTCCACCCCACGCCTCATCGTGTCCACCCCACGCCTCATCGTGTCCACCCCACGCCTCATCGTGTCCACCCAATGCCTCATCGTGTCCACCCCACGCCTCATCTTGTCCACACCACGCCTCATCTTGTCCACCCCACGCCTCATCTTGTCCACCCCACGCCTCATCTTGTCCACCCCACGCCTCATCTTGTCCACCCCACGCCTCATCTTGTCCACCCCACGCCTCATCTTGTCCACCCCACGCCTCATCTTGTCCACCCCACGCCTCATCTTGTCCACCCCATGCCCAATTTTGTCCACCTCACGCCTCATCTTGTCCGCCCCACGCCTCATCTTGTCCGCCCCACGCCTCATCTTGTCCACCCCACCCCTCATCTGGTTCACCCCACCCCTCATCTTGTCCTCCCCACCCCTCATCTTGCCCTCCCCACACCTCATCTTGTCCTCCCCACGCCTCATCGTGTCCACCCCACGCCTCATCGTGTCCACCCCACGCCTCATCGTGTCCACCCCACGCCTCATCGTGTCCACCCCACGCCTCGTGTCCACCCCACGCCTCATCGTGTCCACCCCACGCCTCATCGTGTCCACCCCACGCCTCATCGTGTCCACCCCACGCCTCATCGTGTCCACCCCACGCCTCATCGTGTCCACCCCACGCCTCATCGTGTCCACCCCACGCCTCATCGTGTCCACCCCACGCCTCATCGTGTCCACCCCACGCCTCATCTTGTCCACCCCACGCCTCATCTTGTCCACCCCACGCCTCATCTTGTCCACCCCACGCCTCATCTTGTCCACCCCACGCCTCATCTTGTCCACCCCACGCCCAATTTTGTCCACCTCACGCCTCATCTTGTCCGCCCCACGCCTCATCTTGTCCGCCCCACGCCTCATCTTGTCTGCCCCATGCCTCATCTTGTCCACCCCACGCCTCATCTTGTCTGCCCCATGCCTCATCTTGTCCACCCCACGCCTCATCTTGTCCACCCCACGCCTCATCTTGTCCACCCCACGCCTCATCTTGTCCACCCCATGTCCACCCCATGCCTCATCTTGTCCGCCCCATGCCTCATCTTGTCCACCCCACGTCTCATCTTGTCCACCCCACGCCTCATCTTGTCCACCCCATGCCTCATCTTGTCCACCCCACGCCTCATCTTGTCCACCCCACGCCTCATCTTGTCCACCCCACGCCTCATCTTGTCCACCCCACTCCTCATCTTGTCCACCCCACGCCTCATCTTGTCCACCCCACGCCTCATCTTGTCCACCCCACTCCTCATCTTGGCCTCCCCACACCTCATCTTGTCCTCCCCACGCCTCATCTTCTCCACCCCACGCCTCATCTTCTCCACCCCACGCCTCATCTTGTCCACCCCACGCCTCATCTTGTCCACCCCACGCCTCATCTTGTCCACCCCACGCCTCATCTTGTCCACCCCACGCCTCATCTTGTCCACCCCACGCCTCATCTTGTCCACCCCACGCCTCATCTTGTCCACCCCACGCCTCATCTTGTCCACCCCACGCCTCATCTTGTCCACCCCACGCCTCATCTTGTCCACCCCACTCCTCATCTTGTCCACCCCACTCCTCATCTTGTCCTCCCCACACCTCATCTTGTCCTCCCCACGCCTCATCTTGTCCTCCCCACTCCTCATCTTCTCCACCCCACTCATCTTCTCCACCCCACTCCTCATCTTCTCCACCCCACTCCTCATCTTGTCCACCCCACTCCTCATCTTGTCCACCCCACGCCTCGTGTCCACCCCACGCCTCATCGTGTCCACCCCACGCCTCATCGTGTCCACCCCACGCCTCATCGTGTCCACCCCACGCCTCATCGTGTCCACCCCACGCCTCATCGTGTCCACCCCACGCCTCATCGTGTCCACCCCACGCCTCATCGTGTCCACCCCACGCCTCATCGTGTCCACCCCACGCCTCATCGTGTCCACCCCACGCCTCATCGTGTCCACCCCACGCCTCATCTTGTCCACCCCACGCCTCATCTTGTCCACCCCACGCCTCATCTTGTCCACCCCACGCCTCATCTTGTCCACCCCACGCCCAATTTTGTCCACCTCACGCCTCATCTTGTCCGCCCCACGCCTCATCTTGTCCACCCCATGCCTCATCTTGTTGTTTTTCTCTCCAATTTGTGGAACTTCCTTATTTTGGCTGTTTGATTCTACCCTTCCATTGAACGAGTGAAGTTGGTGATATTCCACCATCTGATGCAATCTTCCATCCCTACCTGCAATATTTTAACCCCCCACATCAGGACCAGCCTCATCTCCATCGCATCTGCTCCATCATTTGAACACCTGGCTTTTAAACTCTCTGGTCACACACAGTCAGTCATGGCTGTTGTCTACCGCCCTCCCAAACCACACCCATCATTCCTGTCTGACTTCTCCTACTTTCTGACCCAGCTATGTTCCCTCTCCCCCTCAATCCTCCTCCTTGGTGATTTCAATATCCACATGGACTCCACTGACTCCACGATAACCACTGACTTCACTGATTTACTCACCTGCTTTAACCTCACTCAACATGTCAACTTTCCTACCCATAACCGTGGTCGCATTTTGGACCTTGTCTGCTCTACTGGATTAATCTTGCACCATCTCTCTGGCTCCGACCTCACCCTCTCTGACCACTTAGCCATCACTATGACCATCAACATCCCCGCCCCAACACCAAGGCATTATCGCACTATCAACTTCCGTAAGCTAAACGCTCTTTCACCTACCTCATTCTCATCCACTCTCTCTGAAAAAATGTCCACTTCTCCCTTCGTTGACCTCCACAACCCTTCTGATCTCACTGACTACTACAAACACACTCTCCTCCTGCCTTGACCAACTTGCGCCTATAAAAACCAAAACAGTTTCTTTCACCCATTCTGCTCCCTGGTTTACCCCTGAACTCCGCCTGATGAAAACTCGTGCTCGCCAACTTGAAAGACTCCGCAATAAAACAGGTCTCACAATTCACTCCCAAGCCTACAAGGACCACCTACAACACTACAGAGATGCCCTCTCCCGCGCCCGCTCCGCCTACTACTCTCAAATTATCCACTCTGGCTCCGGAAACCCAAAAGCACTCTTCTCTACAATAAACAAACTCCTCAGCCCCCTGAACACCACCACCCAGTCATTCACAGTAGACAACTGCATCTCCTTCCTTTCATTCTTCCAACGCAAAGTTGAAAACATCTACAACAGGTTGACCACCGCCGCACCCGCTCCCCCTCAAACCACCTGCCCCCCCTTATCCTGCCATCCCCTGTCTCAATTCTCCCCAATCTCCCCTACTGACCTCTCTGAACTCCTCATATGAATGAAAACTGCCACCTGCACTCTTGACCCCATCCCCTCCAGCTTTGTCAAGGCCTCCCTTCCTGCTCTCTCTCCACTTATCATTGCAACAATAAACTCCTCCCTGTCTACAGGCATCGTCCCACCATCCCTCAAAATTGCTGCTGTTACCCCCATTCTGAAAAAAACCTGGACTCAAGCCTGACACCCTAAACAACTTCAGACCCATCTCCAACCTACCCTTTCTGTCGAAAGTTTTGGAACGCGCTGTAGCCGCTCAACTCAAACATCACCTCTCTGCCAATAACCTGTATGAAACATTCCAATCCGGATTCCGCTCCAACCACAGTACTGAAACTGCTCTCCTCAAAATCACCAACGACCTTCTCCTCTCCTCTGACGCTGGCAACCTCAACATTCTCATCCTCCTCGACCTCAGCGCTGCCTTTGACACCATCGATCACACCATCCTCCTCACCCGACTTGAAACCACCTTTAACGTTACTGGCACTGCCCTCTCTTGGATTAAATCATACCTCTCTGACAGATGCCAGTTCATCTCCATCAATAACTGCAAATCCCCCACTGCTCCCCTCCCCCAAGGTGTTCCCCAAGGTTCAGTTCTTGGCTCCCTCCTCTTCATCCTTTACCTGTCCCCCCTCGGTCTCTTGATCCGCCGTCATGGTCTCCAATTCCACTGCTTCGCCGATGACATCCAGCTTTTCATCTCCACCAAGTCCATCTCCACCGCCACCCACTCTATCCTGACAAACTGCATCACTGAAATAAAATCCTGGCTTCAAATTAACTTCCTCAAACTTAACTATGATAAATCTGAAATAATCATCATTGGCCCAAAAACGCTCATAAAATCCACCAATAACTTTGCCCTCAACATCGACGGTATCCCAGTATCCACCTCCCCTCACATCCGGAATCTTGGCATCATCTTTGACCAAACCCTCTCCTTCGACAAATACACTAAACAGATCACAAAGACAGCGTTCTTTCACCTGAAAAACATCGCCCGTCTCCGTCCATCCCTCTCCTCCACGGCTGCAGAAACCCTCATCCACGCCTTCATCACCTCCCGTCTGGACTACTGCAATAGCCTCCTCTATGGTTCACCCTCAACAATCACCAATAAACTCCAATACATTCAGAACTCCGCTGCCCGTCTACTCACCCATTCCCGGACCCGTGACCACATCACCCCCGTCCTTTACAAGCTTCACTGGCTCCCCATCCCCCAGAGAATCCAGTACAAAATCCTCCTCTTGACCTACAAAGCCCTCCATAACCTGGCCCCATCCTACCTGGCTGACCTCCTCTCCAGACACACTCCCAACCGCAACCTCTGCTCTGCTGGTACCAACCTCCTGACCCCCCCCCCTTCCCTCCCATCCGGACCAAATTCAGATCCTGGGGGGACAGGGCCTTCTCCATCGCTGCTCCCACCCTCTGGAACTCACTACCTCACACCATCAGAGACTCCTCCTCACTCACCACATTCAAAACATCACTCAAGACCCACCTGTTCAACACTGCATTTAACATTTAACCCACATCATTTAACCCCTGACTATCTCTTCTCCTTCTCCCTCCTTTTTGTTTTGAATATTTCCCTATTGATTCTTGTTTTTTGTAATTGTTTTTATGTTTTGCTATGCATTATGTTTTGCACTCTGTCAAAGCGTCTTTGGGCTTCCTGAAAAGCGCTATATAAAATAAATGCATTATTATTATTATTATTAATCCAATGTAACTGGACATTCTTCCTCGCAGGTTTTCTCCCCTCTGTACTCATTCCCTTGGTTGTTGTGTCCAACTCTGGCGCCACTGCCAATATGTCGCTCTTTTGTCCTCTCTCTCTCTCTCCTTGCTCGTGCACGAGTTGAGTTATTTATTGAAAATGAAAATAAATTGTAATCAAATGCTGAACAGGACATTTATTCCATAATTAAAATGCTGTATTGCTCTAACTTTGGATGTTGTGCAGGTGAAACTGGTCAAGTTGAGGGGAGATGTCTCCATGATAACGCTCTTCCAACTTCAAAACCAATCCGTGTGAAGGAAGAGCCGAGTGAAGATCCTTACAATGCAAATGGTGAGCTCAAATGTTTATTAAGTACCTTTAGAATGATTTTACTTTGAATTTCCTGTTCCAAATTACACCTTCTTCACATTTATTGAGTCTTCACTCTGGAACACATCGAGATCATTTTTCTTTTGAAAAAGAACGAAGTTTGCTCTCAACAGTGTTTTGTTCAGAACGTCAAATGTCGGCATCAAAAAGAGTTGAGGGATTTGATGAGAGTAGTTTTAATTGTAGGCCTACGCATCTTGTCAGTGATTTTGTGGTTCTTGATTTTGTGATGCAACTATTGTTCGTGATTCTTGCAGCTGTTTTTTTTGTTTTTTTGTTTTTTTTGTATACAAGATCGAGGCTCGTGTAAGAGCTAACGTTGATCACAAAAAGACAAACTGACACATAAAACATATGATAAAGGGAGCGGGAGACAAGATGGGGAGAGAGAGGGAAGTACACAAGTACAACATTTGAGAGCAGGGACATCGGGTGGTCTGTGGGAGGGAGAGGGCTTGGGGGGGAGGAGGCATGGGAAAGGGGGGGGGGGGGGGGGAGGTAAAAAAAAAACCACATGGACACTGCTCTAGGACTTCCAGGAAAGAAGTAGGTATTTCAAAAAAGAGGATTTGGGATGAAATTAGTGGGGGTAGAAAAGATCAAGGTTTTGGATGGGGGAAGATAAGAGATGGTGGTGAACAGCTGTTTTAAAGACCTGGAGGGAGGAGTCTGATTGAAGAGAGTGAGGGAGTTTGTTCCAGAGGTGGGAGAAAAGAGGAATGGAGGAGTGAAGGTGAGCAGAGAGTCTTGATTTTGGCAGTTTCACCAGAAGAGGATTGCAGGCAGATCTTGTGCCACCTGTAGGAATATTTGGGGGACAGAGCACAGACAGAGCTGGGGGAGCAAGGCCGGAGAGGAGTCGGTAGAAGACAGAAAGACCACCAACAAACCTGCGGTGACTGAGTGAAAGGCCCTCAGAGTTAGCTTCATCGTGGAAGATTCCAATGATTCTGAAAGCTTTGGTTTCAACAGCGTGAAGCCGAACTTGGTGTGAGGCAAGAGCACCGGCCCAGAGGAGAGAACAGTATTCCATTGAGCTGCGGATGAAAGCCTTGTATGAGGTGAGGACCTCAGGTGTGCCAAGAAAGGACTTCGCACAACGGAGGATGCCCAGTCGGCTTAGGATTTTGAGAAAGTAGATGGGAGGGTCAACCAGTCGGTCTTTTCGGAGAGACAAAGTGAGAGTGTGAGATTTGTCAGGATTGAAAGACATGTTCCACTTGTTTGACCAGTCTGTGATTTTGTCCAGGTCTGCAGAGAGTGAGGAGTCTGCAGACTGCCGATCTGAGGGATGAGGTATGGAGCGGCAGAGAGTGGAGTCATCAGCAAAGAGATAGAGAGGATTTTCCAGAGAATCAGGGAGATCATTGATGAAGACCAGAAATAGCACAGGGACCAGATCACTGCCTTGGGGAACTCCAGCCTGAACAGGAAGGGGAGATGAGAGAAACCCATTCAGGCCCACACGTTGACTACGACCAGAGAGGAAGTCCGCAAGCCATGCGTGGAGATTTCCATGGATACCAGAGGAGGATAATTTGGTGAGCAGAGCGGGGTGCCAGACCATATCGAAGGCACGTGATATGTCAAGGGAGACAGCTCTGATTTCCTGTTTGGCATTGAGGACCTCCATCCATTGTTGAGACAGCAGAAGCAGCATGTCCAGAGTAGAGTGACCTGGTCTGAAACCAAATTGATGATCAGAGATCAAGCTGTTGGAGAAGAGTAAGGGTTTAATATCCGAAGCAATGATGGATTCCATGACTTTACTGATTATTGGGAGAAGGCTGATTGGTCTGTAGTTGCAAGGATCTGTTTTTGCACCTTTTTGTGTAAAGCAGTGATGTTTGCTGATTTCCAAACTGATGGCAGATGACCTTGAGCAAAAGAGAGGATGAAGAGAACAGAGAGAGGGTGAGATAGAGCAGCAGAGCAGGATTTTAGGACCCGTGGGTTGGTGCCAACTGTTGCGTGTTGAACAGGTAATGTAGCAAACACATTGTGAATATACCACCAGAAGTCTTTCTACGATTAAAAAATGTTTTTCCTACATTTGTTAAAATATAAAATAACATTTAATTTTTTTTTATTTGACCCAAGCTCCTGCAGTATCATATTTCCATGCGAATAACCCATGGGCTAAATGTTAAATTCGTTCCAAAAATTCCAACTGTGGGGTATACGTGTGTGCGGGTTATATGGTTTTACGGTACGTGACAATAACCACAGGAGACCAAATTAAATTATCAAGGAGATCCAAAAGGAGGCAGTTTTTTATTTTTGCAAGTTTAATCGAAATATCTTTATTGAGATGTATTTGTAAATTTAAGAATATCTTTAATGATATTTATTTATATTTGAAAAATTCTATATGAATATAAAATTTATTATTATTATTTTATTATCATTATTATCATAAGACCTAAAGGATTTCAGGGACCCAAAGGACAAAAGCACTCAAACACCTCCTGGCGCGGGTCTGCAATCTCTGATAAGTGGTCTGCAATCTCTGATAAGTGGCCTGCAATCTCTGATAAGTGGTCTGCAATCTCTGATAAGTGGTCTGCAATCTCTGATAAGTGGTCTGCAATCTCTGATAAGTGGTCTGCAATCTCTGATAAGTGGTCTGCAATCTCTCTGAATCTCTCTTTCTTGTTTTATAAGTGAGACTTCTCTAAATGGAAGACTCTCTTCTGCAGAATTGTCTGGCTACCTGACTTGACTCGAACACTCATACAATCAATCAAAGAAAGATACGTCTTTTTATTATCTCTGTTGGAACCCATCTGTGGATCGGTCCCATCGGCCGATGGGTCTGACCCGTTTGGCGACCCATCTGTGGATGCACGAGAAATGACGATGCAGACCCATCGGCCGATGGGTCTGCGCCATCTGCGGATGTGTTGTTCACCTTGAAGGAATGTGTTGACAGAATGGTGCGCTTCAATCAGGTACACAGTCATTGGAATTACATGTGGTAGGAATTTAACAAAGATGATTTTTTAAATGTTTTATTATCTATTTCTACCCATCTATTTATACATTTTGTCAATACATTTTGTAATTAACAGATACATGGCAGTTTTAGTAAAGCTTTACATAACGTACTCAACATTCATACAAAACATTAGGTGTTCTTCTGATAATGGCGGAGGGGAATGGTGGCAGGGTAGAGAGTGGCAGGTGCTGATGATTAGGGTTAGGGTTAGGGTTAGGGTTGTTAGGGTTAGGGTTGTTAGGGTTAGGGTTAGGGTTGTTAGGGTTAGTTGTTAGTGTTAGGGTTAGGGTTGTTAGGGTTAGGGTTAGGTTAGGGTTAGGGTTAGGTTAACTCATCCGCCATTGATGCATACACATTCCTTCAAGGTGAACAACACATCCGCAGATGGCGCAGACCCATCGGCCGATGGGTCTGCATTGTCATTTCTCGTGCATCCACAGATGGGTCGCCAAACGGGTCAGACCCATCGGCCGATGGGACCGATCCACAGATGGGTTCCAACATCTCCACCACCAGAAGTGTATGGAGGTTATGTTTTTATCCCTGTTTGTCTGTGAGCAGGATATCTCAAGAAGTTAGGGACAGATTCAAACAAAACTTGGAAGACAGATTGGGTGTGTGACAATAAAGAACGGATTCGACTTTGTTGATGATCTGGATCCGGTTATGTTTTTTTTTCATTTTGCCATGTAATCTTTTTTTAAATTTTTATGTCATTTGTTATATTTTTACCTCCACCACCAAAGGTGGACGGAGGTTATGTTTTCACCCCTGTCTGTCTGTCTGTTTGTTTGTTTATCTGTTTGTGAACAAAATATCTCACAAAGTAGTGGACGAAACTTGGTGGACCCATTTGGGTGTCTGACAAGGACGATTCGATTCGATTTTGGTGAAGATCTGAATTTGGATTCGGATATGAGAATTATTAAATTTTTAAGTGATTCTTCACCATTGGGAGATAGGGCCAAAAACGATACATAGCAGGATATCTCAAGATGTTATGGACGGATTTGGACGAAACTTGTTGGACAGGTTGTGTGTATGACAAGGAAGAATCGATTCAATTTTGATGAAGATCAGCTAGTAGAATTTTTAAATGATTCTTCACCATTGCGTGATATGGCCAACCAGGTGGAGTTCGCTCTCCACTGAGTGCCGTTCTAGTTTTTATTATAATTTTGCCTTGATATCTCAAAAGACTTTCACAGTGTTTGGAATCGGGGTCTGATATCCAAGCTTCCATCTTTAGTCAGGTTCACTATGTTAACAAATATAATTTCGTTCAAAATTTTGGTAGATTAGCAAAACTATACAATTTTGGAATATTCAGAGCATGAGGAATCCAAAAATTAATGTTTACATTTGCGTAGACACCTTTGCGAAAATGACACTCAGGACAGTGATGAAGATAGTCAGGTTCACTATGTTAACAAATATAATTTCTTTCAAAATTTTGGGATTAGCAAACCTGTACATTTTTGGAATCTTCAGAGCATGGAGAATCTGAAAATTAATGTTTACATTTGCGTAGACACCTGCATGGCCGCCATTTTGGATTTTGAAAATGGCCGCCATAAAATACATATTTTGCGCGATCTCGGCTTCTAGTCAACCTAGAGACTTAATTAAATATGCTAATCCTATGTTTTCTGGGTCAAGGAATCCAATAAAGGCCTCAAAATAGTGCTCAGGATTATAGAAAAGCAACAAACAAAGGAAATTGAAAACCATTGTCTTTCTATTTGTGATATAACTGTATTACATAATACATGATATTGCAAGTCCTTTGAAGTTATAGGTTGTTATAGGAAGTTATAGGTAGTATCAGATTGAACTATAAGTCCTATACACAGGATCTACGAGGTCTATACCGTACAGGAATATGCTTTTACAGATCTTCATCACTGTCCTGAGTGTCATTTTCGCAAAGGTGTCTATGCAAATGTAAACATTAATTTTTGGATTCCTCATGCTCTGAATATTCCAAAATTGTATAGTTTTGCTAATCTACCAAAATTTTGAACGAAAAAACATAGTGAACCTGACTAATTTGTCGATTTCAGAGCATGGCTCAGGCAATTCAGCGTGGGTGGATTTCGAAAGGCTGTTAGATTTATTAGGTGATTCCAGTCCAACCTGATACAACCTGCAATGCTATCATGGGGGCATAATGTATTTTAATAAAACTCAATTTCACACTATCAACAGCGGTGTCCCTCAGGATTCTGTCCTGTCTCCAACACTCTTTCTTCTTTTTACCAATGACCTTCTTTCTTCTACAAATAACCAAATGTACTTGTATGCTGATGACTCGACATTACATTCCTCCATGTTTTTCCATCTGTCCCATTTCCCATCACTCGATTTACATCTCGTTTGATCACAGTTACCTTTTTAAAATCCGATTTGGACAATATTTCCCAGTGGGGCAAACGTAATCAGGTTAAGTTTAATGCTTCGAAAACTCAATTTCTTCACATCGCTCTCTAAAATTCTTCTCAACTCTCCAATCTCCTTTGAAAGCTGCACAGTTACACCATGTGATACAATAAACCTACTAGGTATTACCTTAACATCAAATTTATCCTGGAATTCACACATTACACAAATAGCTAAGTCTGCCTCGAATAAACTGAGAGTTCTCTTCAGATGTCGAAAATTCTTCTCCTCTCAACAATTGCTTCAACTATATAAAGGATTGATTCGTCCTTGTATAGAATACTGCTCTCACATATGGGGAGGTTCTAGCTCCACACTTACTGGACAGAATTGAATCTAAAGTAATCCGCCGACTTATCAACTCTCCCAATCTGACCTCAAAACTCGACCCGCCCGAATTACGCCTCAAAGTACTGCGGACAGAGGTTATGTTTTCATCCCTGTCTGTTTGTCTGTCTGTGAGCAGGGTATATCAAAAGGTTATGGATGGATCCGGACGAAATTTGGTGGACAGGTTGAGTGTACGACAAGGATGGTTTGCTTAGATTTTGGTGAAGATCCGGATGCGGATCAGAATTATTTTCGTTTCTTCACCATTGAGAAATACGGCCAAAAACTATACATATCACAATATCTCAAAAAAAATTGGACGATACCTGGGGGGCAGTTTGGGTGTATGACAAGGACAAATTGATTCGATTTTGGTGAAGTTCACGAAGGTTCCCTGTGTGAAGGTCTCCATACGAATCCATCAATAAGTTTTATTTCTGAAACTTTAATTCTGTTCCACTTTGGACCTCTCTCCCCCCCCCTCGCATGGTTATAGTATTTGCAAGAGTAAATGATTTGTTCAAAAATATGTTGATTGACTTCCAGGTTAAGTCTTCATGAAAGTGTAAGTTTCCTGATTCATGGCTGTTTCTAAAAAATACTTGTGTGTGGTTGCTTTGTTTTTACATCCTTGTGACAAATCTCCTTTTCTCTGACCAATCTTCAGAGAGACGGAGCCCGATCACAAGGATGTTGTCGTCTCCCAAGAATACTGTCACGTTCACTGAAAATTCTTCCCAGCAACACAAGAAGTCTGTGGAATATGAACAGAAAAGTATTTATCGACAAGAACAGATGAAGATTCCCACTTCCGAAGACATACCCAGGTGCAACATGTGCAATCAATCATTCGGTTGCATTTCAACCTATCAGAATCACATGAAGACACATTTTGGCAAAATACCGTATACGTGTCATGTTTGCAACAAATCATTTAATAAGAGCTTGTTCTACCGGGCACACATGTGGACACATCCTGGGGAAAAGCTGTACAAGTGCCTTTTCTGTAATAAATCATTAAAATGGAAGTCAGCGTACCAGACGCACATGGGGATGCATGCCGGAGTAAAACCGTTTAGGTGCACTTTGTGCAGCAAATCATTCAGTCATAAATCAAGCCGCCAGACGCACATGCGTGCACACACGGGGGAGAAGCCATACAAGTGCAGTGTGTGCGACAAATCATTTAAATATTTGTCATCCCACCAGAAACACATGAAGATCCACACTGGGGAGAAGCCGTACAAGTGCACCGTGTGCAATAAATCATTTCTTCAGTCCTCGACCCACCTGGTACACATGAGGACCCATACTGGTGAGAAGCCGTACAAGTGCACCGTGTGCAGTAAATCATTTAGTTATAACTCAAACTGCAAGAAACATATGAAGATTCATACCAAAGAGAAGTCGTTCAAGTGCAGCATCTGTCATAAATTATTCCGTACCATGGCGGACTGTAGGAATCACTTGAGGACCCATACTGGGGAGAAGCCATACAAGTGTGATATGTGCAATAAATCCTTCTGCAGCATGAAATACTGCAAGGTACATATGAGGACCCACACTGGGGAGAATCGGTACAAGTGCAGTCTCTGTGATAAATCATTCCGTCACATCTCGACCTGCCGTGGACATTTGAAGACCCACACTAAATGACCTCATTAATGAGCAAAAACACTCGTATACACCAAGGACAACATAAACATCTACCGAAGAACGACACGAGCTAGAAACGTCAACATCATACAAATACCTTTGAGTATAAAGAACCAACAAATGTGCAAAACAATCCCCAAGGAAGACCTACGTAGAACAAGGCGGAACCTAGCAACATATCTTTCCCCAGGATATCCATCGGAAAAAGGGATGCAAGTAATGATGAGGGTTAGGGGAGAACGCAAGGGGTGGACAACATGGCTACATAAGAAACATTTTGGGAGTATTTGGGTGGATTAAAGGGTGTAGAAAAGATAATGGCTTTGGATTGAGGGGAGGTGAAGGTAAAATAGCTTGATATGGTGGTGTACAGCTGTCTCGAAGACCAGGAGGGAAGGATGAGTGGAGGTGAGCAGTGGCTCTGGACTTCAGCAGGTTCACTTGGAGAGGGTTGCTGGTGGACCGTGTGCATCCTGCAGATAGCCTTGGGAGTGGGGGGGAGCAGATTACGGGGAGGGCAGACCAGAAGTGAGGCGGAAGAAGACAGAGAGACGACAAAACTTTCACTGATAGCGAATTGATTGACCCATAGACTGAGCTTCATCGCAAGAGATGCCTTTGATCTTGACAGACTTGGTTTCCATGGCATCAAGCTGAGCAATATGTGAGGCAGGCGAGCCAACCCAGAGGGAAGAGCAGTACTCCATCAAGCTGCGGATGAAAGCCGGCTAGGTGCATAGGGATTTGCCCAACGGAGAATGCCCAATTCGGCATCTGGCTTTGGAGGCCAATTTTGAAATGTGGCTTGCTCAAGATATACCATGGCTGAGAGTGAGACCCAAGAGTTTGAGTGACTGAACCGCGTTAAGAGGGTTGTTGGGAAAGTAGATAGGAGGGTTTGCGGAACGGTCCTTTCAAAATGAGCGTGTGAGATTTCTCGGGATTGAAAGACATGTTGGAAGTGTTTGACCGGTTTTTTGATTTTGTTAAGGTCTGAGGAGAGGGAAGAGGATGTTGCCTCTGACAGAAGGATGAGGGATGTTGTCGTAGAATTTCGTGTATGACTCACAGGACTCCAATGACCGGACTCAGGTTTCCAAAAGGTCTGGTTTATTATTCACTTCATTCCATTTACCAAATAATACCGCATTATTCAATGGCTGAGATTAACTCTTTTCCATGGTCCTTTTCGTTCGGCTGATGTTCTTCCGCAGCGCCGTACTCGTTCATTCCATCGTTCCGTCGGGCAGGGCTTCTGAGGACAAGTCTACTTTACTCAACGTTTGCTCTCGTTATATCGCCAAACTGGACTTAATCTCCTCTCCGCTAATGTCCCGAGGTCATGCATCGCACCGAGTCCTGGCATCAGCTCGCTCCCCTCCTGCTGTGATTTCCATTTACACAGCAGGGGGGGGTGCTCTAGCCTGGGGCCTTGACCAGGTGTTTCCAAAGGATTATCATGTTCATGCACATTCTGCTTCGTTACCAGATTTAATCAATGAGTTACCAGGGCCAATCAATACGTTACACTGAGTTACACTTCCACAATTCCCTCATCTTTTTGTTTTTGTTTATATTAACCATTAATCTAAACATCAATATAAGTAAACAATAAATCACTACTAGTAAACATCATTACAAGTATAAGTAAATAATCAATCACTTTGGTAATCAAATTCCCTTAGGCATACACCGTCATCCTGCAAGAATCACAAAACATTTCGTTGGTCATTGACTCCTTCCATATTGTTCAATCTATTGCATTTGCATCACAAATATATTTTCAAAACAACACTTCACCATCACCAAGATACAACAATTTCACTTCATTTTCAAGTTTTGTAAAGCATCTGCACCATCTGGCAAAAAACGTTTGCCTCCACACAAATGTTAACTTTGTTTGAAAGGAAGGGCTGATCACTTGTGTTTGAATCCAGGTATGAAACATTTTCTCCTAATGTCTTCATAGCTCCTGCACTACTTCGTGTAGGATTTCGCTGTTGTGGTAACACTGCGGAGTCATAGACTGACCCTTCTCTCCATGTAGCATTCTTGCCACTTTTTTGCTGTGAACCATAATGATTCCTTGAACAAGGCCTTCACCCAGTTGTAGTCGACTTGCCTCCTCCCTCATTGTGAGTGGGCAGCAAGTATTGGTGTGACGTTGATTGGCCAGCAAGATGTGGAACAGGGATGCCGGATGCATCCACACTGATGTTGGGACCATGGTGTTCAGGTCATTCATGGTCCTTACCAGGAGCAACCAGCAGAATCGTGCACAGCTGTTGTGACAAGGGCACAGCCGTTTTTTGCAGCTCCATGCTGGTTCCCCGGACGTTGGTGAAGTAATAACATATGTCCCCGCATTTCACAGAGGTTGCAGGTAAAATGTCGTTGTCCTGCAACTTCTGATGTGGTGAATGTTCGAAGTCTTCGAACAAGAGTAAGTGATCGCCTTTCTTTCATATGTTGCAGTGTGATCCAGGCAAATGGTCACATAAATTTCCTTGGTGAAGGTAAGCATTCATCTCCAAGTTACACGGGAGAATGTCTTCATCATTCTTTGAGAAAGAGGGTGTATGCCACGATTAACTTCATTTTTTAGCCACAAATTTTCTTTCTTTCTTCTTCCCAATTCCGTTAGCAATCCCTCCAAAATGTGATCTCGTCTTATCCTTATGCTCAGTCATATCTGAATCTGCTTTCCGCACACACTGAATCAGATAGGGTACATCTTACCATGAAATCAGCATAATCATGTATATCTTCCGACAGTTTCACATTCAACAATTTGTTGTTTTTCCTTAACACAAAAAGTTATATTCATTTATATGCGTCACACAAATATTCAATCAGGTATGTATTTTATTACTAAACTAAGAATAGCATTGTATATGATTACAATCACAAACGGGAATACCTAATTCCCAACAACAATTTTCCCAAACCAACAAATTAAGCATAATGTATTATTACCATAATTCCTCTCCACTTTTTTTTTTTTTTTTTTTTTTTTTTTTTTATAACAGTGTGTCACTCGTGGTGATATGAGTTCATTGATATTGTAATTGACACAACTCATAACATTGTCGTTATGCCATTATCTTAATTCTACTGTTTATGTCGCCATAAAAGTCTTCCTTTTCTGGTTCCACATTTCTTTCCTCATTTGTCACTTCATGTGTTATCATCGTGTTGTTGGTTACCTTATTCAAACACACCGTCACTAAGGCTTTCAAGCAAGCCACCACTAAAACAATTGCCAATATAACTACTAAACCAACAAACAAGTCTGCTACTCCTTGTATATATTCATATCTATGACATAGTTATATGTCGATGACATTTAACATTATATACCAAACTAACAAGCTTCCTAAAAGGTAAATAAAGAAAATCCCTTAATATGTAACATAATCAGATTATTTGTCTTACCCTGATCCCCCTATCTCCCGGGGTTGAACTCAATCCCCTGATCATGAGTGTAGTTGTGATACATTTTTTCACTCATGCTGTATTAATATCAGCAGGTAATTGTATGTCATGTAGGCAAATAAATGTCACTATTCCAAGTAGGAATATCACATGTTGAAAATGTAATGTTTATCAATGCAAGGGGTGTTAAAATGTAATTCAAATGACTGTAAATCATGACTATCATTTTTCTACCACTGAATGTTCTGCTGGGCTGCTAGGTGCAGCCTCATTTTCTGTGGGATCGTCCACCTTAGCCCCATGTGCTTGCTTGCAATGAGAGGCATGAATCCAACTTTCTATTTTGGGTCCATATTTGTTTCTATTCTTATCAATCTCCTATGGTTTATCAATTCGTTCCAAGATACCGCAACCAAAGGTTTTAACCAAAGCTCTACCAAACTATTTCCAATTTGAACAAAAATGCCAGTGAAACAATGATTCGAAGGATTAACTTCAAGGGGTCAATAAATTTATTCTATAGCCAGATCTAATTTTCCCATCCAATAGTTTGCCTTGCCACATGTCATATTATAACACCTTAATAAACCTTCGAAAAAATGTTTCCCATCTCAACAAATTTCCTTTTTTACAAATAGCCATGTGTAACTTACGTATTTAACTACAATTTCCTCTCAATTTGTTTGGCCTAACTGGCCGCAAAAGTGGCTGCCAGCATGCAGTACCGTTTTTTATCTACCAAGGAAGTGTTCCACACAAGACCTCTACCAAAATGTTGTTTGTAAAAACAAATCTGGGATTTCTGATTACATGGATGCACACTCTCAGGACATTTTCAGGCTGCTGTTAACAATCCACTACGATGACTTAATTCCTTTACCCACAATCAAATAATTAGTACAAATTGAGGATATTATCCCTATCACATTCTTTTATAGATTCATTATGTTGGATCTAATTTTTTCCAATAATTTTCCACTGCTGTAAGGCGGAACAATAGCTCTCATAAGTCTTAGTAATATCGTACTTAATTTGCCCAGCAGAGAATAATTTATTTACTATCCTTTCTCATCTGTTAACCAGTGACTTTGTTTAAACTCCAGAACTGAAAAACCCACAATAGTTCAAACCAGCAAAATTTTCTTTACTCTTTTCCCATATCATCTATGCCTAAAACACATCCATACATACAGCACAATTTATATGCTGATAAAATTCAAGTTTATATATATAAAATCCATGAGCAGAGTATTCTGGGAAGTCAGTGTAAGACCTCTCCCAAATTTGGATGATTTTGTACTTCCTCATTTCCTTTTATGAAGCTCATATCCATAAATAGATGTTATTCTCATATACATTCTATCAAAAATGGAATCCCAAAATTACTCACAATTTTACTATTAATTAATGGCTGCTCATAACCCAGCACATCAAAAAAAAATTTTATATTCCATTTCCCTTGACAAAAGAGATAATGTTCATAATCAAATTATATTTCTATTTTATTTTACGGATTCTCTGGATATTCAATCCCATCCACATATCCCAATCCCATCCACATATAGCTATCCATTTCCAGACAGGCACACTGTCGGTGTCAACAATCTTGTAAGATTGATACACAAAAACACACACACACATGCATTATGCATATTTGTTTGCGTTGGAACCATTATTTACAGATCAGATGGGTGTCAATTTTATTTCAATTTCATAAAATTTGTCAATCAAATTCAAAATGCTTATAGACAAATAAACCAAAAGTCCATTCTTAGAAAACCCTTATGATGTCAAATTGAAATTACCCTTTCTGCCTTCACAATAATCTATCCAAATTTTGACTACACACCCATTTGCATGTCAGTCGACCATTGACCTATCAATCGTGCGGAACAATAGTCCGAAATTCCCACCTGATCATCATGTGACTCTTGTTACTTGGTTTGCCAACAATTGCAACGCAATTGTTCCAAACTTTGTAAATTTAAAATTGCTGTGCCCAAAATAGAAGATCCAATTTTGGCATTTGATCAATTAATTATTAATTTGTTAACAAGCAAAAAGAAAAATGAATCATTCTTGCTCTGAAAACTTTTCAGACACAAGAATCATTGACAGTTGTTCATGTTTGTCCAGTAATCGAATCTGTTGAGGCCAATCATCATTTGGGATTTGCAGCAATGAAGGCCTAATCATTGTCTGAGGTATCGGTCAGCACTGGTACCCTTGATCTTGGTTTACCCTATTAACTTGTCTTCCTTTTGGTATACGGACATCCTCTTTTCCAATGTCCCATCCGTCCACATTTGAAACACCGGTTTCTGTCGTTGTCTGATCTGTGCACCTGTGCACTTGTATTGCTGGGCTGCATCTCTACATCCCTGAGTTGCCACTGCAATCTCTCGTTATCTCCTGAAACACGAAAAAATTCTCTGTACCGTCCTTTTTGGGGAGACAACTGGAAATCTGATGGGACAACTGTCACTTTCGTTCCTAATTTCGAGGGCAGTTGTGCATTTGTCTCCTCCACTGTATCCTGTATCCTTTTTATTTTAAGTTCTAGATCCGTTATCCGTTCTTGCTGTTCCCGTTGTCTGGATTCACCATCCCAAAGATGGAATGCAAGCCAGTCTACCGTTAGATTCTGTCTCTTCCTGGCTTTCAATCTTTGTTCCAATCTTTCCAATCGACTTCGCTCGAATGTACCATCTCTTGGAAACTCCTCATCATGTCCCTTTGTCCACAAATACCAATTCTCGACCTGCCTTATAGCTTCGGCATCATAACGGTCGTACATATGATGTGTACAAGTACCTTTTTGTGGAATTTCTGGTTGTCCTTGTGTATTCTTGCAGGCTCCATTTCCCATTCTGCCTTTTATCAAAGTAGCGTTGGATGTGTTGTAGCTTGTTCCAGGTTCCTCTAAAGCTTCACTCGTACCTCCAGGAAGGATCTCTCCACCTGTTCACACGGTGATTTCCAGAGAATCTCCCTCAGCTGTGGCTTTTGCACAATCCAATCTCACAGATCAGTATTTGCAGATGAGCCGGAGGGTCAGTATGAAATGGGTGAATCCTCAGGTGTCCGCTCTGTTTGACGGGGAAATCACACAATGGTAACCGCACATATATATCTGTATATAAACTCACCACCTTGCTCAATTTTCCCAGGTTGTCTCCACATTGATAATATCTCGCAAATATATCAAAGCTTCTTTCTTGAGACCGCATTTTCATCAATCAAACAATCAATATATTCAATTCAATTTATTCAGTTCAATTTATGCAATTAAATTCAATCAATTAGATTCAATCAATTAACAATTCAATCAATTATTCAATTTCAATTAATTTCTCAATATTCATCAATAAATCAAATTAATCATTTTGGATGTCTCCTTGCATAAGCCCTTTCCCCAATGATGTCAGGACAGGTCCATCCATTGACTGAGATCGAATTTCATCGGTCGTCACCTCAGATTCGTACCTCATGTCAATTGATGAATCACCGTCCTGTCCTAGGGTCATATCTGACATATTTTCCCATTTTGCCTGGTCTCCACAAATTTTCTTTGCAACCACTAAAGGCAACTCATCCTTCATTCGTGAGACAGCCAAAATGGATGGCAGATATTAAAGTTCTTTGGGAAAAATATCTCATCATTTTCCTTTTAATAGTACCCAAAATCTCTTGGCAATTTAAATTTCGTAAAACTCCTGAAATAAGACTGTAAATTCCTTCAATCATGCTAAATTTTGAAGCTCCATCGCTTGTAACACCCAATTTATCCCATAGGGCTTGAAAGTTCTTTCCCAAGTTCATGCAATCATTCTGCATTTGAACCCTATGATATCATTCATAATAATCATCATGATTTTATAGTCATGGTCATATCATAATCATCTATTTAAAACGAACATTTCCTTTATCACCACAGCTATGTGGTATAATCAACAATAGAATAAAACTGTACATAGCAACAGGCTACCTCATGGCCACTTAGTATACCTATTGACAATAAGTCATAACAGTATCGAATAATCATTGAACAATTCAAAAATCGCTTCCACTGCTCCAGCCGCAGCATTCGTCATTTTGTCTGCTCATCCGCATGACCAAAACGAAATAAAAGGAGCTCAACCATTACACAGCGCTTTTAATGGCGCATGCCATAGAAACTCAACGCAATTTCGACTCGGCCAGAAAACGAGCAAATTTTGCAGGATGTTAACTGGAATTAGTCGTGAAAATATATCCAAAATACACAAAAATACACACCCACAAAAATAAACAACAAACCCAAACAAACCCAAGGTCGACCCTCTTACACAGTAAATTACATCATTTCAGCATCGTATTGATTGCTGAAATATTCCAGGGTTTATACATACCTTAAAAGAGGTATGCGTGGTGTTGCCCCCTCCCACGTTTATTCCAGGGTTTATACACACCTTAAAAGAGGTATGCGTGGTGTTGCCCCCTCCCACTTTTAATTCCTCATTAAATTCCTCATTAAATTCCTTATTAAATTACTTATTAAATTACTCATTAAATTACTCATTAAATTACTCATTAAATTACTCATTAAATTACTCATTAAATTACTCATTAAATTTCTCATTAAATTACTCATTAAATTACTCATTAAATTACTCATTAAATTACTCATTAAATTACTCATTAAATTACTCATTAAATTAACTTACATAGTTTCAGCATTGTATTGATTGCTGAAATATTCCAGGGTTTATACACACCTTAAAAGAGGTATGCGTGGTGTTGCCCCCTCCCACGTTTATTCCAGGGTTTATACACACCTTAAAAGAGGTATGCGTGGTGTTGCCCCCTCCCACTTTTAATTACTCATTACATCGTTTCCATTAAAAAACATCGCTTCTACTGCTCCAGCCGCAGCATTTGTCACTTTGTTTGCTCATTCACTATTCCTGATTCGTCATCAAGGATCTCCATCATCACACAGCGTACTTAATTCCGCATTCTAATGAGAATTCAACAGGATTTTACGACTCAAAGGAAAAGAACGAGCAGACCTTTTGCAGGATGATCGTTACAAAAATCGTTACATATATTAAAGTATTTATGATGTCGACAAATCATATCTTAATTCTTACAAGATTTTGGTTCTTTGAATAAATCACAGCACCGGGAGAACCAGCTCCAAAAATGGATCTTTGTGTTTATTCAGCACCCTAGTAATTGGTTCTTTGTGTACTAATTACACAGCACCCAGGCCCCGCTCATATGGATCTTTGTGCAGCGCTACACAGCACCTGAGCAAAAAGGGGTTTCATCTACATTTTCCCTATCTGGTGTACCATCCGTGATATTTGTCTGCTCATTCACTATTCCTGATTCGTCATCAAGGATCTCCATCATCACACAGCGTACTTAATTCCGCTTTTTAATGAGAATTCAACAGGAATTTACGACTCAAAGGAAAAGAACGAGCAGACCTTTTGCAGGACGATAACTGGAATTAGTCGTGAAAATATATCCAAATACACAAAAATACACACACACATGCATTAACAACATTTATTCCGTTTAACAGAACAAACATTTCCTCTATCATGACATGCATGTCTTCAAAATTATATGCCCAAGAGAAAAAGTAAAATTAATTAAAACTGCGGGCAGTGATGATCCGGGGACCATACCGCTCCATCCTGATTGGACGAGTGCGTGCTAGAGTCGTTAACAACGACAGTCCAGATCCGATTGTTCAAAATTTCAACTCAATCGATCGAAAAATGAACGCAGGGATGCATTTTAAAGGTGCAGTGGCACTAACTGAGTTGCCACGAATATGGCCACGAAATTGCCAATATGGCCATCACAAAATATTTTCCTTAATCAATTGGCTCATAGCATAACCAATCTGCAAGTATTTCATCCGAAGATGTATCTCTCAGGAATTTTAATTAAATAAGTCATTTATAAATCAACGAGTTAATTTATTAAATGATTAATCAATAAATCAATATTTTCCTTGACAGCCACATCACTTGGTCAGTGTCATGTCCAAATATCAGCTTCCTTACTCAAAAGGTGCCTGAGTTAATGTAATGTAATTACTGTAATAAGATTACTGCAATTGCTGTAATGATTACTGTAATTACTGTAATTACCGGAACTGTAATTACTGTAATTACCTCAGGTAATTACTGTAATGTAATTACTGTAATGTAATAAGAAATGTAATTAATTAAATAAGTACTTCATTAATCGTTAATAATGAAATAATTCCTGAATTCTCATTCGATTCACTTGACATTCGAATGTCCCCAAAACGTTGGAGCAAAACGTTGCAACAACGAAAGTGAAACGTTGTGGCGATGTTGTGGAAACGTTAGCAAAACCCAACATTTGAATGTTCCCAAAACATTCCAACAACAAGTTCCAACAACAAGTTCCAACAACAAGTTCCAACAACAAGTTCCAACAAGTTCCAACAACAAGTTCCAACAGCAAGTTCCAACAACAAGTTCCAACAACAAGTTCCAACAACAAGTTCCAACAACAAGTTCCAACAAGTTCCAACAGCAAGTTCCAACAGCAAGTTCCAACAGCAAGTTCCAACAGCAAGTTCCAACAACAAGTTCCAACAGCAAGTTCCAACAGCAAGTTCCAACAGCAAGTTCCAACAACAAGTTCCAACAACAAGTTCCAACAGCAAGTTCCAACAACAAGTTCCAACAACAAGTTCCAACAACAAGTTCCAACAACAAGTTCCAACAACAAGTTCCAACAAGTTCCAACAACAAGTTCCAACAACAAGTAACAGCAAGTTCCAACAACAAGTTCCAACAACAAGTTCCAACAAGTTCCAACAACAAGTTCCAACAGCAAGTTCCAACAACAAGTTCCAACAACAAGTTCCAACAGCAAGTTCCAACAGCAAGTTCCAACAGCAAGTTCCAACAACAAGTTCCAACAACAAGTTCCAACAAGTTCCAACAGCAAGTTCCAACAAGTTCCAACAAGTTCCAACAGCAAGTTCCAACAACAAGTTCCAACAACAAGTTCCAACAAGTTCCAACAGCAAGTTCCAACAGCAAGTTCCAACAACAAGTTCCAACAGCAAGTTCCAACAACAAGTTCCAACAACAAGTTCCAACAACAAGTTCCAACAACAAGTTCCAACAAGTTCCAACAGCAAGTTCCAACAGCAAGTTCCAACAACAAGTTCCAACAACAAGTTCCAACAACAAGTTCCAACAAGTTCCAACAACAAGTTCCAACAACAAGTTCCAACAACAAGTTCCAACAACAAGTTCCAACAACTTCCAACAGCAAGTTCCAACAACAAGTTCCAACAACAAGTTCCAACAAGTTCCAACAGCAAGTTCCAACAACAAGTTCCAACAACAAGTTCCAACAGCAAGTTCCAACAGCAAGTTCCAACAGCAAGTTCCAACAACAAGTTCCAACAGCAAGTTCCAACAGCAAGTTCCAACAACAAGTTCCAACAACAAGTTCCAACAAGTTCCAACAACAAGTTCCAACAGCAAGTTCCAACAAGTTCCAACAAGTGCCAACAGCAAGTTCCAACAAGTTCCAACAGCAAGTTCCAACAACAAGTTCCAACGAGTTCCAACAGCAAGTTCCAACAACAAGTTCCAACAAGTTCCAACAACAAGTTCCAACAGCAAGTTCCAACAAGTTCCAACAAGTGCCAACAGCAAGTTCCAACAAGTTCCAACAGCAAGTTCCAACAACAAGTTCCAACGAGTTCCAACAACAAGTTCCAACAATAAGTTCCAACAACAAGTTCCAACAGCAAGTTCCAACAACAAGTTCCAACAAGTTCCAACAACAAGTTCCAACAACAAGTTCCAACAACAAGTTCCAACAGCAAGTTCCAACAATAAGTTCCAACAAGTTATTATCACATTGCAATGACCTCTAAACATTCCTAAACCAATATCCCATTAAAAAATCCCATTAAAATCCCATATTTTGTCACCCTTTGCATTGTTGAAAGCAATTAATTCCATAACTTAATATTACCTCAATTTATATATACTAGGGCGTGCCCGCACGTACGTGCTCGCCCGTACGTGCTTGCAAAAAACATGCGTGCAAACAACAACAACAAAACTTTGAAACCACGTGGCAGTAACGACCACAGAACCCCCCCCTTCTATTTACATGCAATGGTTTGGTCCATTCGCAAAGCCAAAGCGAACGACCACAGAACCCCCCTTCTATTTACATGCAATGGTTCGGTCCATCCGCAGAGCCAAAGCGAACGACCACAGAACCCTCGCCATTAATATCTATTGTAAGCGTGCCAAATCAATAAGTATCAATTTTTTTTCTATGAGCCTCGACCAGAGAGTGGTTGCTACTCACAAAACACTCGTCGCTAGCTGTTCCATTGTCTGTTGATTCCCATTCTGCTGTTTTTGTCTCATAATCAAGATAAATTTGGAACAGCCCTTAAACTAACACCAAGCAGATCAATTTTTTTTATATTTAAATATAAAATCATTTTCTCATTAATTCATAATCATAAAATCATTTAATCCGTGTCACCCATGCTATTTATCTAGCAAATTTCGTCAAAAAAAACACAACAGCACTGGTTCCGTGTCACCCATGCTATTTATCTATCTATAATTCCAGTAATCTCTGTCTGTCTGTCTGTACGTCTGTACGTTTGTCTGTGACCGCTGTTTCTCGACAACCACGGGTCCGATATACTTTTAACTTGCCAGGTATATTGCTGGGGACCCGAGGATGTGCCTTTTCAAGGTTTCATATTAATCGGACAATTACTTACCGAGCTATGTCCAAAAAACGATTCAACCAATCAGAGAGCAGCGAACGATCGCGTGTGCCGAACGTGGCGGGCACACTCTGCCTCGGATGGCACATTTGAGAGCGTATTCATTTATTTCACGTTTGCAAACTATGTTGGCGTTAAACTATGTTTTACAACTAATAAAAACGAATTTGCGATTCATTCGCTTTCCTGCGCGTTTGTGTACGCGATGGCGATTTCTTTACCAAACTCCGGAAGCCGTTCGCTTTGGACCGAACCATTGCATGTAAATAGAGGGGGGGGATTGTCACCACTCGCAAGCCGTTCGCTTTGGACCAAACCATTTCATGTAAATAGAGGGGGGGGATATAATTTTAGATATAGATATAGTACGGGCATGCCCTAGTCTAGCAAATTTCGTCAAAAAATCGAACGAGTTTTAGTTATGGCGGGAAAACTGAAAAAAAAATTCTCTATTTAAAACAGGTGTACACGATTGTACACGTGTACGGACCTTACCGAACCTTACCGACCCGGCAAACAAATCGCCTCATGGTGCACTTCATGAGCCGACTTGCCCGCAGACCAGAGTAAGGCTCTTAACACCCAGCGTATACCGTACGCATATGCAAGCACACGAATAATAGAATCATTTAAACCGTTCCATCCGTGACTTTTACCTTGGACGGTCGTGACAAAAATACTTTTACACTCCTTGGATTACCTACGGAATGCAAGTCCCACACACCAAATCCTCCATCTTCAGAATTCATATTTCATAATGGACAGATCCCCAAGACGTCATGCTTACATGCTCACCTTGGCGACGTCCACTCGAAATTTCAGCAGTGCCTCCATATTGTCGTAGAATTTCGTGTATGACTCACAGGACTCCAATGACCGGACTCAGGTTTCCAAAAGGTCTGGTTTATTATTCACTTCATTCCATTTACCAAATAATACCGCATTATTCAATGGCTGAGATTAACTCTTTTCCATGGTCCTTTTCGTTCGGCTGATGTTCTTCCGCAGCGCCGTACTCGTTCATTCCATCGTTCCGTCGGGCAGGGCTTCTGAGGACAAGTCTACTTTACTCAACGTTTGCTCTCGTTATATCGCCAAACTGGACTTAATCTCCTCTCCGCTAATGTCCCGAGGTCATGCATCGCACCGAGTCCTGGCATCAGCTCGCTCCCCTCCTGCTGTGATTTCCATTTACACAGCAGGGGGGGGGGTGCTCTAGCCTGGGGCCTTGACCAGGTGTTTCCAAAGGATTATCATGTTCATGCACATTCTGCTTCGTTACCAGATTTAATCAATGAGTTACCAGGGCCAATCAATACGTTACACTGAGTTACACTTCCACAATGTCATGGCAGAGTGGAGTCAGGAAAGAGATAAAGAGGACTTTTCCAGAAAGTCATTGAGATCATTGATGTTGTTGTTGTTTTCGTATGTAGCCTGTGGCTGCTGGTTGCATCATTTCTCTGGAAGCGCGTTTGTGCTGCTGATGCAGTGCCCCAATTACCAGTGAGCTGGTACTCAATTTGCCGGCCTCGGAAGGGTGACAGCAAACGATCGACCGGGATTCCAACTCAGGATCCGAGGATCCCAAGCCAGCAACCTAACTGTTAAGCGAACACCAGGTTCAGATCATTGATGAATATAAAGAATAGGATAGGGCCAAAACTCCAGCTTTTACAGCGAGAGGGAGAGGAGAAGGAGCCACACACACACACACACACGCATGCACACACACACTGTTGAGAGCCACACGTTGAGGACAAGAGTGGAGGAAGTCAGCAATCCAAGAGTGGAGTTGGCCTTTGATTGTATGGGCAGACAGTTTGGCGAGTAAGGCAGGATGCCAGACTGTATCGAAAGCTCGAGACATGTCCAGAGAGACAGTCCTGATCTCATCTCTGATATTGAGGGCCTCCATCGATTCCTGGGAGAGTGGAAGCAGCATGTCCCAAGTGGAGTGACCATGTCTGAATCCGAATTGATGATCTGAGATGAGGCTGTTGAAGAAAAGGAATGATTTTATGTCAACTGTGATGATGGATTCCATGACTTCGCTGATGATTGGTAGTACGCTAATTGGTTTGGAGTTGAGAGGATCTGTTATTTCACCTTTTTAGCTCACCTGGAACGAAGTTCAGGGGAGCTTATGCGATGGCGCATCGTCAGTCAGTCCGTCCGTAAACACTCGCAACTTCTCCACAACCGCTGAAGGGATTGTGACCAAACTTGGCACAGATGATATTTATTGCGTTGTGACTAAAGTTTGTTCACCGCATAAAATAAAAAAATCTAGGTCTAAGGGGGTTTACCGGGGTCAAAGTGGATCCAGGTTTGACCCCCCAAAATAGGTATTTGCTTTCTTCTCAGAAACTACACACGCAATTTCAATGAAACTTCACCACAACCTTCATCACCCGTGATGTACCAATGTTTGTTCAAGGCATTAGAAAAATTGGGGTCTGAGGAGGTACATAGGGTTGAGGGAAGGGGTTTCCACAAAGTACACTCAAAGGGGGCAGTACACACAAAGGCAAAACCATGCATGCAGAATAGTCAGATAGCTTCACCATCCCACTCTCTGAAAAATAATGGAATTGCGAAGCAAAAGTGATCGTTGAAATTGGGGAAATTGTGCTCCTGTATGATCTGACATCCCATTGAGGGAGAACCAATAAAACGAAGCATTTTGACCGTGGAATTCGAAAACAAAAAGGAAAGGACTGCATTGCTCACAGAGGTGTGAGTACCCAGGGATGTTGGCCTAAATATTATCAAGTACCAGGATCTTTGAAATGAAGTCGAGAGAAAGCAGAAGCCGAGTTATGCCGATTTTCTTGGAGCTAGCCCAAGACCATGATCATCACAACTTGGTCCTTGAGAGGTTATCCGAGGGAAATTGAGGTAGATACCTGGGAGGAGTCCTTTTCACCTTCTAAAATGTGCAAATGAAGATTACAACGGATTCATATCTACCTAGTTTGAGCACCAATTGTTGACACCTTGTCCCACCCTTGTTTTATTTGTCAAAACGATATTGTTTTGAAATCCTTTTCTCCCCTTCTCTCATCTCTGATAGTCGCAGCCCTTTCATTTTCCATTTTACCAATATTGTCCCCTCCCATTCTCCTGTGTATGAGATATGAAGAAGTTTGAAATGGCTGGATTTGAACAGTTACAGTTTCTGTAAATAACAGGTAACATCTCGTACCAGGGCCACTGCATCAACGGCTCAGGCGCACTTCGAGAAATGATGCAACCAACAGCCACAGGCTGCATACGAAACAACAACTTTTCACTGAAAGAAAATCATTGTAGTTATGAAAAATGAAAACAATAAAAAGATAAAAATCTGCAGACTTTGATCATCTGACACTTATTACCATTATTGAGGGTCCAATATTGAAGATCTGGTCACCTGGACGATTGTTGGTTTGTGTAACATTGGTACGAGTTGGCTGCTGCTGTTCAACGGTTGTGGACTGATGCGTATTGTTCGGAAGAACATCCTTTGCTGCACGGGTTGTGATGCTCAACTACGCTGGTGATGGGAACAAGTAGAAGGGGGGGGGGGGGAGGAGAAGGGGGGGTCATTTTGGGAAAGGGAGGCATTGGATAGGGGTGGGTTACTTTGAAAAAATTGAGTTGTTTTGAGTGTTTGATTTTGGAGTATTTGAATTTGTTATTAAAATATTTTTATTTTCTGTCAACTGTTTTGGGTTTTGTTTGTATAATCATTATTGCTTTGATTATAATTACTAGGGCATGCCCGTACGTGGGTGCAATGCCCGTACGTGGGTACGTGGGTACGTGGGTGCGAGTACGGTGACAATCCCCCCCCCTCTATTTACATGAAATGGTTTGGTCCATGAAATGGTTTGGTTCATTCGCAACGCCAAAGCGAACGGCGAACGGCTTGCGAGTACGGTGACAATCCCCCCCCCTCTATTTACATGAAATGGTTTGGTCCATTCGCAACGACCACAGAACCCCCCCCCCCCCCCCCCTCTATTTACATGAAATGGTTTGGTCCATTCGCAACGCCAAAGCGAACGGCGAACGGCTAAATCGCCATAGCTCGGTAAGTACTTGTCCGATTAATTTCAAACCTTGAAAAGGCACATCCTCGGGTCCCCAGCAATATACCTGGCAAGTTTCAAGTATATCGGACCCGTGGTTGTCGAGAAACAGCGGTCGCATACAAACATACAAACATACAAACATACACACACACAGAGATTAGTGGAATTATAGATAGATTATCCCCACGCTTTTAAAATAAAACAGGGACATTGTAACCGGGTCTTTGTCCGTCCGTCACGCTATCTCCTCCTAAACGTTGTGCAGAAATTCACCAAACTTGGGAGTTGTGATCATCACATGGCAACAAGGTGCGAGAGCAGCATCATTTGTCGCTGTGCTCCTTGGGATCCTCTTGGAGCAGGGTCAAAAGGTCAAATACAATAAAACGAATTACGTGAATATTTATAAAAACTTTTCAATGAAACTTTGTATAAGTTATCAACATAGTCTGGTCAAATCTGTTTCTGGTGTTTGTTCCCCCTCCATCCCCTCCCTTACCTCAAATGGCTACACAGCTGATTCCGCACGTGAAAAGCCGAATGCCTCAACTCTGTATTTGCCTCAAAATCTTGTGTCCCAAACCCATCTCTCTCTCTACCCACCTTACCCAGTCGAACCCAGCTGCTCCTGGAGTCTGTGTCCTTCTCTCCTGACAAGGTGGAGAAGTTTCTGTCAAACCTCGACTCTGATTCTGCAACTGGACCAGACGGCATCAGCCCCCGGGTCCTAAAATCCAACTCTGCCGTTCTTTCACACCTTCTCTCTGTTCTTTTCACCCTCTCTTTTGCTCAAGGTCATCTGCCATCAGCTTGCATCAGCTTGGTCATCAGCTTGCCGCTTTACACAAAAAAGGTGCAAAAACAGATCCTTGCAACGACAGACGAATCAGCCTGCTCCCAATTATCAGCAAAGTCATGGAATCCATCATTGCTTCGGATATTAAATCCTTCCTCTTCTCCAATGGCCTGATCTCTGATCATCAATTTGGTTTCAGACCAGGTCACTCTACTCTGGACATGCTGCTTCTGCTGTCTCAACAATGGGTGGAGGTCCTCAATGCCAAACAGGAAATTAGAGCTGTCTCCCTTGACATATCATGTGCCTTCGATACCGTCTGGCACCCAGCTCTGCTCACCAAACTCTCCTCCTATGGTATCCATGGAAATCTCCACGCATGCCTTGCAGACTTCAAGACTCTCTGCTCACCTTCACTCTTTCATTCCTCTTTACTCCCGCCTCTGAAACAAACTCCCTCACTCTCCTCAATCCCACTCCTCCCTCCAGTTCTTAAAAACAGCTGTTCACCACCATCTCTTATCTTCCCCCATCCAAAACCTTGATCTTTTCTACCCCTGCTAATTCACCCCAGATCCACTTTTTTGAAATTCCAACTTCTTTCCTGTAAGTCCTCGCAGTGTCCATGTGTTTTATACCTCTCCCCCCCCCCCCCTTCCCATGCTCTCTGCCCCCCAAGCCCTCTCCCTCCCACGGATCTTCTGTTGTCCCTGTTCTCTGCTGTTGTACTTGTGTGCTTCCCTCTCTCTCTCTCCATTTTGCCTCCCGCTCCCTTTATTGTATGTTTTGTTTGTCCATTTGTTTTTTTTTTGTGAGATTGATGTTAGCTCTTACACGAGCCTCGATCTTGTATGTAAAAAAAAAAAAACCTTGGGGGACACATGAAATGTTGAACTCATTTATGGGTTTGACCCCTGGTTCATGCATTAGGGGGTGGTGACAGGGGTCAAAAACTAGAAAATGAATTATGTGTAAATTTATAAACACTTTTCAATGAAACTTTGAAAATGCAATCAACGTTGGAGAGGGTTAGGGGGTGGGAAGGATGAGATATTGAACTCATTTTTAGCTCACCTGGAACTATGTTCCTGGAGCTTATGCAATGGCGCGTCGTTCGTCCGTCCGTAAAGACTTGAAACTTCTCCGAAACTGCTGATGGGATTGTGACCAAACTCGGCACAAATGATATTTGGTATGTTGTGACCAATGTTTGTTCACGGCATTAAAAAATTAGGGGTTTAAGGGGGTCTACCAGGGGTCAAAGTGGATAAGGGTTTGACCCTCCAAAATAGGAATTTGCTTTTTCCTCTGAAACCACCCATACTATTTCGATGACACTTGACCACAACCTTCAACACCCGTGATGTTCCAATGTTTGTTCACGGCATTAGAAAAATCGGGGTCTATGGGTGGTGGAGGGCTGGTGGGGCAGGGTGGTTGCCCCCCAAAATAGGTTCTTTTGTTTTTGTTTGTTCGTTTAAAGTCTTATGATTACGTTAGTATGATTGTACATGCTGTCCTGTTGCTGTCGTTATAGCTCCTGCTAACCCAGGATTTAGCAACCATTGAAATAGGTTTAAAATACCTTTTGCTGGTGTAATATATTGCTTTATTCTTCCAGGTGAGCGCCAGGGGTATTGCCCCTATGTTTGGGTTTAACCTCTGATTCATGCATAAGGGGATGGTGACAGGGTTCAAACACAAAATTTATGTGAAACTTTTTGTCACCTTTCAATTTTGTTTTTGGTGGTAAGTGGTGGCGATTTTGATAGCGGTTTATGATGGCGGTTTATGATGGCGATTTATGATAGCGGTTTATGATGGCGATTTATGATAGCGGTTTATGATGGCGATTTATGATAGCGATTTTGATAGCGGTTTATGATGGCGGTTTATGATGGCGATTTATGATAGCGGTTTATGATGGCGATTTATGATAGCGATTTATGATAGCGATTTTGATAGCGGTTTATGACGGCGGTTTATGATGGCGGTTTATGATAGCGATTTTGATAGCGGTTTATGATGGCGGTTTATGATGGCGATTTATGATAGCGGTTTATGATGGCGGTTTATGATGGCGATTTATGATAGCGGTTTATGATGGCGATTTATGATAGCGGTTTATGATGGCGATTTATGATAGCGATTTATGATGGCGATTTATGATAGCGGTTTATGATGGCGATTTATGATAGCGGTTTATGATGGCGATTTATGATAGCGATTTTGATAGCGGTTTATGATGGCGGTTTATGATGACGATTTATGATAGCGGTTTATGATGGCGGTTTATGATGGCAGTTTATGATAGCGGTTTATGATAGCGATTTTGATGGCGATTTATGATAGCGGTTTATGATGGCGATTTATGATGGCGGTTTATGATAGCGATTTTGATAGCGGTTTATGACGGCGGTTTATGATGGCGGTTTATGATGGCGGTTTATCATGGCGATTTATGATGGCGATTTATGATAGCGGTTTATGATGGCGGTTTATGATGGCGGTTTATGATGGTGGTTTATGATAGCGATTTTGATAGCAGTTTATGATGGCGGTTTATGATGGCGGTTTATGATGGCGATTTCTGATAGCGAATTATGATAGCGATTTTGATAGCGGTTTATGATGGCGGTTTATGATAGCGATTTTGATATCGGTTTATGATGACGGTTTATGATGGCGATTTATGATAGCGATTTATGATGGCGGTTTATGATGGCGGTTTATGATGGCGGTTTATGATAGCGGTTTATGATAGCAGTTTATGATAGCGATTTTGAAAGCGGTTTATGATGGCGGTTTATGATGGCGGTTTATGATGGCGATTTATGATGGCGGTTTATGATAGCGATTTTGAAAGTGGTTTATGATAGCGATTTATGATGGCGGTTTATGATAGCGGTTTATGATAGCGGTTTATGATAGCAGTTTATGATAGCGATTTTGATGGCGGTTTATGATGGCGGTTTATGATGGCGGTTTATGATGGTGGTTTATGATAGCGATTTTGATAGCGGTTTATGATGGCGGTTTATGATGGCGGTTTATGATGGCGATTTATGATAGCGAATTATGATAGCGATTTTGATAGCGGTTTATGATGGCGGTTTATGATAGCGATTTTGATAGCGGTTTATGATGACGGTTTATGATGGCGATTTATGATAGCGATTTATGATGGCGGTTTATGATGGCGGTTTATGATGGCGGTTTATGATAGCGGTTTATGATAGCGGTTTATGATAGCGATTTTGAAAGCGGTTTATGATGGCGGTTTATGATGGCGGTTTATGATGGCGATTTATGATGGCGGTTTATGATAGCGATTTTGAAAGTGGTTTATGATAGCGATTTATGATGGCGGTTTATGATAGCGGTTTATGATAGCGGTTTATGATAGCGGTTTATGATAGCGATTTTGATGGCGGTTTATGATGGCGGTTTATGATAGCGGTTTATGATTGCAATTTTGATAGCGGTTTATGATGGCGATTTATGATAGCGGTTTATGACAGCGGTTTATGACAGCGGTTTATGATAGCGATTTTGATAGCGGTTTATAATAGCGATTTTGATAGCGGTTTATGATAGCGATTTTTGATAGCGGTTTATGATGGTGGTTTATGATAGCGGTTTATAATAGCGATTTTGATAGCGGTTTATGATAGCGGTTTATGATAGCGGTTTATAATAGCGATTATGATAGCGGTTTATAATAGCGATTTTGATAGCGGTTTATGATAGCGGTTTATGATGGCGGTTTATGATAGTGGCTTATGATAGCAGTTTATGATAGCGATATATGATGGCGGTTTATGATAGCAGTTTATGATAGCGGTTTATGATTGCGATTTTGATAGCGGTTTATGATGGCGATTTATGATAGCGGTTTATGATAGCGGTTTATGACAGCGGTTTATGACAGCGGTTTATGATAGCGATTTTGATAGCGGTTATAATAGCGATTTTGATAGCGGTTTATGATGGCGGTTTATGATGGCGGTTTATGATGGTGGTTTATGATAGCGATTTTGATAGCGGTTTATGATGGCGGTTTATGATGGCGGTTTATGATGGCGATTTATGATAGCGAATTATGATAGCGATTTTGATAGCGGTTTATGATGGCGGTTTATGATAGCGATTTTGATAGCGGTTTATGATGACGGTTTATGATGGCGATTTATGATAGCGATTTATGATGGCGGTTTATGATGGCGGTTTATGATGGCGGTTTATGATAGCGGTTTATGATAGCGGTTTATGATAGCGATTTTGAAAGCGGTTTATGATGGCGGTTTATGATGGCGGTTTATGATGGCGGTTTATGATGGCGGTTTATGATAGCGATTTTGAAAGTGGTTTATGATAGCGATTTATGATGGCGGTTTATGATAGCGGTTTATGATAGCGGTTTATGATAGCGGTTTATGATAGCGATTTTGATGGCGGTTTATGATGGCGGTTTATGATAGCGGTTTATGATTGCAATTTTGATAGCGGTTTATGATGGCGATTTATGATAGCGGTTTATGACAGCGGTTTATGACAGCGGTTTATGATAGCGATTTTGATAGCGGTTTATAATAGCGATTTTGATAGCGGTTTATGATAGCGATTTTTGATAGCGGTTTATGATGGTGGTTTATGATAGCGGTTTATAATAGCGATTTTGATAGCGGTTTATGATAGCGGTTTATGATAGCGGTTTATAATAGCGATTATGATAGCGGTTTATAATAGCGATTTTGATAGCGGTTTATGATAGCGGTTTATGATGGCGGTTTATGATAGTGGCTTATGATAGCAGTTTATGATAGCGATATATGATGGCGGTTTATGATAGCAGTTTATGATAGCGGTTTATGATTGCGATTTTGATAGCGGTTTATGATGGCGATTTATGATAGCGGTTTATGATAGCGGTTTATGACAGCGGTTTATGATAGCGGTTTATGATTGCGATTTTGATAGCGGTTTATAATAGCGATTTTGATAGCGGTTTATGATAGCGGTTTATGATAGCGATTTATAATAGCGATTATGATAGCGGTTTATAATAGCGATTTTGATAGCGGTTTATTATAGCGATTTATGATGACGGTTTATGATGGTGGTTTATGATAGCGGTTTATAATAGCGATTTTGATAGCGGCTTATGATAGCGGTTTATGATAGCGGTTTATAATGGCGATTATGATAGCGGTTTATAATAGCGATTTTGATAGCGGTTTATTATAGCGATTTATGATGGCGGTTTATGATAGCAGTTTATGATGGTGGTTTATGATAGCGGTTTATGATAGCGATTTTGAAAGCGGTTTATGATAGCGATATATGATGGCGGTTTATGATCGCGGTTTATGATAGCGGTTTATGATGGCGATTTATGATAGCGGTTTATGATGGCGGTTTATGACGGCGGTTTATGACTGCGATTTATGATGGCGATTTATGATAGCGGTTTATAATAGCGATTTTGATAGCGGTTTATGATCGCGATTTATGATAGCGATTTATGATGGCGGTTTATGATGGCGGTTTATGATAGTGATTTATGATAGCGGTTTATGATAGCGGTTTATGATAGCGATTTATGATAGCAGTTTATGATGGCGGTTTATGATGGCGGTTTATGGCAGCGATTTATGATAGCGGTTATTGACAGCGGTTTATGATAGCGATTTATGATGGCGGTTTATGGTGGCGGTTTATGATAGCGATTTATGATAGCGATTTATGATAGCGATTTATGATAGCGGTTGATGATAGCGGTTGATGATGGCGATTTATGATGGTGGTTTATGACAGCGATTTATGATAGCGGTTTATGATAGCGATTTATGATAGCGATTTATGATAGCGGTTTATGATAGCGATTTATGATAGCGATTTATGATGGCGATTTATGATGGCGGTTTATGATGGCGGTTTATGATGGCGGTTTATGATGGCGGTTTATGCTGGCGGTTTATGCTGGCGGTTTATGATGGCGGTTTATGATGGCGGTTTATGATGGCGGTTTATGATGGCGGTTTATGATGGCGGCTTATGATGGCGGTTTATGATGGCGGTTTATGATGGCGGTTTATGATGGCGGTTTATGATGGCGGTTTATGATGGCGGTTTATGATGGCGGTTTATGATGGCGGTTTATGATGGCGGATTTATGATAGCCCGCCATTGATTTTGCTCTCATTGTAGTGATCATTGTTTTGAGTATGAATTGTTTGAATGTCGCCGGAGGCGTTATGTTTTTGGGTTGTCCATCGGTCCGTCCGTCTGTGATAGCTTTTCATTACCACAATAACTTTAGAACGGCTGAAGGGATCTTAATCAAACTTGGTACAGGTATGTATTTTGAGGTAAATATGAACTGATTATATTTTGGGGTCATGAGGTCAGAGGTCATGCTACGTAAAAAGACTTCATGCGATAACTTGTGAACCAGTGATGGGATTCTGACCAAAGTTGGTAAAAGTAGGTATTATGGTGCAAATATTAACGAATTTGATTTTGAGGTCAAGAGGTCAAGGGTCATGTTAAGTAAAAATTACGTTCCTGTGCCAACTTGTGAACAAGTGATGGGATTTTGAACAAATTTGGTGTAAGTATATATGCTGCAAAGTTTAACTGATTGGATTATGGCATCATTATACATACCTGATCAAAGGTCAGAGGTCATGCCAGGTAAAAATGTGATAACTTGAGAACAGCTGAAGGGATTTAAATCAAACTTAGTACAAATATGTATAATGATGTAATAATGTTGGCGGAGGCATATCAGTCGACGTCGTGACGTTGATTTAATTGAATTGTGACGTTGAATTGATTCCATTCCCAAGGGCTGAGACGACGATTCCAAAAAAAAAACTTCCAAACTCTCAAGCTTGTTATGCAGGCTGGCTGATACTGTGGGTGGTAGTGAAGCAGCTACAATTCCCTTCTTCTTCTTCTTCTTATTCTAGATTCTGGCTGAGGAGATCTTTCTTTCACAGAACTAAAGTGGGAAGTTAAATTTGAACTTCAATATCCTCCCCACTCCACCCAGGTGAGCTGTAACAGAAGGAAGCGTTTGTTCAGGGCGAGAGTACAAACTCCCGCCAATCTGTGTACGTAATAAATAAATATGATTGTGTCGCACCTGAATCGGTGTGGATCTGAAAAAAAACATTTACTTTACTGAGGGAAGAAAATTATTAAGATATGTGAAGAAGAAGAGTAACTTTAATGAGAGATCCATCAGGTGTGTGATAAAGAGTGATTGTGTAAATAAATGAAAAGGTATTGAGGAATGGTTACCTTTGTATCCTACCTTACTTCCGGTCTATATCCACGTGTGTTGGCGATTTGGATCTTGGGAAAGTTTGTCCCATTGAGAGCTGATTGGACCAACAGCGAGAGATCGTCGTGGTTTGTACTTCTTATGGACTCAGTGCTGGGGGTCGTGAACCGAGACCCCCCGAGCTTCGCCCCCGATCCAAGATCCTCGGACTCCAAGTGGAGCTCTGATGGAGGGAAGAGAGGGGGTCCAGGAGGGGTTGATGAGATTTGTGGGTTCAAGATCCTGGACGTTCAGAACCTTCCTGTTGGAGGGGATGGGACACACCTGGGACCAGGTACGTGGTTCTCTCGTCCAGGTGAATAATAATGTGAAGTTTATACACCACATGATTTACCTTTTCTCATTAATTTGTTCAACTGAACCTGTAAATATATTCCCTTCCCTTCCCAAGGTTGGTGGTCTTTCTGTCTTCTACCGACTCCTCTCCGGCCTTGCTCCCTCAGCTCTCTCTGTGCTCTGTCCCCCCAATATTCCCTCCGGTCGCACAAGATCTGCCAGCAACCCTCTTATGGTTAAACTGCCAAAATGAAGACTCTCTGCTCACCTTCACTCTTTCATTCCTCTTTAGGCCTACTCCCGCCTCTGGAACAAACTCCCTCACCCTCTTCAATCCCACTCCTCCCTCCAGGTCTTTAAAACAGCTGTTCACCACCATATCTTATCTTCCTCCATCCAAAACCTTCATCTTTTCTACCCCCGTTAATTCACCCCAGATCCACTTTTCCAAAATACCGACTTCTGTCCTTGAAGTCCTAGCAGTGTCCATTTTTTTTTTTTTACCTCCCCACCCCCCTTCCCATGACTCCTCCCCCCCCCTTCCTATCCCACCCTCCCCCCTTCCCATGCCTCCCCCCCCTTTCCATGCCTCCTCCCCCCCCTTTCCATGCCTCCTCCCCCCCCTTCCCATGCCTCCCCGTCCCCCTTCCCATGCCTCCGCCCCCCCCCATGCCTCCGCCCCCCCCCCATGCCTCCGCCCCCCCCCCAAAGCCCTCTCCCTCCCACGGATCTTCCGTTGTCCCTGTTCTCTGCTGTTTTACTTGTGTGCTCCCTCTCTCTCCCCATCTTGTCTCCCGCTCCCTTTTTTGTATGTTTTGTGTGTCCGTTTTTTTTTTTTGTGATTGATGTTAGCTCTTACACGAGCCTCGATCTTGTATACAAAAAAAAAAAGAAAAAGGTTTTGTAAAGTTTCTCATCGGACGAGATGTCAAATCATCCTGTGTAAACAAATGACGGCTCTCATCTCAAACACATTTACTAGACCCTTGACAATGACATCGCAGACCCGACGCCACCCACAATTGTAAAATGAAATATTTAACCCAAAAATACCCCAAGGACCCAAAAGACCCCAAGGACCCAAAAGACCCTGAGGACCCAAAAGACCCTGAGGACCCAAAAGACCCGGACCCCAACAACACAAAAGACCCTATGATCCTGACAACTCTCTCTCTCTCTCTCTCTCTCTCTCTCTCTCTCTCTCTCTCTCGCTCTCTCTCTGTCTCTCTGTCTCTCTGTCTCTATGTCTCTGTCTCTCTCTCTCTGTGTCTCTCTGTCTCTATCTCTCTGTCTCTGTCTCTCTCTCTCTGTGTCTCTCTGTCTCTGTGTCTCTCTCTCTCTGTCTCTCTCTCTTCATTTCCTCTTGTCAAATTCGATTTCAACCTTTTGTCCTGCGACTTCTGCCAGAAGGGAGGGTGTGCATCATGGAGCACACCCTCTGCTTGTGGCAAAAATTTGTAAAAGAAGATGTGACGATTTATTCAAGGTGGAAATGACGCAACAACAATTTCACAAGAATAAATTAAATGTCAGCAATATCTATATATTACATACTTGTTCATTTGAGTACCAACGGTGTTAACACGTATCACTTTTCCCCTTCTATGTGCATGAAGCTGCACATGAGTAGATGTATTTGCTCTTTAATGTAACGTGTTTATTCAAATCTTTATTTTATTACTCTTTACTTTGTTTGAAGCACCTTTTGTTTCTTGACAGAATCTACTATTGTGGTGGTGAAGGTGGAACCTGAAACTACAAATGGTTCTCCCTCACAAGGTAAGAATCTAAAATAATCTATTATGTTGACATATGTGGGAAAATTACATGCCCAGACAAGGAATCAAACCCAGATCTTCTGATGAACCATAGCCGTGCTCTGCCATCTGAGCTATCTGGGTGACCCTGACCAAGCATGTAATTTTCCCCACACATATGATTGCCACTCTACACATTCTGTCTTGTAGATGTATGTAGATGTTGGTCTGATTATTGGTAGATGAATTTTTAATCCTGAGAATTCAAAAGGTCTCACCTTCTCGTGCTGGAAGGATTGTCGAACAAACCCACCAATGTATTTCTACGGTCGGGCATTGGAAGAGGTTTACCTCTCCTCTCCATGGCTGGCCCGGTGGCAAAGATGACTTCAAAAGCCAGCCTCAGATCCCACATCTGAAAACTCCAAATATGAATAATGACTCCACGTATGCATCGAAATTTCCCTTTTATTCTAAAACTTTGAAATGTCATCATGTCCAATAAAGCTGCTGTTACACGGGTGCATTCAATGTCATACCTTGAAAAATCAGAACTTTGCACGGACTACAATCCGTTCTCTGTATCTCAGTAGAATGCTGCGATCCCCTGTGGGCTGGCACTCCACCAAACATTTATTTCTCTGGAATTCAGTTAAATTTCATGCTGTCAAATTCCTTTCAACTCCTGCATTGAGGAGAAAGCACACCTGTTACACTCACATTACGGATGAGTTGCTAGCTGTCTGGTTTTTATTTAATTTTTTAACAGCCTCTCCACCTGTCAGACTTCCTCTGTATTGTCTGCCCCCAACCCTCTCCAGCTCCTGGGCACATGCATTCTTCCCATAATCCTCACCTGGAATAATTCCCCAAATCCATGCTGAGACCACCACTTTCTCTTTGCTTTTTGTTTTTCTCTCCAATTTGTGAAACTTCCCTCCTTTGGATGTTTCAGTCCATCCTTGCATCCAGAGATTCAAGTTGGTGATATTCCACCATCTGATGTGATGTTCCATCCCTACCTGCAATATTTTAACCCCCCATTAATCCAATGTAACTGAACATTCTTCCTCGCAGGTTTTCTCCCCTCTGTACTCCTCATTCCCTTGTTTGTTGTGTCCAACTCTGGTGCCACTGCCAATATGTCGCTCTTTTGTTCTCTCTCTCTCTCTCTCTCTCTCTCTCTCTCTCTCTCTCTCTCTCTCTCTCTCTCTCTCTTTCTCTTTCTCTTTCTCTTTCTCTTTCTCTTTCTCTTTCTCTCTCTCTCTCTCTCTTTCTCTTTCTCTTTCTCTTTCTCTCTCTCTCTCTCTCTCTCTCTTTCTTTCTTTCTTTCTCTCTCTTTCTCTCTTTCTCTCTTTCTCTCTTTCTCTCTTTCTCTCTTTCTCTCTTTCTCTCTTTCTCTCTTTCTCTCTTTCTCTCTCTCCTCGTGCACGACTTGAGTTATTTATTGAAAATGAAAATAAATTGTAATCAAATGCTGAACAGGACATTTATTCCATAATTAAAACGCTGTATTGCTCTAACTTTGGATGTTGTGCAGGTGAAACTGGTCAAGCTCAGGGGAGATGTCTCCATGATAACGCTCTTCCAACTTCAAACCAATCCGTGTGAAGGAAGAGCCGAGTGAAGATCCTTACAATGCAAATGGTGAGCTCAAATGTTTATTAAGTACCTTTAGAATGATTTTACTTTGAATTTCCTGTTCCAAATTACACCTTGTTCACATTTATTCAGTCTTCACTCTGGAACACATCGAGATCATTTATCTTTTGAAAAAGAACGAAGTTTGCTCTCAACAGTGTTTTGTTTAGAACGTCAAATGTCGGCATCAAAAAGAGTTGAGGGATTTGATGAGAGTAGTTTTAATTGTATGCAACTTGTCAGTGATTTTGTGATGCAACAATTGTTCGTGATTCTTGATTTTGTGATACAACAATTGTTCGTGATTCTTGATTTTGTGATGCAACAATTGTTCGTGATTCTTGATTTTGTGATGCAACAATTGTTCGTGATTCTTGATTTTGTGATGCAACAATTGTTAGTGATTCTTGATTTTGTGATGCAACAATTGTTCGTGATTCTTGATTTTGTGATGCAACAATTGTTCGTGATTCTTGATTTTGTGATGCAACAATTGTTCGTGATTCTTGATTTTGTGATGCAACAATTTTTGGTGATTCTTGATTTTGTGATGCAACAATTGTTAGTGATTCTTGCAACTGTTGAACAGGTAATGTTGTAAACGCATTGTGAATATACCACCAGAAGGCTTTCTATGATAAAAAAAAATGCTTTTCCGACATTTGTTAAACTATAAAATAACATTTAATTTTTTTTTATTTGACCCAAGTTCCTGCAGTATCATATTTCCATGCGAATAACCCATGGGCTAAATGTTAAATTAGTTCCAAAAATTCCAACTGCAGGGTAGACGTGTGTGCGGATTATACGGTTTTACGGTACGTGACAATAACGACAAGAGGCCTAATTAAATTATCAAAGAGATCCAAAAGGAGGCAGTTTTTTTATTTTTGCAAGTTTAATTGAAATATATTTAATGATATTTATTTGTATTTGAAAAATGGTAAATAAATAAAATTTATTATTATTATTCATATCGTAAGACCTGTAGGATTCGAAGGACCCAAAGGACAAAACCACTCAAACACTTCCTGATGCAGGTCTGCAATCTCTGATAAGTGGTCTGCAATCTCTGATAAGTGGTCTGCAATCTCTGATAAGTGGTCTGCAATCTCTGATAAGTGGTCTGCAATCTCTGATAAGTGGTCTGCAATCTCTGATAAGTGGTCTGCAATCTCTGTGGTCTGCAATCTCTGATAAGTGGTCTGCAATCTCTGATAAGTGGTCTGCAATCTCTAATAAGTGGTCTGCAATCTCTGATAAGTGGTCTGCAATCTCTCTGAATCTCTCTTTCTTGTTTTATAAGTGAGACTTCTCCAAATGGAAGACTCTCTTCTGCAGAATTGCCTGTCTACCTGACTTGACATGACTCGAACACTCGTACAATCGATCAAATCTCCACCACCAAAAGCGCATGGAGGTTACGTTTTTAGCCTGCTTGTTTGCCTGTTTGCCTGTCTGCCTGTTTGTCTGTGAGCAGGATATCTCAAGAAGTTAGGGACGCATTCAAACAAAACTTGGAAGACAAGTTGGGTGTGTGACAATAAAGAACAGATTCGACTTTGTTGAAGATCTGGATCCGGTTATGAGTTGTTTTTTTCATTTTGTCATATAATCCTTTTTTAAATATTTATCATTTTTTATATTTTTACCTCCACCACCAAAGGTGGATGAAGGTTATGTTTTGACCCCTGTCTGTCTGTCTGTCCATTTGTGAACAAAATATCTCAAAAAGTTGGGGACGGATTTGGACGAAACATGGTGGACCGGTTGGGTGTCTAACAAGGACGATTCGATTCGATTTTGGTGAAGATCTGAATTTGAATTCAGATATGAGGATTATTTAATTTTTATTTGTATTTAACTAAAGTATTTAACTGAGCTTACATATCTAATCCAAGCTAGAATACCTATATGAATAGGAGGGATTTAGGGATTTTAAAAAAAGATTATGGCTCAGGCAATTCAGCGTAGGTGGATTTCGAAAGGCTGTTAGATTTATGAGGTGATTCCAGTCCAACCTGATACAACCTGCAATGCTATCATGGGGGCATAAAGTATTTTGATAAAATTCAATTCCACACTATCAACAGCGGTGTCCCTCAGGATTATATCCTGTCTCCAACACTCTTTCTTCTTTTTATCAATGACATTCTTTCTTCTACAAATAACCAAATGCACCCGTATGCTGATGACTCGACATTACATTCCTCCATGTTTTTCCATCTGCCCCATTTTCTGTCACTCGATTTACATCTCTTTTGATCACAGCCACCTCTTTAAAATCGGATTTGGACAAGATTTCCCAGTGGGGCAAACGTAATCAGGTTACGTTTAATGCTTCGAAAACTCAATTTCTTCCCATCTCTCTCTAAAACTCCTCTCAACTCTCCAATCTCCTTTGAAAGCTGCACAATTGCACCAAGTGATACAATAAACCTACTAGGTATTACCTTGACATGAAGTTTATCCTTGAATTCACACATTACACAAATAGCTAAGTCTGCCTCGAATAAACTGGGATTCCTGTTCAGATGTCGAAGATTCTTCTCCTCTCAACAGTTGCTTCAACTATATAAAGGATTGATTCGTCCTTGTTTGGAGTACTGCTCTCACATCTGGGGAGGTTCCAGCTCCACATACTTACTGGACAGAATTGAATCCAAAGTAATCCGACTTATCAACTCTCCCAATCTGACCTCAAAACGCGGCGTGCTCGAATTACGCTGCAAAGTACGGCAGACAGAGGTTATGTTTTCATCCCTGTCTGTTTGTCTGTCTGTGAGCAAGGTATCTCAAAAGGTTATGGATGGATTTGGACTAAATTTGCTGGACAGGCTGAGTGTGTGACAAGGATGGATTCCTCAGATTTTGGTGAAGATCTGGATGCGGATCAGAATTTTTTTCGTTTCTTCACCATTGAGAAATACGGCCAAAAACAATATATAGCACAATATCTCAAAAAGTTTTGGACGACTTTGGACGATACTTGGGGGGGGAAGTTTGGGTCAAATCGACAAATCGATTCGATTTTGGTGAAGTTCACGAAGGTTCCCTGTGTAAATGTCTCCATACGAATCCATCAATAAGTTTTATTTCTGAAACTTTCAATCTGTCCCACTTTTGTACCTCTCTTTCCCCTCGCATGGTTACAGTATTTGCAAGAGTAAATGGTTTGTTCAAAAATATGTTGATTGACTTCCAGGTTAAGTCTTCATGAAAATGCAAGTTTCCTGATTCATGCCTGTTTTCAAAATGCATCCTCATGTGTCTGTTGTTTTTACATCCTTGTGACCAATCTCCTTTTTTCTCACCAATCTTCAGAGATACGGAACCCGACCATTACGATGTTGTTTACCAAGAATACTGTGACATTCCCTGAAAATTCTTCCCAGCAACACAAGAAGACTATGGATTGTAAACAGAAACATATTAATCGACAAGAATCGATGAAGATTCCCACTTGTGAAGACATACACAGGTGCACCATGTGCAATCAATCATTCGGTTGCATTTCAACCTATCGGGTACACCTGAGGACACATATTGGTGAAACACCGCACACGTGTCATGTTTGCAAAAAATCATTTAATAAGGACTCGTTCTACCGGACACACATGAGGACACATTCTGGGGAAAAGCCGTACAAGTGCCTTTTCTGCAATAAATCATTGAAATGGAAGTCAACGTACCAGGAACACATGAGGATTCATACTGGAGAGAAACCGTTTGAGTGCATTTTGTGCAGCAAATCATTCAGTCAGAAATCAAGCTGCCAGATACATATGCGTATACACACTGGGGAGAAGCCGCACAACTGCAGTGTGTGTAATAAATCATTTCTTCGGTTATCAACTTGGCAATCGCACATGCGTACACACACTGGGGAGAAGCCATACAAGTGCAGTGTGTGCAATAAATCATTTATTCAGTCCTCAACCCGCCAGGGACACATGAGGACTCATACTACAGAGAAGCCGTATCAGTGCACCGTGTGCAATAAATCGTTTAATCATATCTCAAACTGCAATAAACATGTGAAGATTCATACTGAAGAGAAGTCATTGAAGTGCAGCATCTGTCATAAATTATTCCGCACCAAGGCACAATGTCTGAGACACATTATGGCCCATACTGGTGAGACAGGGCACAGGAGCAATAGTAATAGGGGGAAGCACTAGTTTAGAAAGGTGGCATAACATTCGATTCAAACTTCTTCTTTTTTTTTTGATGAGATTGATGAGATTGATGAGATTCGTAGATTGAGATTCGTATTTTATTTTACTTGATGAGATTGATGTACTTGATGATTTACGTACTTGATGAGATTCGTATTTTATTTTATTTCATATATGTACACAAATATTGGGCACACACGCACACAAACACTACAACGGAGGTGGATACTTTGAGACCTGGAAGGGCTCCATTCCACCTTCTGAAACTCATATATAGAGATAATAACAACCGTGAGAAGCCGTACAAGTGCGATATGTGCAATAAACCTTTCAACAGCATGTCATACATACCGCAAGATACATATGAAGACCCATACTGGGGAGAAGCCGTACAAGTGCACTGTGTGTAGCAAATCATTCAGACTGGACACACACTGCCAGGTACACATGAGGATTCACACTGGGGAGAAGCCGTACAAGTGCAGTCTCTGTGATAAATCATTCCGTGACGCTTCATGCCGTGGACACTTGAGGGTAATGACATCATTAATGGGCAAAAACACTCGTATACACCAAGGACAACATAAATATCTACCTAAGAACGATACAAGCTAGAAATTTCAACATCATACAAATACCTTTGAGTATAAAGAACCAACAAATGTCACAAACAAATGTGCAAAACAATCCCCAAGGAAGACCTACATAGAACAAGGCTGAACCTAACATATCTCTACCCAAGAAACAAAATCAAAGCCATAAACCCACTCGCAGAGCCAGTGTTCCAATACATTTGTGGAATAGTAAGCTCACCACATTCGGAAATCAACATGCTGGATACCAAAACAAGGAAACTCCTCACGATCCACAAAATGTTCTTCAAAAACCAGTGCAGCCCGAGAATGTACCTGCTGAGACAAGAAAGAGGTGGGATACCGAAACGAGGAAGTTCCTCATGATCCACATAATGTTCTACAAAAACCAGTGCAGCCTGAGAATGTACCTGCTGAGACAAGAAGGAGGTGGGATACCGAAACGAGGAAGTTCCTCATGATCCACACAATGTTCTACAAAAACCAGTGCAGCCCGAGAATGTACCCGCTGAGACGAGAAGGAGGTGGTGGCCTCATGGAGTTCAACCAATTGCCCTAACGATTGGCTAAGTATGTGAAAAGCTCAACAGACTACCAAATCCATTTTGTACACAAACATGAGGGCAAACCAGAAAAGGGAATCTCTTACTCACCTTAGATAATATTTCCAGGAACAGGTGTGAATAGAAGATTCTACATATGAAATAGAAACAGCGTTCAAAGCAGCACCAATTATTTAAAGAAGACAAAGGAAAAGTATAGTACAAAATTTATACAAACATATACTAACAATTGGAAGAATGACAGAAGTTTGTGCTCTATTGTGAAACGTATTCAATGCACGAGGAGTGGGGAACACACGGAAAAGGAAAATGTTTCGAGAATTGTCTGAAAAAGGCAAAATTATTTTCAAAATGTTAAGTCCAGTGTTGGAAAAGGACACAAAATTACGTTGCTGTGGGTGGGAGGATGTCAGACAAAAGTGTACAAGATGTCGGAGCAACTATTTCAAAAACGTTGCCAGTATGAGCGCCATGTTGGGCGACATCCTAATTTTGATGAAAGTAAATATATCCCAACAGAAAACATTCAAAGATGAAGAAAATTAATAGACATGGAAGACCAAGTTGAAGAAAACAATAAGAAGTGAATGGTCACCAACAGATGGAGTATTTCCACCAATGCCACAATGGATTGAGTTGACCTACACTTGGGATGAAGGTCCCACAATACAACCTTTCAATGAGGAAATGGGCAGAAGACAATTGTCGCCCTCCAGGGAGGGCTCACACTTTCATTATCCCGGGGATTGTTGAAGCAATTGAAGCAATTGAAGAACTTGAATTGATACCTTAAAGCAAAGAAAAACACTTATGCAGAGCAAGACTCAAGGTGGATGAATCTAAATTGATGAAAGTTATGATTCATCCAGGAAGATACGATGGATGACGAGATCAAGTCCCGTACTGGAATTGGACTCGCTCCAAATATTACTTTGCGTCGATTATCCAATCGGTTTCAGCTGGCAATGACCTTGGTTCAATTGGCGACTCCTTGAATATATGCTGTGCGGGAGTGTCACTTTGTGATAGTCGGTGGTGATCATGTGACGAGTGCTATTGCTCACGTGACAGGTGACGATAACCTACCTGAGTGCTCGGTCCCACGCAGGTGATAAATTGAAGCAGAGATCTCACTTCTTCTTCAATGTAATTCCTCGACTCTCCCAAATGGATTCCTTATACTTCACATTCAAACCGCTTGCTTTTGCTGTTCAATATCACGACTTCCTTTGTGGTTAAGCTGTGGGCGGTGGTCTGCAGATGAAAATACACGGCTGAATTTGGAATACACTCTGCGGGTCTCGGCCTAGGATGTTGGCTCATCCTAGCTTTTGAAGACTGTTGCATCTCCCTGATGTGATGATCCTTGCAGTCCATTTGATCGGAACTTACGCCATACACCACGTCGCATTTCCTTTCCTTCTGGAGCTGGTCCTTAATGTCCACCAGTTATTGTCTGAGTGTTTTGGGGCTTGAAGAGAGTGGAGATCCCCAACTTCGAGAAGGATCATTTTGCCCTGTCCCATCGTCCTGCAACCTACGGTATAGTGACCAAAGTCCTTTTTTTCTTGTCCATTGGACAATATATATTAGTAAGACCCTGTGAGGCCTATGTTACGCTTGTGAACAACAAACTCTGGTGTTTTCATCCAACCAGTTTGTTGCATTGGACACTAAAATCAAATAATTTCCTCCTTGTCACACACCCAATGTGTCCACCAAGTTATATCCGAACCCGTCTACAACTTTTTGAGATATCGTGTTATATATCCTTTTTGGCCCTATCTCCCAATGTTAATGAATCACTTAAGAAATTCTCGTATCCGGATCCAGATTTCTGGCCTCGTTTTCCCCCTTTGTTTATTTTATGTTTCAAAGCGATCGCCGCTTTGGAAATCTGGTGACAATTTCGTCTTCAATGTATTTTTGTCTTGAGAGGAGTCTGTTGAACCGACAGGTATATTAAGCCAATGCTTAAATATAAATTCCTTCCTTTTTGTTTTTTCTTTTATTTTAAATGGTCATTTTGAATGCATGTTGCTGACTTGTTATGCCTCGGCGTACAGTATAAACATAACAAACCAGGAATCGATTTCATCACTCCCATATGGCATTTGGAAGGTTTGGACAAAGCTTTGTCTCGTTCAGGGGGTGCGTTGGCAATGAGGTGTTAAATTGTGGAGACAAAGTGCTAATGTCTACTTTGTTAAAAAAGAGGCCAATTTGGCTGTAACGGAAAGGATTGCTTGTACGGTGCTGAAGGATGGAGATTGGAGGGGGTAAAATTCTCATCATAGCTGTGCACCTGACATGTGTCATCGATAAGTCTGTGTAGATCTGAAAACAAAAACGAACTAGAACAACACTCTATGACGTCACAACGTTGACCGATGTGCCTCCCGCGCACATTATTACATCATTATAATACTTGTACCAAGTTTGATTTAAATCCATTGAGCTGTTCTCAAGTTATCACATTTTTACCTGACATGACCTCTGAGCTTTAGCCTTTGACCTCTTGACCCTAAAATTTAATCAGTTCCTGTTTACATCATTATACATACCTGTACCAAGATTGAATTGGATCTCTTCAGCCGTTCTCAAGTTATAGACCTATTACAGACTTTGACCTTTGAAAACATTCACTTTCCTCTCGCAAGGCAATCATTAAAAGAAGAAGAAGAAGAAGAAAAGAAGATGGATAAAGCAGGTAGATAAAGAATGATTCTGTAAATAGATGAAAAGGTGATGAGGAACGGTCACCATTGTATGATCTCACTTCCGGTATGTATCCAAGTGTCTATGGGTCAATATCCTTTATTTAGATATTGGGAAAGTTTTCTTTATTGAGAACTAGTTGGAACCATTAGGGAGAGATCATTATGGTTATGGCTTCTTTCTCCTTTATGGACTCCATGCTGAGGGTCATGAACCCAAACCCACACGATCCGAGCTCCGCAGACTCCAAATCTGGCTCTGATGGAGAGAACAGAGGAGGTTTGGGAGGGAATGTGTGCTCGGAATCCTGGATGTTCAGAAGCTTCCTGTTGGAGGGCATTTCTCTCATCCAGGTGCACGGTTCTCTAATCCTGTAGAATGATACACTAAGTATTTTGTCGAAAAGGTTCGACTCCAGGATTTATCATCAACATCCAGCAAGATACTCCATTTGGTATATTTAATTCCTTTGAGCTGTATCCTGGATTTTACTCTCTCCGATCAAAATCAAATTCGTCGTTTTCTTTTGCGCTTCCACCGGGAGGGATGGTCGTGCTCCCCCGAGAGCTCCTCGCTCCCGTGAAGCTGTGCTTGGTCTAGTTCCAGTCTTCGCCACATGTGGGGGAAAAAAATCGAACAATCCGGTCAGGAATGTTGTGACGGTTTAAAATAAGACGTGACGGGTCATCCAGGCTGATCCAACAGATTATGACGCTGGCAATGGCAAAGGAATCGTTTTAACGTCCGTTATCACATCCTTGTTCATTTCAGTGCAAATGGTGTCGATGTGTTCAACTTTTTCTCTTGTATAAGATTCCGCAGCACTCGATTCGATGTTTTCGCTCTTATTTTCATGTGTGTGTTCACGATCCTCATTATGTTGCTCTCCGCATTGATTAAAGCAGATTGTGTTTCTCTGCAGATCCTGTTGTCGTGGTGAAGGTGGAAACTGAACCTACAGGTGGTTTTCCCTCACCAGGTAAGAATCCATAATGACATTGTACAAGTTGAAGATAACGATACTGGATGATGGGAATGGTGGGATCGGTTGTGTTGGATTTGATCGAACACTTGATTTATGTCGTTCCGTATTATAACTGGGGCTGTGAAGGTGAAACCTTCAAGAATATTTTATGTAAAAAATTCACATTTCATCTCTTTAAGCAATTTTACACAGAACACACTTATCACCAACTTGAAATTGCACAGAATGCTGCATGCAGTTGTGGTTACCAATGGGCGATGACCACCTGCTTTGATGGTCATCAGGTGGTCATCGCCCTTTCAAGGTCATTTCCCTCCAGGTTTTTAAAACAGCTGTTCACCACCATCTCCTATCTTCCCCCATCCAAAACCTTGATATTTCCTATCCCTGTTAATAAACCCCAAATCTACCTCTTTCAAATTCCATTTTCTTTCCTGAACGTTCTTGTAGCGTCCATCTTGTTTATCCTGTGTACCCCACCCAAGCCCTCTCCCTTCCACAGATCTCCCGAGGTCCCTGTTCTCTACTGTTGTGTTTCCCTCTCTCCACCCCTCTTGTCACCCGCTCCTTTTATTATATGTTCTATGTGTTAGCTCTTGCATGAGCCTTGACTAAGTATACAATAAATAAATAAATAAATAAAAAAAAAAGGCAAAAATACAAATTTGAATTTGAATACAAATGCAACTCAACATGACTCGCCCCCCTGCCCTGGCCACTCTTGAGAAGGTGTTTCTAGTAGTGGTGAAATCGAGATTCCAGGATCATTAGCTGGATAGAGGTGATTACAAACTGTGGTTGTCTGCAGATAGGCACGGAGCGTACCGTCGAGTGTGCGAACGTGGATTTGACATGAAATATGGCTAAAGCAGCTTTAAAGAGCCACATGCCTAGAACAAAACTTGTACAAAATTTGCTGAAAGTGAGTTCCGTGAGATCTCATGACATACTTTCCCTCATCACCTGTTCGGAGTATAAAGTGACCCATCGGATAATACGAAGGACGCAAAGTACAGCAAACGGTGGGAAAGGTGAGAACATAGTGGGATGGATTGAGAGCAAAAAGTGCATTCGTTCACAATTTCATTAATTCACAATTTAAAAGCCATAGGAAAGGAATCGGGCTTCTGCAGGGTACACATGAACCACCAACAACTCCCTTCTGGTGAAACTCAAAATCTAGAATCATTGCTCACCTCCACTCATTCGTTTTATTTTTGCCCACCTATGCAACCAATTTCCACATTCTTTTCAATCTCACCCTTCCCCCCAAGTCTTTAAGACCATCTCAGATCACTTCCCCCCACCCCCCCCCCCCTCCCCCCAATCCGAAATCATGATATTTTCAATGCACGTTAACCCTCCCCAAGTCCACCTTTTCCCAAGTTTCCAGTTTGTCCTTCCTGACCGTTTGCTTCTGTATCCAACTTATCCATCCCATGTGTCCTCCCCTCGCCCTCTTTCTTCCGCACATAATCCCTTATGTCTCCAAATTTCCTGCTATTTCATCCCTCGGCCTTGCTATTGGTTGGTCCCCCATTCTTTCTTCTGTTTCTTTTTTAGCTCACCTAGAACGTAGTTCCGGGGAGCTTATGGGATGGCGCGTCATCCGTCCGTCAGTCCGTAAACACTTGCAACTTCTTCTCCGCAACTGCTGATCGGATTGTGACCAAACTTTGCACAAATGATATGTGGTCTGTTGCAACTCCAGGTTGTTCACGACATTAAAAAAAAATCTGAATCTAAAGGGGTCTACTGGGGGTCATAGTGGATCCAGGTTTGACTTCCCCTTCCCCTTCTCAGAAACTACACACGCAATTCCGATGAACCTTGACCACAACCTTCATCACCCGTGATGTACCAAAGTTTGTTGATGGCATTAAAAAATCAGGGTCTAAGGCTGTCTACAGGGGGGTTGCCCCCCAAAATTCGTATTTGCTTTCTTCTCAGAAACTACACGTGCACAATTTCGATGAAACTTGATCACAACCTTCATCACCCATGATGTACCAAAGTTTGTTGACAGCATAAAAAAAAAAATTGGGGCTATGGGGGTATATGGGGGATGAGAGGGTGGTTTGACCCCCAAAATAGGTATTTTTTTTTTCTTTGTTTAAAGGTCTTATGATTATGTTAGTATGATTCTACATGCTGCCCTGTCTTGTAGCAACCATGGAAATTGATTTAAAAGACCTTTTGTCAGTGTAGTACACCTGCTTAATTGTACCAGGTGAGTGCCCAGGGGTATTGCCCCTATTTTTTCTGTTACATCCTATTCCGTTCTGTGTTCTAGCTCCTCCATGAGCCTCGACACTCAAAATTTAAGTAACAGATGGAATGCTATTCTCCATTATATTAAATTACTCTGAACCAGAGTATTATCTCTACCACCAAAGGTGGATGGAGGTTATGGTTTCACCCCCGTCTGTCCGCTTGTGAACAAAATATCTCAAAAACTAGTGGATGGATTCGGACGAAATTTGGACGAAATTTGGCAGAGATGTCGCGTATGTGACAACGACGAAATGATTAGATTTTAGTAAAGATCCGGATTCGGATCCGGCTAGTAGAATTTAAAAAGTGATTCCTCACCATTGGCAGAGAGGGCCAAAAACGATATATAGCAGGATATCTCAAAAAGTTATGAATTGATTTGGACGAAACTTGGACAGGTTGTGTGTGTGACGAGGAAGAATCTATTCGATTTTGGTGAAGATCTGAATATGGATTCGGATATGATAATTATTTGATTTTTCAAGTGATTCTTCACCATTGGGAGATAGGGCCAAAAACGATACATAGCAGGATATCTCAAAAAGTTGTGGATGGATTTGGACGAAACTTGGACAGGTTGTGTGTGTGACGAGGAAGAATCGATTCAATTTTGGTGAAGATCCGGATCCAGATCCAGAAAATATAATTTTTAAGTGATTCTTCACCATTGAGTGATATGGCTAAAAACGAGGGGTAGATCAGCGTATGAAAGACTGGATTTATGGTGATTCCTATGATTGATTTTGAATAAATGTGATTCTGTATTGTGATTTTCTGCTCTACTCTGAGATACAAAACGTAAACTGTTCACCAGGCAGAGGTATGCCGTCTACTGAGTGCCGTTCTAGTGTATTCATTTGTTCAGCTTTGAAAAATATTTTTTGGTCCAGAAATTAATGTTTTGTTCTGTTTTTCTTGTTTGTGGATTGTCCTTACAGAGAGCACAGTGAATGGTGAAAGCTTTTCAAAGCGGTCTTCCTTCTGCAGTAACGTCACTTTGAAACAGCCCCAATATTTCTCGTATGTGAAGAATCACGAGAGCCTTCACCCAGAAAAAACGCCACACGCATGTTCTGTTTGTGGAAAAGCCTTCAACACTTCCTTAAATCTGAAGAGACATACGAATATTCACACAGATAAAAAGCCGTATAAATGTTTCGCTTGCGAAAAATCCTTCAGAAGATGTTCGTGTTTGAAAAGGCATGAAAATCTTCACACGGGGAAAAACACGTGTTCTGTTTGTAAGAAAAGTTTCACAACATTATCTTATATGAAGATACATGAGGAACTACACATAGGTAATAACACATGTTCCGTTTGCAAGAAGGTTTTTTCAACATTATCTTATATGAAGATACATGAGAAATTACACACGGGTAAAAACACGTGTTCTGTTTGCAAAAACGTTTTCTCAACATTATCTTATTTGAAAATACATGAGAGAATTCACATGCGTGAAAATGCACACAAATGCTCTTTTTGTAACGAGTCCTTTGCGTTATTAGCATGTTTGAAGAAACATGAGAGAATTCACACGGCATACAAATGCCAAGAAAAGTTGCGAATATAAAGTGTTAAGCTGGAATTTGAAACGGTGAATTATTACCCCGATGATCGCAAAGGAGACGGTAGAAACTGTCAAACAACATATCAAACATTCATTGAATATAAAATCGAAAAATGGGAGAAAGGCAACAGAGCAGGACGATTTTTAAAAAGTGCTGCGCACATTTGGAATAGATAAGAAAGGCTCATTCGAGTGGCAAAGAAAAGGTCAGCTGGGATGGAGATGAATATATAATAAATGGCTTTAGGAAGTGGCAAGTATGGGATTTGCAAGGTCAAAACTGAAAACACTAATTACCTTCTCTCAGGATACAAAAAAACTCATGTCAGAACAGCTGTACACACAAAGCCACAACCATGTATGCAGAATAATCCAAAAACATCAATATCCCCATCTCAGAAAAATCATGGAATCAAAAAGCAAAAACGATTCTTTGAAATGAGGAAATTGTTCTCACGTATGATCTGACCATCACATAGAGGGTGAACCTATAAAAGACGCATTGCGACCGTGGAACTCAAATACAAAAAGGAAAGGACGGCATTGCTCATCGAGGTGTGAGTAGCCAGAGACTTTGTCCTAAATAATGCCGAAATTGGCAAAACGATCAAGTATCAAGATCTGAAAAATGAGGTCAAGAGAACCTGGAAGTGGAGTAGAGCCGAGGGGCATTGTGTCCTCAACAGTTGAAGCGACCAGAGTAATAAACCGGACCCTACCTGAAATTTTCAAAGCTATACCGGGATTATTACAACCAACTAACTACAGTGCCTTCAGAAAGTATTCACACCACTTGACTTTTTCACATTTTGTTGTGTTACAGCCTGAACTAGAACGCCACTCAGTGGAGCGCATACTCCCGCCGTGGGTCAAGTTGGAATAGTACGATTTCACAAAAGTTTGAGGGAGTAGTTCAGTGACAACACAAGACAAGACAAAACACAAGACAGACACTGCACATATATATATATATATATTTAGAATACATAGAAGATAATGTTAAAAAAAACAAGGCAATTTCACTTACATTTTCGGATTCAGCGTTCAATTCTATATAAGTGAGTGTATTTTGAGGAATGTGTGACTTCAAATAAAATTGTAAGCCAGAAAAACGTTCGGTTCATTCCTTAGGGATACAACATGTAAAACTGGCCCAAACGTGAAAACAAAACTCGCTCATTTTAAGTCGTACAAGCTAATGCGACCACTCATTCTTCTGGGAAGAATCCCGTGCACATGCTTGTCACACTTATAACTCACCTAAGTCTTTATAAGTTCATCAAATACTGACACCGCGATTGACATTCGCTGGGGTAAATGTTGATATCTCTTCTGAGGTTAAAAAAAAAAAAACAGTTTTAAAGCATTATACGTATCAAATGATACATTTTATGAAACGGGAAAACCTAATATACACTTTGGTGGTTTAAAAATGACAGAATATGTATTTTATAGAAAAAAAAAGAACCTTGAAGACGACGCTGCTAACAAAATACACCGCTCTAACGCATAACCACGAGTTTAAACTACATTTACAACAAATATGAAAACTATTTTCAAATCACAATGTTAAATATAGAATATATAGAAGATAATGTTTAAAAAAAATGAGCTCTATCTTCCAATGGTAAACAATCCTTCAAATAATTCCTGGATCCGGAATAATATCCTGAGCTTCACCAAAAACTAATCAATTCTTCCTTATCCCAAGGGCAATCATCGCACCAACGTTCATCCAAATCCGTTCAGAACTTTTCCGGATATCTTGTTCACAAACACACGAACACACACACACACGGACACGATCGAATGCATTACTCCCTGGTGGGAAAATTAAAAATGGATTAAATTGAGATTTATTTTTGTTACTGATCTACACATAACGTCAGTAAAAAAATATATATATATATTTTTTTTTTACATTTTTGCAAATGAATTACAAATGATAAGCTGATCAATAAGTTTATGAGTCAATAAGTATTCAACCGATTTGCTATGGCACTCCAAATTGAGCTCAGGTCGATCCACTTTCCTTTGGTCATCCTTGAGATGTCTCTACAACTTGATTGGAGTCCACCTTTGGCCAATTCAATTGATTGGATATGAATTAGAAAGAAACACACCTTTCTATGAAGTCCCACAGTTGGCAGTGCATGTCAGAGCATAAACTCTACCAATAAGTCCAAGGAACTCTCCATAGAACTCCGAGATAGTGATGAGGCATATATCTGGGGAAGGTTATAAAACAATTTCTAGAATGTTGAAAGTTCCCAAGAGCACAGTGAGCTCCATCATTAGGAAATGGAAAGAATATGGAACTACCCAGACTCTCCCTAGAGCTGGCCGTCCGAACAAACTGAGCAACCAGGCAAGAAAGACCTTGGTCACGGAGGTGACCAGGAACCCATTGACCACTCTGACAGAACTACAGATTTCCTTGGCTGAGATGGAAGAACAGGTCTCTGCAGCACTTTACAAATCTTGGCTTTATGGGGGAGTGGCCACATGGAAGCCACTCCTGAGAAAAAGACACATGATGCACAACTGGAGTTTGTAAAAAGGCATGTGAAAGACGGAGGACATCAGGCAAAAGATTCTGTGGTCTGATGAGATCCAAAATTGAACTCTTTGGCCTGAATGCAAAGCTCCACATCTGACAGAAACCGTGCACAGCTCATCACCCATCTAACACCATCCTTACCATGAAGCATGGTGGTGGCAGCATCATGCTATGGGGATGTTTTTCAGGGGCAGGTGTTACGTGCTCCTCCCCAAACCCCGGTCACGGTGTACCTCCGAGCCCCGAAAGGAGTCACGGCAGAAAGATGTGCCATTATGTGTGCCAACGACCAATGGTGCAACCACACCAATCAATTGTTACAAAATCAAGTATTGTATTAATATCACAAAATAATAACAAATTGCACAAGTACAATAAAATCTCAATTGCACAACAAACACCATATAATTCCTATGATGGTACCACCAGTTTCTTAACTCAATCACTCACGGTACTCCACGTGAGCGAAATGTAACACCCCCAAAGTCACTGCCACGACATCAGGCCAAAGTGGATCCACGCTTCGGTGATCACAAGAAAAAGGTCGTATTGAGATCAGAACCCAGGACGGCTGACAGTCGACGCTGGCGAAGAGCCGCTGGGTGGGTGTCGGGCCGACGTCGGTCAGGCAAAAGTTCACCCAAAAGGCGACTGGGAATTCACACCTTCAGTTCACCAGACAAGGACGCTGATATGAACGAGCAGCAGCTCCCAAGCGGAAAACCGCGAATTCCCAATCAAAATCCACGACACACATGAGAACCCGGCTAACGGCTGGTGCGTGGTGAAATGGCCCGCGTGAGGTGAAATGGCAGATGGGCCCGTAATGGAGGCATGTACCGGCTCTCCAACAATGATTCACTTTCGGAACCAACCGCAAAACCCGTCATGCAGGTTTATCTGCCACAGTAATATCGACTCTGTCACAGGAATCCCTTTCGCGGGGAAACCAATATTCGCTCGTGACCAGCGTCCGCTCGACACCTCGAAGCCGATCGGCCTTTCTCTCCCGATCTCACTTGAACCGCTTCAGCCTCCTCCTCTTCCGGTTTCTCCCGATCCATTTCGTTTTTCTTTTAAAACGCTCATTTTTACCTTTGAAGACAGTTATCTCCATTTCACTGAAACTATAACAATAATAGTATATGAAACTAAAAATGCTTCCAGTGGGTAAAAACCACAAAGATGGAAGTGACGAATCTGTAACACAGGGACTGGGAGACTTGTAAGGATAGAGGTAACAATTAATGGAGCCAAATACAGGCAAATCCTTGAGGAGAACCTGAGTCAGAGTGCAAAGGACCATAGACTGCGGCAAAGATTTACGTTCCAACAGGACAATGACCTCAAGCATATCAGCCAAAGCAAACTGGAATGGCTTCAGAACAAGAATGTGAAAGTCCTTGAATGGACCAGGCAAAGCCCAGACGTGAATCTCATTGATAATCTGTGGAAAGACTTGAAGATTGCTGTTCACCGATGCTCCACATCCAACTTGACAGAGCTTGAGCAAATCTGCAAGGAAGAATGGGAGAAACTCCCAAAATCCAGATGTGCAAAGGTGATAGACATACTCAAGAAGTTGCGAAGCTGTAATCGCTGCCAAAGGCGCTTCTACAAAGTATTGGCTCAGGGGACTGAAGACTTATGTAAAGTAGATGTTTCCATATTTCATTTTTAATTACAGTATTTTGTAAATATTTCCCAAAACAAAAATACACTTTGACATTATGGGGTATTTTTTGTAGATCAATGACAAAAAGCTCAATTTAATGCATTTAAAATTCAGGCTGTAACACAACAAAATGTGAAAAAGGTCAAGGGATGTGAATACTGTCAGGTTCATGGCCGATGAAGACCAGCCTTGGACAGATAGACGAACAGTTAACTCCGAGGCGTATTTCGAAACTTGGCAGGATTATCTTTCCGCGTGCACGGGAAAGGCCCGAAGCCTTACCTGATCGGACGGTCGCCACGGGGTTGTATTCCTCTCACCCACAAACGAGTAAATGAACACGACAAAAAGTAAAATGCAACAAATAATAATTTAATGAAAATAAATGCAAGGTTCACAAAACGAAAGGTAAGGTAAACTTAATTATTTAATTGAGGTGCCTCCACTCGGAAACAATTACACGACAGGGTAAAAATAAAATAAAATAAAAAGAAAATCCCCCCTTTAGATTTGGCACTCGGCTCCGGTCTCGACGAGTACTTTGGTGGGATCGGTCACTGAAAGGACCGTGCACCGAAGTGCCCAAACAATGGCGCCAGTCAATCTTGTCAGCACATTGAGCCGTGCAGCAGACAGCCAACGTTCCCCCGCTAAATCCCGGCCCAGCCAGCACAACCCGGCCCTTAGCTCCCTCGAAGAGCACCGAGTCAAATCGACACCCCTGGCTTCAACACTGCAAGATTTTCTGGGCCCTGAACAGTTCTCCTCAAATGCACACAAGAAAATGCGACTGCCCACCACAAAGCCAGCACCAGCTAGAGCCAAATGTGCGACCGCCTGCACCCAGCACCAGAACGAGAGAGAGAGCGATGAAAAATGCGACCTCGAAGCCCAGGACAGAGAGAGATGAAATGCGACGGCTCATCACGAAGCCCCGGACAGAGAGATGAAATGCGACCGCTCACCACGAAGCCCTGGACAGAGAGAGATGAAATGCGACCGCTCACCATGAAGCCCAGGACAGAGAGAGATGAAATGCGACCGCTCACCACGGAGCCCAGGACAGAGGGAGGAGGGTCTCACCCTCCTTTGTCCCTTGCTGACGTCACTCCCCAACCAATCCCCGTGCCCCATCGAGAATGTTTGGGGGGCAGGGTTTACTTGCCAATTGGCAAATGTTCGGGTCTCTGTCGGCAGGACGGTGTTGTGGGTGACTGGAGCTTTTTATAGCCGTTCTTTTCGTTCATAATGGCAGCCCTTTTTAGATTAAATAAAAACGTAAGGGAAAATCACAGGGGCAATTACACACTGGGGATTATCCTTAAGGCCACCTTCATTAGCATAAGGCCCGTCTTATCCTTAAGGCCCGTCTACCACAATACCCCTCGTATGGAGACACATATACAATCCTATTCTCTACAAATACCCTACTTATCTACATCGAGGTTCTTCTTTGCATCATGCGGTCCCTGCTAAACTATACATTCCTATCTCCATAATGGCAATTAGTCACCTACCCCCACAAACGTAACAATACTTTCTGAAGGCACTGTAACTATAATTAGAAAATAAAATGTATAACACGTTGACGTTAAGCGCCGACGTTTCAAGACTTGTCTTTACTCAAAGCTAGTCCAAGATCCTGAACATCACAATATGGTCCTTGAAATATTATCCGAGGAAAATGGAGGTGGATCCTGAGAGGAGTCATTTTCACCTTATGGTGATGACGATGATGGTGTGAGTTGTCGCTTTCGATTAATCTCTTCCCATCATTTGCATGCTCACTAAGCGTTGTGCGATGGCTGTATAGTCCAATGCAGGACCCACAGCGTCTACCACAAACATCGCAGGTATAGACTGGTCCTTGTGGAGATGGACGTTGGCAGGTTTTCCTTTCTTGCCTCCGCTGTCTCTCGATAGCAAGTCTCCCACATTCAAAGTGGTCCTGGCCCTTGCGGCAAATGGTACGCCTAGCTGACCCGTTTGTGGCCTGATGTTCCCAGGTGACAACTGGGATGGCACAATACTTGAGTGTAGACTTAAGGACGTCCTTATAGCCCTTTCTTTGTCCACCATGTGACCGTTCACCAAATTTAACTTGTCCATAGAAAAGCGCTCTTGGGATTCTATGGTCTTCCATGCGTGTGATGTCCTGACCAGCGAAGATTCTGAAATGCGCAAATGGAGATTACGGCCGATTCATATATACCCAATTTTAACACCAATTGTTGACTCCTTCCTTATGCCACCCTTATTTTATTTGTCAAAACGATATTTTTTGATATCCTTCTCTCATCTCTGATAGTCGCAGCCCTTTAACTTTCCATTCCCATTTTCCAGATTATCCCCTCCCGTTCTCCCACGTATGAGATATGAAGAAGTTTGGAATGCCTGGATTTGAATAAGTAAAGAATGTTAAAAGGAAAAATCCCCAAAAAAAATCATGTGATGTGACAAACATTGATCGGAATCATAAAGAACAGAAAATGTTAGGATTTGCAAGGTTCCTGCAATGTTAGTGTTTTTAAATCATTTTTAATATATCGCTGATTATAAATGTGATTTTGTTTAATGTTATACGTAGTCACTGAAAGAAAATCATTGTCGTTATGAAAAAGAAAAACAATAAAAAGATTTTTAAAAATCTGCAGACTTTGATCATGTGACACTTATTACCATCATTGAGGGTCCAATATTGAAGATCTGGTCACCTGGACGATTGTTGGTTTGTGTAACATTGGTACGAGTTGGCTGCTGCTGTACAACGGTTGTGGACTGATGCTTATTGTTCGGATGAGCTTCCTTTGCTGCACGGGTTGAGATGCTCAGTTCCACTGGTGAGCAGAGCAAGTAGGGAAAGGTAGGGTGGGGGGGGAGGGGGCATTTTGGGAAAGGGTGGGATTGGGTTACTTGCTTTGATTATTAGCCCCACACACTTTTCACAAAACGGGAGGGTGGACGTGGGGGCACAGTGTACGCAAGTAACAAGTGGGGTTAGGCAATAGGTTCACTCCTGTCCGTCCGTCCATTCACAAACGTCAGTTTATGATCGAGGAACTACTTAATTTCAATTGAATGTTACATTTTGAACACAAATCGGAAAACGAATCAGACGTTTACAGTACTTTGGCTGTGAATTTGTTCCGATTGCGCATGCGTAGAGAAGTAATGTAAAAAGAACAAGACCGAAAGTCGAACAGCGGCGTAGCCAGGCTTGTTTGTTACTTAAGTTGAAGAGGATAGTTTGACCTGGGTGGAGATACCCGTTAGCAAATAATGTAAGTATTAAATCATTTAGAAGTACTCTAAGTCTCTAAGCTGTTTGTCACCGTGGAAGTGGAGAGATTGCATTCAGACGCTGGTTTATTCAACATGTTTCGAGTCAACAATGAACCAACCATACACCGCTTCATTCCAGTAACTTTGTAATCAAGACAAAGGGATTGCAGTGTTACAATTATATTTACTATATTTTTATATTAACGTTATTATGAAAACAATACCACTGTATTAAGAAACCAGGGCTAATTTGTCCAAAGCAGCCTGAAGGTGAGGCATGAAGGTATGAAGCCTAAGGCCTATAACTACTGTATCCTTGGAAGACCCGTTATTCCCATCATTGAGAGTATTCCCATTCCCATCGTTATTCCCATCATTGAGCCGATGCTTTCGATATTTGATGATCATTTTAACAATCGGTTTGTTTGTGTTTCACACTGAATGCAGAACGTAAAGGTAGAGCATGGTGATTGTGATATATGACAGGTTCAATGATATGTTCGGCCTGAACGGTATAGAAATCAAAATTGCGGTGTGTGGAGTCAGCAGCCATTGTATGGTGTAATGACATCACAGACGTAATCATGTCATGTGACCAAATCCTCATCACTGATTGGCATACGTTTGTGAGGGACATACATACATATATACAGACAGACAAACACTGTTCTAGACGGCTTCGCTCTGTACGCTATGCCGTAAAAAAAAGTTTTACTCTGTCTGGCAATGATTTTGAATTGCTTTCAGAAATGTTTTCGTATTTGGGTTCCCCTTTAAACATATTTACTTGACAAGAGGGGACCTTTGGGAAGTAGAAATATTCGTTTTTTATATACATGGTCGAGGCTCATGGAAGAGCTCATAATAGTACACTGAACAGATCAGGATGTAACAGGAGAAAAGGAACAGCGGAGAGAAGAGGGGAAACACCAACACCAAATGCGTTAACATTTGATTCATACAGCTACATGGAGTGAATGTATTTTATTTGCCGGACATAGGGCACCCCTTTATATGAACCTTCCTAGAGCATTACTTGGTTCCTCCTCAGAACACAAGGGTAGTCCAGCATGCACACGAGATTTTTTTGAATGTCCCGTCTTTTCTATGCTTTGCAACATACCATATAAAGGGGCCTTTTCTATGCCCCTGGTATTTTCCCCAAGAATGAAGCTTGTAGCCAAGTTTCATCAACATCGTGTGTAGTTTCGGAGAAGACAGCAAATATCTATTTTGGGGGGCGGTCAAAACAACCCCCCGTAAACCACCCCTAATGAACACAGATTTTGAATTTGTTTCGAGAGCCATTAATTTGACATATTGGCCCATGTATATTCCAAGTTTCAGCTAGTTTCGATGCACAGCCTTTGAGATATGAGCGCCAACCAACGGCGTCACTAGGGTTGGTGTCACTCAGTGCGGTAACTCATGGTGTCACGTCACCCCCCACCCCCCCCCCCCCCCCATGGACCTCCTCCCGTACCAGACCATACAGAATCCTTAGTAATGTTTTTTGTACTAATGTTACTCCTAAATCGTAATTCCCGTATATCACTGAATGAAATGGCAATAGTAGTGACATAAACAACTCGCAAAATTAAAATTACACCTTCTTATTTAACTCCTTTTCCGTTAATTACTACTTCATTCTCAAAAAAGTTATTGACAAGTCAGGAGACGACGATGGTTCACGAGCGAGCGGTATTCTTCGGTTCGATTTCGAAAATTCGCTTCGATTCCGACAACTTTGAAAATTTGACCTTTGTGACCTTGAAATGTCAAAACGAAGGTTACTGACCTTGAAATGAGATAGAAAATAATGTATAATCAGTTATGAGTTTAGTTAGCTACACAATACCGAAAATTCGGTTTGATTCCGACAACTTCGAAAATTTGACCTTTGTGACCTTCAAAGGTCAAAGGTCTAAGATTCTGAAATCTGTTGGAAAACTTGTATTTCATGATGTATGTGATAATATAAGATCATGTGCGACATTTCACCCTATCAGGAAGCGAACAATGGAATAAAACCATCAAAAATCGACTTTTCTAAATTTCGTGACCTTGGGGCGAAAATGAAAAATCGAGCTCCGTGGGGCTTTGTTTTTTTTATTTTTTTTATTTTTTGGGATCCAAGATCGAGGCTCGTGAAAGAGCTAACATTAATCACACAGAAAGACAAACCGACACATAAAACATATAACATGGGGAGCGGTAGACAAGATGGGGCGAGAGGGGGAGGAACACAAACACAACATCTGAGAGCAGGGACATCGAGAGATCTGTGGGAGGGAGAGGGCTTTGGGGGGGGGGAGGCATGGGAAGGGGGGTGGGAGAGGTATAAAACATATGGACACTGCCGGGACTTCCAGGAAAGAGGTTGGAATTTCAAACAAGGAGGATCTGGGGTGAATTAGTGGGGGTAGAAAAGATCAAGGTTTTGGATGGGGGAAGATGAGATGGTGGTGAACAGCTGTTTTAAAGACCTGGAGGGAGGAGTGGGATTGAAGGGAGTGTGGGAGTTTGTTCCAGAGGCGGGAGAAAAGCGGAATGAAAGAGTGAAGGTGAGCAGAGTGTAGATTTCGGCAGTTTAACCATCAGAGGGTTGCTGGCAGATCTTGTGCTGCAGGACACATGACATTGGCCTAACCAAATATCGAAACCCCTGTCAGATTCCACCAAACCCCTTGGAGAAGATGTAGCTTGAACTCGATCATCCCCTAAAAAGAAACTTTTTTCGGGCATCGCTCTGCGCACAATGGGCGCAATACGCCCACTCTAGGCAGGACGCAACTAGATCATGATATCAACCTCCCACCCAAGTTTCATCAAGACCGGATGATATCATCGGGTAGTTATGCTGCGGACAGACAGACAGGCAGACACACACCCATGACGAATATAGTGGTCGCTCTGTTTGATAACTCGTGAACCGATATAGGTTCACAAATACGAATTACCACAATATTGTAGCTAAAACACCAGAAAATTTGACAAAAGCAGCGACTATAAAAACACCAGCGGCTACGAAAACAGCGCGTGCTTGTAGCGCGTGCAGACGAAACCACGTGACTCGAAGCGTCATCGTAATTGGGTAATAATGACCGCTCTGACCGGAGCGCATTAGAAAGTTCAAAAAGTAAATTAGCATAGAGTTTTAGCCTTGTATGTAAGCTGAGCTTACGGAAAATGGTTTTGTTGTTATAACTAACTACAGGGATATTTTTTATAAAAAATAATAAATTTCTGATAAAATTTGGTGTCACCCCCTCTGATAGTGTCACCCGGCGCGGTCCGCACCCCCCGCACCCCCCGCACCCCCCTAGTGGCGCCAACACCTTTTTTTTTTTCTGGATACTGAATCGAGGCTCGTGAAAGAGCTAACATTTATTTCACAAACAAATCAACCAGACAAACAAAATATACAAAAAGAGGGAGCGGAAGACAAGATGGGGAGAGAAGGGGAAGCACACAACCACAACATTTGAGAGCAGGGAGAAGTGTGGGAGGGAGAGGGCTTGGGGGCAGGAGGCGTGGGAAGGGGGGTGGGGTTTGTGGGAAGGGGGGGGGCAGGAGGCGTGGGAAGGGGGGGTGTTCAGTTTGTGATAACGTTTTCACAACTTTTTATGACTTAAAAATACATGAGTTTGATCACACGAGGAAATCATCACCTCATTTGCATCTCCAATGTACATGTACACTATACAGGGTGTTCCAAAAAGACCTGGACAACTTTGGTTAATATGTTTAGTACCACAAATGATATAACTATACGCTTTGTTATATATATGGGGAGAGATGGGGAGAAGGGGGAGCACACAACCACAACATTTGAGAGCAGGGAGAAGTGTGGGAGGGGCGGACGGACGGACGGACAGACACCAACGTGAATTTGAGGGTTTTCTCATTTCTTTTCAACATTCTGTTTTATATATATTATATATATACATACTGTTACGGTCCGCGGATTAGATGTTATTTTACCGAGCGGAGGTATAACCGCGGCCGAACAGTTATTCCCCACTAAACCCGATTCACCCAACGTTGGCCGTATCGCGCCACAGCTACTCAATCTGGAAAACTCTAAAGCGACCGAATGCAAAGAGGAGGAAGACGTACAGAAGAGTAACGGGATTTATTATTATTTACACACATAAGCAAAAAGAGCAGTCACGATTATTTACAGGGGACATGAGACGCAGGTGACACAGTGAAAATTACTAGCTTATACAGACTTAGTTACTACCCAGGACAGAACAAACAAAGACGACTCACACGGGGAATTGCAGAGTGGATTGGCTGGAAGGAGGTGTGTGGCTGGAGGGGGAGGACGGCACGGAGCTGGCTGGAGCTTGATCCCGCATGGGACGTCGGGCTGGACCTCGACGGCCGCTGATGCCACCGATCCTGTCGTGTGCGCGGGATCACGGGTCGGATCACGGGTCGGATCACGGTCGGAGCCGACGCGCTGGTGGGGGGTCTGGCTTGACGGGTTCTCTCCTCTCTCTTTCTTGGTCCAACCACTCTTTCTCCACCGACAACTCAACGCAACCAACGCAACCACTGACCACCCCTGACGACCAACTCAGCTCTGACCAAAACCACACAACTCAGCTCTTGTCATGGACCTCTCTTTTCAGACTCATCTCCTTGTCTCAGTAAAAGCGCATCTGCTTGGGGAACGCCCCCCTGGCGGGTTATATAGGCCCCGCCCCTCAACCTTTGCGAACCTCCCCCAAACGCCCTTCCTCCGCCCTCTCAAACCAAACCCCTCGTGCTCGGTTGGTTGTTCGGGGCTGGCTCACTCCTCCCCTCTATGACGAGGTGGAGACACGCCTTTCTTCCCCAACCCTGCCTCGTGGCCAATGGTGGTTGAAGAAAAACCGCCAAAAATGCAGTTGGCCATTGAAATGAAATGAAAGGGGGTCTACTCTTATTTCACTTGGTGCAATGGAGTATTTAAATTAATGGGAGACACAGCCTTACCCTAAGACACATAATAAGATATAAGCTACTGAACAAGGGTTTTATCGTGTCCTGCAATGTGGTGTTTATGGAATAACTACCGAGACGCCCTTTGACCTTTACACTACGGAGGTATTTACAAGGAATCATTACATTTTACAAAGGGTGATATTTACAACAATTTACTATACAATAAAAAAAACAACCCATTCTCATATCCACAACAATACATATATATATAACCAAACTACCATTCTGTCGCATTAATGCTTTGTCAGACACTGGCCCGTCCTGACTTGATTTTTTTTTTTCCACCTTCCGGCGTCGAAGATACTCGGACAAGAACAATTACGTTGACTTGTTCTTGCCAAGTGCTTTCGGCGAACTGGACCTTGGGAATTGTTGTAGCACAGCATATGGCGGACTACGATATAGTATAGGCATATTTGGAATTTCGTGTATTTTTTTTGTTAAAAGCAAAAACTCAATTGATTTTGTAAGAAGGTATCATAAGCTTTAAAAAAAATTAGGGTGGCATTTTTTCTGAACGTTCTAAGACTATGAAATCCAAGATGGCGTCCAAAATGGCCGCCAAACACTAATAATGCGATATCTTCACGAGTACATGTGATACAATTACAAATAAAGTGTCTAAATATATGTTTTCTGAGACCAGGAATCGAATGGAATCATCAAATTTATGTTATATGTATGATCTACATGCCAAATTCCAAAATGGCCACCGCGCACCCGCAATGTAAACTATACCTTCTCCCTTCGCATGTAATTACAAACAAAGTATCTATTTAAAGACATGTATTTTTCACAAAGAATAAATAATTAACAAGGCAACAAACAGATATAAACAAAATGAAATACTTGAATTACTGTTCAATTTCTTAAATCGTTTAAACAGGAAGATGCAAAAAGTCATACTGATTAAATGCCTGGCTTTCATTTAGTATTTTTAACAATGGATATCAAGTGAATTATAATTTTGTGAATGTCATAGAAAATAACACCTCAATCTTCACAGTCTTCATTTATCCCTGGTTGGACAGTTTTGTTGTTGCAGCTGAAAACCCAGCATCCACAAACTTCCGTACATGGGATATTGTTCTTGCGACAGCTGCACCTTCCTTCGTATCCATCCACGTTTGCACCCGCACTTTATGAGGTGCAATACTGCTTCAGGAGCTGGTGGATTCAAACAGCGAACTGGAGAGAAGTGACTTGAAACTGCATCAAATGTCCAACCAAATGCAGCTGGTGCTGGGAGGCACGGGTGAGTTTCACAAGCTTTTCTCCAAATCATGGATATGTAATGTGCCCGACGAATGTGTAAGTCCAGTGAACCAGAAGTTGGTGGTAGGTTTTCTCCTTCGGCTGCACGATTTGAGTAGAGGAACCAACGGAGCTCATTCACTTTTGTGTAGATTTTGGATCGATACAAAATACAGACAAAGCGTTCCAACTGAGAGCATACATCAGCGGGCAGATCAATGTCATCATTCCCGAGCATTGCTAGTGCATCCAGGATCTCATCATCACAAGACATAAATGCCTTGAAGCACGAGTCTTTGGTTCTGCCAGCAAATCTACCAGACATATCGGAACCTGTCAGAGCATGAAAACCTAACAGTGCAGAAGCGCGCTTTGGTCCTAAGTTGTTGTATATGCTCCGCACAGAAATGTTCCTCTTCAGCCTGCCCTTTCCCGTAAGGAAGGTTGTAGACGTTGGTAAGTTTGGATACATGTAGACAAGCAACAAAAAGACGTCTGTGTCTGGGGAACTGACAACAAGTTCTGCTTCATTGAGAACAGTTAGAGCATGCAGTACAAGCAAAGTGTCTGCCTCTTCTTGGCTGTGAGTGAGGAGCGAGTCTGGTAAAGTCACACTTTTTGAGTCACACTTTTTGTTTGTTGGTATTGGTTTGTCACATGATAGTATTTCACGTGGAATAGCCTCCTCTAATGTTTGAGACCTTGATGACCGATCGATATCAAGTGGTGTTGCTGGGGATTTGTCAGATGCAGTCTGATATATAGCGGTGGCAGTGCCATGGAGTGTGTTCATGCCACAAGGCGTGGATTCGAGAAAATCTATGTTGTCCAGTGCAAACCAAACAAACATGTCGTTAACCAACCAAGGTGGTCGATAAATTCCTCCCATGGATTTTATCCTTTCAAGAACAGCATTTGCGACGGCAGTCTCTATTTCCATTACCTTGTTGTACGGGACAGTGAGGTCTAGTTTGCCTAACGTCTCCACAAGGGCCTTGGACCTGGTGTTTTTGTGCACATCCAGAGCTAAGCCGACGGTAAGGGGAGTCTCAGTGCGGTGTTTGAAAGTGACATCTTCATGTTTTGTTTCATAGGTGACCTGCCGATCAGACTTGTATGCACATACGAAATGTTGTGCCAGCACAGATGCACTTTGGTTCATAGATTCGGCCCTGCTGATTGTTTTAACAGGATGTAAACCTTGGATAGCAAGCTTGCAGAGGAGTTGAAGCAAAGCAGGTGGTTCATAATTATCAAATGTTCCTTCGAATTTCCACGGGGTTGCGCTTGCAATGTCTCTTCTCAGTATTTTAGATGCTTTCAGAAGGACTTTCACATCTTCTCTTAGGTCTTTTGTATCGGAGGCCAACGCACCAGCTAACAGGGTTTCCTTGGATTTTGTAGAAAGTACTTGCTCAGGTTTCCTTGTCTGGAGGCCTGGTGAAGTGCACATCAGCGATGTTGTCCAAAATCAGTTGCTTTAAGTATGGTTTGTATCGTGGATTGTCGGGTAAAGGGAACCCATTGGCTTCTAGCAAACCAACATATGATTGTTCAATGTCGTTCATATTCAAAGCTGAACTGTTAGATGGGTCATTGATTTCAGTTTCCACCATGTCGAGCATCTCCAGGTCAGACACTAACTGTGCAAAATGAACATGCTGTTTTGGAGGTCTGTTAGCTTTTTCTATGTCTCGTTTTGCATGGCCTAAGCACAGAAGGTGATACTTCATGTCCTCAGCAACTGCTGTAAGAAGATCAGATGAGCCTACAACATTGCTCAGTCTAACTTTCAAAAGTTTTCTGTCTGTTTGTTGACCAATGGCTTTGAGCTGAGCTCCCATGTTTTCAGTTGAGACGTCGTGCAATTTGTCTGCTTTGTCTTCCTGACAAATGACACACATCTCCTTGTCGAAAGCCTGACTTCTGGTAGATCGCTGTGATGTGGAAGCACTTGTAGATGCAGCATCAGATTTTTTCGGTCGTCCTTTTGTCTTCTGTTTTATATAACTGACGCTGCCTGTCGCTTGTCCTTTCTCATATCGGGTCTTGGCTTGTTCAATGCATGTTTTATGTGTGAGATCCTTATAACATGTCTTGTGGTATGAAAAATCATTCTGTAACAGTTCATGGGCTGACAAACCTTTTATGCGATTCTTTAATGTAGAGAATTCTGTTTCCCCATATGAACATCGAACATCAGTTGTTGTAATTACTTTCTCTACTGAAGGCAAAGAAGGACGAAGCACATAGTTTGTATAATCTGTTTGCTTGCTGCTCAACTGGCAAATAAAGCATAGTTCAAAATCCACCGTTTTTGACTTCTTGTTAGATGAAGACTCTGCCATTTTGGTTAATCTAAGGTCTCTAAGCTATGTTATCCTGGGTGATGGTTGCTGTGGGTACTTGCAGCCTGCAAAAGAAGAAAAGAATATGTTAGTACACCATAAAATGGACAAGTGGAACCTTAACACTATAAAGCGAACAAACTGCTGCCGGTGACTGGATTCGAACGTCAATTTTCCGGCCGCCATGTTGAAATAAAAAAGGCAGCCTCTGTCTGAAATTGTGCAAAATAAAAAGATTAGTAGTCAGGTGGAAGTTATTGTTATTATAGTCACCTCTATATACAAGTTCCAAGCAGTTCATGCTGAAAACAAAAATATTTAAACCACATGAAGTTAATTTTAGCGTCAAATTTAGGGCGTTTTGCTACGGTGGCGGCCATCTTGGATTTCAGGCCGTTAGAATGTTCAGAAAAAATGCCACCCTAAATTTTTTTAAAGATTATATCATACCTTCTTACAAAATCAAGTGAGTTTTTGCTTTTAACAAAAAAAAATACACGAATTTTTTTTTCATGACAAATATGCCTACAGTAATAGGTGAGGGCGAGACTACCGGAAGTAAGATGTAACACGTGCCCTTTTGTGGTTTGTTTTCAACGTATCCAATCACGTGACCGATGTCGCGAAGGGTGCACTAACCGGAAGTGACGTAGTTCCGCGGGCGCGTAAAGTGACAATGCGTAAAGTGCAAGTAAAGTGACAATGTATATTGGGCCTTATTAGGGAGAATTATGTTCATTTTTTTACATTTATTTGGCAATACACAATATTTAGTGATTATAGTTAACATAATTAGCATATTTTTTGCCATTCTCAACACATACCTTCATATGCAATAAACCGGAAGCGTTTGGCAATTTCCGGAATGTGACGTCACGAAAAGACTTCGCCTGCGAACAGATGATTTATCGTCTTTTTTTGTTTTTTTTTGTATACAGAGTCGAGGCTCGTGAAAGAGCTAACATTTATCAAACAAACAAGCAAACAAAGTATATAAAAAGGGGAGCGGGTCGACAAGATGGGGAGAGAAGGGGAGGAAGCCATCACAAAGCTATCGCGTTGATTCGCCGTGTGATGTTTACCTGATTGTTTTTACTTATTGCGTGTTTCAGTTGACGATGGTACGGACGTGTGTGGCGTACGGCTGTTCCGCCAGCTACAAAGAGGGCGTAAGCCTCCATATATGGCCAAGAAAACCACAAATAGCGAGGTTATGGACTATTTTTGTTCAAACCAAAAGAGCAAAATGGACGAAAACATCTACTTTCGCAGTGCTCTGTTCGCGACACTTTACACAGGAAATGTTCGATGTTAATCCTGTGCAAGTGTCCCTGGGATTTGGTAATAGGTGAGTGTGTATTTAGTTATTCGTTGTACAGTGACAATAGTCTGAATATGACAATTATCTTTGATATAATAATGCCAATCTCTGAATCGGTCAATGATTGATGATGATCAAGCTCCATTTTTGTCGGATATCCCTTCCATTGAAATATATATATATATAACACAGTGTGTGTGTGTGTGTGTGTGTGTGTGTGTGTGTGTGTGTGTGTGTGTGTGTGTGTGTGTGTGTGTGTGTGTGTGTGTGTGTGTGTGTGTGTGTGTGTGTGTGTGTGTGTGTGTGTGTGTGTGTGTGTGTGTGAGAGATGTTACCGATAGACTCCTAAACGGAGAGGCTCACGTACTTGATATTTGGCACAGACATGGCCATTGAGCCTGGGAAGAACATGGCCGACCTAAAAATTTATTTCATAATATTTTTTTACCATATTTTTACCTCAGCGCATTTCAGCGAGGAATATTATGACCGGAATGGCAAAGCAGCGCGCTGATTCGCTCAGACCGATCACGTGATGTTCCTTGCCGCCATTAACTCAGTTACGCGTTCGCACGTATTTCAGAGCGAAAAGCGATTGCGTTTTTTCACATTTCAGCGAGGAACATTGCCATTCACACCACATAGGTTTTTTTTTCTTTCATCTTTAGATCCATATTTTTTGCCATAACGTAGTGCATTATGGCTCTCTCGAGCTCGAGTTAGCCAATCACCTGGGTGCATGAGGCCACGTTGGCCACGCCCACGACACGACGCACAGTTGCAATCAATCGCTCAGAGCGATCACGTGATGTTCCTTGCCGCGCGATTGCGTTTTTTCACATTTCAGCGAGGAACATTGCCATTCACACCACATAGGTTTTGTTTTTTCTTTCATCTTTAGATCCATATTTTTTTTTTCAGCGAGGAATATTATACACGGAATCTGAATCAGTGGCAGAGCAGCGCGCTGATTCGACGATTCGCTCTCCCCCTCCCCCTCCCCCTTTGCCTCCCCTCCCCCTCCCCCCTCCCACCCCTCTCCCATCCCTCTTCCTCCCCCTCCCCTCACCCCCTCCCCCCTCTCCTCCCCTCCCCCCTCTCCTCCCCTCCCCCTTCCCCCTCCCCCTCCCCCTCCCCCTCCCCCTCCCCCTCCCCCTCCCCCCTCTTCCCTCTCACGTTTATACACGGAATGCCGGGTACTTCCCCCCCCCCCTCTTCTCCCCTCCCCCCCCCTCTCCTCCCCTCTCCTCCCCTCCCCCCCGTTCCCCTCCCCTCCTCTTCCCCCTCCCCCCCTCTCCCCCCTCCCCTCCCCTCCCCTCCCCCGCCCGGCAATGCCGGGTACTTCTGCTAGTACATTATACAGGTAATTACATGGGGTTGTGTTGTGTATTGCTTTGTCTAGCAACGCTAAACTGCGGCCTGACGCTGTGCCCACAATACACGCCAAGGACAAAGTGAAAGAAGGAACAAAACGAATCAAGAGAGGAGCGTATGAGAAAAGGGAAAGATTACGGGTGGGTTCATTCATTTGCATGTGAATAATGTATGTTGCTTTATTGATTTTAAAGATTAAATTTTATTTATAAATAATGTAGTTATACTGCTTTCTTATACCAACTTTGATAAAATCAAAGATAGAGATATACACTTACTGAACAATGTATTGTTGCGCAATACATTAGCCCCATTGGACCTGGACTCTGATAGTGATACCGATGTATACGTCCTGCAGGGCTAGGCAATGCATAAACTTTTATATGTACATTATGTGTCCAGAAAGTGCAAGAGCTGACAGCTTGCACCAAACTGGATGCGAGTCCAGCAACCGAGTGTGAGATGGATACCAACGACGTTGGATCAGATGAAACGGGCACTGTGCACCAGTCTGTGCAGGCAGTGCCACACACTCGGTCTGTGAAGCTGCAGATCAAATTAACAAGATGCAGTAAAGGTATGTTGTAGCATGAGTAGCGACTTCATTTCTTTTCTAAAGAACGCTTGTGACTGACACTATTCTGATCAATGTAATGTGTTGATGTAGCTAATTTTACTATGTTTTCTGAGAGCATGTTTACTTTTTATATGGGGCTGTGCTGTGGGAGCTGTGCTCGTACGACAAAGCCAGACAAAATGGACGACACAGGAACGAAGTTTCACCGAGCTATTTATTTAGCTCAAAACCAAAGAACTCAAAAGCACACTGAATCCGCCCCTCGAACGGGCGGCAATTTATATCGCAAACTGAACACACAAAAGCCACGCCTCTCAGGCGGGGCGTGGTATGCAAAATAGGTAAGTCACGCCTCCCGACGGGGCGTGGTATGCAAGGCAAGTGTTCGCCCGAGAAGGGCAAGTCTGGACACGCCCGGGCGAGTCCGGACACGTGACCGCTAGCCGGTTGCGTCATCGGCCGGTGCACGGTAATTGTCTCATGCTTCCGGTAACCGCTACATGCACCCCCCAAGAATTAACCTGCACCGGGAGAGTCAGTTTGAGGGGGGTCCCGATGACCCGGCCGAAACGACCCCTGGTGATTCGTGTGGGGGTGGTAGGCGGCGTGGCGGTGGATGGTCGCGCGGGAGCTTGGTTGACGGGGGACGGCCCCGTCGTGGAGGAAGGGCCAACCGTGGAGGTTGGTCGAGGTCCAAATGGGCCGGCTTGAGGCGGTCCACGGAGATGCGGTCCGGCTTGCCGCCGATGTCGACGATGAATGACTTGTCGTCCCTCTGCAGGACCCGGAAAGGTCCATCGTACGGCGGCCGGAGCGGTCCCCAGTGTGTGTCGTGCCGGATAAAAACGTACTCCGCAGTGCGAAGTGCTGGGGGGACATGGGGTTGGGGGCAGCCGTGGTGGTACGTGGGCACGGGGGCAAATCTCCAGGCGGCCTCCTGGAGGTCCGAGTGTTGGCGAGCCGCGGACCAGGGGCCGGTGGCGTCAGGGATGAATTCGCCCGGCACGCGCAGTGGCTGGCCGTCGACCAGCTCGGCGGTGGAAGCCTGGAGGTCCTCTTTAGGGGCCGTTCGGAGGCCCAATAGGACCCACGGGAGCCTGTCGGCCCAACCGTCATCCTGGAGGCTGGCTCTGAGAGCGGCCTTCATCGAGCGGTGGAACCGCTCGCACAAGCCGTTGGCTTGGGGGTGGTAGGCCGTGGTGCGGTGAAGCTTGACCCCCAAGGCCTGGGTGACCGTGCCCCAAAGCTCGGAGGTGAATTGCGGGCCTCTGTCGGAGGAGATGCCCGAGGGCGCGCCGAAACGGGCAATCCAAGTGCCAATGAAGGCCTGTACCACGTCGGCGGATGTTGTTGATGCCAGCGGGACGGCCTCCGGCCACCTGGTGGTCGTGTCCACCATCGTGAGGAGGTGGGTGAAGCCCCGCGAGGAGGGAAGGGGTCCCACCAGGTCCACATTGACGTGGTCGAAGCGTCGCGCGGGCACTTCAAATGGTGCCAACGGGGCCTGGGTGTGCCGGTGGACCTTCGCGCGCTGGCAGGCGACACAGGCATTGGCCCAGTCGCGGACGTCCTTACGGAGCCCGTGCCAGACGAACTTTGCTGCCACGAGCTTCTGTGATGCTTTCCGGCCCGGGTGTGAAAGGCTGTGGAGGGCGTCAAAAATGTGCCGCTGCCATCCGGTGGGCACGATGGGGCAAGGTTGGCCCAGGGAAACGTCGCACAGGAGAACTGTGCCTGTGTCCTCGAAGGGGACGTCGGCCAACCGCAGGCCTGTGTCCGCTGTCCGGAGGGCTTGCACTGTGGGGTCGGCGGTCTGGTCGGCCGCCATGTGGGCGAAGTCCATACCCAGGTGGACGGCGTTCGTGCCGGACCGGGAGAGGCAATCAGCCACAGCGTTGGCCTTGCCGGCGACGTGCCGGATGTCCGTCGTAAATTCGGACACGGCGGAGAGGTGGCGCTGATGGCGGGCCGACCACGGCTCCGTAACCTTGGCCATAGCGAAGACCAGGGGTTTGTGGTCCACAAACGCCGTGAATGGGCGGCCCTCCAAACGATGGCGGAAATGGCGAACAGCCAGGTAAAGGCCGAGGAGCTCGTGGTCGAAAGCGCTATACTTGCGCTCGTTAGGGCGAAGCTGTCGGCTGAAGAAGACCAGCGGGTGCCAAGCCCCGTTCAACCACTGTTCATGCACGGTGCCCACCGCGTAGTCAGAAGCATCCGTGGTGAGGGCGATGGGTGCGTCGAGCGCCGGGTGCGCCAGCATGGTCGCGTTGGCGAGGGCCAGCTTAGCGCCCGTGAACGCCGCGTCCATCTCTGTGGTCCAGGCGATGTCGTGCTTGGCCGGCTTGCCCCGGAGGGCTTCGTACAGGGGGCGCATGAGTTGGGCGGCGCGAGGCACGAACCGGTGGTAGAAATTTACCATCCCCAAAAATTCCTGTAGGGCCTTGATGGAGCGGGGGCGCGGGAAACTTGTGACTGCCTCCACCTTGGTAGGCAGCGGGACGGCCCCGCGCTTCGTGATGCGGTGCCCCAGGAAGTCGACGGCTGTTACGCCAAACTGGCATTTCGCCGGGTTGATGATGAGGCCGTGCTGGCCGAGGCGCTCGAAAAGCATGCGCAGGTGGACGAGGTGCTCCGCCCGGGAAGTGCTGGCGATGAGAATGTTATCCAGGTCGACGAACAGAAAGGTGAGATTGCACAGCACACTGTCCATCAGCCGCTGGAAGGCCTGGGCCACGTTCTTAAGGCCGAACGGCATTCGGAGGAACTCAAAGAGGCCAAAAGGTGTAATTACAGCCGTCTTCGGAACGTCTGCCGGCCGGACAGGTACCTGGTGGTAGCCCCGAATAAGGTCGACCTTGGAGAAGATCACCCGCCCCGCCAAACGGGCGGAAAAGTCCTGTATGTGTGGTATCGGGTACCGGTCGGGGGTGGTGGCGTCGTTGAGGCGGCGGTAATCGCCGCATGGTCGCCATCCGCCACCCGGTTTGGGCACGATGTGCAGGGGAGAGGCCCACGCGCTATTCGAGCGTCGCACAATGCCCAATCGCTCCAGCGCGTCGAATTCCGCCTTCGCCACGGCGAGTTTGGCCGGGTCGAGGCGGCGAGCCCTGGCGTAGACCGGTGGACCTGTGGTCGGGATGTGGTGTTCGACGCCGTGCTTGACGGCGACGGCCGAAAACGTCGGCTGCGTGAGGGCGGGAAACTCGGCGAGTAGGCGGGTGAACCCGTCCACGGCCGGGAGCGTGCAGGCTAGCTTGGTCAGAGCGGAGCCGCTCAATGAGCAAGCGAGCGAGCTGAAGGTCTCCGCGTTGATGAGCCGACGCCGTTTGACGTCGACCAAAAGCCCATGCGCACAAAGAAAATCTGCACCCAGCAAGGCCATGGGCATGTTCGCCGTGATGAAGTCCCACCTGAAGCGCTGGCCCGCGAAGCAGAATGCGACGCTGCGCGAACCGAAGGTGCGGATGGAGGAGCCGTTTGCGGCGACCAAGGCGGGGCCGCATAGTGCGGCCTGTTTGTCCTGCACCGAGGCGGGTATCACGCTCAGCTGAGCGCCGGTGTCACACAAAAAACGCCACCCGGACTCCGTGTCCGTGATAAACAGAAGGCTGCCTGAATGGCCGACGCTTATGGCAGGCAGCGAGCGCCGGCCTGGTCGTTTCCCGACCTGCCGAAAGTGCACGGTGGGTGGCACATTCTGGCCTTCTGCCCGAACCTGGTGTGGTAATAGCACATGGTCCGCTCTGGTGGAGGCTCCGGCGGTCACGTCGGGTTCGGTCGACGGGGCGTTGCGGCGGCCGCTGCCGTCAGTGGCGCGGACTCGGCGGGTGGAGGTGCCGGTCGTGGCACAGGCATTGCCTCGGTCGGCCCAGGGTCCCAGGCGACCGCTCCGACATGTCGCCCGGTCGAGAAAAATTTATCGGCCTCCTTGGCCAGGGCGCGAGGGTCCGTGCTGGGCGAATTAGCCAAAGCTAACCGTACCTGCCCGGGTAGCCGCTGGAGGAACAGCTCGCGGAAGAGGAAGTCCGGGCTGTGGTCACCGAGAAGAGAAAGCATGTGGTCCATGCTTTCGGATGGACGGGCCTCGCCCAGGTCCGGGAGGTGTAGTAGTTGTCGTGCGCGTTCGGTCTCCGTGAGTCCAAACGCACTGAGGAGTAGGCCTTTGAGCGCGCCGTATTTGTCGGCGTTCGGCGGGTGCTGGAGGAAGCTCAGGACCCGGGCAGCGGAGGAGGCGGTGAGCGCAGAGACCACATGGTGGTAGCGTGTCGTGTCCTTCGTAATCTTTCGCAGGGCGAATTGAGAATCCGCTTGGGCAAACCAAACAGCCGCGTGCGACTCCCAGAAGCCCGAGAGCTTCAAAGCTGCAGCTGACTCCATCGCCGTGTTCTGAGAAAGGGGTCACCCATTGACATTGTGGAAGCTGTGCTCGCACGATAAAGCCAGACAAAATGGACGACACAGGAACGAAGTTTCACCGAGCTATTTATTTATCTCAAAACCAAAGAACTCAAAAGCACACTGAATCCGCCCCTCGAATGGGCAGAAATTTATATCGCAAACTGAACACACAAAAGCCACGCCTCTCAGGCGGGGCGTGGTATGCAAAATAGGTAAGTCACGCCTCCCGACGGGGTGTGGTATGCAAGGCAAGTGTTCGCCCGAGAAGGGCAAGTCTGGACACGCCCGGGCGAGTCCGGACACGTGACCGCTCGCCGGTTGCGTCATCGGCCGGTGCACGGTAATTGTGTCATGCTTCCGGTAACCGCTACAGGGCACCTGTTTACTATGTTTATATTCACCTTTGAATTAGATGGATGATCAAAAATACACATATTGCCTCCATTGTTTGTTTTAAACCTTATTTGTAAAGAACAATGTTTCCACTGAATCAAATATAGTTTATTACAATTTACATGGGGTCATCACTCAAAAATCCCTTGTATTGAGATTGACCTGGTTCAGAAATTTCCTCCCTGATCTTCGTCACTGCGCATGCAGGAAGGAGGACTCTGTTGTGGCGGCCAAGCTTGCCCCACAGCCAACGCACCATCTGGCGATAGGCAACACAGCGCTGCCTCTCTTGCACTGTTCCCACAAAAGCATCAGCTCCATAGCTGTACACATAGCCATTCCACGCGGTCTCAAGGACAAATTCGTTCAAGCACACGGCCTGAAATCCCGGGTGTTGTGTTGTGCAGTTCACATCCATCATTCCCTGAATTCGACGTGCTGTCTGTCCAATCTCGTGACGACACGTCGATTCCCTGACTGTGGCCATTGCTTGGCAGTGACCACATGTACACCTGCAACAAAACATGACACTCATCAACACATTATGTTATGTCCATAAGCGGCGATACTTAAAATACTTGTCATTCATGAAAGTATGTACATTTATATTTAGTTAAGAACTCACCAGTCACTGTTTCCCATTCTGGATGCTTCTTCCTCGACATTTGTGTTTCGCGGTCCGCCATTAGCCTGATTAGCGTCGCGCTCCGGCTCGAACATACAGGGTTTAATCCCAGCAAAATCCACATTAAATTCCTCAATCTCTTCTCTGACAAATCCATCGCAAGAACTTCCCTCATCCTCCGAAATTTCCAGCACAAACTCGCTCTCACTCCCACTCAAATCCTCAAATTCCACAAGTATTTCTGCACTCGCTGATGCCATAGTTGTTGACCTCGATAAGCCCATTGTCTGTTCGTGACGTCACAGATGCGCCCCGCCCACTTTTGAAATTCATTTGGGAAATTTCCAGGAAAAAGTGTTTTTCTCATAGTTAAAATAATATTTCAAAGATTTCATTTCAGTAAAACATAACTTCAGGATATATTATATAATAAGGCCCAATATATATTATCACTTTGCTTGCACTTTATTGAACTCCATTCAATGTACAATGTGCGCTGAGTGGGTTCATCAAAAATGTAGTGGTCTGAGAGGGTCATTAACCAGTGTGGCAGCTACATTCAAATGTAAGGTGTGCACAGAGGGAGCTGCAGATGGAGGAAATGTTGAGTTGGATCTTGGAGATGGCGTGAAGCTGGCAGGTGTGAAAACATTTTGCTACCTCGGAGACATGCTGAATGGAGAAGGTGGATCAGACTCGGCAACGGTTGCTAGAGTGAGATGTGCATGGAAGAAGTTTCGGGAACTGAGTGGCGTGCTGATGAGGAGGGGAGTGTCATTGAAGCTGAAGGGAAAGGTGTATGCTGCATGTGTGAGAAGTGTTATGATTTATGGGAGCGAGTCATGGGTAATGAACGTAGAGCAGCAACGAAGGCTGGAAAGGGTGGAAATGCGAATGGTTCGATGGATGTGCGGAGTATCGTTGAGAGAGAGGAAGACAAATGATGAATTGCGAAAGATGATGGGAATAGAGCCTGTGATTGATGCTGTGAAGAGGAACAGGTTGAGATGGTTTGGTCATGTGTTGAGGAAGGATGAAAGTGACTGGTTGAGAAGAGTGATGGAAATGAATGTAGAAGGAAGTAGAGGACGGGGAAGACCGAGAAAGACTTGGCTAAAGATGGTGGAAGAAGAAATGCGGGCAAGGGGTTAACAAGGAGAGATGCAGAAAATAGGGCAAAATGGAGAAGATTGTCACGGGGACCGCAAGGCTAACCCCCGCTCTAGCAGGGAAAATGGCCTTAAAATGCATGTTGTTGTTGTTGTTTTACTTGCACTTTCACACAATTGAATTTCCGCAATTTTAAAGACCAGGCCGGTTTCATTCAGCCCGCTCAGATCTGCAAAGCGAGTTTAAAATTTGTCAAAGGAAATGTTTTTTGGGGAGAGTGGTGTATATAGAGCCTCCCGTCTCTGAATACGTCATTCCATTTCAAATGATGAAGTGATGCACCACGCGGTGACCCGGGTTACCGTGTGTTACCTGGGTTACCCGGGTTAAAAAGTGTGCCCAGTGAGCAGATAATCATGGCTGCAAATCAAGGAGGATATGGGAGCCTGCTAAAACCCAAAACCAAGAAAAAGAGATCACTGGAAGAACAGAAAGCGACAGCAAGAGTGAGGGTCCATGAACAACTGGGGACGGAGGAGGCAGAGAGAATGGCCACGACCTTCCCATCACTGCCCAGTCAGGAAGGCGACGGTGTCATTTTGGCACTCCTTGCCCAAGGCCTCTCACAAATTGAGGTTCGATCAGTTTTGAATGTTGGCGGTCACCGGGTAGCCAGGCTTCAGAAGTTGGACCCAGAGGCACCCATTGTGAAAGCGGCCAAAGAACCTTGGCATGCCCTCACAGAAGACGACAAGCAGGCAATCAGGGCCCAGATTGAGACGTGGGACATTGAACCAGGATACCCCTGTGCTCACCGAAAGCCCCTGGAATACCTTGCGGCAGCGGACATTCAGTGGCAAGATCTCCACAAAACATACAAGGCCAAGCGTGAGGACGAGGGTGAGAGGGTTGTTTCCCTCAACAGATGGAGAGAATATGTGCGCGCCTTCCGTCCCAGGCTGAAGCTGGGCAGGGTCCTGACAGACCTGTGCAATGTCTGCTATAAGATAGACACAGAACTTAAATCGCCAGACATGACTGCTGAACGGAAAGATGAACTGGAGAAGCAGCGAGGAGTTCATATTGAAACTGGCAAAACCCAGCGTCGTGCAATGAACGAGGCAGTGAAGGCCTATCAGAGTACGTGGGCCCCCGATCAGCCACTTGTGGATGCATGTCCCCTGGAGCTGGATACAGATCATCATCTCCATCATCACCATCATCATCATCATCATTCATTCATCCATCCATTCCATCCATTCATCCATTCATTCATCCATCCATCCATTCATTCATCCATCCATTCAGCCATTCATTCATCCATCCATTCAGCCATTCATCCATCCATCCATTCAGTCATCCATCCATTCATTCATTCATCCATCCATTCATCCAGCCATCCATTCAGCCATTCATTCATTCATCCATTCTCCCATTCATTCAGTCATCCATCCATTCATTCATTCATTCATCCATCCATTCAGCCATTCATTCATCCATCCATTCAGCCATTCATCCATCCATCCATTCAGTCATCCATCCATTCATTCATTCATCCATTCATCCATCCATCCATTCAGCCATTCATTCATCCATCCATTCATCCATTCAGCCATTCATCCATTCAGTCATCCATCCATTCAGCCATTCAGTCATCCATCCATTCATCCATTCATCCATCCATTCATTCATCCATTCATTCATTCATCCATCCATCCATTCATTCATCCATCCATTCATCCATCCATTCATTCATCCATCCATTCATTCATCCAGCCATTCATTCATCCATCCATTCATCCATCCATCCATCCATTCATTCATCCATCCATTCATTCATCCATCCATGCATCCATCCATCCATTCATCCATCCATTCATTCAGCCATTCATTCATCATCCTACAGTGCTCAGCAGTATTTTGAATTCGAGTTTCCTTCAATTTTATACTGTGATGCCTTCTGTTGTAGAGCTTGGTGTGTCCGTCACGATCGCCATGCCCATGGACCAGCTCACTCCAGGGCCGGGTGACTCCAATAGCCAGGAATCAGTTATTGTAGATGGTGTTGTGTAAGACATGTTTGGGTTTCCAGGGGAATAAAGGAACCAGATACACAAAAACAGTTAGTGAAAAACGTACCATAGTGTTGTATATAGATCGTCGTAGATCTTGTAGAGTTGTTGTTGGTGTGTTTTCATTATTCTAGGAAGAAAACCGTGACGGGACGAGGAGAAGAAGCATTATTTAAGGTCCATTTGGATAAAAACCTTTTAGCTCTATGTGGTCACGTGGATAAAATGTGAGTCTGTAAATGTGAGAAATGGACACCTTTAGTAGCGTTCTTCCGGTGTGTCACCACGTGCTTGAGTGATTTAAAATTGTTGGGGATGGTGGATCCACGAAGATAGCTTGTTGGACCAGCAGGGGTAGGTCACTGTTTCTGGCTCCCACCAAGCCCATCCCACCACCTCCTTATGTTTTCAGTGCCGAGGATCATGAACCGAGACTCGTTCTACGATCTGAGCTCCTCGGACTCCAGGTCGGGCTCTGATAGAGGCAACGGAGGGGGTCCAGGAGGGGCTGCTGGGATCTGCGGGTTCAGGATCCTGGACGTTCAGAACCTTCGTGATGGTGGAGACGGGACGAACCGGGAACCAGGTACGGTATATAATTATATTTATAATATAGAGGGGTTTATCAGCACATAATATTAATAAACATGGTCCTGGTCACAGCTGTCTGGCCATTTATCATTCATTCTCTTAATCGTCGAATCTGAGTCTAACTTGTCGTGCGCTTCCACCAGAGGTTTGCTCATCATGGAGCACGCATTCCGCAAACAAAATAATAATTAAAAAAATTAATTATATATTTATATATAAATATATAATTGGATGAGGGTGTGTGTGTGTGTGTGTGTGTGTGTGTGTGTGTGTGTGTGTGTGTGTGTGTGTGTGTGTGTGTGTGTGTGTGTGTGTGTGTGTGTGTGTGTGTGTGTGTGTCATGCTTTTTGTGTCTATTAATTACGTACGTATATTAATTAATGATGTACTATTGAAACAAGTGAATCCTCTTGGATTGCGCTGAGGTTCGGGCATGGAATTTCTAGGAGGAAGTATAATTTGTATGCAATGAAAGTACATGTAATATGGGATCGAGTAAGATCGAGTAAGCTTCACCAGTGCGCGTGCGCGAGTTTACGTCACGTCGGCAGCGAGAAGGCGTTCCCCAACACGAACCAATCAGGAACTGCCACGCCCACTTATATGATCTCAGAATTCCTGTGACAGGAATTAGCGTTACACTGGCTGGAAGTCATTCGCTAGAGGCGCTTCCTCAGCGCCAATCACCAGTGCGCGTGCGCGAATTTACGTCACGTCGGCAGCGAGAAGGCGTTCCCCAACACGAACCAATCAGGAACTGCCACGCCCACTTATATGATCTCAGAATTCCTGTGACAGGAATTAGCGTTACACTGGCTGGAAGTCAATCGCTAAAGGCGCTTCCTCAGCGCCAATATACCTTTTAACTCTTCAGACTGCTGAAAACCCCTCGAAATATGAAGGACCCTTTAAGGCCCCAAAGGACGCGAAAGACCCCGAGGACGCGAAAGACCCCGAGGACGCGAAAGACCCCGAGGACGCGAAAGACCCCGAGGACGCGAAAGACCCCGAGGACGCGAAAGACCCCGAGGACGCGAAAGACCCCGAGGACGCGAAAGACCCCGAGGACGCGAAAGACCCCGTAGATCCTTTAATACTCTACTATAACTAGTATAAGTGTGTGTCTGTGTCTTTGTTGGTGTCGTTACTTGTTATCTTCATATGCGGTTTTCAGAACATGTAACGAAGTCCTCTTGGGTCTCGAAGTATCCACCTCCGTTTCAGTAAGGGATCATGATTCGTGGACCAGGTTGTGAAGTTTTCTTTTGTTTTATTCCGAGAGCTCTTTTGAGGATCGTCACCGAGCCCTGGACAGCTTCCAATTGCGGTTTGTTTGTCGTAATAATAACAGGGATGGTTTTAAAGTTTTTATTTTATTTTATCATTCCTGTTGCTCCAATGGTACAATTTTGGCGCTCTTCAGCTTCCCGGATCTTTTCACTTCATTTTTCAGATCTTATTTGATCATTTTCTTGATTTCTGTGTTTGTTAGGCCAAAATCGCTGGGGACTGACAACTCTATTAGTATTAGCAATGTCCTCTTTTCCTTTTTGTACCTCAGTGAGTACTATATCCGGTCACAATGCTTTGTTTTCTATGTTCACGCTTAATGGGATAATTAGGTCATACATGAGCATTACTTCCTTGATTTCAGTGATTGCTTTTGGTTCATGTTTCCACGAGTTTTCTGGAACTGGGATATTGACACTTTTACACACATGTTGGTGGATTACTCTACATACCTTGTTGTGCCTTTGGGTGTACAGCTGCTTTGACTTGAGTTTTTTTTTACATCCTGACAGGAGGTGGCTAGTACTTTTTGTTTCTACCTTGCAGAACCTACACCTGTTCCATTGACTCAGTCCTGCCATTTTATTAAAGACATTGCTGTATAAATGCCCTTGGTCTTGGGCATTTATAATGATTTGTTCTTCATACCCAGTTGAGCTGACGTCTTCTTAGCCATTCCAAAGAGCCTTCTTTGTCGACTCCTAATTTGTCCAACTTATTTTTACTCGCGAAAATTGAAGATTTTTCAAGTATATTTGTTGGTCTTGTGCGTTATTACCTCCACCACCAAAGGTGGATGGAGGTTATGTTTTCACCTCTGTCTGTTTGTCTGTGAACAAAATATCTCAAAAAGTTGTGGACTGATTCGGACGAAATTTGGCAGAGATGTAACGTATGTCACAAGGATGAAACGATTAGATTTTGGTGAAGATCCGGATTCGGATCCGGCTACTAGAATTTTTAAAGTGATTCTTCACCATTGGACACCACTGGGTGTCCGTCTGTCTGTCTGTCGTCTGTAAACATTTCGACGTCTACGCTCTAAAAGTCACAAATATTGACTAAATTTGATGAAACTTGTTATGCAGCATCTTGAAGCCATAAACTAGTTTGGGATTGCATTTGGGCGTGCACGCGGCAGGGTGGCCATATTGAAAAATCAATTTTTGTCATACATTTTTAGCACATATAAACTATATAGTTTGTGGTTCTATTATGCATATTCTAACCATATTGATATAGACCAGTTGAGTTCAGGTTCCCTGGAACCTCTCTAGTTTAAGTGATTCTTCACCATTGGGAGATAGGGCCAAAAACAATACATAAGCAGGATATCTCAAAAAGTTATGGACGGATTTGGACGAAACTTGGTGGACAGATTGTGTGTGACCAGGAATAATCGATTCGATTTTGGTGAAGATCTGAATGTGGATTCGGACATGAGAATTGTTTAATTTTTTTAAAGTGATTCTTCACCATTGAGTGTTATGCCAACCAGGCGGAGGTATGCTCTCTAATGAGTGTCGTTCTAGTTCTGTATGTCTGTCTGTATGTCTGTATGTTAGTCGCCTATAGGCCACAATTTTAAACCGATCTTCATGAAACTTCACCAAATGGTAGAGTTGGTCATAAGCAAGAAGCCGATTGTTTTTGGGGTCAAAATGTCAATAGGTCATCAACTTTGTAAAATTTCTAAAATCCTCAATTTTCATCTGATTGACTTGAAATTTTAAGAGTATTTGCATATCTGGACACTGAATTCAACCGCGTACTATTTTTGAGGTCAATATATGCCAAAAAGGTCAACATAAGCCAAATTTCTAAAATCCTCAACTTTTATCTGATTAACTTGACATTTGAAGAGGACTTGCATATCTGGTCACTGAATTTAACCCCAACTATTTTTGAGGTCAACATAGGCCAAAAGGTCAGCATAGGCCAAATTTCTAAAACCCTAAATTTTCATCCCATTAACTTGAAATTTTAAGAGGATTTGCATACTAGGTCACTGAATTCAACCACAAATTGTTTTTGAGGTCATCATAGGCTAACAACTTATTTTAGGGATTTCGCAAGTATCGTGCTATGCACGACATATTTCTTTTTTTTTCTTCTTTTTAAAAATATCTTCTTGCTCTTTTATCGTTTTCCCAGTTGTCGGTGTATATCTGTTCATATTTCGTTTTAGATTTTTCTTCCTTTTTTGCAATTTTTGGGGCTGTACTCGTTATTTCAGTTTATTGTGTGACATCTTCCATTTGCACCTGTCTTTTGCAATTTTTTGCTAGGTGTGTTAGGGATACCTTATCTGGTTTGTTGTCTCCGTCTTTGCTTTCAAATTGGATTCGGTAGTCTGTTGCACCTTTTACGTATTCGGCCAATCCTACAGTTGTCATTCTGTGTACTTGGTTGAGTTCCATCAGGCAGCTACCTCCTCCTCATCTCGGCAGGTACATTCTCAGGATGCATTGATTTTTGTAGAACATTTTGTGAATAGTGAGGAGTTTCCTTGTTTTGATATCCAGTTTATTGATTTCTTATTGTGACCGGTTTATTATTCCACAGCTGTCCAGGAATACTGGTATTGTGAGTTGGTTTATGGCTTTGATTTTGTTCCTTAGAGAGAGGCATGTTTTTAGGATCAGCCTCGTTCTACACAGTTATTCCTTGGTAATTGTTTTGCGCATTTGATTGTGTGTGTGTGTGTGTGTGTGTGTGTGTGTGTGTGTGTGTGTGTGTGTGTGTGTGTGTGTGTGTGTGTGTGTGTGTGTGTGTGTGTGTGTGTGTGTGTGTGTTCAATTGGGAAATTCTTCTAGACCTAGAGCATTCGGATATGAGTACGATTCACCACAATGATCGGCATGACCTGCTGAGTTGATTCGGCTAATTAACTACAAAGAGATCGGAAGAATTCCCATGTTTTAAACGCACGCCATGTTAAGGTCTATCGAGCAGCTTAATAGGTCCTTCCGTGGCATGGCATTCTCATTACAAAATAAACAAGAAAGAGCAATGAGAGATTGCAGACCCTCGCCAGGACATGTTTTTAGTGGTTATTAAGGCTTTTGTGTTAAAGCAAATATGGCGACCGAACCACGTGACCGATGACGTCGTCAATTTTTTTTTCTCGGCCAATTTATCCATAGATAACGCTCAAGAAATTTCATCTTGATCGGATGCAGTTTTGTACTTTTCGAATTATGATGACATAATGGAGGGACCTATGATGTCATCATTAGCATATGTTATTCCCCATGGAGAGTTCTTTACAATGAGCCATGTCTCAATTTTTTCTATGCAGCGCATTCGGAGATATTGAGGTGCAACGTTTTTCAGTTTTTCCAAGATAGCGCCCGTACCACGTGATATATGACGTCATAATTATTATTTAAAAATTATACAGGCGGAGTTGCACCTATGGTGAAAATTTCCTGTCAATCGGACCAACGGCTGCAATTGAAATCATATTTATTCTGTGTGGACAAACACAAATAAACGGACTCAAATGCAATACCCTCTCCTCTGGCGAAGGTAATAACAAAAATAATGATAACATTGCAACAAAGCACATATATTAATTTAATACTAATAATATTACCAACAATAATAATAGTCGTATCATTTGGCAATAATAATTAACAAAACGTATTATCCCCACCCTGACCCAAACACATCTGGGCTTGGTGAAAGGTAAGCTTATGCTCAAGCCGTAAACAGGCAGGTATGCTACAAGGCCGCAAAGACCAATGAAAATTTGATCCAGCAGACCAAGGGGCCACTAGTATATGTATATGTATATGTATATATATATATTTATATATATGATTTATCTTTTCAGTAGCAGATATATATATATACATGAATGTCAGTTCTCGAGAGTTGCCACTTCTGGAAGCTTTTGATGTTAATTTGAATGGTAACTATATAATATGTCGGCGTTTCCCTTCCATGTGTTTTAAGCACACAATTCCATGTTTTTGCTCATTGTGTTGTGTTAGTAAGTACAGTACATCCATGATCCTTTCCTCACATAGGTAACCCCCACCCTCCTCCCTCAAAATAAATTGTTTTCATCTCTTCCTTCAATTTTTCTTGCCATTGTGCGAATGAGAATTACCTTTTGTTTGTGGGTACAGTTCGCGTCATGGTAAGTAATTGTTATTACCTCCGTTACCAAAGGTGGGTGATGGTTATTTTTTTTTCTCACCTGTTTGTTTGTCTGTGAACACGACATCTCAAAAGGTTATTGTTGGATTCGGACGAAATGTGGTGGACAGGTTGTGTATGTGTGTGTGACAAGGCCGAAATTATTATATTTTGGTTAAGGGCCGGGTTCAGGTCCAGCCTATCACTGGGATAGAAAATGTAAACTGTTCAGCCTGGCGGAGATATGTGCTCTACCGAGTGCTGCTCCAGTTTGTCAATGTTTTTCTGAGCTTTGTTTAAAACAGGTTTTGTTTCTCTGCAGATCCTATAGTGGTGGTGAAGGTGGAACCTGAAGATGCAGACGGTTTTCCCGCAGAAGGTGAGAATCCATAATAACATTGTACAAGTTGAAGATAACGAAGCTGGATGATGGGAATGGCGGGATCGGTTGTGTTGACTTTGGTTTTGTTCTTTACTCGTGTTGCAGATTTCGAGGTGTAATTTCTTAATCATTTTCCCCTTTCTTTGTGGAGATTAGTGACTTAGTATTGGAAGGTCCTGTGGTGGTGAAGTGTTGGGCTAGCCTGGTGTTGGGCTAGCGGCTAGGGTGCCAGCTTAGGATCCCAGGATCCTGGGTTCGAATCCCGGTCGATCGCTGAATTAACGCCAGGGGGGTTGACTCAGCCTGTCATCCTTCCGAGGTCAGCAAATTGAGTACCAGTTCACTGGTAATTCCCTACTTGTCGTAAAAAGCGACAAAAAGGGTTGGCGGCAGGAAGGGCATCCGGCCGTAAAACATTGCTTCAAAAAGGGGACCAAAAAACAACAACAACCACGGTCCCCGAAAAAGACCAACCCCCGCTTTGCGGGGGAAAAATGGCCTCTAAAGGTGTTTTTTTATTTATTTATTGGAAGGTCCTGTATATGGTACACCCTGCCACCCTCCCCCCTCCCAACGCACCACAAAAAAACCAAAGGATAACATGAAGTTACAAATGGAAAGAATATAAGTTAAAGGTGTCCCTCGTAGTGGTGCGATGAGTTGTTTTATGTTTTAAGACTTGATTTGTGTTGTTCCAGACCTTAATGGGGATGTGAAGGTGAAAACTGAACCATTGGATAATAATTGTTCTTCACAAGGTAAGTGCAGAACTACATTTCAATTGCTTCATTAAAGTGCACTTATTTATTTATTTTTTATTACCGCGATACCTTAAGAACGCCTGAAGGTATTTAAATCGAATTTGGTGCAAGTATGTATAATGATGCAACGATGAACCCTGACAATTACAAAAAAGGGAACCATGACAATAACAATTACATATGGGCAGGGTGCAGCCCGAAGTACCCCGTGGGGGGCCCCACTCCCTCTCGTCAAAACTCAAGGTGGGGAACCCGATCGAAGCAAGGGTGTAAATCGCTCCATTTATGAGGACGAAACGTCTGATGCTCGACGTGGAGATCGGTTTCTGAGGTTTGGGACATGGGATGTAGGGACAATGACAGGGAGATCAGGAGAAGTGGTGGAAGTATTGGTCAGAAGAAGAGTGGACATATGTTGTGTGCAGCAGACGAGATGGAAAGGAAGTGGTGTGAGAATGGTGAAAGGTAGGCAGGGACAGAAAAACAAGTTTGTGTGGCAAGGGTGCCCAGAAAGCATGAATGGTGTTGGTGTCCTGTTTTCTGAGGAGTTTGTAGACAGTGTGGTGAGTGTGACTAGAGTGAGTGAAAGGTTGATGATGGTGGAAATGATGATTGGAAAGCTCTTGGTGAACGTCATCTCGGGATATGCTCCGCAGGTCGGTCCGAGCGATGAAGAGAAGGACAAGTTCTGCTGTGCAATAGAGAAGCTGATGGAAAACGTGAAAGATGAGGAAGTTGTTGTGGTCGGAGGAGACCTAAATGGACATGTGGGAAGGAGTATGGATTGTTTTGAGGGAGTTCATGGGGGTTACGGATATGGTGTGAGAAATGGAGAAGGTGAAAGGATTTTGGAGTTTGCTGATGGAGCTGATTTGTTGATTTGCAATACTCAGTTCCAGAAAGAGGATAATAAGCTTGTTACATACACGTCAGGTGGGTCGATGACAACCGTTGACTACCTGATGGTGCATCGGCAAGAAAGGGGGCACCTCCGGGACACAAAGGTGATCCCGGGGGAGGAGGCTGTTTCACAGCACCACTTGGTTGTCTGCGACATAAGGGTGAACGGTGCGAGGAGAGCTCGGCGGGTGAAGTACCAACCGAGAATGAAGGTGTGGAGGTTGAAAGAGGTGATGGTGAGGGAGGCATTAAAAGAGAGGCTGAGTATGGTAGAGGATGATGTGGTTGAGCTTGAAAGTGGTTCGATGTCAATGAAAGATAGTCTGTTGGGAGCCGTTGGTGAGGTATGTGGATGGACAAAAGGACCACCGAGGCACTCGGAAACATGGTGGTGGGATGATGAAGTTGGAAAGAGGATTGACAAGAAGAGGAAGAAGTTCAAGGAGTGGCAGAAGGCGAAGAATACGGGGGCAGAAAAGGCAGAGCATGAAAGTTATAAGGCAGCCACGAAGGCTGCAAAGAAAGGTAGCAAAGGCACAGGAGGCATCGAGGAAAATGTTCGGAGAACGCTTGGGTTCGGAAGAGGGTCAGAGCGCGGTATTCAGGATTGCAAAGCAGATAGCGAAAGAGGTGTGATGTGATGTGATGGGGGTGAGTTGCTTGAAGGATGAAGTGGGACAAATCGATGTGGACCCAGATGGAATTAAAGGAAGATGGAAAAGATATATGGAAATGCTGTTGAATACAGAGAATGAATGGGATGGCAACATAGAGAGTAACCCAGTTTTAGGACCGGCAGAGAAGATAACTGAGAAGGAAGTTGAGGAAGCAATAAAATCAATGAAGAGTAGAAAAGCGGGAGGGCCGACGGGATTTCTGGGAGATATGTTGGAGGCAGCGGGAAGTTCGGGTGTGAAGAGAATGGCAGAGATCTGTAATCTGGTGGTCAAAAAAGGCCGCATTCCAGTGGATTCGGAACTGAGTATCCGTGATCCTCTGGACTGTCGCTCATGTCGAGCGATAAAGTTATTGGAACATGGAATAAAGGTATTGGAAAGGGTGTTGGAGAGGAGAATAAGGAAGAAAGTGAAGATTGATGACCTGCAGTTTGGATTTATGCCAGGAAGAGGAACGACAGACGTGCTTTTTATTGTAAGGCAGTTGCAGGAGAAGTACATGGAGAAGAGGAAGAAGTTGTTTCTTGGGTTTGTTGATCTGGAGAAAGCATTCGAAAGGGAGTGTTACACGAAGTAGTGACATGGGCATTGAGGAAGTTAGGAGTGGAGGAATGGTTGATCAGAGTAGTGATGGCAATACACAAAAGAGCACGCACAGCTGTAAGTCCACTACTATTTGTAGCTGTGATGGAGGTGCTGGCTCGGAATGTAAAAGAGGGTTTCCCATGGGAGTTGTTGTATGCAGATGATCTGGTGTTGATTGCGGAAAGTATGGATGGACTGAAGGAGAAGATGAACAAGTGGAAGGAATGTCTGGAGACAAAAGGTCGGAAGGTGAATATCGGAAAAACGAAGGTGATGGCAAGTGGTAAAGCATGTGGTGAGGTGGAAAGAACTGGGAAGTGGCCGTGTGCCACACGGAGGTGCAGGAAGGGTGTCAGAGTAAACTCCATTCAATGTACAACGTGCGCCGAGTGGGTTCATCAAAAATGTAGTGGTTTGAGAGGGTCATTAACCAGTGTGGCAGCTTCATTCAAGTGTAAAGTGTTCACAGAGGGAGCTGCAGATGGAGGAAATGTTGAGTTGGATCTTGTAGACGGCGTGAAGCTGGAAGGTGTGAAAACATTTTGTTACCGAGGAGACATGCTGAATGGAGAAGGTGGATCAGACTCGGCAACGGTTTCTCAAGTGAGATGTGCATGGAAGAAGTTTCGGGAACTGAGTGGCGTGCTGACGAGGAGGGGAGTGTCGTTGAAGCTGAAGGGAAAGGTGTATGCTGCATGTGTGAGAAGTGTTATGATTTATGGGAGCGAGACATGGGTAATGAACGTAGAGCAGCAAAGAAGGCTGGAAGGGTGGAAATGTGAATGGTTCGGTGGATGTGCGGAGTATCGTTGAGAGAGAGGAAGACAAATGATGAATTGTGAAAGATAATGGGAATAGAGCCTGTGATGGATGCTGTGAAGAAAAACAGGTTGAGATGGTTTGGTCATGTGTTGAGGAAGGATAAAAGTGACTGGTTGAGAAGAATCCCACTCCTCCCTCCCTATCCTCCCAAATCTCAATCCCACTCCTCCTTCCAGGTCTTTAAAACAGCTGTTCACCACCATCTCTTATCTTCCCCCATCCAAAACCTTGATCTTTTCTTCCCCCGCTAATTTCACCCCAAGTCCATTAAATACCAACTTCTGTCCTGGAAGTCCTTGGTGTCCTTGTGTTTTATACTTCTCCCACCCCCCCCCCCCCTTCCCCACACCTCTTCCCCCCAAGCCCTCTCCCTCCCACACATCTCCCGATGTCCCTGCTCTCAAATGTTGTGTTTGTGTGCTTCCCCTTCTCTCCCCATCTTGTCTACCGCTCCCTCTTTTTATATATTTTGTTTGTCTGTTTGATTTGTTTGTGAAATAAATGTTAGCTCTTTCACGAGCCTCGATTCAGTATACAAAAAAAAAAAAAATGGAAATGAATGTAGAAGGAAGTAGAGGATGGGGAAGACTGAGAAAGACTTGGCTAAAGATGGTGTAGTGTAAGAAGAAATGCGGGCAAGGGGGTTAACAAGGGGAGATGCAGAAAATAGGGCAAAATGGAGAATATTGTCACGGGGCCCACAAGGCTAACCTCTGCTCGAGCAGGGAAAATGGCCTTAAAATGCCTGTTGTTGTTGTTGTTGTTGTTGTTGATGGACGATGCGATGGACCGAGTGTTTGCGAGTTCGAATAGGTTTGGGAAAGAAACTTAAAATGTTATTAAAAACTTTAAAAGGCAAAAGCAAATTAGTTCAATTAGAAGGTTTTGGAAATGGAAAGGATAAAGAATGAATGGAGGAACAATGTAACAGGCAGAATGACTTTGTGATTGTTTTTATTTATTTTATTCAATTTCTTTTCAAGTTAAATATTTATTTATTCGTTTTATAATTTTTTGGAAGTGAAAAGTGAGACACAAAAGAGGAAGTTTAGAAGTGTGAAAGGAGAACACTTAGGATACAATAGCCAAATGAGGCACATATTTGAGAATGTGCATGCTCACTTGCTGAAGCCTCAAGCGGTAGGCCAGATTTTAACTCACAAGGATGTAACTTTGATCATACACCTCGACAAGGTACGGTTAAGACACATAAATTGGAAGAAAGCACATTCAATAACACGAGGAATAATCAACAGTAGAAATGCACAATCGATCCAATCCGGGAAAACCAGATCCCTGTTTAGTTGAACAATTTGTGGGGGCGTCACGACTGTTGCACGTATGAATTCACTAAAATACGTTGTGATTTGCGCAGCGAAATTAGTTCCTGAATGGCAGAATTCAAAATCCTTGCATTCGGCAGTTCTCCGTGAACATCAGCCCTGGCCAGCCGGTTCGTGAAAACATGGCCTAATCATACACGCACTCATACATACGAGCTGCCGACATCGATCCATATATCGCACGGGACGTTATGTGATCATTGAAATTGTTCAGACTTTAAAAGTACAAAAGGTAACCAAGTGACCTTTTCAATTTGTTCCAGATTTTAATGGAGACGTGAAGGTGAAAACTGAACTTGTGGATCATCATTCTTCACAAGGTAAGTGCATAACTACATCGTAATTGTTTGTTCAAGGTGTAAATTTGTTCTGAAGGTAAACAATATTCACCTATTTGTAGGTACACCTTGTCGAAAGTAAATTTCCTCGAGGCGTCGTGGCACAATTTCATATGCACACGTAAGAAGTGCACACACCTGACAGAAAAGCTCGGAGGATGTGTACTCACATTTGAAGTGTCTATCCTAAGTATTTCTCCACATTAATTCAAGACCTCATTTGAAACTCGTTGAAACGTTTCATTGAGTATTTCATATTTCATATGTCGAGTTTCATATTCAAGCTTCATTTTCCAAGATAAAGCACAATAGTTGATGGGAAAAAGTTTACGAGTCGATTTGTTTGAATCAGAAAAATATGCACCTTTTTATGATGATTCTTCTTCAATCAACATTTTTCTTTCTCATTTCCAAATTATTGTTGCAGAGAGCCCGATGAATGGTGAAAACTGGTCTTCTATCTACAACAAAGTCGCTCTGAAACGACCACAAAAGGAGAAGCACCACCAAGAATCTTGTGCTGAGCAGAACAAATGTAGTTTCTGTCTTTTTACCTGCGAAGACAAAAGCAAATTAGAACAGCATTTGAAGAATCATTTTACCAAACGACTGTTTAACTGCCATTTTTGCGAAAAGGTCTTCGATAAAATGTCTAATTTGAAAAAACACGAGGAAAATCACACGAATGAAAAGCCCATCCAATGCCCTGTTTGCAAAAAGTCGTTTGTGAATTTGTTTCATCTGGAAAGACATAATGTTATGCACAGAGTTGAAAAGGCAAACGAGGGTACTTACTCCTGGAAGGATACGGACAACTCCCCCCTGGATGTGGTGTGGAGGCAGCTGTGGCTAGGTGCTGTGCAGGATTTTATGGGCTTCCCAGAAATGGTGAATGAAGGATTGGCACAACCTGCAAGAAGTATCCCTGGAGGCTTCGAGAGCATGAATCGTGACGACGTGCCAGAACACTTGCTGGAGCATCGCCACAAATCGACCAATGAAGAACCGATGGAGTTCGCCATAGTAACGAGGGACGCGAAGGAAGCAGAGGATGAATCCGAATCAGAAGGTGGCCCGAGCATGACCAAAGAGGATGTGAGAAAACTTTACAAGCTGCTGAGGGAAATCAAACATCATGTGGAAACCACAGATGCCAACCTGTCCCGTGCTAACGAGGCCTCCATCACATTTGATGTGGTGGATAACTTGTACCACGACTTGTTTTTGGCCACACAGAAGCATAAAAGAATCACCGAATTCTTCAGGTCTCCAAACACTTCTGCCTTCACCGATGAACCTTCCTCGCCCACTGAATCACTGACCCACCTTCATCACACCACCTCTGAAATCTTTTTGAACAATTCTTTCCATTAAAACATTTATTTTTCATCCAAAACCTAATTCATGACTTTATTTCTTACCTAATCATCTAAAGTGTGCATTTTGGAGTTATTGCTGTTAATAGTGCCGATCAACCTAAAAATTACTGGATGAGTTTTATGGGGCAGTCTATCATTTAAAGGCTTTGTTTCATTTCGTTATTTTTGTTTGCCTTGTTCTTGGAAATGGCTGAAGGTCCAAATGAGGTGTTGCATAGTAGACGCAAAGTGGGGAGATTAAAATTTGTGTACCTAATAATGTATGGATCAACACAGTGTGCACGAGTCATGAATGTAAATTTGCAACAACAAAAACAAACACTTATTGGTAAAGAAATGTTGAGAGGAAAGCGATTTGTTCTGAGGCCTGTTGCGGAGAGTGTGGCAAAGGGAGTGATTTTTGTTTTTCTTGAGAATTATTTCAAGAAGAGGAGAACGAGATGACGTTTGCTCCTGGAACTTGGGGGGAGGAGGATAAGGAGACCTCGCTTCCCCTCTTTGAGGATGATGACCGATCCGATGGTAAGTACAACATGGAATGCAATATCAAATGTCACACTTTTTTTTGGAAACAAAGTCGAGGCTCATGGAGGAGCGAGACCATAGAACGGATCAGGACATGACAGGACAAAAAGAACAGTAGAAAGAAAGGGGGAAACACACCAACAGTGGGGTTGAGGGTCAAACTAGACAGACTTAGATAAATAAGGGGAATGCAGGAAGAATGATTGGTAGGGGAGGACGCATGCGTGGACACTGACAAGTGACTTTTATGACATTTAATATATTGATGCATTAAAATGACTTTTATGAAACTATTGCTGTTGCAGTTTTATATGGAGTGCTGTGAAGTGTATATTTTTATATTAAATTTCTACTTTCCGTTTTATTTAAAAGATTCAATTTCGATAAAGCTGAGTATGATGAAGAAAGGACCAAATCTGCAAATGCCACAACAGTGTCTATACCAAAGGCACCGTTATATACCGTACCACCTTCACTGACTACATCGAAAACCCATCAATAAGGTCTAATCGTATCATTGGGTGATCCGAATCGATGATGATAGAAGAAGCAGCAAAGTTCAAAATCTTGCAATACTTTTGTCTTTTTGAACTCCACAAACGATGAGAGGGAACGAGACAATCTGATGACTACACCAACATCATCCTCACCTTCCAGCAGTGTAGCTACTAGAAGAGTCCATTGCAAGAGATAGTTACTTCCACAAAGATTTCACTGGGTAGGTAAAATGTTTATTAGTCTCGCCCTGAAGGGGTTGCGAGATTATTTCAACGTGTGTGTGTGCGTGCGTGCGTGCGTGCGCACTTGTCCACGTCTATCTATTTTCACTTAAAAACGGTTTTTTCTCTGCAACCGCTTGTCCAATCGGTGTGAAACTTTAAACATAGGACACCCCATCTGTATATATAAAACAGTTTGTGTGTGTGTGTGTAATGTTACCGGTATACTCATAAACGGAGAGGCTCACGTACTTGATATTTGGCACAAACATGGCCATTGAGCCTGGGAAGAACATGGTCGGCCTAAAAATTTATTTCATAATATTTTTAAACCATATTTTTACCTCAGCGCATTTCAGCGAGGCATATTATGACCGGAATGGCAGAGCAGCGCGCTGATTCGCTCAGAGCGATCACGTGATGTTCCTTGCCGCCATTAACTCAGTTACGCGTTCGCACGTATTTCAGAGCGAAAAGCGATTCCGTTTTTTCACATTTCAGCGAGGAATATTGCCATTCCCACACCACATAGGTTTTTTTCCCTTTCATCTTTAGATCCATATTTTTTGCCATAACGTAGCGCATTATGGCTCTCTCGAGCTCGAGTTAGCCAATCACCTGGGAGCATGAGGCCACGTTGGCCACGACACGACGCAGAGTTGCAATCGATCGCTCAGAGCGATCACGTGATGTTCCTTGCCGCGCGATTGCGTTTTTTCACATTTCAGCGAGGAACATTGCCATTCACATCACATAGGTTTTTTTTTTCTTTCATCTTTAGATCCATATTTTTTTTCAGCAAGGAATATTATACACGGAATCTGAATCGGTGGCAGAGCAGCACGCTGATTCGACGATTCGCGTGCCCTCCCCCCCTCTCCTCCCCTCCCCCCTCACGTTTATACACGGAATGCCCGGTACTTCCCCCCCCTCTTCTCCCCTCCCCTCCCCCCCCCCCGTTCCCCTCCCCTTCCCCGCCCGGCAATGCCAGGTACTCCCCCCCCCTCTTCTCCCCTCCCCCCCCCCGTTCCCCTCCCCTCCTCTTCCCCCTCCCCCTCCCCCACCTCCTCCCTCCCCCTCCCCTCCCTCACGTTTATACACGGAATGCCGGGTACTTCCCCCCCCCTCTTCTCCCCTCCCCCCCTCTCCTCCCCTCCCCCGTTCCCCTCCTCTTCCCCGCCCGGCATTGCCGGGTACTTCCCCACCCGTTCCCCTCCCCTCCTCTTCCCCCTCCCCTCCACCCTCCCCTCCCCTCCCCCCTCACCCTTCCCCTCTCCCTCCTCCTCCCCCCTCCCCTCCCCTTCCCCCACCCTCCCACCCCCCATCATCCTCCCCCCTCGCCTCCCTCCCCCCTTCTCCTCCCCTCCCCCCTTCTCCTCCCCTCCCCCCTCTTCTCCCCTCCCCCTCCCCTTCCCCCTCCCCTTCCCTCCCCCTCCCCCTCCCCCTCCCTCCCCCCTTCTCCTCCCCTCCCCCCTCTTCTCTCCTCCCCTCCCCTTCCCCCTCCTCCCCTCCCCCCCGTTCCCCTCCCCTCCCCCGCCCGGCAATGCCAGGTACTTCTGCTAGTAGAGAATATTGTATAGCTAACTCTGTCGAAGGTCACATGGTATGGCAGCCATATTGGATTAAAGGAAAGCATTTGGACATTTTCTCTGAAACCGCTCAACGGTTTCTGTATTCTACCGACTCCTATCCGGCCTTGCTCCCCCAGCTCTGTTTGTGCTCTGTCCCCCAAATATTCCTACAGGTCGCACAAGATCTGCCAGCAACCCTCTTCTAGTGAAATTGACAAAATCAAGACTCTGCTCACCTTCACTCCTCTTTTGTCCCACCTCTGAAACAAACTCCCCCACTCTCTTCAATCCTACTCCTCCCTCCAGGTGTTTAAAACAGCTGTTCACCACCATCTCTTATCTTCCCCCATCCAAAACCTTGATCTTTTCTACCCCCGTTAATTCACCCCAGATCCACTTTTTTGAAATATCAACTTATTTCCTGGAAGTCCTTGCAGTGTCAATGTGTTTTATATTTCTCCCACCCCCCCCCCCCCCTCCCTTCCCACGCCTCCTAACCCCCAAGCCCTCTCCCTCCCACAGATCTCCCGATGTCCCTGCTCTCAAATGTTGTACTTATGTGCTTCCGCCCTCTCTCTCTCCCCATCTTGTCTCCCGCTCCCTTTATTTTGTCTTGTGTCCGTTTGTTTTTGTTTGTCATTAATGTTAGCTCTTACACGAGCCTCGATCTTGTATCCAAAAAAAAGAAAGAAAAAAACAGGGTCAGGGTGGGGAGGGGCTCACAACCAATCGGGAGTTGTAGTCGGATGACCACGCCCAAAAGACAGTAACCACGCGCCAAGTCACATAAGTCATTGTGGCCGGGGTTCTGAACCGTCATAAATGGGCCGTTTAAACATATGTCGCAGAAACGTGATTCGTGGCACAATGTTGATATTAATAGAGAACGAAGTATCTATTTACAAGTTAAACACTTCACTGAAACTAGAATGGTACTCGGAGCGCAAAGTCGCACCTCGTACGTTCATTCTGTACAAAAGTACCATCGTTGACTGAACACGTTACCATTGAACACGCCCATACACTCTTATCATCCATGCACTCTATTATGTCAGTTTCTTTGCATGAGTTATGAGCGTCATAAATTTAATTCTTCACTCACATCAGGTCATAGACCAGATATATGAAGTTTCAGATGAAGACTTCAATTCAACCAATTATGGCTGGAATACCACTTCACCAATGACATCACAATGAGCACTGTTTTTTTCCATGGAGAGTTTTTCCATATGCCAAGTTTCAATTTTTTCAGTTTTTTTTTTTTTGTGTGTGTACAAGATCGAGGCTCGTGTAAGAGCTGACATTGATCACAAAAAGACAGACTGACACAAAAAACATGATAATGGGAGCAGCAGAACAAGATGGAGAGCAGGGACATCGGGAGATCTGTGGGAGGGAGAGGGCTTGGGGGGGAGGAGGCGTGGGAAGGGGAGGGGGGTGGGAGAGGTATAAAACATATGGACACTGCAAGGACTTCCAAGAAAGAAGTTGGAATTTCGAAAAAGTGGATCTGGGGTGAATTAGCGGGGGTAGAAAAGATCAAGGTTTTGGATGGGGGAAGATAAGAGATGGTGGTGAACAGCTGTTTTAAAGACCTGGAGGGAGGTTGTTTTTTTTTGGGATACTGAATCGAGGCTCGTGAAAGAGCTGACATTTACTTCACAAACAAATCAACCAGACAAACAAAATATATAAAAAGAGGGAGCGGAAGACAAGAGAATGGGAAGCACACAAACACTTGAGAGCACACAACATTTAAGAGCAGGGAGATGTGTGGGAGGGAGAGGGCTTGGGGGGAGGAGGCGTGGGAAGGGGGGGGGGGGGTGGGAGAAGTATAAAACACAAGGACACCAAGGACTTGCAGGACAGAAGTTGGTATTTCAAAAAGTGGAATTGGGGTGAAATTATCAGGGATAGAAAAGATCAAGGTTTTGGATGGGGGAAGATAAGAGATGGTGGTGAACAGCTGTTTTAAAGGCCTGGAGGGTGGAGTGGGATTGAAGAGAGTGAGGGAGTTTGTTCCAGAGGCGGGAGAAAAGAGGAGTGAAGGTGAGCAGAGAGTCTTGATTTTGGCAGTTTAACCATAAGAGGGTTGCAGGCAGATCTTGTGCGACCTGTAGGAATATTTGCAGGACAGAGCCCAGAGATAGCTGGGGGGGCAAGGCCAGAGAGGAGTCGGTAGAAGACGGAAAGACCACCAACCTGCCTGCGGTGAGTGAGTGAGAGGCCCTTGGAGTTAGCTTCATCGCGGGAGATTCCAATGATTCTGAATGCTTTGCTTTCAACAGCGCGAAGACGAGCTAGGTGTGAGGCAGGAGCACCAGCCCAGAGGGGAGAGCAGTATTCCATTGAGCTGTGGATGAAAGCCTTGTACGTGGTGAGGAGCTCAGGTGTGCCAAGGAAGGACTTCGCACGACGGAGGATGCCCAGTCGGCGACTGGCTTTGGAGGCCAGATTTGAAATGTGGTTTTCCCAGGAAAGATCATGGCAGATAGTGAGACCCAAAAGTTTGAGTGACAGAACTTCTTGGAGAGGATTATTCAGAAAGTAGATGTGAGGGTTGTCCAGTCGGTCTTTTCGGAGAGACATCTTAAGAGTGTGAGATTTGTCAGGATTGAAAGACATGTTCCACTTGTTTGCCCAGTCTGTTATTTTGTCCAGGTCTGCAGAGAGTGAGGAGGCTGCAGACTGCCGATCTGAGGGATGAAGAATGGAGCGACAGAGAGTGGAGTCATCAGCAAAGAGATAGAGAGGATTTTCAAGAGAGTCGGAGAGATCATTGATGAAGACCAGAAAAAGCACAGGGCCCAGAACACTGCCTTGGGGAACTCCAGCCTGAACAGGAAGAGGAGATGAGAGAAACCCATTCAGGGCCACACGTTGACTACGACTAGAGAGGAAGTCCGCCAGCCATGCGTGGAGATTTCCATGGATACCAACAGAGGAGAGTTTGGTGAGCAGAGCGGGGTGCCAGACCGTATCGAAGGCACGTGATATGTCAAGGGAGACAGCTCTAATTTCCTGTTTGGCATTGAGGACCTCCATCCATTGCTGAGAAAGCAGTAGCAGCATGTCCAGAGTAGAGTGACCATGTCTGAAACCAAATTGATGATCAGATATCAAGCCATTGGAGAAGAGGAAAGATTTCATATCTGAAGCAATGATGGATTCCATGACTTTACTGATAATTGAGAGAAGGCTGATTGGTCTGTAGTTGCTGGGATCTGTTTTTGCACCTTTTTTGTGCAAAGCGGTGATGTTGGCAGATTTCCATGTTGGCAGATGACCTTGAGCAAAAGAGAGTGTGAAGAGAACAGAGAGAGGGAGTGAAAGAGCGGAAGAACAAGATTTTAGGACCCGTGGGCTGATGCCGTCAGGTCCAGTTGCAGAATCAGAGTCGAGGGTTGACAGAAATTTTTCCACCTTGTCAGGAGGAAAGGACACAGAGTCCAGGAGCAGCTGGGTACGACTGGGTACGGTGGGTACAGAGAGGGATGGGTTTGGGACAGTGGGATTGAAGAGAGTGGGGGAGTTTGTTCCAGAGGCGGGAGAAAAGAGGAATGAAGGAGTGAAGGTGAGCAGATAGTCTTTATTTTGGCAGTTTAACCATAAGAGGGTTGCTGGCAGATCTTGTGCGACCTGAAGGAATATTTGGGGGACAGAGCACAGAGAGCTGGGGGAGCAAGGCCGGAGAGGAGTCGGGAGAAGACAGGAGGACCACCAACCTGCCTGCGGTGAGTGAGTGAAAGGCCCTCGGAGTTAGCTTCATCATGGGAGATTCCAATGATTCTGCGACCATGCGACACGATTATACCGTCGAGACTAATGAAACACCTGTACAACGCAGGGTCAGGACCGATGTTTGTACAGGGGGCACCAACAAACTGGAGGCGAGAGGAACATGCAGGTACCTGGAATAGAGACGAAGGGCTCACGGTTTCAGGAGGAAGATTACCCGAAGTGCAAACAGACAAGGAATATGGATAAAAGAGGGCTGCTTGTTGTGCGGATGGACATGATCTGTGATGAGGTGCGCCTGTTCCAGGAGCGCACAATATTGTACAAACCTTGGGTGCACGCTTGCTATGGAGAAGTGAAAGATGCAATTACTTCATTCAACCATGTAAAAGTTTTATTACAACAAAACTTCAAGGCCATTTCTAGAAAATGAATAAATTAATTATAAACACATACAGTTTTAAGTTACATTAATTAAGTGAATTTATCAGCATATGTACAGCATGGACATGACATGACAAGCCAAGATAACAAAAACCTCATGAGGTGGATAACCATAAGTGTGAACATTTTAAACAATTATTATAATTACAATTCTATTAGTTTTTAAAATTAAATATATAAAGTACGTTTGGAAAATTTGTATAAATTATATGTATTAAAATAATACGTTTGGAAAAAGGTTAAAAACTTTCAAATAAAGAATGCAAAGGAAATAAAATAGAAAACAGCAATTCATCCAATTTGTAATAAATCCTGCAGTTGTCTTTTCCTGAATACAAATGCAATTTGTTAGCCAATTATTGCCTCGATGTTGCACAACAATAACGGGACTCGAAAAGAGGAATAAGAAGGGACTTTTGAACCGGTGTCGGAGAACGAATTGAATTTGCGCAAGAGGTTCGCAGAGCAGTTGATATTAACAGCAGATGAATTCTTAGGCCAGGGCAGGCAGGATAACCTCGAGGTAAGCACACTCGCCTGAGCCATCTCGCCTGGCTTTGAAACTCGACCCGGCTGCACACCATATTCCTGGTGTTTCGCACGCAGGGTGAGGCATTGACGTGTGTGGCATCCCAGATTGAGATTCTAACCCAGGCGACATGGCTCGGAGGCGAGTGTGCTTACCGGGAGGTTATCCAGCCAGGCAGTGTGAGGCATTACTGTATGCCGTCCCTCGGATGGATGATAAAGCAGGCGTCCCGGCTGTCAGAATTGGTCGGTGGACGTTAAGAAATCCCAACGTGTCCCATCGCCTAAGAATGGGAGAGCTATGACTCCACCACCCCCCAACCCCCCATGGCACCCAGACAAAATAATATGGCTGAAATCTTGGTTTTTTTGGTGGCCAGAAGACATGAGGCCTGTCGACTTCTGCTGATTTGCCCAGGTTTGTTGCGTCCCAGGTTTGTCCCAGGTTTGTTGCGTCAGATTTCCATTGGTTTTGTTTGTGTCGAGTATTATTCATGATGAGGGACCCCAAGAAAAATCATATGTCGAATAATAAATCGAAAGGTTTAATCAAGCCTGTCAGAATACACGGTAATCAAGCATTACATTACCTAAATTGATTATTTTTTAAATGGCTCCATATTGTGGTTAAGCAATCCGTGACCGTGTGACAAGTCGGGCTCGTTCTCATATAACGATGGGGAGAGTGACACGGATAAGAGGTGTCCGGTTAATCTTTTAATAGTGCATTAAAAGTATGTTTCCCAATCGCGCTGTTCATCTTTTAAGCGTTGTTACGGATTTGTATACCTGCCTGCTCTTGTTGTTCTGCACGACTTCAACCTTCACCCCGCGTGGGGATTTGTGCACGGACTTTGGGGAATGCTACATTCCACTCACGGTTGGCGTATCGTGAGTTTATTGCTTTGAGAGCATTGGGGAATGATGGTACCATCATATGTATTGTTCATTTGATGAAAGTGATATTTTAATTGTACTTTCTTTAATCGTGTTATTATTACCCTCGCCAGAGGAGAGGGTATTGCATTTGAGTCAATTTGTTTGTTACTTGCCGGAAAAGATTCCGGCAAGTATGTTGATCGGTTGGTTTGTCTTTGTGTCTGTCTGTGCACAGCACTACGTCTACACCGTTGCACGTAGAATCTCCAAACTTTACACACATATTTGTCTTGCCCTGGAAAAGACTGCGCCCATTTGATGACGTCATCAGTCACGTGGTTCGGCCGCCATCTTGGAAAAACCGAAACAATTTACACCTCGATATCTCAGTGCTGAACAGAAAAAATTGAGACGGCTCATTGTAAAGAACTCTCCATGGGGAATAAAATATGTTCATGATGATGTCATAGGTGCCTCCATTATGACGTCATAATTCGACAAGTACAAAACTTCATCCGATCAAGATGAAACTTCTTGAGCATCACCAAGGAATAAATTAGTTTAGAAAACAAATAATGATGACGTCATCGGTCACGTGGTTCGGCCGCCATATTTGTCCAAAATGGGCAATAAAAAAGTACATTTCGGCAAGTCCTCGGTCTCTGTCCGATTTTTCATCTGTTTGTCTGTTTGTTTGTTTATGTTTGTCCGCACAGAATAAATATGATTTTCTCTGCAACCGTTGGTCTGATTGACAGGAAATTTTCACCACAGGTGCATCTCCACCTGGAGAATTATTTAATAAGTATGACGTCATAGGTCACGTGGTTCGGCCGCCATCTTGGAAAAATCGAAAAACTTTGCACCTCTATTTCTCTGAAAGCACTGAATAGAAAAAATTGAGACATGGCTCATTGTAAAGAACTCTCCATGGGGAATAAAATATGTTCATGATGTCATTGTCATAGGTGCATCCATTATGACATTATAATTCGACAAGTACAAAACTTCATCCAATCAAGATGAAATTTCTTGAGCGCCATGTCGGCATAAACTGGTGGAGAAAAAAAAATAAATTATGACGTCATAGGGCACGTGTTTCGGCCGCCATCTTGGAAAAACCGAAAAACTTTGCACCTCTATTTCTCTGAAAGCGCTGCATAGCAAAAATTGAGACATGGCTCATTGTAAATAACTCTCCATGGGGAATAAAATGTGTTAATGATGATGTCATATTGTGCATCCATTATGCATAGGTGCATCCATTATGACATAATTCGACAAGTACAAAACTTCATCCAATCAAGATGAAATTTATTGAGCATGATCTAGGAATAAATTAGTTTAGAAAAAAAATAATGATGTCATCGGTCATGTGGTTTGGCAGCCATATTTGTTTTAACACAAAAGCCTTAAAAAACCACTGAAAATACATCCTGGCGAGGGTTTGCAATCTCCAATTGCTCTTTTTCTTGTTATGTATGTGAGAGTTCTTAATACAATTTCTTGTTTTATTCTACAATTGCATTGGTGTGGTTTTACCATGGTTTATTAGAACACTCAAAATAACAAATCTTTCTGCCACGTTCCCTATTGAGACTCTGAGGGGCACCGTAACCGGAGTTTGGGGAGGTAACACGTAACAGAGCGCTTTCAATGCGCATTTCAGTGAACACAAAAAAAATTGCAATATTACTGGATTTTGTTGCAGGTCGAGAACACAGTGCAGTCATTCTTGTCTTTTCACAAAAACTATTAATATATAATCTTTAATGTTTATGATCTCATATTTTGGTCGGATATTTAAAGACTAACTCCATCTTTCTCCCCAAGTCCACGTGTTCACCTCCCTTTGTCCATCTCTCACTATTCATACGATTGTCTCAATCCTGCACCTCACTTCTCCATACGACGCTTCCATATTTTCTCCAAATCTATCTTCACACTTCTATCCATCCAATTGTTGCTCATCTCATATTACAGTATTAAATAAAAGAATGAGCCTCTTTGTACATGGATCATAAACAAATGCTGGTCACGTGTGTGATAGACCTTTTATTATTGTTTAGATCATTAATTGACCATATTCATACTTCATGTAGCCTGGTGTTGGCTCAGTGGTTAGGGTGCGGCTTGGGATCCTAAGATCCTGGGTTTCGAATCCCGGTCGATCGCTGAATTAACGAGGGGGATTGACTCAGCCTGTCATCCTTCGGAGGTCGGCAAATTGAGTAGCAGTTCACTGGTAATTCCCTGCGTGTCGCAAGAGGCGACTAACAGGGTTGGTGGCAGGAAGGGCATCCGGCCATAAAACATTGCTCCAAAAAGGGGACCATGGTGCCCGAAAAAGGGGACCATGGTGCCCGAAAAAGGCCAACCCCTGCTCTGTGGGGAAAAAATAGCCTCTAAAGGTGGAATAGAGACGAACGAAAAAAGAAAAAAAAAACCATAAAAATCAAGGCGTTTTCACTTTTTGATGAGTTATTCACATGGTCTGCTTTAGATCACGTCATCCGTGTTGATCATATTCCCTCTATATCAGCGGTTCCCAAACATTTTTGGCCACGACCGAAAATTTAAAATTACATTCGCCTCGAGACCCAAATGGTACCGGTACCTACTTGGTACCGGTACCTACGATAAAGATTGTCAGAGAAAACGCTTTCGACATGAAAACCCTCCTCTTTCATATCGAAAGCGTTTTCTCTGACAATCTTTGACTCTGACAATCAGATTTTTAAAGGGTTTTTCCAAGTACAGGTCACAACCTTGGGTATGGTGAATGAAGACGGTTACAGAAAGCTTTCTTCAACAAAAACGGCACAATTGTCTGGCTTTGCAATTGTACAAGCTTTCTCATCTCTTTATAGACGAAAACTTTGCTTTTCAAGGAGTTTTTTAAAATTCATACGGACATAGACGGACAGAACGCAGGGTCCAGGATATCCATCTTCTTTTGATTTTAGGATTACGCTTCAAGCAGTAAGTTGTAATATTGTCCTTTTTAACTTTTGGAGCATTTTCAGGTATTCCACGTCATGTATTTGCTTCGAGGCCTCTCGTAAGAATGTCCACGAAACTTCAAGAAAATTGTCGTGACATTTCTCAGCATCTTTCTGTTTTTCCGCAAGACTCTTCTTTATCACACCGGTTGCAGCATTGGTAGAACCTGATGGTCGATTTTCTTTAAATTCCAGATTTTCTTCCGTATCACTTTTCAGATCCTGGTATATTGCTCACGCTCGACAGAACAGTCAGGTTACGTACAAGTGTATTGTCGTGGTTTTCGATACTTCCTTTTGTGAAACGGGACAGGGACTGGGATATTGAATCACACTCGTGTGAATTCTGCCATGTGGCCTTAGATTAGAAATTGCAAAGTCTTTTTCGCAAACAAAAAAATACGGACCATGGCCTGTGTGAATTCTTTCGTGCGTCTTCAAATTAGAAGACGTCGTGAAGGTTTTGTCGCAAACAGAACACATGAACGGCCTCTCACCTGTGTGAATCCTCTCATGAGTCTTCCGAATAGAATAAGTGGTAAAGGATTTCTCACAGACCGAGCACTTAAATGGCCGCAAGCCCCTGTGAGTTTTTTTGTGCACGTTGAGATTATAAGACATCACATGGGCCTTTTCACAAACGGAACACTTGAATGGGCTTTCGCCTATATGAAATATTTCGTGGTTCTTCAAGTAAGATGATGACACGAAGGCTTTCTCGCAAACCAAACACTTGTGTGGACATTCGCCCATGTGAACCTTTTCGTGCATCGGTAAGCTAGCCGAATGGAGGAAGGTCTTGAAGCAAACGGAGCACGGATATGGCTTCCGGTCCGTGTGGATCGCCTCGTGTCTCCTGAGGTGAGAATGTCTGGTGAAGACTTTTACACAAACGGTGCATTTGTAGGGACTGTCATCCATGTGGATCTTCTCATGCATCCTCAAGTAAGACGAATGTTTAAAGACCTTTTTACAAATCTTGCATTCAAACGGCTTTTTATCTGTGTCTCATCTCATGTGCCTTTAGTTTATACAGAGATGCGAAAAGCTCGTCGCAAACTGAACACTTGCACGGATGCTTCCGAGTGCAATTTCTCATGCAATTTCTCATGCAATCTTAAACGCGACACACCCATAAAAGCCTCTTCACATACAATGCACGCAAATCTCCTTCTCTCAGGGTTTGGGTGTTTGTCAAATTTGCCGGTGGAAAAACACTGCTTATACTTGATCCTCCGACACTGATGTTGCTTCCTTTCCTCGACTTGGTTAAAAGTAAACTTGTCCTGCAAAGCCTGGGACCATCTTCTTCTTGCACTTTCACCATTTTTCAATAATCTCTCTGGAACGATACACAAAGCAATAAAGAAATAATTAGTGTCTTGATCCATTCAGTGTACCAATTCTAGCTCTTCGACGAGCCTAGACCATGTATACAAGAAAAAATAAATAAAAAACCTCTTACCACAATCCGTCTGACCCAGTTCCATCTCTGCAAAACGGTTTTTTTGTACCAATCTTGCATGTTGTCCAGATGTGTTATCAAGGTCGTATCCAGTCAAGTTTTTTATTTTGATTTTTTTCACCATTCTCAATTTGACCCATAGTTTTACCAGAAGGATATATTTTACAGGTACACAATGCACGACCCCACCAAATGAGAATGCCCAGTACATGAACTTTTAAGTTGAACAAAGTAGGGAAAATACCCATAAAGCCCGAGACCTACCCGTGGGATCACACGGCTCGGCTGTATGACAAGCTGCTCAGTAGGTAAAGAAGGAACACCGAGGTACATGACGAACGGATGGTGTTGATAGAAGTTTAAAATACCTTAAATGGGCTTTCATATCACGCTGCAAATTGATCCAAAAGATCTCATGCCCGTGCAAGTACCTTTTGTGTTTGAAAAGTCGTGTTAAATCGCTACATTCATCCAAGTGTGCAGGTACAGCAACATGATCATGTCCTGATACTATAATAGTCCATGCTGTGCCGTGAATTGTTAGTCTTTTCTTCACATACATCTCACTTATTTTCTTCACAAAATCTTAGCAAGTACGTGAGTGCAGATACAAAGGGGGAAATGGCAATGGAGTGACAGTGTAGCAGGGGAACCACAGTTAGATACGACAAGAAATTAAAAGAACAACCAGGGAAATCGAAGACACGCACACAATAACCTGCAAAGAAGACAGGATTGGTAAGGTGGGTAAAAATGGAGGTAGAACAATCGCAGATAGGAATGCGGGATAGCACGACATGATGTGCACCACTTCCTCAAAACCCTGGAGAGAAATGCAATTGGATTGAAAGGCAGTTCCACAAACAGGGGAACAAGAGGAACAAAAGCATAGAGATGGGAGGAAAGCGAGACCGGAGAATAAGCAGTAAAAAACACAAAGGCCACCAAGGTAACACCTGCAAGTTACCTCTGCAAGGTAACACCAACGGACAGTTAAAGTAGCACCTGTTACCTCTGCACGGTAACACCAACGGACATCATGAGCTTTAAAAGCTACATAATCCAGGAGACAAATATTATTGAGGTGCATATGGGAGACCAGTGACCTCCATGACGACCTCCAAGACAAATGATGAATTGCGAAAGATGATGGGAATAGAGCCTGTGATTGATGCTGTGAAGAGGAACAGGTTGAGATGGTTTGGTCATGTGTTGAGGAAGGATGAAAGTGACTGGTTGAGAAGAGTGATGGAAATGAATGTAGAAGGAAGTAGAGGACGGGGAAGACCGAGAAAGACTTGGCTAAAGATGGTGGAAGAAGAAATGCGGGCAAGGGGGTTAACAAGGAGAGATGCAGAAAATAGGGCAAAATGGAGAAGATTGTCATGGGGACCGCAAGGCTAATCCCGCTTTAGCTGGGGAAATGGCCTTAAAATGCATGTTGTTGTATATGGGAGACCAATACTCCATTGAGTTATGGAAAAAAGACTTGAAAGCTAAGTAGTTCTGATTTTCCAAGGAATGACTTGGAAGGACAAGGAATGTTCCATATGTGGCTGGATTTGGAGGCCAGCTTTGTTACATGGTCGGACAGGAGAGGTCAAGGTCGAGAGTGAGGTATAGAAGTTCAAGAGACCGAACCTATTCCAGTGACCGAAGATGGCAATAATCGTTGGGTTCGTTAGACGATTCTTGTGACGCAATCATCATTTCATAATATGCAGCCTGTGGCCCTCTGTTTCCAGTAAGCTGGTGCTCATTTTGCCAAGCTCTGAAGAATGATAGACTGAGTAAAACCCACCTGGTGTTATGGCGCAACAGGGGCTCAATCTCAAGACCCTAAGATCTTAAGCCAGCCACCTTAACCGTTAAGCCAACACCAGGCTTATCCTTCTGAAGTGATATTTTTCAGGTTTGAAAGACATATTCCATTTCCTTAGACCAGCATCGAATACAGTGCATTGAGAAAGTATTCAGACCCCTTCACATTTTTCACATTTTGATATGTTGCAGCCTTATGCTGAAATCGTTTAAATTCATTTTTTCCCTCATCAATCTACACTCAATACCCCATAATGACAAAGAGAAAACAGGATTTTAGAAAGTTTTGCAAATTTATGAAAAAGAAAAAACTGAAATATCAAATTAACACAAGTATTACAGATCAGCAGAGACTGATGCAGCTGCCATCTGTCCATCAGAGGGATGGGGGCAATGGATGACACGATATGGGGTTATCTGCAAAAAGGAAGTGAGGTTTTTCCAGCAGAACATTTTGGAACAAGACAGATCCCAAGACACCACCTTGAGCTGCTCCCACCACTGTCAGGAGAGCGTTGGATTCCATGGATGGCAACGCGTAGACCACTTGAGTAGAGAATGTCCAAAAGCTATGTAGCAAGAAGGCCTTGTATGTCACAGGCATCTAGCTTGGAAAGAGGTGCAAGATAAATGACTGATGAATGCTTGAGATATGTCCATGGAGATGTTCATGGTGTCCATTTTTTTTCTTGATTTCTCAATATCAGAAGTAATGATTGATTCCATGCCCTCACTTATCATGGAAGCAAGCTGACTGGCCTAAAGTTTAGAAGATCTATTTTTTCACCCTTGTGACTTTCAGTGTGATATCAGGTGGTTAAAGAAGATGGAGAGGCTGAAGAATGTAGATGGCAGAGCACAATTTGAGAACAGGGGTACCAATGCCATCTGTGTCCATCGTGGATGAAGAGTCGAGGTAGGACGCTCATGTCATCTCGAATATCAGGGGTTAGTTTTCTCTGGACAGTACATCCTATTTTTGATGTATAAACATCTCCATGAAACATATTTCTCCATTTGTTATAACTAGACTACATACAGGTAGTGGGCAGAAAATGGAAACACCTCGATAAACGAGGGACTCCAAGCAACAGCTACACCTTGTGTATTCATGACCCATGTATAAGTTCAGAAAATAACATCCCAGCATACTTAGGGTCATTTATAAAAATGCTGTAAAGGCCTGGTTGCCTATAATTATGGCTAGCATGGCTGCAAGAGGACATCCGAGACAGCGTTTTCCACATCCATAAAACAGGTGCGAGTTTATTGACCGTTTCGTGGACGAATGGTTCCGCATCCTTCCTACACAATTCCAGACGCTGGTAGACTCAATACCACGGAGCACAAAGGCCGTACCAGCGGGATGTGATGGCCCAACACTCTATTAAGTGACTTTACATTGGTGTTTCCATTTTTTTGTCCACTACCTGTATATATTATGCATATATATATACACCTGTGTGTTTGTGTATATATATATACACACTCGGAACCCGTTAATATGGGATCCATTGGAGCCAGGAAAATCGACCGTGTGCTAAGTGAGACCGTGTATTACCTATCTTCCAGCGCGAGCGTGGTGGCCGCCATCTTTGATTGTGTCGGGTGACGAGTGAAACTAGGTCAATTTTTTAAAAGATACTTTTTCGTAATAAAACAACACATATGTAATAATACTTATACAATTTTTATTATACAAAACAATATACAAAAAACAGAAATCAAGAAATATTGTTCTGCATTGTCGATTTGCTCATCAATGTAGCCCTCATCCTTGATGAACTCCTGGAATTCTGGGAGAAAGGCCTCTGCTGCTGCAGTGTCTGCTGACTTGGACTCCCCCTACTTCACCACCCTGGCAATGCCGTGTCTCTTCTTGAACCTGGACAGCCAGCCTCCAGAAGCCATGAAGTCTGGTGCATCGACAGATTCACCATGAATCTGCTTGTGCAGCTTCTGAGCTTGGGCCTTCAGGATGCGCCCAGAGATAGGAACATTATTGTTCATCTTCTGGGAAAACCAGGTGTATGTAGCACGGTCCAGATGGGTGTCTGCTGCCTTCCTGGCCCTCTTCCTGGTTAGTCGATCACTGTGCTCGATGTCTCGGACGAAAGACCTCAATTCATCCTCCTTCTTCAGCCACCCATGGAGTGTAGACTCGTTCAGACCTCCACACACCTGAACAAGAAAAAATACAGGGTTAGTAAAAGTGTATAAAACATCATAAATAATAAAAATACTGTATCATAAAATAAACATCCTTTAAATAGAAAACTAACCTGAGCCTGGGTCTCCATTCCGTACTTGCGTAACCGCATCCAGCTTTTCCTGCATCGTGTAGCTCGAATTTTTTCTTTTTGTCCCACCTCCCACGATGCCTTGCGCGAAGAACAAGATGGCGATTGGATTGGGCCGATTGGATTTGATTGCTCGAAAAAAAACGTTTTCAAGTGATGTAAATGATGTAAATGCTGTAGAAACTGAAGGTGATATGATTTGAGTTGAAAAGGATGCCATATTTATACGGGAAGCACTGACTGAGATGAGTCGGGGAGAGAGACAGGTGTCAATGCGTCTTGACACTTTGCAGTTCCCGGGCCCGACCAGTGGAGATGAAAGGTTAAATCAGCTTACGTAGATAAACACTCGTGTCAAAATCATATTAATAATAACTTGTGAAATGTTAAGTAAACCAGAGGTGTTATGATCGTTATGTTGGTGTTATGAGAGCGAACTTTCACGCGCGTGATTTAAAAAAAAATCAAGATGGCGGCTGCCGTGTACAATGTACTACATGCTCGATTCTTGTCATTTTTTGATTTTTTCCTAATAATTTATCAAAATTTTTGGGTACCAAGGGTCGACTGTGTGCTATCCGAAATCGCTTAATTAATGGATCGCATATTAACGGGTTCCGTGTGTATATACTGTATATACCTGTACACTACCTGTATATATTATGCATGGTATAAAAGTGCATTAGTCTGCTAGAGTTAATGAAACGACCAATGCCGTGCACAAAAATTGCAATTCAGCAAACTGGTAGAAGACCGGCACAAGAGAACACTGGTGGATACATCCCAAAAGACAATTCTGTTCCACAAACAAGGAATGTTAAACATACTAAAATGGAATTTCCTTAAGGAAGTGGGAGGCAAATAAATCAGTACAGTAGAGTCCCATGTAAGCCAAACATGTAACATTCGCTTTAGCATCGTGCTGATGAATATTCAGCTGAACTTCACCGATTCAAATAAATATTTTAGGTGCATGACAAGATGTGCAACATGCAGCTTAATATGCTAATAATTCAAAGAATACATGCAGAAAAGACAAAAATGATGCAAAACTGGATATGAAACTCGCACTGCACTGATGACCTATTATAACTAGAATAGGACTGCAGAGAACATCACAAGCAAACCAAACGCAAACACTGGAGAAAGAAAGCCAACACTTGGAAAAGTACAATGAAAAACATAGGAACGTATTCCACATTAAATGTACAGCAGAGGTGAAATAAAGTTGCAAAAATACAATCAAGACTGAGGGGGATGGAAGGGGAGGGGGGCATAAGACCGAGCTACATGTCGCAGAATTACATGGCACAGGTCTTAAAGTAACAAAATAAAACCGGAAAGCATCTGAAAATGCAAAGCCCGTCCACATCCGCTTTCGATTCAGACTTCAATTTGCCGTATGCGAAGCATGACGGAAACAGCTAAGAACTAGAACGGCACTTGGTAGAGGGCATACAAGCTGGACAGTTTACGCTTTCTATCCCACTTATACATCAGATCTGGATCAGGACCTGAACCGAAATCTAATCTAAAAATCTAATCCACCAAGTTGTCATATTATATGTCATCCACAACTTTTTGAAACATCATGGTGTGTATAGTTTTTGGCCAATCATTTAATGTTGAAGAACCACAAAAGAAATTTGAAAATTCTCATACCTAGATCCAGATCTTCACAAAAATCGAATCGATTCATCGATGTCACATACCCAACCTGACCACCAAGTTTCCTCCGAATCCTTCCATAACCTTTCGAGATATCGCGTTATATATCGGTTTTAGCTGTATCACTCAATCGGATGAAAATTGACGATTTTATGCAAACTTGACCCTTGACCTTTGGATATTAAAAAAAAACCAATGAGCTTCTACCTTTTGATGGGTGAACCAATTCAGTGACCCAATATGGAAATTCTTAAAATTTCAAGTCAATCAGATTAAAATTGATGATTTTTTGCAACCTTGATCTTTTACAGTTTGATATAAAAAAAATATATAAAATTCTAACTTTCGATTGGTGAAGCAATTCAGTGACCCAACATGCAAATTCTCCAAATTATGAAAATTGACGATTTTAGAAGACACTGACCTTCAACCTTTGACCAAGTTATTTATTTGCCTTCTCCATATTCTAATAATAAGGCTTTGTTGAAAATGTAATGACAAAGCTCAAATGGTAAAAATGTTACGGCAACGTAACAATTTAAAGTTTCACACTGATCGGACAAGCGGTTGCAGAGAAAAAAAAAACTGTTTTAAGCGAAAATAGATAGACGTGGACAAGCGCGCACGCACGCACACACACACACACACACACACACACACACACACACACACACACACACACACACACACACACACACACACACACACACACACACACACAACTCCTGCTGCGCAGGGGATGGGCTAATTATGGATATGCTCACCAGCAAGGTTATTTCGGAGTTGCAGCTCGAGATGCAGCTTGAGCTGTAGATGGAGCGGTCAAAGTGCTCAAAACCGAATGAAAGGCAGGAGGTCGAACCGCAAAACAGTCACTTATCTTAGTAAGGCCCTTCTTTTCACAGTAGGTCTGGTAATAGTGGCTCTCTATTGATCTTAACTCCTTCAAAGCCATGACCCTCCTTTCAATGCAAAGATCATAGTCAGTGACTTTGTCCTGCAATTGAATAAACAGTGACAGAATCTCCTTCAATTTAGTCACCGTTAGACATTTCACTTCGGTCGATTCTTCATAACTGGCTTCCTCCGGGTATCTCGTGAGGTTGTCGAGATCCTCTGCACTAGGCTCCTCACGATGGCTCTCAATATGCTCCTCCATATCCTTGGCACTCAACGGCTCCTCCATCAGCCCAGGGACATCGTTGGCGAGCGCAGCTAGCTCTTTGGTGCTGACTTGCTGCACAGTGTCCTCATCAATGAGTTGGCTGCACTCCAGCCACAATTTCCTCCAGACGCTTTTTAGACATCTCTGCGAGACCTCGACCCATGCATGACCAATATCATACATGGCCTCCTTTAGGGTGTAGCCTTGCCAGTATTTTCTGACGGCGTCTGGTTCATCACCGGCTACAGCCAAACGGCGGAATATTCTCCTGGTGTATAGCCGTTTGAAGTCGGTAATGATTCCCTGGTCCATAGGCTGTATAAGAGCTGTCAAATTTGGCGGGAGAAAAATAACCTTAAAGTTTTTATGGTAGTCTATCAGGCTTTGACTATGGGCAGTCGCTTTATCCAGAACAAGAACGGCCTTTTCAGCGAGGTTCTTAGATCGAAGAAACTCTTTCACGTGTGGAATGAAACTGTAGAGGAACCAGTCATCAAAGAGCATCCGTACTACCCGAGCCTTGCTGTCGTAGCGCCAGAGAACCGGGAGATGGGTGACGTTGATGTGTTTAAATGCTCGTGGGCATCTTTCCCTCCCCACCACAATAGGTCTGAGCTTATCCGTACCAGCAGCATTGGCACACAGTAACAGCGATAAACGCTCCTTTGACAATTTAAATCCTGCTCGGCACATCTCTTCCTGTGCCAGGAACGTCTTGTTTGGCATTTTCTTCCAAAACAGGCCGGTTTCATCGGCATTATAAACTTGTTCAGGCGAGTACTTCGAGCACTCCCGGGCAAACGCCTGCTTAAAGGACCGAAAGGCTGTTGTGTTTGTACTGGCGGTTTCTCCCTCCACCGACAATAGGCGGACGCAGTGATGTTTCTTGAACCGGTGCCCCAACCGTACGAGCAGAGAGTCTTCTACCTCCTTGTGGACGCATTTCTGATATCTCCTCAAAGACCCACGTCCTTCGTGCAGTTTGCTTCCCCACTTCTTCCACTTGCGAACACCAGTCGGACTTGCTCCGGTATCACACGCCACATTGTTAATCGACTCTCTGGCTTTCACATGAGGCACGACCGCATCTTCCAGACGCTCATCTATGTTGAGCCGGACATGCTTTCGATGTTTTCTCATAGTCACGTGCCCTGCTCGCAGCTGGTTTTCCCACTTTTTCCACTCGCAAACACTGGCTGGACCTGCTCCGATGTCACGAGCCACGCCGTTGATCGACTCTCCGGCTTTCACACGAGCCACGGCTGAAAGTTTTTGCTCCAATGACCAGGCCTTGATAATGCGCTTTTGCTTCTTTTGCGAATGGACGTGCTGACTTTCACATGAACCGACGCCATGACATTTTGCTCCGGTGACACCACCTTCAAACACAGCTGAAAGGAAAGAGCAAAGCACTACACAGCCAAATCTGAAGAATCGAACACGACGGATGGTAGAGAATGCCGAACACCGAAACTACATGCAGCCGAATACAAATGTATTACTTTTTTGCTGATCGACCTATCAAATCGAATAACAGGTGCAAGCAATTAAAATTTCTGGTTTGGCTTATCGAATTGGTGAGATTGAGTGCTCGTCTTAACGGGACTCCACTGTACTTGCAAAACATTTTAATCGGAACACAAAAAGTACGAAAATATCTTTTAAAATACACATAACCTGCTACAGTCGTGTCGAGCTCACTTGCAAAGTCAGCATCTTCGCACAGCTCTCGTTTCACCGTTTGAACACTGTTCAAAGTCAGAGGAACGTTGTCATCCAAACATCCCGCCTTCATCGGATTAATTTCATCTGCAAAATGAAGAGTGGCGCCACACATTGCAGTACCGGAAACTGGAAATAATTGTTACCAAATAAAACCAGAAATAGTTGTTACCAAATAATATCACTTGATACGAGAGGTAATTTTATAATTGTGATATGGTGGAGATGTCATCAAGGAAATATGTTTATCACCATTCATTGTTGACTGCAGTTAATACCGAATATGCAAAAATGTTTTGACCATGGGTTTTTAAGACGGACAAAGATTCAACACGATTTCCTGGACTAAAACAAAGTTCTGGACTTGCCTTGTGAGGAACAATTATCCAACAGTTCAGGTTTCACCTCCAACTCGTCTTTAGAATCTGCAACAAGTTGTCATAATCATCATCATCATCATCATCTTCTTCTTCTTCCTCATCATAATCATCTTTCCCACAACGCTACCTAATTCTGGGGCGTCATGTTGGCCTTTCCACGGGTAAATAGACCCAGAAGTGGCCGAGTGAATTTTTTGAAGATGTCGGCAATAACATACATACTCTTCGTCATAAGACGCCGAGGAAGCTTTCAACGTCCACCGGCTAACGCTCGCGGACGGGTCCCCAGGTTAATGTCCATCCGAGGGACGGCGTATTTTGTGACGAAATACACAGCCCGTGAAGCAACGATCTGAGGTATAATCGAGTCGAGATTTGAACCTAAACTAGACAGCTCAGTGACGAACGTCTTAGCTATGCGCCATCTTGTGGACCATAACAACAACGAATAATTAAAACGAGTCTTAAGCCAAATTCAACACAACCATCCAACACAAATTCGCATCAGACAGTCAATAACTTCAACTTTCAAAATGTTGTTTCACATTCTTACATTGTGAGAAAGAATCATCTGCAGGTTCCACCTTCACCACCACAATCGGATCTGCGCAAAAAAATAATAACCCACTTCAAACAAAGCACACAGTTCATCACTTCATCTTCACCATAGCTGAGCCAGAAACAGCATATTCTTATGATATGCAAAATGGGTGGATAACATCAGGAACCATATACACATGTTGCAATACATTAAGGGGAAAAGAACAAGAGCATCCTGGGTATAATCTAACATTTTGTTGAAAGGATTGCTGGGGAAAGTATTTTTTGGGGGATGAAAACATTTGTTTATTTTGCAAGTCCATCTCTGCACATGTGTGAACCTTTACACTTTGCCACTTAGAAAGATAACCTGACACTCAGCTGATAAGGATTTCGTGGCAGCACTTTCACTCCAACATTGCCAGCCGAGGGAGTCGCTTACAGGGAGAAACCCCCAATTAATCCCACTGCTGCCATTAGCAATGAGAACCAGTTGTTCCTAAAGTTATAGGACTTGCATTGAAAATCGTCACAACACAGCGAGCCACAGGGGGAGTCGTCCCCCTCGCTGTTCTGTTCAGACAGAAAGAAACCCTCCATCTTGCCATGCAAAGTTGATGTGGAAGCATCATGTTCTCCAAACATACACAAATGGTAACCACAGCTACCAGCAAATATTCAGGTTTTTCCTATTTAGATCGCGAGTTATAAGAACTATTACAACAAACGAGTTAACAAGATCAACACGTATAAAGCCAAATATCACATGCACGTTGGTCCCAGCCATGTTTCAGGCTCCGTCATGGACCTTGATGGGTAACGGGATTCCAGAGCTCAAACTCAAGAGCTGGACTTTTCAGAGTGTGTCAAGACAAGATGTTGGAATTTTGTCATTGTGCCGACGATAACGCACCTACCAGTAGGGTAAAAGTTACAGTTCTGGTACACTTTACCTTCAACAAGTCCAACTCTCCTTGGATGATGTAATAGTTGGGGTATCTTCGGGAGTGTCGGCACATTCACAAAATAAATGTGGAACTTTCTCTCCTTTAAATAATAATATAAATGGTTTCTAAATACAGCATAGACATACTAACAGCATAGACATACTAGTCTTCTTTACGGGACCAATAAGTGTATTCTTTTTGAAGAATTTGAGATGTCATCTTGAAGCAAAAATTCATACTGGAGTAACAACAACAACAACAAAAAAACAATAGTTCTTTGTCCCAGTTGTTTTTGTTACATTGTAAAAAAGACATAAGAAAGCATTAAAAACCCAAAACAAAATAAACTGTGCTCATGTAAACATTGAAAGTCATTATTTTTCCTTAAAAATTTATTTTAAAAAAAAAAATGCATCGAATAAAATTTTTCACTTTAAATATAAAATTTTATGTTAAATGCGGACGAGTAAAACAAGGACAAATTTTCATTTTAAACAACAAATCTTCCAAATACAAAGTGAACTAGAACGGCACTCAGTCGAGAGCATACCTCCGCCAGGTGAACAGTTTACCTTTTGTATCCCAGAGTGAATGAAAATGAATGAATGATCGTTTTAAGGCCATTTTCCCCGCTAGAGCAGGGGTTTGCCTTGTGGGCCCCATGACAATCATGGTTCCCTGTTTGAGGCAATCTTTTTATGGCCGGATGCCCTTCCTGACGCCAACCCTTGGTCGCCTCTTACGATGCGCAGGGATACGGTGTACCTATTCTAAGCCGGGGTACACACCGTGATCATTCATCCCAGCAAGCTGGTACTCAATTTGCCGACCTCGGAAGGATGACAGGCTGAGTCAACCCCCCTGGCGTTAATTCAGCGATCGACCGGGATTCGAACCCAGGATCCTCGGATCCCAAGCCGACACCCTAACCGCTAAGCCAACACCACCAGGCTAAGCCCAGAGTAGACCAGAAAATCACAATACAGAATCACATTTAATCAAAATCATCTGTCCACAACTTTTTGAGATATCCTGCTGTATATCGTTTTTGGCCATACCTCCCAATGGTGAAGAATCACTTTAAAAATTCTACCAGCTGGATCTGGATCCAGATCTTCACCAAAAGTGAATCGATTCTCCCTTGTCACACACACAACCTCTCCGCCAAGTTTCGTCGAAATCCGTCCACAACTTTTTGAGATATCCTGTTATGATATCCTGCCTCAAGTGTTTGTGTGCTTCCCCTTCTCTTGTCTTCCGCTCCCTCTTTTTATATATTTTGTTTGTCTGGTTGATTTGTTTGTGAAGTAAATGTCAGCTCTTTCACGAGCCTCGATTCAGTATACAAAAAAAAATGTATAGTTTTTGGCCCTATCTCCCAATGGTGAATAATCACTTTAAAAATTCTAGTAGCCGGATCCGTTCCCGGATCCTTACCAAAATTTAATCATTTCGTCCTTGTGACATTTTTTTTTTTTTTTTTTTTTTTGTGTACAAGATCGAGGCTCGTGAAAGAGCTAACATTAATCACACAAAAAGACAAACCGACACACAAAACACAAAAAACAAGGGGAGCGGCAGACAAGATGGGGAGAGAGGGGGAAGGACACAAACACAACATTTGAGAGCAGGGACATCGGGAGGACTTGGGGGGAGGTGGGAGAGGAATAAAACATATGAACACTGCAAAGACTCTGGGGTGAATTACCGGGGGTAGAAAAGATCAAGGTTTTCGATGGGGGAAGATAAGAGATGGTGGTGAACAGCTGTTTTAAAGACCTGGAGGGAGGAGTGGGATTGAAGGGAGTGGGGGAGTTTGTTCCAGAGGCGGGAGAAAAGGGGAATGAAAGAGTGAAGGTGAGCAGAGAGCCTAGACTTTGGCAGTTTAACCATATCCTGCTGTATATGCTACATCTCTGCCAAATTTCGTCCGAATCCATCCACAACTTTTTGAGATATTGTGTTCACAAACAAACAGACAGACAAACAAACAGACAGACAGGGGTGAAAACATAACCTCCATCCACCTTTGGTGGCAGAGGTAATAAAAGATGATTTTTAAAACTTTAAACACAAAATCTAACAATAACAGCACTAGTAGAGTGCATAGTCTTGCCTAGCACATTCATTCTGACCAAAAACACCATCGTTAACTGAACACGCAACTATTATGGCCAACTGTTATCATGGTCCATTGGTCCATACACCCAATTATGTCACAGTTTATAATTCTTCAGTTGCTCTCTCGATGTTTCCTGGTTGCTGCACGAGAATACTTACGTCTCCTGAAGAGCATGAGGGCGCCTTTTGAGCGCTGATTATACTGGGAGACCTGCCGAGAGGATTATTCGTGCAACTCGAAGTGGAGCCGGAATTCAAGGCTCCAAGCCAACAAGGAATCCAAGTCAACAAGGTTCTGCTTTAGGCCCCTTCATCGGGGCCGAGCGAGCAAGGCTTCCACTGCCGAAATCCAGCGCGGCTTGGGCGATTTTGCCCCTGTTTGGAGAACACCCAGCGAGGCCTTCATCGGGACCAAGCGAGCAAGGGCGTGTCAGGACCTGGTTCGTGCCATTGACCGAGTGGTTCGCACCAACCGGAGTTGTTTTCGGATGACGTGCTGATGTCCTTGGACTTCGCACCAGGCTCTGGCCGACCGGGCCGACGTGCATTGAAGTCCTTTCCAAGGGTGTGGTGCTGACCGGGCCGCCATGGTGCTGCCCAGGCAAACGTGGTGTGGTGCTGACCGGGCAAACGTGGTGTGGTGCTGACCGGGCCGCCGTGGTGCTGACCGGGAAAACATGGTGTGGTGCTGACCGGGCCGCCGTGGTGCTGACCGGGAAAACATGGTGTGGTGCTGACCGGGCAAACGTGGCATGGTGCTGACGGGGCCCCCGCAGCCGTGATGCCCCCTCCCCCCCCCCCCCCCCCCCCAGAATTTCCATGTTTTAAACCTTTCCCAGTGTGTACCCTGGATTAGCATAGGTACACCGTATCCCTGCGTGTCGTAAGAGACGACTAAGAGGGTTGGCGTCAGGAAGGGCATCCGGCCATAAAAAACTGCCTCAAAAAGAGAACCATGACAATTACAACTACATGTAGGCAGGGTACGGCCCGAAGTGGAGATCGGTTTCTGAGGTTTGGGACATGGAATGTAGGGACAATGACAGGGAGATCAGGAGAAGTGGTGGAAGTATTGGTCAGAAGAAGAGTGGACATATGTTGTGTACAAGAGACGAGATGGAAGGGAAGTGGTGTGAGAATGGTGAAGGGTAGGCAGGGACAGAAATACAAGTTTGTGTGGCAAGGGTGCCTGGAGGGCGTGAATGGTGTTGGTGTCCTGTTTTCTGAGGAGTTTGTAGACAGTGTGGTGAGTGTGACAAGAGTGAGTGATAGGTTGATGATGGTGAAAATGATGATTGGAAAGCTCTTGGTGAACGTCATCTCGGGATATGCTCCGCAGGTTGGTCGGAGCGATGAAGAGAAGGACAAGTTCTGGTGTGCGATAGAGAAGCTGATGGAAAACGTGAAAGATGAGGAAGTTGTTGTGGTAGGAGGAGACCTAAATGGACATGTGGGAAGGAGTATGGATGGTTTTGAGGGAGTTCATGGGGGGTTACCGATATGGTGTGAGAAATGGAGAAGGTGAAAGGATTTTGGAGTTTGCTGATGGAGCTGAATTGTTGATTTGTAATACTCAGTTCCAGAAAGAGGATAATAAGCTTGTTACATACACGTCAGGTGGGTCGACGACAACTGTTGACTACCTGATGGTGCGTAGGCGAGATAGGGGGCACCTCCGGGACACAAAGGTGATCCCGGGGGAGGAGGCTGTTTCACAGCACCACTTGGTTGTCTGCGACATGAGGGTGAAAGGTGCGAGGAGAGCTCGGCGGGTGAAGTACCAACCGAGAATGAAGGTGTGGAGGTTGAAAGGTGACAGTAAGGGAGGCATTAAAAGAGAGGCTGAGTATGGTAGAGGATGATGTGGTTGAGCTTGAAAGTGGTTGGATGTCAATGAAAGATAGTCTGTTGGGAGCCGTTGGTGAGGTATGTGGATGGACAAAAAGACCACCGAGGCACTCGGAAACATGGTGGTGGGATGATGAAGTTGGAAAGAGGATTGACGAGAAGAGGAAGAAGTTCAAGGAGTGGCAGAAGGCGTAGGGTACGGGAGCAGAAACAACAGAGCATGAAAGTTATAAGGCAGCCAAGCAGGCTGCAAAGAAAGAGGTAGCAAAGGCGCAGGAGGCATGGAGGAAAATGTTCGGAGAACGCTTGGATTTGGAAGAGGGTCAGAGAGCAGTATTCAGGATTGCAAAGCAGATAGCAAAAGAGAGGTGTGATGTGATGGGGGTGAGTTGCTTGAAGGATGAAGTGGGACAAATCGTTGTGGACCCAGATGGAATTAAAGGAAGATGGAAAAGATATATGGAAATGCTGTTGAATAGAGAATGAATGGGATGGCAACATAGAGAGTAACCCAGTTTTAGGACCGGCAGAGAAGATAACTGAGAAGGAAGTTGAGGAAGCGATAAAAGCAATGAAGAGTAGAAAAGCGGGAGGGCCGACGGGAGTTGTGGGAGATATGTTGAAGGCAGCAGGAAGTTGGGGTGTGAAGAGAATGACAGAGATCTGTAATCTGGCGGTGAAAGAAGGCCGCGTTCCAGTGGATTGGGAACTGAGTACCCTCGTCCCTCTATACAAGGGGAAAGGTGACCCTCTAGAGTCTAGAGTGTGGCACGTACCGAGTGATAAAGTTTTTGTAGCATGGAATGAAGGTATTGGAAAGGGTGTTGGAGAGGAGGATAAGGAAGAAAGTGAAGATCGACGAAATGCAGTTTGGATTTATGCCAGGAAGAGGAACGACAGACGCGCTTTTTATTGTGAGGCAGTTGCAGGAGAAGTACATGGAGAAGAGGAAGAAGTTGTTTCTTGGGTTTGTTGATCTGGAGAAAGCATTCGATAGGGTTCCACGCAAAGTATTGACATTGGCAATGAGGAAGTTATAAGTGGAGGAATGGTTGATCAGAGTAGTGATGGCAATGTACAAAAGAGCACGCACAGCTGTAAGGACGAAGGACGGGAACAGTGGTGAGTTTGAGGTGAAGGTGGGATTGCATCAGGGGTCGGTACTAAGTCCACTACTATTTGTAGCTGTGATGGAGGTGCTGGCTCAGAAGGTAAAGGAGGGTTTACCGTGGGAGTTGTTGTATGCAGATGATCTGGTGTTGACTGCGGAAAGTATGGATGGACTGAAGGAAAAGATGAACAAGTGGAAGGAATGTCTGGGGACAAAAGGTCTGAAGGTGAATATCGGAAAGACAAAGGTGATGGCAAGTGGTAAAGTATGTGGTGAGGTGGAAAGAACTGGGAAGTGGCCCTGTGCTGTGTGCAGGAAGGGTGGCGGAGTGAACTCCATTCAATGTACAATGTGCGCTGAGTGGGTTCATCAAAAATGTAGTGGTCTGAGAGGGTCATTAACCAGTGTGGCAGCTACATTCAAATGTAAGGTGTGCACAGAGGGAGCTGCACATGGAGAAAATGTTGAGTTGGATCTTGGAGACGGCATGAAGCTGGAAGGTGTGAAAACATTTTGCTACCTCGGAGACATGCTGAATGGTGGATCAGACTCGGCAACGGTTGCTAGAGTGAGATGTGCATGGAAGAAGTTTCAGGAACAGAGTGGCGTGCTGATGAGGAGGGGAGTGTCGTTGAAGCTGAAGGGAAAGGTGTATGCTGCATGTGTGAGAAGTGTTATGATTTATGGGAGCGAGACATGGGTAATGAACGTAGAGCAGCAACGAAGGTTGGAAAGGGTGGAAATGCGAATGGTTCGATGGATGTGCGGAGTATCGTTGAGAGAGAGGAAGACAAATGATGAATTGCGAAAAATGATGGGAATAGAGCCTGTGAAGAGGAACAGGTTGAGATGGTTTGGTCATGTGTTGAGGAAGGATGAAAGTGACTGGTTGAGAAGAGTGATGGAAATGAATGTAGAAGGAAGTAGAGGACGGGGAAGACCGAGAAAGACTTGGCTAAAGATGGTGGAAGAAGAAATGTGGGCAAGGGGGTTAACAAGGAGAGATGCAGGAAATAGGGCAAAATGGAGAAGATTGTCATGGGGACCGCAAGGCTAACCCCCGCTCTAGTAGGGAAAATGGCCTTAAAATGCATGTTGTTGTTGTTGTACTCACATCGGGTCGTATATCACATACACTACATGACCAAAAGTATGCGGACATCCCTTCTAATTCGTGGATTCGGTTATTTCAGCCACAGCCACAGGTATATATCATCAAGCACACAGCCATGCTCCATAGACAAACAATGGCAGTAGAATGGGCCGAACTGAAGAGCTCAGTGACTTTCAACGTGGCACCGTCGTAGGATGCCATCTTTCCAACAAGTCAGTTCATGAAATTTCTGCCCTGCTAGAGCTGTCCCTGTCTACTGTAAGTGCTGTTAATGTGAAGTCGAAACGTGTAGGAGCAACAACAGCTCAGCCACGAAGTGGTAGGCCACAAAAGCTCACAGAACGGGACCGCCGAGTGCTGAAGCAAGTAGCGCATAAGGGGGGACCAACTCCATATTAATGCTCATGATTTTCGAATGAGATGTTCGATGTTTGGGTGTCCACATACTTTTAGTCATGTAGTGTATATGAAGTTTCAGATTTTTCAGATAAAGATTTATATTCAACAGATTATGGCTGAAATACCGAGTTATCGGTGACATCATCATCACCCTATTAACCCCATGGGGAGTTGCCGACATATGCCAAGTTTAATTTTTTTTTCGTTGAGCAGTTTTGTAGAAAATCATGTCTAGATTTATTTCTTTAATCCAATATGGCTGCAATACTATGTGACCTATGACATCAGTTAGCAAGAAAATATTATCCATGGGGATGCCCTCCTATGTTTAAAGTTTCGCATTGATCAGACAAGCGGTTGCAGAGAAATCCATTTTTAAAGCAAAAATGTATAGATGTGGAGATAGACGATCGTGTTAAGATTAATTGTGACCTGTCATCCTCATCTCATCATAAATCATCATCATCCTGTCATATTTGTGTGACCTGTCATATGTGAAATATGTCATCATCATCATCATCAAATATGAAATATGTCATCATCATCCTGTCATATGTGAAAAATCCTCATCCTGTCATATTTGTGTGACCCCTCTTTGTCTGGCCCCTACCCTTTGACCTGTCTGGCTTGGTTAAACATAACCAGGGGGTATTGCTCCCACCAGCATAGCTCTCCGGGTCACTGTGACGCACAAGCCTCCCCACTACATCAAAGTGGTAGTCACATCAGGAAAGCTGAATTGAACAGATGATTCTTCTTCTTCCTATTCTTCCTCTGCTCCATATCTTCATTTAGTATCTATAAAAACTCAACAACAATCAAAGGCAAATTATAATGAGCCAAAGTATTCTAATTAATACAAATCATAAATATTTTGCGGGTGCGGACATTTCGGTGCAAAGCATTGAGAGGGGACGGACATTTCAGAGCTTAACGTTTGCCAGGCTCAGACAAGGCTTTTGTCTGAGCCTGTCTGAGCCAGACAAGACGTTTGCCAGGCTTTTGCCAGTGCTGAGCATTTAGTTCCGACACACACACACACACACACACACACACACACACACACACACACACACACACACACACACACACACACACACACACACACACACACACACACACACACACACACACACACACACACACACACACACACACACCTTGGGTATGTCTTGCGAAAGGTAACAGCAATTAGGACCCCGCACCTGGTTCCTGGTCCGTCCCGTCTCTTCCATCACGAAGGTTCTGAACGTCCAGGATCTTGAACCCGCAGATCCCATCGACCCCTCCTGGATCCCCTCCGTTCCCTCCATCAGAACCCGACTTGGAATCCAAGGATCTCGGATCGTGGCCGCAGATCGGGGGGTCTCGGTTCATGACCCTCAACGCTGACTCTCAGCACCCACAACACACGTTTGACGTCACTACCGCTCCAACTACAACCAACGTTATCAACAGGACATTTCTCCAAAATGCACGTGGAGACAAACACCGAAACAACACCAGTTATTTCAATTATGTTTTTGAGTTTTAGTGTAATTATTATTTCAAAATCCAATCCACAGAAGATAATTCGTATTGTTTTGAATTTACAAATTATATTCAACAAAAAAATCGCGTTTGCATTGAAAAAGAAGAATGCACAAGCTGAGCTTACGAGCACATCTTTAAAAGGAACTGGTAGGCGTATTCGCTACAAAGCTGTGTAACCTGGGTTCGAATCCAGACCATGCTATAAGCTTCCATATTACTGTTTCACAGGTTCTCAATGTAAATTGTCGGTGTTGTGTTTATCACCGATCTCTACAATAACCGGCGAAGCCGGTGTTATCAATAAACGCGTACGTAAACTCCGTGCTCATGTCATGTATCCTCCAAGATGGCGGTGTACCAGCGACGGGCCCGATAGTAGTGACGTCACGGAAAGCTCTCAATTGCGTATTGCTTTCCCACATTTTATTTTTATCAATCCTTGGTTTGTTGAAGACCTGGATCCGTGAAAAATGACTTCCCAAAGAAAACTATGCAAAAGAAATAAGAAATTTTTCGGGAAATAAAACGCTGGATAATGCCGGTGGGTCCCGGATTTGAACCGGAGATTCAATGCAGACAGAGTTGGGAACTCGTCAAATGAAGCGATGTAACCACTCGGCCATGCCAGCGCTGGTTCATTCGTGAATTAAATCTATATAAGTACTTTTTAATGAACCACAATAACCGCAAACTGTGTGGTTTATTAAATCTGTTTATTTTCTGGACTCTGATGGAGGAAAATAATAATATTTATGATTATGATGATCGAGTTCAGTCAAATGTGGAACATGGACGTCACATCAGCGACACCAAACATTGTAAAGTTTTACCCTTGAACCCACTCCCTTGAATCCACCCACTCCCTTGAATCCACCCAAACCCTTGAATCCACCCACACCCTTGAATCCACCCACACCCTTGAATCCACCCACACCCTTGAATCCACCCAAACCCTTTAATCCACCCAAACCCTTTAATCCACCCACTCCCTTGAATCCACCCAAACCCTTGAATCCACCCACACCCTTGAATCCACCCACACCCTTGAATCCACCCACTCCCTTGAATCCACCCAAACCCTTGAATCCACCCACACCCTTGAATCCACCCACACCCTTGAATCCACCCACACCCTTGAATCCACCCAAACCCTTTAATCCATCCACTCCCTTGAATCCACCCAAACCCTTGAATCCACCCACACCCTTGAATCCACCCACACCCTTGAATCCACCCACTCCCTTGAATCCACCCAAACCCTTGAATCCACCCACACCCTTGAATCCACCCACACCCTTGAATCCACCCACACCCTTGAATGCACCCTCCCTGGCTGTTGAGCAAAGGCCATAACAGAACGTAGGTGGTGAAGGGCTTGAAAGCCGCCCAGCTGCTGTGACAACCCCTCACCACGTGGTCGATATCGCCTCACGGACGGGTTCCTTTCATTCTGTCTTGCCCTCTCTCAATCTGTCTGTCTCATCACATCACCCCATATGAAGAAGTAATGTGTTATTTTTAGGCATATTCGCTACAAAGCTGTGTAACCTGGGTTCGAATCCAGACCATGCTATAAGCTTCCATATAACTGTTTCACAGGTTCTCAATGTAAATTGTAGGTGTTGTGTTTATCACCGATCTCTATAATAGCCGGCGAAGCTGGTGTTGTCAATTACCAAGTCTTACCAGGTACGGTACCTACTACACCTACCTACTACCAACTACCTAACCCACTGATGCCATGGTGATGGGTAAAATAGTAAATAGTAGCAAGAGGTTTTGGCTTCGCCGGCTCATTGCGGCTTTGCAGTCGGTACCAGGAGCCGGCGAAGCCGGTGTTGTCAATAATAGCCGGCGAAGCCGGTGTTGTCAATAATAGCCGGCGAAGCCGGTGTTGTCAATAATAGCCGGCGAAGCCGGTGTTGTCAATAAACGAGTACGTATTATGTTGAAAACCTGATTATGCCTTGGCTCGAGAATCCGAAGCGCAGTGGGCGCAGCCATCTTGCGTGGGCGGAAGTATGCATAACAAATTTAAAACGTTCATGAGGAGTTTCTTTCACCCGTCGTCGTTTGATTCACAATCTTATGCACCTCCGATGTATTAATAAAATAATTTAAGACCAACATCGGCCCGCACGGGCCTGGTTATCTTCAACAAAACGCGTCACCAAACACCGGACCCAATGAGAGTCGAGCATTTGCAAAAATATTTCTAAAATGAAAGCGCTCAATGATGGGCGCCATCGACCGGATGCGGAAGTTTGCATAAAACAATTGCGAAAAAGTTCAATAGGAGTTTGTTTCACCCGTCGTTCTTTGATTCACAATCTAATGAAACCTCTCATTAGTAATTAAAATACGTTAAGACCAACCTCGTTATCTTCAACGAAAATCGTCATCAAACACCAGAACCAATGAGATTCGAGCATTTGAAAAAAAAATTTTTTTTAAGCTTATTACGCGTTTCGGACGGTGAAAACGGCGTCAAATATTCTAACATTGACGAAGAATTATTTTTTAGAAATCTCGCGGCCGTATGGGATAGTTTTTCACGGCCAGAAATACGGTATAAGCGGTTTACATATTTAGTTTAGAAATACGGATAGTTTTTCACGGCCGGAAATATCCGAAGTTGAGACAGAATTCACCGAATTAATCACTGCAAGCTAACTTCTTCTGGTGGACGAAGCCGCCGTGCCCGGAGAGAACCAGTCCTGCCAGCGACTGAAGTTAGAAGACTACACACATACTGTGAAAACGTATGTTAAGCCCAGTTAAAATTTCTTAAAATAGGCCTTAAGCTAGCACATCGTATAGTTATTTCCTTAAGCTTCTTGTGACATTTATTGTATGCAGGTATTGGGGAGGACTGTCTGCTGTTCTCTTTTACCAAGTCTTACCAGGTACGGTACCTACTACACCTACCTACTACCAACTACCTACCTACCTACTACCAACTACCAACTACCTACCAAGTCTTACCAGGTACGGTACCTACTACACCTACCTACTACCAACTACCTAACCTACTGATGCCATAGTGATGGGTAAAATAGTGGCAAGAGGCTTTGGCTTCGCCGGCTCATTGCGGCTTTGCAGTTGGTACTAGTAGCCGGCGAAGCCGGTGTTGTCAATAAACGAGTACGTATTATGTTGAAAACCTGATTATGCCTTGGCTCGAGAATCCGAAGCGCAGTGGAGGCAGCCATCTTGCGGATGCGGAAGTATGCATAACAAATTTAAAACGTTCATTGGGAGTTTCTTTCACCCGTCATCGTTTGATTCACAATCTTATGCACCTCCAATGTATTAATAAAATAATTTAAGACCAACATCAGCCCGCACGGGTCTGGTTATCTTCAACAAAACGCGTCACCAAACACCGGACCCAATGAGAGTCGAGCATTTGCAAAAATATTTCTAAAATGAAATCACTAAATGGAGACCACCATCGACCGGATGTGGAAGTTTGCATAAAACAATTGCGAAAAAGTTCAATAGGAGTTTGTTTCACCCGTCGTTCTTTGATTCACAATCTAATGAAACCTCTATTTAGTAATTAAAATACGTTAAGACCAACCTCGTTATCTTCAACGAAAATCGTCATCAAACACCAGAACCAATGAGATTGGAGCATTTGAAAAAATATTATTACGCGTTTCGGACGGTGAAAACGGCATCAAATATTCTAACATTATAACCACCTTTAGAGGCCATTTTTCCCCGCAAAGCGGGGGTTGGCCTTTTTCGGGAACCGTGGTTGTTGTTTTTCGGTCCCCTATTTGAAGCAATGTTTTACGGCCGGATGCCCTTCCTGACGCCAACCCTTTTTGCCGCCTTTAACGACAAACAGGGAATTACAAGTGAACTGGTACTCAATTAGCCGACCTCGGAAGGATGACAGGCTGAGTCAACCCCCCTGGCGTTAATTCAGCGATCGACCGGGATTCGAACCCAGGATCCTTGGATCCTAAGCCGGCACCCAAGCCGCTAGCACAACACCAGGGATATTCTAACATTGACGAAGAATTATTTTTTAGAAATCTCGCGGCCGTCGGGGATCGTTTTTCACGGCCAGAAATATGGTATAAGCGGTTTACATATTTAGTTTAGAAATACAGATAGTTTTTCACGCCCGGAAATATCCGAAGTTGAGACGGAATTCACCGAATTAATCACTGCAAGCTAACGTCTTCTGGTGGAGGAAGCTGCCGTGCCCGGAGAGTCAGAGAACCAGCCCTGGCGCCTGACAGCGACTGAAGTTAGAAGACGACACACATACGGTCCTGTGAAAACGTATGTTAAGCCCAGTTAAAAATTCTTAAAATAGGCCATAAGCTCGCACATCGTATAGTTACTTCCTTAAGCTTCTTGTGACATTTATTGTATGCAGGTATTGCCATTGGGGAGGACTGTCTGCTCTTCTCTTTTACCAAGTCTTACCAGGTACGGTACCTACTACACCTACCTACTACCAACTACCTAACCTACTGATGCCATAGTGATGGGTAAAATAGTGGCAAGAGGTTTTGGCTTCGCCGGCTCATTGCGGCTTTGCTGTCGGTACTAGTAGCCGGCGAAGCCGGTGTTGTCAATAAACGAGTACGTATTATGTTGAAAACCTGACTATGCCTTGGCTCGAGAATCCGAAGCGCAGTGGGCGCAGCCATCTTGCGGAGGCGGAAGTATGCATAACAAATTTAAAACGTTCATTAGGAATTTCTTTCACCCGTCGTCGTTTGATTCACAATCTTATGCACCTCCGATGTATTAATAAAATAATTTAAGACCAACATCGGCCCGCACGGGTCTGGTTATCTTCAACAAAACGCGTCACCAAACACCGGACCCATTGAGAGTCGAGCATTTGCAAAAATATTTCTAAAATGAAAGCGCTCAATGGTGGGCACCATCGACCGGATGCGGAAGTTTACATAAAACAATTGCGAAAAAGTTCAATAGGAGTTTGTTTCACCCGTCGTTCTTTGATTCACAATCTAATGAAACCTCTCATTAGTAATTAAAATACGATAAGACCAACCTCGTTATCTTCAACGAAAATCGTCATCAAACACCAGAACCAATGAGATTCGAGCATTTGGAAAAAAAATTTTTTTAAAGCTTATTACGCGTTTCGGATGGTGAAAACGGCGTCAAATATTCTAACATTGACAAAGAATTATTTTTTAGAAATCTCGCGGCCGTATGGGATAGTTTTTCACGGCCAGAAATACGGTATAAGCGGTTTACATATTTAGTTTAGAAATACAGATAGTTTTTCACGGCCGGAAATATCCGAAGTTGAGACGGCATTCAACGAATTAATCACTGCAAGCTAACTTCTTCTGGTGGACGAAGCCGCCGTGCCCGGAGAGTCAGAGAACCAGCCCTGGCGCCTGACAGCGACTGAAGTTAGAAGACTACACACTTACTGTGAAAACATATGTTAAGCCCAGTTAAAAATAGGCCTTAAGCTAGCACATCGTATAGTTACTTCCTTAAGCTTCTTGTGACATTTATTGTATGCAGGTATTGCCATTGGGGAGGACTGTCTGCTCTTCTCTTTTACCAAGTCTTACCAGGTACGGTACCTACTACACCTACCTACTACCAACTACCTAACCTACTGATGCCATAGTGATGGGTAAAATAGTGGCAAGAGGTTTTGGCTTCGCCGGCTCATTGCGGCTTTGCAGTCGGTACTAGTAGCCGGCGAAGCCGGTGTTGTCAAAAAACGCGTACGTATTATGTTGAAAACCTGATTATGCCTTGGCTCGAGAATCCGAAGCGCAGTGGAGGCAGCCATCTTGCGGATGCGGAAGTATGCATAACAAATTTAAAACGTTCATTAGGAGTTTCTTTCACCCGTCATCGTTTGATTCACAATCTTATGCACCTCCAATGTATAAATAAAATAATTTAAGACCAACATCGATCGGCCCGCACGGGCCTGGTTATCTTCAACAAAACGCGTCACCAAACACCGGACGCAATGAGAGTCGAGCATTTGCAAAAATATTTCTAAAATTAAATCACTCACTGGTGGCCGCCATCGACCGGATGCGGAAGTTTGCATAAAACAATTGCGAAAAAGTTCAATAGGAGTTTGTTTCACCCGTCGTTCTTTGATTCACAATCAAATGAAACCTCTAATTAGTAATTAAAATACGTTAAGACCAACCTCGTTATCTTCAACGAAAATCGTCATCAAACACCAGAACCAATGAGATTCGAGTATTTGAAAAAATATTATTACGCGTTTCGGAGGGTGAAAACGGCGTCAAATATTCTAACATTGACGAAGAATTATTTTTTAGAAATCTCGCGGCCGTATGGGATAGTTTTTCACGGCCAGAAATATGGTGTAAGCGGTTTACATATTTAGTTTAGAAATACGGATAGTTTTTCACGGCCGGAAATATCCGAAGTTGAGACGGAATTCACCGAATTAATCACTGCAAGCTAACGTCTTCTGGTGGAGGAAGCTGCCGTGCCCGGAGAGAACCAGTCCTGCCAGCGACTGAAGTTAGAAGACTACACACATACTGTGAAAACGTATGTTAAGCCCAGTTAAAATTTCTTAAAATAGGCCTTAAGCTAGCACATCGTATCGTTACTTCCTTAAGCTTCTTGTGACATTTATTGTATGCAGGTATTGGGGAGGACTGTCTGCTCTTCTCTTTTACCAAGTCTTACCAGGTACGGTACCTACTACACCTACCTACTACCAACTACCTACCTACGTACTACCAACTACCTAACCTACTGATGCCATGGTGATGGGTAAAATAGTGGCAAGAGGTATGCAGGTATTGGGGAGGACTGTCTGCTCTTCTCTTTTACCAAGTCTTACCAGGTACGGTACCTACTACACCTACCTACTACCAACTACCTACCTACATACTACCAACTACCTAACCTACTGATGCCATGGTGATGGGTAAAATAGTGGCAAGAGGCTTTGGCTTCGCCGGCTCATTGCGGCTTTGCAGTCGGTACTAGTAGCCGGCGAAGCCGGTGTTGTCAATAAACGCGTACGACGCCGTACGTATTATGTCGAAAACCTGATTATGCCTTGGCTTGAGAATTCCGAAGCGCAATGGAGGCCACCATCTTGCGGATGCGGAAGTATGCATAACAAATTGAAAACGTTCAATAGGAGTTTCTTTCACCCGTCATTGTTTGATTCACAATCTTATGCACCTCCAATTTATTATTAAAATACTTTAAGACCAACCTCGGCCCGTACGGGCCTGGTTATCTTCAACGAAACGCGTCACCAAACACCGGACCCAATGAGAGTCGAGCATTTGAAAAAATATTTCGAAAACCAAATCACGCACTGGAGGCCGCCATCGACCGGATACGGAAGTTTGCATAAAACAATTGCGAAAAAGTTCAATCGGAGTTTGTTTCACCCGTCGTTCTTTGATTCACAATCTAATGAACCTCTAATTTGTATTTCAAATACGTTAAGACCAACCTCGTTATCTTCAATGAAAATCGTCACCAAACACCAGAACCAATGAGATTCGAGCATTTGAAAAAATATTTTTTTAAAGCTTATTACGCGTTTCGGAGGGTGAAAACGGCGTCAAATATTCTAAAATTGACGAAGAATTATTTTTTAGAAATCTCGTGGCCATCGGGGATAGTTTTTCACGGCCAGAAATACAGTATAAGCAGTTTACATATTTAGTTTAGAAATACGGATAGTTTTTCACGGCCGGAAATATCCGAAGTTGAGACGGAATTCACCGAATGAATCAATAAGTAAATTTTATCAATTTTAATCTCATCCAGAATGCAAATTGTGTCATTTTAGGTCTGAATTTTCGAAATTTTGTGAGCTGACGAATCAGCGATTAGCTTAGGTCAGCCAATCAGCGCCCTCGACACAGGACATCTTACCAGGGCGTCATCTGCGACGCCACGAACGAGGTTGGTGCAAAACAACCGAATCACGCGTAAGCATATGCTGCTCGAAATATACTCAGAGGCAAAAGTTATTGTGACATGGAATTTTTTCATTGGTAATCTTGTGAATGAATTTTTGGATTTGAACCAGAGAAAGAGTGTGTTAAAATGGTCGAAGAAACGCAACCAAGCAGTTGTTGTTCGAATTGCATGAAATTTGCAAGAAGCATGACATATTCGAGAAAAATGGCCAGCAATGTTAACTTTAAAAGGCCAGACAACCAGACGCTTATCATTTCCACTCAATGCAGTCTTAAGAAGTGCAGAAGTCAGAAAAACAACTCTATTCATCGTTTTGGAATAAGTTCGACATGTCACGCCTCGGGGAAAATGACAGATGGAGAGCTATAGGTATGCTTCAGTCTGGTACCTCGCAGCGTGATGTTGCTCGTCGATTCAACGTCCATAGAAACACCATTTGGCACAGCTTCACCGAGCTGACGGTAGGACACGTGTCTACAGGTGCACAGGTGAACGTTACATCAGGCCATGTGTTCTGGAAGGGGATCGTTTTGGAGGTGGGGGCGTTATGATCTGGGGTGGGATAACAGCTGCAGCAAGAACGCCAATGATTGTGATTGAGGGGAACTTGAATGCTGTGAGGTACCGAGACGAGATTTTGCAAATGGCCGCTTTACCGTTTTTGCAACAGAACGGCCCTAGAGTGACGTTTCAACACGACAATGCCAGACCACACGTTGCTCGAGTTGTACAGCAGTATCTTAATCAGAACAATGTTAATGTGTTACCCTGGCCTGCAAGATCCCCTGATTTGTCACCCATTGAACACGTCTGGGATGAAATGGAGCGACGTTTACGACGTCATCCGAATCCTCCAAAAACGCTGCAGGAACTCCACCAAATCCTTCCTCGGATATGGAATGATCTTCCCAAGGACTTTCATCGACGTTTAGTGGCCTCAATGAGGCGAAGGTGCCAGGCCTGCATCAATGCACAAGGTGGACACACTCGCTACTGACTGTGTGAACTTGCTTGTGAACCCCCTCTTGTGTTGTGGCTCATTTGCATATGCCAGGTGCACTGTTCTTATGGACTGTTGATCGTTACCATACCTTGAAACATTTGTCTTTCCATGTAATAACATTTCATTCGCGGCAGTAAAAGTTTAACACTGATTCTGTTTGTTGTTTGTGTGTCACAATAACTTTTGCCTTTGAGTATAGTTCTCATCATATGCTCAAATTTCCTAAGCTAAATCGTCATTGCTTTGGGCACTGTGAAACGTATCAAGTCACTCGCTTACTGCACAGCGAAAAAGTACGAGCACTTGAACAACGTGTTTTTCGACTCGATTCTGCAAAACGCCATGTCACTCGGTGAAAGCCAAAACGAGGAACAATGTTTCGCCTCCATTCTTCATCGCCACACTGACCTATCAGATGTGGCATGAAGGACGACGTTTATGCTTAACCACGACATAAATGTACCCAAGTCTTGCGTACCCAAGCTAATTCGTGAGAAAGTGTCATGTGACTCCTGCTCATTCACCAGGTTACAATCTACACTGTTTCAATTACCAGTTTAAGTCTACACTTTAACTGTACACTGCTAAATTTCTCTAAAGCGTGTAAAGACCTTTGAGTGCTCGCACCAGCATATATGTGTTGTTGAGGATGTTCAAGAGTACTTACAGGTCACTATCAGTGTCTATCACCTTCTTTTCGCGATAAAAAACAATGTTCTCACGAAACGTAATTGGAAAGTAAACCACTCTGGGCCATTTTCGAAATTTTTCTCTTCTTTAGTGGTAGACCTGAAAAGCCGAATTAGGCTTCAATCCCATGCTCCCATGCTCAGTAGATTTGTCTGATTTATGATGTTGTCCTGCACCTACGGGTATAAGCGGTTTACATAAAGAAAGAAAGCTCGGTTTGATTCACGACAGTCACACATTGCCGTTGAAACGGCGCTATCGTCTGATCTGTCGGCACTGATCTTACTGCAAGCTAACTTCTTCTGGTGGAGGAAGCCGCAGTGCCCGGAGAGAACCAGTCCTGACAGCGACTGAAGTTGATAGTTTTTCACGGCCGGAAATATCCGAAGTTGAGACAGAATTCACCGAATTAATCACTGCAAGCTAACTTCTTCTGGTGGAGGAAGCCGCAGTGCCCGGAGAGAACCAGCCCTGACAGCGACTGAAGTTAGAAGACTACACACATACTGTGAAAACGTATGTTAAACCCAGTTAAAATTTCTTAAAATAGGCCCTAAGCCAGCACATCGTATAGTTACTTCCTTAAGCTTCTTGTGACATTTACTGCATGTGTTACGTGGTCCTCCCGGTGACTACCTGGTCTCGGTGACCCCCGGACCGTGAGAGGAACTCTGCCAGAAAGATCTATTATTTAGAAACCCCACACAATCAATATGAATTTCAATCAATCAGAAACCCCACACCAAGGATCCGGAATAATCAATGATATATATTTCCCGAGCAATCAACAACCATCCACAATCAGCAATCAATAGTACAAAGATGTAAACTCATCTATAATAACTCTAAGATGGCCATCTTATACATTCCTCACGTGAGCCCCGACTCCCTCCATGGTCAATGTCTCTCTCAATGTCTCCGTACTCCGGTAGTTCGATCTCCGCACGTGGGCGGTTGAACGGACCCTTCCTGACGTGCTTTCACCGGGCACGTCCCGTACCGGGAACAACGGCTGCAGCGCGCACCTCCTGGCCAAGCAAAGCAGGTAATGTAAAGCAGGCAAAGCAACACGCGGCTTGCCCAGCGCGCGCGGCCCTAGGTGCGACCCGTACGAGGCCTTGTAGACGGCGAGGCGAACTGTGCCAGCTGCTTGGTTCCGTGCACGAACCCACAGTGACTTGACGTGTCAAAGGGTAGTTACACGTCCCGGTAACTCCTCTCGCCAGACGGGCTTTGAAACGCCGATTCTCTTACGTTGCTCAATCGATACCGCTCGCGTCCGAGCTCGGCCAGGAAGAAGAAGCATCGTCGCGTCTCCAGGACCTCGTGTCTTTTCTTCTTCCGTTTCCGGTCTCCTTTTTTCTCAGAAGGGCTCATAACCCTTTAATCACAACAACCTTTAATCGACTACACATTGATAAGCAAAGACCTGAATAGTAATTCACATACATTCACATAAATATGTAACACTCCCCCCCTTCAAGAAAGAAAGTTTGAACCCAGCGAAAACTTTCTTTGCCGGCCAATTTGGATATACAAACCAGATAACTCACCCCCCCCAAATCATCCGTTCCCGCCGGGCACAGTCATCACTTAAAAATAAAGCAACAAAATTTCACACCATCCCCTAGATTAATTCCCTCTGGACCAAGCGTCAACCACTTCTAGTTTCTCTTGAATGACGGTTAAGAGGTGGTGACCCAAAGCCCCCAAATTTAAACCTCTCTATAGCACTTTTTCGGGAGGCCCAGCAGAGTATTCCTACATGGACGCCTTAAGGAATGTGGAGTTCACGGTTAGTCCGGGGAGGAAAGTTCATTACATGGACGCCTTTAAGAACATGGAGTTCACGGTTAGTCCGTGCAGGAAAGTTCACTACCTGGACGCCTTTAAGAACGTGGCGTTCACGGTTAGTCCGTGTAGGAGCCTCGGCTCGGCAGCTCCCCCGTATATAGTGCTTCAACTTCTCCAGACTCCTAACAGTTACGGTGGGACCCCTTGTCCCAGCCGTTACCTGACTGGCGGTCTCCTTCTCGGCCAGTGCTCTGACCTTCATTCTTTCGGGAGGTGCCGTAACTCTGGGAGCCTCCATAGTAATATCGGCTGCTGCCAACCCCAAAACTCCTGCCAAGTGGTCCTCTTCAGTAGACCTCTCGACGCCTACGAAATGCCTTCCCTACTGTTATGGTCCGACCCTCCAAATCCTTACCATTCCAATTCTTCTCTGCCTCTCTGGCGTCTCTTGTGCTTGCAAACGTGACAAAGCCGAACCCTCTTGACCGTTGCGTTTCCCTGTCTTTTACCACCCGCACTTCCACCAGCGGCCCATATCTGTTGAAGACAGAGGTCAGAACTTCTTCCTCTGTGTTGAAGTTCAGTCCCCCGACAAATAACTTGGAACTTTTGTCGCCATCCCGAGCTGGTGGGGTGTTATTTTCCCTGCTGTGCTCTTTACCAACCCTCGGGTTACCATAAATTTGCCCCCCGGCCAAATCATTCCCAATAATCACAGATATTCCCTCTACAGGAAGCGTGGCTTGTAAACCGACGGTGACCGGTCCTGACACCAAATCGGATTCCAAATGGATGACATGAAGTGGGGCACTAACACAGCCACCGATCCCTTGTAACCGAACACTATCACCAATTGCGGTACTCTTTGACAATGGCAAAATGCCTTCAAGCATTAAGGATTGATGGGCTCCTGTGTCCCTCAAAACCCTAACCGGTCTTGGGTTAGTCAAGTCTCCCTTGAGTGAGACCAACCCCTCATAAATAAATGGTTGGTAACTCTTCTGTGGGCGATTTCTTACGCTTGCCATCGCATTCGGAGTGGTAATAGTCAGACTCCGCTCTGGGTCTTCCCTTTTCATGAGGTAACAACTGGACATCAAGTGTCCAGGTTTCTTGCAAAAAGCGCAAGTAGGCCCGGAGGAAAAACTCGTGGTCTGCCTCGGGCCCCCCGAAAAATAAGTTTGTCTTGGGCCCGCAGCCCTCTGATTTCGAACAGGTGGGGTATCCGCGTTGTCCCCATAATCCTCTCGAGGCCGCCGCCATGTATTGTCGTTCTCCGCACCTGCTGTTCCCCACCTCCCCTGCGGAGATCTAGGCGAGGAGTTAGGTTCGTGGACCCCTATCCGGTGTGTTAAGGCATAATCATCTGCCATGGTGGCTGCGTCCCACAACTTCGGTACTTTCTTTTCCTGCAGGTACACTTTGATGTCCTCGTGGACACACTGTTGAAACTCCTCCACCAGCATCAGGTCACGCAATGCTTCGAAGTCGTTCCCGACTCCTTTTGACTCACACCACCAATCAAACATGTTTTCTTTCACTCTGGCAAACTCCACATGGGTCTCACTCTCCCTCTTCCTGGCATTCCTGAATTTTTGCCGGTAAGCTTCCGGAACCAACTCATAGGCTTTGAGGATGTGCTTCTTCAATACCTCATAATCTGCACATTGGTCCATTGGTAGCGCCGAATAAATCTCTTGAGCTTTTCCCACCAGCACACTTTGCACTAGTATGGTCCAGGCCTCCTCCGGCCAGTTTAACTGTCGAGCCACTTTCTCAAAGTGTGGAAAAAATTTAGCGACTTCCTTTTCACTGAAGGGTGGAACCAGCCTCACATGTCTGCCCACATCCCAGGTGTTCTGGCTAGGTGTTGACCCCGTCAGCAAGGGTGGTACCTCTCCCCAGTCTCTCATTAACTCCAGCTCCTTGAATTTAATTTCTTGCTGAAGCTCCATGTCACGTTCCTTTAATTCCCTTTCCGCTTTTCTCTCCTCTGCTTCGAGGTCCCTTGCAGCTCTCCTCTCCTCTGCTTTTCTCCCTTCTAACCTTTCCTGGAGTTCTCGTTCCACTCTCCTTTCCTCTGCTTGTTTCTCTTCTCTCCTCTCTTCTGCTTTCCTTTCTTCTTCTGCTCTTTCCTTTTCTGCTTTCCTTTCTTCTTCTGCTCTTTCCTTTTCTGCTTTCCTTTCTTCTTCTGCTCTTTCCTTTTCTGCTTTCCTTTCTTCTTCTGCTAACCTTTCCTGGAGTTCTCGTTCCACTCTCCTTTCCTCTGCTTGTTTCTCTTCTCTCCTCTCTTCTGCTTTCCTTTCTTCTTCTGCTCTTTCCTTTTCTGCTTTCCTTTCTTCTTCTTTTAACCTTTCCTGAAGTTCTCGTTCCACTCTCCTTTCCTCTGCTTGTTTCTCTTCTCTCCTCTCTTCTGCTTTCCTTTCTTCTTCTTTAATCCGTTCCTGGCTCCGTAATTGCAACTCCAGTTTCCGGAGCTCAACGTCTTCTGGTTCTTCGGGTAGCCACTGCCAGGCTAACTCGTCCCATGTTCCTAATCCCACCATAGACTGTATCACCGTGGTCTGCAACTCTGCCTTCCTCAAATTAGTTCGGACCTCCAAGTTAAAATGTTTGGCCAATTTCAAGAGGTCCGACTTTAGTAACGCTCGGAACTGTGCCTCACTCGGGGTTACCGCAAAGTTCTGTGCCACAAACGCCATGGTGCCTATCGTTAACACCTGTTAACCTTCACCCAAGACTTTACCCCAATTTCCCCAAACATTTACCAATTAATACTTAATTAATAAATTTTAATTAATAAAAATATTATTTTATTATTTTATACAATTTTAGATCCCGGACGAGCCCCCAATTCTGTTACATGGTCCTCCCGGTGACTACCTGGTCTCGGTGACCCCCGGACCGTGAGAGGAACTCCGCCAGAAAGATCTATTATTTAGGCGCTTTCGTAACGCAATCAATATGAATTTCAATCAATCAGAAACCCCACACCAAGGATCCGGAATAATCAATGATATATATTTCCCGAGCAATCAACAACCATCCACAATCAGCAATCAATAGTACAAAGATGTAAACTCATCTATAATAACTCTAAGATGGCCATCTTATACATTCCTCATGTGAGCCCCACTCCCGACTCCCTCCATGGTCAATGTCTCTCTCAATGTCTCCGTACTCCGGTAGTTCGATCTCCGCACGTGGGCGGTTGAACGGACCCTTCCTGACGTGCTTTCACCGGGCACGTCCCGTACCGGGAACAATGGCTGCAGCGCGCACCTCCTGGCCAAGCAAAGCAGGTAATGTAAAGCAGGCAAAGCAACACGCGGCTTGCCCAGCGCGCGCGGCCCTAGGTGCGACCCGTACGCGGCCTTGTAGACGGCGAGGCGAACTGTGCCAGCTGCTTGGTTCCGTGCACGAACCCACAGTGACTTGACGTGTCAAAGGGTAGTTACACGTCCCGGTAACTCCTCTCGCCAGACGGGCTTTGAAACGCCGATTCTCTTACGTTGCTCAATCGATACCGCTCGCGTCCGAGCTCGGCCAGGAAGAAGAAGAATCGTCGCGTCTCCAGGACCTCGTGTCTTTTCTTCTTCCGTTTCCGGTCTCCTTTTTCTCAGAAGGGCTCCTGACCCTTTAATCACAACAACCTTTAATCGACTACACATTGATAAGCAAAGACCTGAATAGTAATTCACATACATTCACATAAATATGTAACACATGTAGGTATTGGGGAGGACTGTCTGCTCTTCTCTTTTACCAAGTCTTACCAGGTATGGTACCTACTACACCTACCTACTACCAACTACCTAACCTACTGATGCCATAGTGATGGGTAAAATAGTGGCAAGAGGCTTTGGCTTCGCCGGCTCATTGCGGCTTTGCAGTCGGTACTAGTAGCCGGCGAAGCCGGTGTTGTCAATAAACGCGTACGTATTATGTCGAAAACCTGATTATGCCTTGGCTTGAGAATTCCGAAGCGCAATGGAGGCCGCCATCTTGCGGATGCGGAAGTATGCATAACAATGAGGCCGCCATCTTGCGGATGCGGAAGTATGCATAACAATTTGAAAACGTTCAATAGGAGTTTCTTTCACCCGTCATTGTTTGATTCACAATCTTATGCACCTCCAATTTATTATTAAAATACTTTAAGACCAACCTCGGCCCGCACGGGCCTGGTTATCTTCAACGAAACGCGTCACCAAACACCGGACCCAATGAGAGTCGAGCATTTGAAAAAATATTTCTAAAACCAAATCACGCAATGGAGGCCGCCATCGACCAGATGCGGAAGTTTGCATAAAACAATTGCGAAAAAGTTCAATAGGAGTTTGTTTCACCCGTCGTTCTTTGATTCACAATCTAATGCACCTCTAATTTGTAATTAAAATACGTTAAGACCAACCTCGTTATCTTCAACGAAAATCGTCACCAAACACCAGAACCAATGAGATTTGAGCATTTGAAAAAATCTTTTTAAAAAGCTTATTACGCGTTTCGGAGGGTGAAAACGGCATCAAATATTCTAAAATTGACGAAGAATTGTTTTTTAGAAATCTCGTGGCCGTCGGGAATAGTTTTTCACGGCCAGAAATACGGTATAAGCGGTTTACATATTTAGTTTAGAAATACGGATAGTTTTTCACGGCCGGAACTGAATTTTCGAAATTTTTTTGAGCTGACCAATCAGCGATCAGCTTAGGTCAGCCAATCAGCGCCCTCGACACAGGACATCTTACCAGGGCGTCGTCAGACGTCGTCTGCGACGCCGGGAACGAGGCTGGTGCAAAACAACCGAATCACGCGTAAGAAGATGCTGCTCGAAATAGTTCTCATCATATGCTCAAATTTCCTAAGCTAAATCGTCATTGCTTTGGGCATCAACTGCAAACCGCCAATCGTGATGTGCCTGTAGCGAAAATCACATCAAATAACACTGGACCACACGCCAGGGTGGCAGAGAGTGACAAGGCCCAAGCCCAAGGTTTACCTCGATTATTGTATCTTTGCAAAGGGGCCAAAGTTTGTCTTACTTCCAATTTGTCTGTTGAGCACGGTCTCCACAACGGAGCTACGTGTCATATTGAGGACATCATTTACGAAAATGGTCATTCACCAAAAGATGGATTACCAGACGTCGTCATCGTTAATATTCCTAAATATACGGGTCCTCCTTTTTTGGAGGATCATCCAAAGCTCATGCCGATCGTGTCAATTGAGCGTCGTATTGATTGAAACTGTTGCAAACGTATGCAAATACCTCTGAGACTTGGATGGGCAGCAACTTTTCATCGCTGTCAAGGAATTACTGTGGGTGTTGGCGAACCTAACAGATATATCGTTATTCATCCGGGGAGAGCGAAATTCGAAAGTCTCAATCCAGGAGCACTATTCGTCGCATTATCTCGTGCAAAATATGCTGGTGACGATGACACCATTCCGGACTTCGCTTGGAATCCGAACTACTTGTTGAACGATGACCATATGTGCATGGTTGTTAATACTGCAACAACGTGGGCTAGAGCTGATGAACTGAAACGTATCAAGTCACTCACTTACTGCACAGCGAAAAAGTACGAGCACTTGAACAACGTGTTTTTGACTCGATTCTGCAAAACGCCATGTCACTCGGTCAAAGCCAAAACGAGGAACAATGTTTCACCTCCATTCTTCATCGCCACACCGACCTATCAGATGTGGCATGAAGGACGACGTTTATGCTGAACCACGACATAAATGTACCCAAGTTTTGGGTACCCAAGCTAATTCGTGAGAAAGTGTCTTGCGACTACTGCTCATTCACCAGGTTACAATCTACACTGTTTCAATTACCAGTTTAAGTCTACACTTTAACTGTACACTGCTAAATTTCTCTAAAGCATGTAAAGACCTTTGAGTGCTCGCACCAGCATATATGTGTTGTTGAGGATGTTCAAGAGTACTTACAGGTCACTATCAGCGTCTATCACCTTCTTTTCGCGATAAAAAACAATGTTCTCACGAAACGTAATTGGAAAGTAAACCACTCTGGGCCATTTTCGAAATTTTTCTCTTTTTTAGTGGTAGACCTGAAAAGCCGAATTAGGCTTCAATCCCATGCTCCCATGCTCAGTAGGTTTGTCTGATTTATGATGTTGTCCTGCATCTACCGGTATAAGCGGTTTACATAAAGAAAGAAAGCTCGGTTTGATTAACGACAGTCACACATTGCTGTTGAAACGGCGCTATCGTCTGATCTGTCGGCACTGATCTTACTGCAAGCTAACTTCTTCTGGTGGAGGAAGCCGCAGTGCCTGGAGAGAACCAGTCCTGACAGCGACTGAAGTTAGAAGACTACACACATACTGTGAAAACGTATGTTAAGCCCAGTTAAAATTTCTTAAAATAGGCCTTAAGCTAGCACATCGTATAGTTACTTCCTTAAGCTTCTTGTGACATTTATTGTATGCAGGTATTGGGGAGGACTGTCTGCTCTTCTCTTTTACCAAGTCTTACCAGGTACGGTACCTACTACACCTACCTACTACCAACTACCTAACCTACTGATGCCATAGTGATGGGTAAAATAGTGGCAAGAGGCTTTGGCTTCGCCGGCTCATTGCGGCTTTGCAGTCGGTACTAGTAGCCGGCGAAGCCGGTGTTGTCAATAAACGCGTTCGTATTATGTCGAAAACCAGATTATGCCTTGGCTTGAGAATTCCGAAGCTCAATGGAGGCCGCCATCTTGCAGATGCGGAAGTATGCATAACAAATTGAAAACGTTCAATAGGAGTTTCTTTCACCCGTCTTTGTTTGATTCACAATCTTATGCACCTCCAATTTATTATTAAAATACGTTAAGACCAACCTCGGCCCGCACGGGCCTGGTTATCTTCAACGAAAAGCGTCACCAAACACCGGAACCAATGAGATTCGAGCATTTGAAAAAATATTTCTAAAACCAAATCACACAATGGAGGCCACCATCGACCGGATGCGGAGGTTTGCATAAAACAATTGCGAAAACGTTCAATCGGCATTTGTTTCACCTGTCGTTCTTTGATTCACAATCTAATGAACCTCTAATTTGTACTTAAAATACGTTAAGACCAACCTCGTTATCTTCAACGAAAATCGTCACCAAACACCGGAACCAATGAGATTCGGGCATTTGAAAACTATTTTTAAAAAGCTTATTACGCGTCTCGGACGCTGAAAACGGCGTCAATATTCTAAAATTGACGAAGAATTATTTTTTAGAAATCTCGCGGCCGGAGGGGATAGTTTTTCACGGCCAGAAATACGGTATAAGCGGTTTACATAAAGAAAGAAAGCTCGGTTTGATTAACGACAGTCACACATTGCCGTTGCAACGGCGCTATCGTCTGATCTGTCAGCACTGATCTTACTGCAAGCTAACTTCTTCTGGTGGAGGAAGCCGCAGTGCCCGGAGAGAACCAGCCCTGACAGCTACTGAAGTTAGAAGATTACACACATACTGTGAAAACGTATGTTAAGCCCAGTTAAAATTTCTTAAAATAGACCTTAAGCTAGCACATCGTATCTTGTTACTTCCTTAAGCGTCTTGTGACATTTATTGTATGTAGGTATTGGGGAGGACTGTCTGCTCTTCTCTTTTACCAAGTCTTACCAGGTACGGTACCTACACTGACCTACTAGTACTATCAACTACCTAACCTACTGATGCCATCGTGATGGGTAAAATAGTGGCAAGAGGCTTTGGCTTCGCCGGCTCATTGCGGCTTTGCAGTCGGGGTACTAGTAGCCGGCGAAGCCGGTGTTGTCAATAAACGCGTACGTATTATGTCGAAAAACAGATTATGCCTTGGCTTGAGAATTCCGAAGCTCAATGGAGGCCGCCATCTTGCGGATGTGGAAGTATGCATAACAAATTGAAAAACGTTCAATAGGAGTTTCTTGCACCCGGCTTTGTTTGATTCACAATCTTATGCACCTCCAACTTATTATTAAAATACTTTAAGACCAACCTCGGCCCGCACGGGCCTAGTTATCTTCAACGAAAAGCGTCACCAAACACCGGAACCAATGAGATTCGAGCATTTGAAAAAATATTTCTAAAACCAAATCACGCGATGGAGGCCTCCATCGACCGGATGCAGAAGTTTGCATAAAACAATTGCGAAAAAGTTCAATAGGAGTTTGTTTCACCCGTCTTTGATTCACAATCGAATGCACCTCTAATTTGTAATTAAAATACGTTAAGACCAACCTCGTTATCTTCAACGAAAATCGTCACCAAACACCGGAACCAATGAGATTCGAGCATTTGAAAAATATTTTTTTAAAGCTTATTATGCGTTTCGGACGCTAAAAACGGCGTCAAATATTTTAAAATTGACGAAGAATTATTTTTTAGAAATCTCGCAGCCGTAGGGGATAGTTTTTCACGGCCAGAAATACGGTATAAGCGGTTTACATAAAGAAAGAAAGCTCGGTTTGATTAACGACAGTCACACATTGCCGTTGAAACGGCGCTATCGTCTGATCTGTCGGCACTGATCTTACTGCAAGCTAACTTCTTCTGGTGGAGGAAGCTGCCGTGCCCGGAGAGAACCAGCCCTGACAGCGACTGAAGTTAGAAGACGACACACATACTGTGAAAACGTACGTTAAGCCCAGTTAAAAATTCTTAAGATAGGCCTTAAGCTAGCACATCGTATAGTTACTTCCTTAAGCTTCTTGTGACATTTATTGTATGTAGGTATTGGGGAGGACTGTCTGCTCTTCTCTTTTACCAAGTCTTACCAGGTACGGTACCTACTACACCTACCTACTGTCAACTACCTAACCTACTGATGCCATCATGATGGGTAAAATAGTGGCAAGAGGCTTTGGCTTCGCCGGCTCATTGCGGCTTTGCAGTCGGGTACTCGTAGCCGGCGAAGCCGGTGTTGTCAATAAACGCGTACGTATTATGTCGAAAACCAGATTATGCCTTGGCTTGAGAATTCCGAAGTGCAATGGAGGCCGCCATCTTGCGGATGCGGAAGTATGCATAACAAATTTAAAACGTTCAATAGGAGTTTCTTTCACCCGTCTTTGTTTGATTCACAATCTTATGCACCTCCAATTTATTATTAAAATACGTTAAGACCAACCTCGGCCTGCACGGGCCTGGTTATCTTCAACGAAAAGCGTCACCAAACACCGGAACCAATGAGATTCGAGCATTTGAAAAAATATTTCTAAAACCAAATCACGCAATGTAGGCAGCCATCGACCGGATGCGGAAGTTTGCATAAAACAATTGCGAAAAAGTTCAATAGGAGTTTGTTTCACCCGTCGTTCTTTGATTCACAATCTAATGAGCATCTAATTTGTAATTAAAATACGTTAAGACCAACCTCGTTATCTTCAACGAAAATCGTCACCAAACACCGGAACCAATGAGATTCGAGCATTTGAAAAATATTTTTAAAAAGCTTATTACGCATTTCGGATGGTGAAAACGGCGTCAAATATTCTAAAATTGACGAAGAACTATTTTTTAGAAATATCGCGGCCGTCGGGGATAGTTTTTCACGGCCAGAAATATCCGAAGTTGAGACGGAATTCACCGAATTAATCAAGAAGTAAATTTTATCAATTTTAATCTCATCCAGAATGCAAATGGTACCTACTACACCTACTACACCGACGGTACCTACTACACCTACCTACTACCAACTACCTAACCTACTGATGCCACAGTGATGGGTAAAATAGTGGCAAGAGGCTTTGGCTTCGCCGGCTCATTGTGGCTTTGCAGTCGGGTACTAGTAACTGGATAGGGTGCTTAAAGTTCATTGTTCGGGTGCTCCTGAAGCCACCGGAAGCCCTCAATCCGCCATATTGCTTCTCCCAAAACACAGAAAGGCGGGCTCATGATGCGGAATAAAGATGCTGCTTATGGTTGTGAAAACTGCGACAGTCGTGTTCAAAGGATTAGAAGAATCACATTTCATCGGTAAGCCAACTCTTAGCGTCCAGCGATCCAGCGTGCGGGAACTCATGGGAGTGCCAAGATGGCGGAAAATGGCTTCAAAAAATGAGCTTCCCTTCCTATCCAGTCAGTATAGAGATCAGTGCATACCAACGAAGAATCTTAATCTTCAAAAGGATGAACGTACACGAAAGGAACTTTGACACAAGAGGAGGTAGTTGGGCCCATCATATCTGCGCTATATTAACGCCACATTAATCCATTCTATTATTCTGGTCGCCAAATGGAATATTTGGGTGGAACCATGCAAGTCAGTATTTAGCAAAAAATTATTGTGGATTATTGGTGTATGAAATGTCTAGATCGATATAAGAGAGGGTACCAGACTGGCACTCTTGAGAATTTTAAAATATATTTGAAAATCCAAAAATGAATCGGCGATCCAGCTTGACATTGGAATACCAAGCCGAGGGTAGCAGACGCGACATCCAACTTAACGTTGATGCGAAGGACCGACATCTGGCAAATAAAATACATTTATTTCTTCATACAACTGTATGAACTAAATTGGTGCCGCTTTATATGAACCTTTCTAGAACATTACTTGGTTCCTCCTAAGAACACAAGGGTAGGTAGTCCAGCATACACACGAGATTTTTTGAATGTCCCTTCTTTTCTATTGTTTGGCATTTTCTACAAGTCATGGAATGTTCCTTCTTTTCTATACTTTGCCACATGGCACATACCATATAATGGGGCCTTTTCTATGCCCCTGGCATTTTCCCAACATTTCATATAGAGCAATGCCACCAACAAATCAGTTAATTAAATGCTACAAGTTTTACTCCAAATGAAACTATTAAAATATCACACGAACTTGCAAGTCAGTTATTTAATCAAGACATTTTTGGAAACAGATCATTTCCAAAACCATATACATTCGTTATATATAATATCTGGAGAAGGGTGCCCATTGAAGGAATGAAGACTTCCCAAAAGATAAAGCACAATATTTATATGGGATTTCACTCAAAGATCGTGGGATGTTTTTCACATTATAAAATCCGTTCATTTTAGAGTTTCCTTCTCATGAACTTCACAGCAATTCATTTCATCAATGGAGTGTGCACAAATGGCAATGGGGTGTTCAACCTTCCCTTGATAGAGTACACAACAACAACAACAACATGCATTTTAAGGCCATTTTCCCTGCTAGAGCGGGGGTTAGCCTTGCGGTCCCCATGACAATCTTCTTCATCTTGCCCTATTTTCTGCATCTCCCCTTGTTAACCCCCTTGCCCGCATTTCTTCTTCCACCATCTTTAGCCAAGTCTTTCTCGGTCTTCCCCGTCCTCTACTTCCTTCTACATTCATTTCCATCACTCTTCTCACCCAGTCACTTTCATCCTTCCTCAACACATGACCAAACCATCTCAACCTGTTCCTCTTCACAGCATCAATCACAGGCTCTAGTCCCATCATTTTTCGCAATTCATCATTTGTCTTCCTCTCTCTCAACGATACTCCGCACATCCACTGAACCATTCGCATTTCCACCCTTTCCAGCCTTCGTTGCTGCTCTACGTTCATTACCCATGTCTCGTTCCCATAAATCATAACACTTCTCACACATGCAGCATACACCTTTACCTTCAGCTTCAACGACACTCCCCTCCTCATCAGCACGCCACTCAGTTCCCGAAACTTCTTCCATGAACATCTCACTCTAGCAACCGTTGCCGAGTCTGATCCACCTTCTCCATTCAGCATGTCTCCGATTTTCAAAGGGAAGGGGCATGCAAGAATTCTTGCTTGCATATTTTTAAGAAAGTGAATTTTAAAAACTGCACCAAAATCTGGAATACTGTATGTCGTTCAATTCTGCAACATCCACCAATCGCAATTTGTCCCTCTTTTATGATCAGAAGCATTGTCACTGCCTTAGAGAACTCTAAAAAGCAAGTCCTTTATCTCACACAAGTGAGGCCAATCGCAGCTTATAATGCTTTACAAGGCATACATCTGAAATGCTATGGAGTATGGCTCACCATTTTGGGCCTGTGCCTCAGCTTTTCATCTTGGCATCATTTTGGTGAGAGAGAGAGGCCATCAGATGAAATGCCTTTTTTTGGTTGATGGCTTTGGGTTTTGTGCTCACATACCATGGCAGGCTGGTAGCCTGAAGGTCTTATTCCCCCTGTGTGCCGGTGTTGCACATTGTCCCTTTTCACTCTCTGTCCCGTCCAGATCACAAGAAAAAAAGAAGAAAGTAACTCCTTTGTCATCCTCCGAACCCATATTTAAGCCTTCCTCTCATTTAACTTGCATTTTCTCAAATGCAAAATTGCCTGCTCAAGTTTCAGTACTCAAACTCTTGGGTCGCAATCTCAGCAATGATCTTTCTTGGGCAAAACACATTTCAAAGTTGGCCTCCAAAGCCAGTAACCGAATGAACATTCTCTATCGTGCAAAGTGCTTCCTTGGCAGACCTGAACTCTTATCCATTTACAAGGCTTTCATCCACAGCTTGATGGAATACTGCTCTCCCCTCTGGACTGGAGGCCCTGCCTCACATCTTGCTCAGCTTGACACCATGGAAACCAAGGCCTTCAAGATGATTGAAATCTCCCACAATGAAGCTGAGTTTATGGGTCTATGACTTTGCCATTGCTGGCAGGTCGGTGGTCTCGCTCCGTTCCAGTATTGCACCTTCTACCCTCTCCATGCTTTGCCTGTCCCTCCCACAGGGCGCATGTATCTGCATGGTACACACGTTCCACCAGCAACCCCATTATCTTGAAACTCCCAAAATCCAGAATCATTGCTCACCTGCCCTCATTCGTTTCTTTTTTTCCCAACTGTGGAAGCAACTTCCACATTCCCTTTAATCTCATTCTTCCCTCCTGATCTTCAAGACATCTGTTCACCACCATCTCAGATTATCCCCCATCCTAAACCATGATCTTTTCTACACCCGTTAAACCACTTCCACCCCAAATTTGGCCTCTGTATCCATCTTATCCATGACTTGAATTCTCCCCTACCCTTGCCCTTCACCTGCACATCCCTTGTTGTCCACCTCCATTTATTTTCTCTTTTGGTCCTGCTGTTGGCATCCCCCCTTCTCTTACTGCTGTTCCTTTTGTTATCCTAATCCTGATCTGTGCTGTGTTCTAGCTCCTGCACGATCCTTGAATCAGTATTCAAAACAAGTCTGCCCTCTTACATGCTTTCATGAGTGCAGTCCATCGCAACCTCACTTGTCCTCTCCCATCCCTAACAATGAGCTCTTCTACTCTATTCATCACATGCATTCTCTGTGGATGCACAATATCTGTAGTCATGTTGACACACGTGTCCCCTGTCCTCGTGTACCCATCTGTCCGGCCATCGGTTAGTCGACCCTCTGTCACGGTTCTTCCATGAAAATATTTTTTACAGATTACTCAGCTTTGTTCCAAATGTGAAGAATTCCCCCAAAGGTTTCATTCAATGTTTTTATTTTCTCCCAAAATACGCACTTATACATTTTTTGATGGGGAAAGGGGGCAACATTATGGTATTCAAATAATTTTGGTGGAAAAGTTTCTTATTCTTTGGTGGAAAAGTTTGGTCGAAAAAAGTTTTGTTTTGGATCACGTTTGGTGGAAAAGACGCATGAAAATAATTTTATTATTCTTTGAACCCGCATCCCAGACATGTCAAGTTTCTCATGGTATGAAATACCACGCATTTTTCGACCGCTGGCTTCTTTCACGACCTTCCTAAAAAGCATGAATTTTCTGATGCTTCTTTAAATTATGAGAGGATAGGAATGCTTTTTCACAACGATAACATTTGAATGGTCTCTTGCAGGTGTGCGTTAGTTTATGTTTCTTTAAAAGGCTCGGAAAGAAGAAGGCCTTTTCACAAAGAGAACATTTGAATGGCCTCTCACCTGTGTGAATTACTTGGTGGTGCTTCAACTTTGAGGCCAACACAAAGGCTTTTTCACAAAGAGAACATTTGAATGGCCTCTCGCCGGTATGAACCGATTTCTCATGTGTCTTGAGAGCAAAAGATCTCTTGAAGGCCTTTTCACAAACAGAGCACTGAAATAATTTCTCACTTGTGTGAGTGGTCTCGTGTTTCTTTAAAAAGAATGAAGTCTTGAAGGCTTTTTCACAAATAGGACATTTGTATGGATTTTCCCCCTTGTGGAATCCTGTATGCATGTTCAGATAACTTTCCGTGCTGTAGGCGATTTCACAAAGATCACGTTTGTATGGTTTTTCGCCAGTGTGAATGATCTTGGGGATCTTCCGACTTGAGGACAGGTTTTCACCATTTTCCATTGATCTCTCTGCAATGATAAACAAAAACAAGGAGCCAATCAGAAGTCGATGTGTAAAAGGTACACAATTCACCGATGCATTTGGTGAACTCAACTACGTTACTTCCTGTTACATTTCCATCATCCTCTGTGTAGTAAAGTCAACTGTTTTTTGTGTAGCAAAGTCAGTGGATGGAAATCCAATTCACAGTTCGACAACAAACCCATTTCCAGGAAGAGTGATGCGGCGAAACCTCACATCGCTGGGAGTTTTGCTCAGTGACAACTGACAAACTCATAGTATTGTACAAGAAACAAACATCTCACTCTTCCACGAGCCTCGATAGTGCAAATATTAAAATGCCATGTAGCATAAGGAGGCCACATTTAACTCCAAGTATTTTTGGCTTTAACTCCAAGTATTTTTGGCTTGCATTCAGTTTGCCACGTAATGTTGCACTTCTACGAGTCAAGAGCTTTAGAAAGCGAGGTAAGAAAAGAGTGCTTTGCAAAACATTTCATTCCACAAAAATAACTCGAGTCAACCCGATATTTAAATCAGTGCCCTGCTCACCATCTGCTCGGTGAGAATCTTCACTCGGCTCTTCCTTTACACGAACACCGTTTGAAGACAGAGGAGCATTGCCATGGAAACATCTTGCCTTGACTGGACCAGTTTCACCTCAACAGAACCACTTTTTTTTGAATGCAGATGAGCATGCAAAAACTTGAATACATATTGTGCCAATATTCATTATCAAATCAATACAGCAGCATCAGCAACAGATAGTGACAGCATCTGTAACTCGTTGCACAAGAACCTACTTCCATCGCACTTGTGTATCCAGTTCTGCTGTCCAACATCTTGTCCAGGGTATACAGAAGCAATGGCAAGAAAAGCGACATGTGGTCACTACCCTGAAGGCCAATCCTATTGGTGGGACTTGCAGACACTTCGAAAATCCTACAATCTGTGTGTATCTGTCCTTAGAATGGACCGTAGGAATCCAAAAATCGGCTCCTCTGAGATCATACATTTCAGGCCCTTTGCCTTCCCTCCAAATCCAGTTAAAATGTCTCTGGATTGTACTCTTATCGAGTCTTTTCGCCCATCGAGGATGGAGTCACAATGGACACATCTGCTGATAAGGGGGAATGTCCACACTCTTTCTTTGTCGAAAAGGTTCCCATATCAGATTTTCCTAATTCTCTACTTCCCTGGCTCAAAACTGTTTTCCCCTTTACAGCCTATTCCATGGAGCAAGTAATCTTCTCACCCGTAAAGGTAAAAATGATTTGGACAATCTTGATATAATAAATGTGGTCCCTATGGTATCAGTGATTTCATCCAAAAAGTGTGCACCCGACCTCACTATTCCACTTTTACTATCCTTCCGCAGATATTTCCAGGAAAATCACACCTCCCTCCCTTCACTATGGAATACGACTTACACAATTCTAACCCATCAGAAAGGCACAAAGACAGACCTAATGAACAACAGACTAGTAAACCTTCCACCTACAGTATTGATCAGCAAGATCCATAAGTTTGCATCCAACTTTGGCCTCTCGTTTTGGGCAGGAATTAAGGATTTGGACAGAGCATAGGTGATAACTCGTGAGATACAGGGAGACTATATAATAGAGAGATATTTTACATCCATGATCATATTTTACATCCATGATCATGATATTTTACATCTTCACTTTGATGAAGTGCCGTGCCTGCGAAGCACAGATCTGACTGTTTCTAGTCAGGTGGGGAATCAAACCCAGAAGGTATGACTCAATGGTAACTGCACCATCTATGTACCACCATATCAGACTACCCCATTCTTTGCACTTTTTCCTGTCTCCTCATTCTTCCCTGAGGCTCAATTTTGAATACAAAAAAAAAGTAAATCAAATGATATTATTTTCATGAATTTCACTTTTGATGCACAACAAAAGCACGGAATCACATTAAATCGTATTGCGCCATGCCACCAACAGATCAGTTAATTAAATGCTGCAAGTTTTGTTCCAAATGAAAGTTTTGAAATATCACACAAACATGCATGCAAGTCAAGCCTTTTTGGAAACAAAAATAATTTGTAAACCCATGTACACATTGGTTATAATATCATGTGACGGGTGTTCATAGAAGGAACGAAGCCTTCGCAAAAGATAAAGGACAATTTTTATTTGGGATTTCACTCAAAGATCATGGGATGTTTTTCACATTAAAAAATCTATTCATTTTTGCTTTATCTTTTCATGTACTTCACAGCAATTCATTTCATCAATGCAAATAATCTTATGCCTCTAAAGATGTTGGTAGTTACAAAGCAGAACACATGTGTGGCTATTCGTGGTGGTTTTAATCTCATTCAAGTGGGTATAAAAGGCAGAACCATTGACTGTCAGGAACCAATTTTTTTAGCTGGAAGTTTCATGGACCAAGCTTTAAATTATTTTTTTAATTTACAAGTTGTCTTCATGTCATTTTTGACATGACACTTCATAAAAAAACATTGCCTCAAACAGGGAACCATGATTGTCATGGGGCCCGCAAGGCTAACCCCCGCTCTAGCGGGGAAAATGGCCTTAAAGCGATCATTCATTCATTCATTCATTCTTCATGTCATTTTTAGATGCTCATACTGGATCACTTTTGTTCGTTCTCAATGATTTAGACATTATTACAGTCACATAGGTAATAGTCACACTATTGTATACCGCTCCTTTCCGATGCCATCTCCAGGCGCTGCATGAAGTCATTGCCGGGCAGCGAAGCGGGCACAATAGTGAGCAAGTACTTTGTCAAAAACGATATTTTTTGTTTTTTCATTCATCAATTAATTGATTACTTACTTAATTATTATCGATTAATTAAATACTTATTTATTTCCTTTCTCTTCTGGGCAGCATTATCTCAGGCACCTTTTGAGCTAGGAAGCTGATATTTAGACATGACATTGACCAAGTGATTTAGCTGTAAAGGCTATTTTTGATTTATTGATTAATCAATTCATCGTTTAATTATTTGATTAATGACTTAATTATTATTTTTTTCAGATTCGGATGAAACGGTGGTGGTTTAGGTATCATATTAGCCAATTGATTAATTAGTTAATTATTATGTGATTATTATTTATTTATTTTCATTATTAATCATTTATTTATTTTCTTTCTCATCTGGGCAATATCTCAGGCACCTTTTGAACGAGGAAGCTGATATTTGGACACGACAATGACCAAGTGATGTGGCTGTAAAGGCTATTTTTGATTTATTGATTAATCAATTCATCGTTGAATTATTTGATTAATGACTTAATTTTTATTTTTTTTAGTTAAAGATTCGGATGAAACGGTGGTGGTTTCGGTATCATATTAGCCAATTGATTAATTAGTTAATTATTTTGTGATTATTATTTATTTATTTTCTTTCTCATCTGGGCAATATCTCAGGCACCTTTTGAACTAGGAAGCTGATATTTGGACACGACAATGACCAAGTGATGTGGCTGTAAAGGCTATTTTTGATTTATTGATTAATCAATTCATCGTTTAATTATTTGATTAATGACATAATTTTTATTTTTTTTAGTTAAAGATTCGGATGAAACGGTGGTGGTTTCGGTATCATATTAGCCAATTGATTAATTAGTTAATTATTTTGTGATTATTATTTATTTATTTTCTTTCTCATCTGGGCAATATCTCAGGCACCTTTTGAACTAGGAAGCTGATATTTGGACATGACAATGACCAAGTGATGTGGCTATAAAGGACATTTTGATTTATTGATTAATCAATTAATCAATTAATTATTTATTGATTAATCAATTACTTATTTAATTTTTTCGATCAATGACTTATTTCATTAATTTTCAAACATTTACAGCTTCGGATGAAGCACTGGTGGTTTAGGTATGCTATTAGCCAATTGATTAAGAAAATATTTCATGATGATCATTTATTGATTTTAATTATGCAATTAATCAATCAATCATTGTACACCTCTCCCTCCCAATACCGTCTCTATGTGCTGCACAGCGGTATCGCCGGGCGCCCCAGCAATGCCACGCTGGAGGATGGTATTTATTTATTTGGCATGTGTGCGGTGTACTTTGAATGTAGCTCCACTTGTTTAATTCTGTCTTTTAGTGTGTCCACCTATTGCCATTCTACCCACAATCACCCCGTTCTTCAATTAGCTGAGACTTTGTATATAAAAAAATAATTCCCTGTCTGTTTTTCAGAACATTTAAGGTTTTTCTTCTGATCAAATGTGGACGTGAGCAATAGTTTGGCAACAGCACAAATACATTTTAAAAAAGCTTCTTTTTGAGCACATTCTTCTTTTTCAAACACTTTTCTCCATTTGTTCAACTAGCAACGGTACCCGCCCTATGGGCGGGGCTTCAATTGGGAGGCCCAAATGAAAAGGCAAAATATCAGAAATTGAAGGCTTTTTTTTATTTTAAACGATTCATATAAACATCCGTTGAATCATATCACACGCAGATCATCAAAATCTAAACAGTACATGGCGCCCATTTGGAAAAAAGATTGCATTCTGCAAAACGGAAGCGGCCGCGACACGCCTTTCTTAGTTTCACGTTTATGTGTGAAGAGTGCGCGCCGAATCTGTAACACAGAAGCGGCCGCTACACCTGATTCTCCATCGCTTTGCACACACTGCCGTGTTACTTCGGAACCGCACGTTTATATAGGAAGAGTTTGTCAGGAGTCGATCTACTCTCTTCTGGTATGTAGAATTTCAACAAAAGCACATCACTGTTCATATTGGTAAATATTATTCCATCGTGTTTGGAAAAACTGGAAAGTTGGAAAAACAATATAGCCTATTTTACTCCAGGGGGTCCTTGGATTACCCACCCAAAATATCGTTGCGATCGGTTCAGCCGTTTTTGCAGTACCTTCAAACGGACACAGACAGACGGACGGACGGACATTTGGTGAATTATTATAGTAAGATTAAATATATCGGGGTCATTTATGGCTGAAATAAAACTGCTTGGTGCTTGTCTTTCTCTGTTTATCCTTATGAAAGACAGGCTAGGTGCCTGTCTTTCTCTGTTTATCCTTTATCCTTATGAACAAATATTCTGGGTTTGAGATGCAAATGAGGTGACACTTGGACAGTGTAATTAAACTCATGCATCTTTAGGTTCTACGAAGTCGTGAAAAGTTGATCACCAACGGAACACTTGTGGGGATTATCACGAGTATGCAACATTTCATGCTTTTTAAAGTAAAATCCAGATCTGAAAGACTTTTCACAAAAAGAGCATTTGTGTGTTTTTTCTCTTTTGTGAATCTCCTCGTGTTACTTAAGGTAAGCCGACAATGTGAAGAATTTCTTCCAATGACAACACCCGTGTGTCTTTCTAACTTTGTAAGTATTTTCATGTTTCTTCAAAAGTGATGAAGTTATGAAAGATTTTTCACAAACTGAACAATTGTGTGACTTTTTTCTTTATGATTTTCCTCATGTGCATCTAGTTCACAAGGGTATCTAAAGGCTACATCACAAACAGAACACTTGAAAGTCCTCTCACATTTGTTGTTATCACCATATGTGGGTTTCAGAAGGTGGAACGGAGCCCTCCCAGGTCTCAAAGTATCCACTTTCCTCTGTGTATGTGTGTGTGTGTGGGTAAGTGTGTGTGTGTGTGCGTGCAAGTTGCCATTGGCTGCTATCTCCACACGTGGGTGGGTTTCAGGAAATGCATCGGAGACGTACCAGGTCTCAAAGTATCCACCTCCGTATGAATATCCACCTCATGCCGATGTGAATCCCCTCATGAATTTTTAACGTAGCGGCATGGTTGCGACATATTTTTTGCAAACACCACATTTGTGCGGCTTTTCTCCCTTGTGAATCATCTCGTGTTCCTTGACGTAGGATGAAGATGTGAAGGATTTTTTACAAAATGCACATTTGTGTGGATACTCATTCGTGTGTTTCTTCTCGTGCACATTTCGTTTTGAAGAGTACATGAAAGCCTTTTCACAAATAGAGCACTTGAATGGCCTCTCACCGGTGTGAATCCTCTCATGAATCTTTAAAGAACATGCAACAGTGAAAGACTTTCGACAAATAGCACATCTGTGTAGATTTTCTCCCCTGTGAATCATCTCGTGATTCTTGAGGTAGGTGGAAGATGCAAATGACGTTTTACAAAATGAACATTTGTGTGGCTTATCATTTGAGTGTTTAATCTCATGTCGATTTCGTTGGGAAGAGTACATGAAGGCTCTTTTACAAATGGAACACTTGTGTGGCTTTTCGCCGGTATGAACCAACATGTGAACATTCAGACAATATGCACTCGTGAAGGACTTTTTACAAACAGAACATTTGTGTGGCTTTTCTGTCAAGTGAATCATTTCATGTCTCCTTAATGCAGACGAGGTAATGAAGGCTTTGCTACAAACACTGCACTTGTCTGGCTTTTCACCAGTGTGAATCCTCTCATGCATGGTTTGGTGAGTTGAAGTACGGAACGCCTTTTGACAATAAGTACATTTGTGTGTCTTATTTCCAGTGTGACTAATCTCATGTTGCTTTATTTCAGAAAAATATCTGAATACCTTTTCACAAAAAGAACACTTGTATTGTTTTTTAACAGTGTGGCTCTGCTCATGTCTCTTTCGAGAATATAAATTTGTGAAGGACTTTTTACAAAGAGAACACTTCAGGTACAGCTTTTCATCAGTATGAGTTGGCTCATGCATCTTCGAAGCAGATGAAGTTGTGAAAGTTTTTTCAAAAACAGCACATTGCTGTACATTCTTTTCAGTGTGATTCATTCCACATTTCTTCAGAGGAAATGAAGTACTCCTTCCCCTGTCCTTGTTTCTATTCAAAGTAACGTTGCTTGAGTCAGACTGAGAACAACTTGAGCACAAGTTTACAGCATGCTCTATGGATGTCTCTGCAATGTAAGGAGAAGAACAGAGAAAAAACAACTTGTTTTTCTTTTGAAAAACTATCCTTCTCTTTTACCATTCACTGCAGTACAAGTTCTGCAAAGTAAATTTAACATACGTAAAAAGCAGAACACAATGCCTTCATTACCAACATATGTACCCGAATTTTTTTTAAAGACATCTCCAGTACTCTACAGCCCATTACAAAATCATGAACCACGAGATTACAAGACATTATTATTTACTAGCAAATACCACCTGTCGCTTATTAACGAGCAAATACCAGCAAATACCACCCCTTGTTTGTTTGTCTGTCTGTGAGCAGGATATCTCAAAAGGTTATTCAGACTAAATTTGGTGGACAGGTTGGGTGGGTGATAAGGACAAATTGATTGGATTTCGGTGAAAACCCTGATCCAGATCCGGATATGAGAATTTATTAATTTTTTTAAGTGATTCTTCACCATTGAGTGATAGGGCCAAAAAATATATTTGGCATGACATCTCAAAACATTGTGGACGGTTTGAACAAAACTTGGTGGATGAGTTGGGTATTTGAGAAGAACAAGCCGATTATATTTTGGTTAAGGTCCAGATGCACACTAAAATTTACATTGAAGTGAATGGGGGGAAAGGGAAAAACTATTGGACCAACACCCCAAACCCCCCCCCCCCCCCCCCCCCAAATCACTATTTTTCCCACTTTCAACTAAGCCTATAAGCAAATATTAAATTCTCAGTAGACCAACTACTACTTGGAGGGTCTACCTTCATCATCATACTTATTAAATTGTAGGGGGATTCTACTAGTCCTTCATCATTTTTATGTATAAACATATTAGGTCAAAGGTTTCATGTTTTTACTGCCACTGAATTGAAGTCTTGACTTAGCGTCCAACTAAGCCTATAAACAAATATTAAATCCTCAATAGAACAACTACTACTGGGAGTTGGTTATTCCTGATGTGATGATGGTATTCAAACCATACTTTAACCTCATGATCATGCTAACATATTGTCGTGTCCCCGGGGTAAAGACCCCTGGGTGACGGATGACCAAAACGAGCTTTACTCCGCGGCGTATTTCGAACTTGGCGGGATTGTCATTGACGCGCGCGGGAAAGGCCCGAAGCCTTATCACATCGGGAACACATGGTTGAATTTTCATTCAACCAAACAATCTGAACCCACAGAACAAAAAAACAAAACAAGACACGCAAGTGAAATTCAACAAATATAAATTTATTTACAGAAATGTAAAAAACAAGGAAAGGTGAGGTAAACTAAAATTCCGAGGTTGAGGATCCTCCACTCCAACTCATATATAGACAAGGGAATCATAAAAGTAAAGAGAATAATGTTGGTCGTGCAGCCGCTTAGCTCTAGTCGCAACGCAGGGCTTGGTGGTCTTCGCCTCGAACGACCGCGCAGGAAACGCACAAATGGCATGGAGTTGCTTTTTCGTCGCACCCCGACCATGAGGTAATCCATGCAGGCGGCCCTTCTTCGCTAACACGGTTCCGATGATCTCTCCGGCGCACACAGACAAGCGTTCGTCGTCCTCCCACGCAAAACAACCAAGTGACCGTCGCGATCAAGACCAGGACAAGAGCAAAAGGCAACCGCAGCCATTCTCTTTGAAAGCCAGCACAAAAGAGGGAATTCGACCGCCTTCAACGAATGCCAGGACCAGAAGAGAATGCAACCACCTCCAACGAAGGCCAGGACCAGAAGAAAATGTGACCGTCTCCAACGAACGCCAGGACCAGAAGATAATTTGACTGCCTCCAACGAATGCCAGGACCAGAAAAGAATGGGACCGCCTCCAACGAACACCAGGACCAAAAGAGAATGCGGCCGCCTCCAACGAACGCCAGGACCAGAAGAGAGAAAATGTCGTCTCCTCTTGCTTTTTCTCGAAGCGTCCCCATGACGTCATCCTCTTGACCAATCTCCCAGCACCATCTAATCGTCCCAACCAATCATCCTTCGGGGCGTGGCCTCACGGCCATTCTTGATGCCCAATGACGAAGCTCAGGGTGTGGCCTGTCAATTCCGGTCCTCAGAGGCAGAGCCTAGCAGTCCTTCGGGGATGTTCGGATGACGTCGGGGTTTACTTGCCGATTGGCAAATGTGCTGGTTTCTGTCGGCCCTGGCGGTTGGCTAATGGAGCCATCGCCTGGCAGGCTGAGTTTTATAAGAACATTAGGGAAAAATCACAGGGAGGCAATATATACTGGGGATTATTAACCATAAGCCCTATAATTAATTAGCACAAAACCACCCTCCTTATGGCGACATGCAAACACTCTTAACCTGAACATTTACCCTGCTTATGTACATCGAGATGGCTTCTTCATGTCACACGGTCCATACTAAAACCTACACATTCTGAACTTTCCTGAGGTATTTCATGCCTACCCCCACAAACGTAACAATTTTCATTAAAGTCATATAGATAGCCAATGAATATCTGTTTATGTTCTATTTTAGGAAATAACTTAAATTTTTGACAACACTCATCGCCATCGAGTATGTTAACAAACAATAAGTAAATATTGTTGTTGAGTCAATATGAAATTATAACCCTCCCTCAATGTCATACTCTGAGTGCCTCCAGAGCCACGTATCATTTTGAGATTGTAGTAAATTATTTTTCCATTGATTTCTTGACATCCATTAAATCTTTTTAAACCCCTCAGTTTATTATGTACTTTGTTAATTTTGTCTTTTGTAATTCCTGTGAATAAAATGAACCTAAAATCTCTTCTCCCTTTAAATCATATAATTTGTAAGTCCAAGGAACTGTATCCATTACATCAATGATTTAAAGAAGTTCATTAGCCCATCTCTTTGTATAACCTCTCTCAAAGTGTGATTTCCACCGTTATATTCTTACGACATCACCAACCTTAAACTTTGGATTTCTCACATTAATCTCCTTTTTGTATTCTAATTTTGGAAATATTTTTGATGGTTTTAATTTTGTTGAGGAATTAACTGTATTAGCCAGGACCAGAAGAGAGACCAAGATGGCGAGACGGCTTCTTTTTGCTCTCCTAGCTCTCGAATGTTCCACCGCGGATGTCACACTGTCCAATCAGTGATGTCCCATTGCATCAGTTCATCGTCACGACCAATCGTTGTCTTCGGGGCAGGGCCTCATGGCCTTGCTTGATGCCCAATGACGCATGGCCTCCCCGTCACGAGTCGACGGGGGACGGAGTCTAATCTCTTTTCGGGAATGTTCGGATGACGTTGGGGTTTACTTGCCAATCGGCAAATGCTGTTTCTGTCGGCCCTGGAGGCGTTGTGAGTGAATGAGTCCATTACATTGTCGTTGTTGTTTGGCAGGCATTTAATTGTAATAAAGACGGAGGGAGGATCACAGGGGGCAAATTACACACTGGGGAATTCATATTTAAGCCCAAGAACTAATTAGCACAAAGCCATGCCCCTTATGGCGACATGCAAACGCTATTACCCAGAAAGATGGCCTACTTACTACATAGAGATTCTTTGCGGCATACAGAGCATTCTAAACCTACACATTCTGAACTTTCCTAAGGTATTCCATGCCTACCCCCACAAACGTAACAGTACAATACATTTAGAGGTCACTTTGAGTTAAGACTTCTATCCAACATCTCTTGCGTTTTTAAATTAGGAGTATATTCACTGATATACCAACTTGTTTCAACAATAACAAATTTATTATTATCACCGAAAGCATTAGCAATGCCAAAAAGCAATCTATTTGCATTATCATTCCTTTGTAGTTGAAATCTAATTTTAAGTCCATACAGAACTTTACCCGAATCACAAAATCCAAATATTTTTTGCTTTTGTATCATCTTACTATAATTCACCAAATGTCTGTCTGTCTGTCCGTTCGAAGGTACTGTAAAAACTGCTGAACCGATCGCAAAGATATTTTAGATGGGTAATCCTGGGATCCCCCAGGAGTAATATAAGCTATTTAGTTTTCCCAATTTCAGCTTTGGTCTCCAGCATTCTCAGGGTTGGACTCCCGCATAACATTCACGTTTGCATGACGTTCATTGTTTTCATTGCGACGTCTTCTTACGTCGAGCAACGGTATCCACCCTATGGGCGGGGCTTCAATTGGGAGGCCCAAATGAAAAGGCTAAATATCAGAAATTGAAGGGTTTTTTTCTTTTAAACAATTTATATAAACATCTGTTAAATCTCGATCGGTGCAGCTGTTTGTGTGGCACCCAGGAAAACAACGTCATGTGGGAGCAAGTATCAGCAGGATGTGGCAGTGTGGGAGTCCACGATTGCACCGATCGGCTGCACCGATCGCTGCACCATGTGCCGTACAAACAACTGCACTGATCGCTGCACGGCTGCATCGATTGGATGTGGCATGAAGGAGGATCTGCACTTCGGCATGAAGGAGGATCAGATCTAACAGATCGCTGTCTCCATCGATCTTGCCAAGGCCGTAACACCTATCGGCTCAAAATCCTTTTAACTGTTGATTTGGTACAGTTACATGTATCGGGAATTTGGTACACGTATCGGGAGTACATACGACATAGCGATTGTGAACACGATTATCGATCACGATTCACGATCACGATCATCACGATCATAGTGTATCGATCACGATTTGAAACATGATGGAATAATATTTACCGATATGAACAGTGATGTGGCTTTTATTGAAATTCGAAAGATACTGTTTAGATTTTGCTGATTTGTGTGTGATATGATTCAACGGATGTTTATATGAATCGTTTAAAATTTTAAAAAGCCTTCAATTTCTGATATTTTGCCATCGCCATATGCAGATTCGCCATGGTCCCATGATCGATGTTTCTATACGTGAACGTACCCCTTTGTTTGCGAACGGGTACGTTTTTCATGGAAGTCCTTCACGAACTTCCTGTCCATGTCTGACGTGCGACTGAAGGTGCTACAGGAATATGGAATTTATTGGTTTCATGCTTTAGCATTCGCCATATCTGCATTGCCTGTTTGCTTCTGGCCTCCCACCCGTGCTGCGCACGGGTATTTCTCTAGTCGTCATAATTTCCTTTTCTTTGATTATAACCGGGGTCTGCTTTTGTTCCGGTTGCCATATCAGGAATAAAACCTTCAGCAGATCCCTTACCTATTCTATCACTAAACGAATATAGTATAAATTTCATCATTTCAGATGTAGCAGAGACATAATCGACCGCCTCAACTTCTTGTGTTCCAAAATACAAACGAACACGATCAAACATTTTCCAGAAGAAATCATTTACGAGTGTGGCATTTGTGTTATTCCCAGCCATAGTGAATGAAAATTTACACAACAAAAAACTATCAGCTAGATTCAAGTAAGTTTGTTGGATTATTTATTTCAAAACTTTTAGTTCCATTTGTATTCCAATCTGTTCCTGTTATAGCATTTACCTTAAAATAGTTTTCTGTTTTAGTAGGGTTTGAGATAATATTGATATCATCCAAATCATATATACTATCAATTGCTTCCATACTTGTATTTATTTCGTAAATAAAGATGTTAAAACTTTTGAAACCCCGACCTAAGTATTTGAATTATTTTCTGCCGTTCTTGTGGAGATAGTTTAGTTTCGCTCTTCTTAATTTTTTTGATGGCTTGTAATTTATGGGATTCCTTTGGAGCATCTTTTATACTCTTTATAGCACCTGCTACATTTCCCATGGCAGAAGTGGTTGAACCTATTAGGTATTTATGTTGAAGAATAATTGAACCAATACCCATTAGTGTATTAATTATCCCATCTCCTTTATTTCTAAATTGATGTCCTACACCCCATTGCCTTTTTGGTTTATAGTAACCACTACCAAGATACATTCCCTCGCCCTCATTGTATGGTGAAAGGAACATCCCAGTCCCATCTTTTGTAATCTACCATATAAAACACAATGTGTGTGTGTTTGTGTATGTGTGTATCTGTCACCCTTCATAAGGGTAGGTTTTAAAGGGGGTATTTGGGGTATTTTGCTAGATTTCAACTTTGAGTAGTGCTTTAAAAGGGATTTTAGTGGGGGGAGAGGGGAAAAGGGAGGGGGGGGGGGTGGTTTAATGGGAAATCTTTGAACAGGACTGTGTGTCCACCAGTTAAAAGACCTAAAAGACCCCAAGGACTCAGAAGACCCGGAAAATCCAATGGACCCCAAACAACCAAAATACCCGAAGACCCAAAATACCCTGTAGACTGTTAAAGACACAAAAGACCCAGAAGACCCCAAGGACCCAGAAGACCCCAAGGACCCAGAAGACCGCCAGGACTCTGAAGACCCAAAATATCCCGAAAACTCAAAAGACTGAAAAGACCCTGAAGACCCAATGGACCCCAAAGACCCTGAAGACTCAATGGACCCCAAGGCCCCGAAAGACCACGAGGATCCAAAACACCCCGGGGATCCAAAAGACCCAAACAATCCTGAGGACCCAAATGACAATGAGGACCCAAAATACCCCAAGGACTCAGAAGATCCAAAATACCCAAAAGACTCAATGGACCCCAAACACCAAAAAGACCACGAAGACTGAAAATACCCAAAATACCCCCAAATACCTTTAAATACCCCGAAGACTGAAAAGATTGAAAAGACCCCGAAGACCGAAAAGCTCTTGAAGACCCAAAGGACCTAAAGAACCTTAAAGACCGAAAAGAGCCCGAAGACCCAAAAGATCCTGGTTACTGAAAGGACCAAAAAGACCCAGAAGACCGAAAAGAACCTAAGACCCAAAATATCCCAAACACCCTTAAAGACCCTGAAGACCCAAAATACCCCGACGACCCTTAAAGACCCCAAAGACCCTTAAAGACCCGAAAGACCCCAAAGACCCTTAAAGACTCTGAGGACCCAGGGGACCCCAAAGACCCAAATTACCCCTAAGATCCAAGATACCCCAAAGACCCTTAAATACCCCAAAGATCTCGATTGAAGACCCAAAATACTCAAATGACTCAAAAGACCTAGAGGACCCAAAAGACTCAAATGACCAAAAAGACACTAAAACCAGAAGACCCAAAAGATGCTGTAGACCCAAAAGACCCTGAAGACCCAAAAGACCCTGAAGACCCAAATGACCAAAAGACCCCAAGGATTCCGAAGACCCAAAAAGAAGAAGAATTATGCATCTTACATTGGCATTGTAGATGGTGGTTTGCAAACTGAGCCTCAAGGTTGGTCGGTGTACAGAAGCGGTATTTTTTAAAATCACAATAATTAATCAATTCACAATCAATGAATGAATGAATGAATGAATGAATATCAATGAATGAATGAATGAATGATCGTTTTAAGGCCATTTTTCGCCGCTAGAGTGGGGGTTAGCCTTGCGGGCCCCATGACAATCATGGTTCCTTGTTTGAGGCAATGTTTTTATGGCCGGATGCCCTTCCTGACGCCAACCCTTCGTCGCCTCTTACCGTATCCCTGCACCTGGATGCGCAGGGATACGGTGTACCTATTCTAAATCGGGGTACACACCGGGATCATTCATCCCAGCAAGCTGGTACTCATTTTGTCGACCTCGGAAGGATGACAGGCTAAGTCAACCCCCCTGGTGTTAATTCAGCGATCGACCGGGATTCGAACTCAGGATCTTCGGATCCCAAGCCAGCACCCTAACTGCTAAGCGAACACCAGGCTTATTTCCTGCTCAAAGAGAGACAGACAAACAGACATTACCTCCGTCCAAACATAACCACCGTCCACCAGAACCTCGGATAATCAATAATTAATAATAATTAAAAATTCATCACAAGGCACAGGGAGGTGAAATTTGCTGCACATGATGTGCAATGTGCGCAGAGTAAAACGAGTTTTCATTTACGTCTGTAGGATGTCTAAAAAATAAATATGATATAAGCACCGCTGACACTAGGCCCAGACTTCGGCATGCTCATGCCGCCGTACCATCAAAAACTGTTCCAACCCGTCATTTTTGATGGGCTTTATACTCGTATTTCATAGTCTCCTTGAGTCGTGTTCAAAATATAACATTGAGTTTAAATAAGTTGTTCCTCAATCATAAAATGACGTTTGTATATATACAGACAGATGGATGGGCAGACGGACATGAACCAATTGCTGAATCATGCTTTTTGCTCTGCGTGTATGGGATAAGTATATACAACTTCAAAAAGAGTATTTCCAATTAAGTGTTGTTGTTGTTGTTGTTGTTCGTATGCAGCTAGTGGCTGCTTGGCTGCATCATATTCTGGAGGTACGGCTGTGCCGCTGAGGCCATGCCCCCATTATCAATAAGCTGGTACTCATTTTGCTGACTTCGGAAGGATGACAGGCTAAGTCAACCCACCTGGTGTTAATTACGACAGGGGTTCAAACTTAGGACCCAAAAATCTCAAACCAGCCACTTTAACCATTCAGCCAAGAGCAGGCCGAGACAAATTAATCAGTAAATACAGTACCAGCCACTCAAGCAGAATGTATCAACATGAGACAAATTCTTTGTTTTCCCTTTTCGTCCACCACAAATACAGAGCTTTGCTCTCATGTATCAGTGTTTGATTTTTGGCATTTTTGCATAAAACCATCGCCTACAGTTTTGAAAAGGACGACGAGACGTTTTCCACGAATCTGATCAACATGAAGGCGGCTGCTCCGATTTGAGTTCAAGCTGGTGAATCTATTACAGTCAAGGTGAATGCATCGACACTGACAGATTTAAAACAGACTCTCACTCAGGGTCATATTCTTTGGAGAAGAGGACTTTCCCATTTACACTCGGCTTCATGATTTGTCACAGACCAAATTGTCTTCCTTCCATTGAGCGAAAAAGTTCAAACAAACGTCCTTGCATTGGAGCTCTTGAACGAGTTTACCTTGGCCACAAGTAATCAGATCAGGTTTAAAATGGACACGAGACTAGTGTTTACTGGAATGGAGAGGAATCATGAATCATGATCTTGATGAAATAATAGAGATGTAGTTCCTGCTTCAATGTGTCAAAACAGTGATTATAGCTATTCCTCTGTGTTAATGCTGCAGAGAATAGTTCACTGAAGCCTTTTGAGATACGAGCAAAACAAAATACAATTCCAACCATCCCTGTAAGGTAAGCTAAAGATTTCACTGTGTCACCTGCGTCTTATGTGCTTGTAAATAGACGTGACTGCTTTCTTTTTGCTTATGTGTGTAAATAGTCAATAAATTCAGTAGTATTTCCCAACCTTTCTTTGCCTTCGTTTCCTCTTTGCATTCGTCGTTTTAGTCTTTTCCCTCATTGAGCAGCTGCGGTGCGATCCGGCCAACGTTTGGGTGGAATCGGGTGAGTCGGGGATCCTGTAACGGTCGCGGTTGGACCATCCGCTCGGCCCATCATAACATCTAAACCGCGATCAGTAACAATTGTCCAGAGGTAACAATGGTGGTCCAGAGGTACGCACACGCGCCTCGAAGCTGTGTAACCTGGGTTTGAATTCTCACCAAGCTATAAACTGTTATCACGGTGTTTCACTGGCAGGAGGTGATTCATCAACGTGTGTGCCTCCCCTCGGATCGACTATCAACTGGACGTTTCCTCTGCCAGAAATCGTTGGTGGACGTTAAAAATCCCAGTGTTCTTCGCGAAGATTAGGCGAGCTGTCGGCACCATGAACAAATTCCAAATTATTGCCCGAGCCAGCAGAGGGCATTGCATCAATGGCACAGCTGCACCCTCGGCCAATGACGCTACCCAGCAGCCTTGTGCTGGATACGAATGAAGAAGAAGAAGAAGAATCATCCATGTTGTTTAAGAGCAATTTGCCTTCATTTTCTGTCTACTTTTTCATTAAGGAAGGAAGGGAGGAAACAAAAAACAAGATGCACAATCCCAGTTCAGTCAAACATCCATTAATATGTGAATGCTCAATGAAATGAATCCTATCTGCATATTAATTAAAAGTGGACATCACCGGAGGAAAATATTTTCAGCTCGAATTCACAACCTCAGATAATTCCATGAAGCTCGAAACAAGTGTGTGTCTACTCCCTGAGAGCCAGAAAACATCATCTGTCAAATCTCAAGAATGAGCTTGCAAACTTGTCTCCCTCCTCTGAAACCCGGTGGCGCCTCCTCAAGGTGGCGCCTCGTCAAGACTTGCACACTTTGTCCTCTCCGTGCTTTGGTCCCCTCAGGTGTGTGCAGGACACATGCGGTCCACCAGCGAACCCCCTCCTAGCGAAACTGCCTAAATCCAGAACCAATGCTCACCTCCACTCATTTATTGCTCTTTTTGCCCACCTGTGGAACCACCTTCCATACCCCCTACAATCTCATTCTTCCCTCCAGGTCTTCAAAACAGCTGTTCACCACCACCTCAAGTGATCTCGCATACAACATCATGACCTTTTCTACACCTGTTAACACCCCCGCCCCCTCCCCACGCCTCCCAAAAATTTTGCGTATGTATCCATTTGTCCATCCTCATTACCTGCATCCATTGCTTGTCCATCTCAATCTATTTTCTCCATCCGCCCTGCTATTGGCATTTCCCCCTTTCTCCCGCTGTTCCTCGTTATGATTTGTACAGTGTCATAGCTCCTCCATAAGCGTAGACCATGTAGTCGAAAAAATAATTCCCTACCCCTCCCTCACCCTATTCAAGTAATGCATTCGCGGCATTACAGGTACAGATACGGGTGCATACTCCTAAAAATGTAGGGGTCCGACTGTATCTACAAACTACATAGGCTACTGGTTCAGAAAAAGCTCGAACATCAACTGTGCTTCACAAAAACGAGGCTTCACACTTTTACAATGTTTTAAGTACAAAGTCCAACAAAGGGAGTGTGTTATAAACCGGTCATTCGGTTAAAAACTCTTGGGAATGAGTGAGAGTTTCATTCATTGCTCACCTTCTGTTTTGAAGGAATCTTCACACGGTTCTTCCTTCACATGACTGATGTTAAACATCTGAGGAACGTTACCATGGAAACCTCGGGGTATCACTCGACCCGTTTCATCTGTGGAGAACAGGAATGACGTCACGGCCGTGGAGGATTTTAAATACCGAGTCCATCTTGTGGGAATTTAAATCGTTTTCTCTTTTATAAAATAACAAATAATAAATTGAAAACTCAGTTTACATTCGACGAATAAATGTTTAAATGTCGTTCTGGACTCGCCTTGTGAAGAACAATTCTCCCCAAGTTCAAGTTTCACCTTCACCTCCTCATTTAAATCTACAACAAGATAAATCGAGTCTGAAACCAAACTCAGCACACCCGATCCCGCCATTCCCATCATCCAGTATCGTCATCTTCAACTTGTACAATTAGTCTAGTAGGAAGACTAGGTCCCCCTGCACCCCCCGGAGATATACTTCTAATCAGTGTTTCTAGATTGGAAAAAATGTGTAGAAAATGACTAGCTATGGCCCCAAGCTGAAAAAATGTCCCACATACCATTTTTATGCAAATTACTGCTGCCATTATCAAAAAAACGATTTTTGACATATCTCAGCCAATATTGCAGATAATTGAAAAATGAAGGTGTCTAGACCCATGTTTTGAAGGGCATAGATCATGATAGAACTATTCATAACATGATTACATGTGTCTATGGTATACTAGTATGCTAATTAGTGCTTTATTTACAAAATAATCACAGTTTTACGAAATAATAGACTCATATTAAGGTCCGTCTACACAGACGTTAACACAAAGTTTTATTTTTCTAAATATTACAACTGTCAAAATAGTCCTAGCACTCAATGTGACCACTCTTCTCTTGCTTGTTTTAGATAAACATCATTAGCATTAGTGATTCTACACTGAGTCAGTCATCATCATTTTCATCGAAATCGTCAGAGTCAAACTCTTCTTCTCCTTCCTCTTCCTCCTCCTCTTCGTGCTCTCCTGTGTTCAGAAGATCCACCAGTGAGGTTGGTAGGATGGGACCACTGGACCACATTGGTTTCAACAGTCCTTCATCAGTCCTTATCCATCCTTGCTCCTCATAAGGTTTTGGCTTTTCGATGATAGGTTGATCGGCTCTTTTGTACAATGCTACGATTTTGTACAAACGATTGGACCCTTCCACACATCCATGAACTACATCGGGATGCTCACTGGACACAAGATGCGTGGTTCTGGATATGCAGAGATTCTCTTTGAGGCACAACTAGTAACAAGTGGATCTCTCAAAGGTGTTCTCAGTGGAAAGGCCTACGCAAAGTCCCTCTTTTGCCTCAAAACAGTGTGTGAGGCAATGGAGAGGCTGTTGATGGAGAGATTCACTGAGGAGGAGAACATCATGATCTCTGACCCTGCTGTGCTTCTCAGAATGACCCAGTCTTGCAACCGAGAGCACCTCGATGAAGCCCTCAAAGACCCCTCAACTCTACTCCTCATCAAAAAGTACCATGCCTTTGAGGAAAAGGTGCGCAAGGGCCACCTGGGGAAGACAGCTGCCTTCTGGATGTCGTTCATTACCCACTGCCATCTTGTCTTCATGCTCCTCCACTCTGTGAAGACCAACAACCTCCAGCTGTTTCACAAGTGTAACGGAGAGATGGCAGATATCTTCTTCGCCTTTGACGGACACAACTACTCCAGGTTTGTGTAGCATACATGGTAAAATGTATAACCATCACTGAGTAGATTTTAATTGATACTTGGGTTCATGTATTATGAGAGGAGCTATTCCAATAAATGTCTACAGTATTTCCCTCTCTGTACTTTACAGATATCTGACTTGGCTGGAAGTCCACCTGACAAATCTGGAAAGCACGCACCCAGGGGCCAAGGACCTGCTTACTATGGGTGCAATCGCAGTGGCTCGCTCGATGATACCAGGGGCACTCAGTGCTGTCGACAAGACAATGGAAGAAACGTTCATGCGCTTTGCTAAATCATCAGGTACATCATTTTCTTTCAGTACATTATACATTTGAAACTGTAGAAACCAGCTTTATATGATGTAAACTGCTCTTACAAAACATTTCCCTTTTAATGATTGGGTTATGCAATTAAAATATGTTCACTTTTCAGGTGGCTTTGCTGGCCTGTACAGTCAGTTTGGGGCATACCAGAGATGGTGCCGAACAACCACAGCACGGGCACAGTTCTATGAAAAGACCCTTGAGATGGTGGATCTCATCGATGACCCAGACTGCCCAAGAGCAGGGAGACATCGTGAACTAGAGAAGGCAGAGATCAGAAAAGGCGAGGAGGCCGTTCAGCGAACCCTAACTACTATCAAGAACTTCACCAATCCGTTCACCATCATTGATAAGGACAAACTCTACTGCCTGGCCTCTGGTGCTCCCGTCCCCATGGATGTTGAGATGGATGTGTTACAAGCAGAAGCTGTGGGGAAAGCTGCGAAAGCTGACTTCATCAGGCGCCTGGAAAGCGGAGAACCTGAGAGCTTCTTCAACCCAATCAAGAGAAAGAAACTCAAGACCATGGAGGCTAGTAACAAGAAGATCACACTAACATCCTCACAGGGCAAGGTAAGGATGTAATCCAATACCCAAGTGCTTTTGTATTTTATGTTGTATTTTTAAATGGCGTCCTGTACATGCTATATTGAGATACAAGATTGAACTCCAAATTTGTTTATTAAAGAAAGTGCACATCAATGAACAATGTAAAGATTGTAAATATGCCAATTTATAGCACATGAATAATTTTCACCTGTAGTCCTTCCTGTAGTACATATCAACCAATCACCATTTATCATTCCAGGTCATCCAGTATCAGGAGCAAAGCAACCTTGCATTCCTGCTCCTTGTCAAGTCTCAGAGTCAAGATGAGCCATTAGACCTGGGAGAACTCATGAAGTACTGCCTGATGCCAGTGCCTCCTAGCCTTGGGACACCAGATGGGTTCTTCTGCAAAACCAACAAAGCCTCCATTCTGCACTACCTTTTAGAGGACACCACACCACAAGATCTGCAATACCCCAAGGATGCCCTGTTCATCCAGGATGGAATGGCGCTGCTGCATACCCTTGCCAACCTTCCCCCAACATGTGGTGAGATATGCTTGCAGGTGCTTGATCAGATGGTGGCCAAGCAGCACTTTCTGTTCTCCACTGACAGTTACCATCCTGAGTCAATCAAAGCGCAGGAAAGGCTGAGGCGGGGCAGCTCAGAGAAGATCATTCTGGCTGGACCAGCAACCAGGAAGCCATATGACTTCAAAATGTTCCTTGCAAATGACGACAACAAAAAGCAGATGTGCCAGCTTCTTCTGAAAGTGTGGAGTGGACAAGAGGCAGCTACCAGGCTGGAGAGAACAGAGATGGCTGTGCTGATCGTGGAGGGGAAGGCCCACCAACTTGCCTCAACGAATGGCAAGGTAAAATTGAAAGCCCTTCGTGAATGGCGATTCAATTTGTAATTTTTCCTGAAAAAAAGGTGATTACCTGTGATGTTTGTCTAGATCTGAAACTGGCAGTGACTGGTGATTGAAATGCGGTGCCTTTTTGTGTTTCAGGTCGAGGTACGTGAACTCCCCACGATCTACAGCAACCAGGAAGAGACTGATACCAGGGTGGTTCTGTACCTCCATCATGCTGCTACCATCGGATACAAGAACGCTGTAGTCAGAACACCGGACACAGACATCCTCCTGATCCTGCTCCACCATGCCCACAACATCAAGCTGATGGTGTACCTGGATACAGGGTCAGGGAAGCATCGCCAACTTGTCAACGTCTCTGAGCTGGCAGAATCCCTGGGAGAGGACTACTGTGCCACTCTCCTGGGGTACTATGTGTTCAGCGGAGAAGACTGCACCAGTGCCTTCAAAGGGAAGGGAAAAGTCGGGCCCTTGAAAAAGCTGGAGAAGAATCCCAGGTTTCACAGGGCATTCGGTGAACTGGGTGACAACTGGGATGCCAACCCTGAGGTGGAGAGGCAGTTAGAAAAATTCACCTGTGTGATGTACGGCCAGAGTCGCGAGTCATCAGTGGACATTGTCCGTGCCAAGCTGCTACGAAAAATGGTGGGAGAGGACAAGACCCTCACATCCAAGTCCAAGGTTGATCTGGCTCGCCTTCCTCCATGCCAGTCTGCCCTGAAGCCGCACATCCAGCGTGTGAACCACCGCGTAGCATTGTACAAAAGAGCCGATCAACCTATCATCGAAAAGCCAAAACCTTATGAGGAGCAAGGATGGATAAGGACTGATGAAGGACTGTTGAAACCAATGTGGTCCAGTGGTCCCATCCTACCAACCTCACTGGTGGATCTTCTGAACACAGGAGAGCACGAAGAGGAGGAGGAAGAGGAAGGAGAAGAAGAGTTTGACTCTGACGATTTCGATGAAAATGATGATGACTGACTCAGTGTAGAATCACTAATGCTAATGATGTTTATCTAAAACAAGCAAGAGAAGAGTGGTCACATTGAGTGCTAGGACTATTTTGACAGTTGTAATATTTAGAAAAATAAAACTTTGTGTTAACGTCTGTGTAGACGGACCTTAATATGAGTCTATTATTTCGTAAAACTGTGATTATTTTGTAATTACAGCATTAATATGCATACTAGTATACCATAGACACATGTAATCATGTTATGAATAGTTCTATCATGATCTATGCCCTTCAAAACATGGGTCTAGACACCTTCATTTTTCAATTATCTGCAATATTGGCTGAGATATGTCAAAAATCGTTTTTTTGATAATGGCAGCAGTAATTTGCATAAAAATGGTATGTGGGACATTTTTTCAGCTTGGGGCCATAGCTAGTCATTTTCTACACATTTTTTCCAATCTAGAAACACTGATTAGAAGTATATCTCCGGGGGGTGCAGGGGGACCTAGTCTTCCTACTAGACTAAATGTTATTATGGATTCTTACCTGGTGAGGGGAAACCACCTGCAGGTTCAGGTTCCACCTTCACCACCACTATAGGATCTGCAGAGAAAACAAAACCTGTTTTAAACAAACATCAACCTCGGAGTTGTTAATTTAAAACAAACTACTGTAGTTTTAAACTCTTCCTTTATTTTCTCTCCTCCATATTTATCCACGTGGTTTCTCCATCATGAGAGAACCCCGTACCTGGTTCCTGGTCCGTCCCGTCCCCTCCATCACGAAGCTTCTGAACGTCCAGGATCCTGAACCCGCAGATCCCACGGACCCCTCCCGGACCCCCCGTGTTCCCTCCATCAGAGACCGACTTGGAGTCCGACGAGTTGGGATCGTGGGTGCAGATCGGGGGATCTCGATCCATGACCATCAATTACCACAGGGTTACACAACTGATCCCCTCGGTAACTCGGTTAACGTTCGCCTCTTCACAGTTCACAACAACAAAAATAAATTAAATTACCTGTGGATATGCAAAATTTATTCCAGGAACTGATGATGCACCGGTGTAGTTCTCAAAATTCCGAAAAGAATTACCGGTACATGAACTAAAACGTATCCTCCTGTGAACCTGCCAACTGACCAGGCATTGAAAAGGAAGGAGGGAGATGTACAAACCGAGCTGAACTATACACCCACAATGAAGCTCGTTTAAACTCCTTTGCAAATAAGTCACAGAAGATTCGTTATGGCCGTTTATGTATTACGTACGCAAGTATGGCAGAGATTTTTCCATATATGATTTTCCCTCCTCCCCTTCCATCTCCCGTATACCTCCTTAGACCCAGATTTTTTCTAATGCCTTCAGGGTTACGACAAAGTCACGCATCATAGACAAAACATCTATTTGTAAGGTTGGCGACATCAGTTGTTCGAAACGTGTCCCACCAATCTCAAAACATGTCTGTAAACGGAAAAGCAGGTTTCTCTGAATGTTCTTCAACATATCCGGGCTAATTGTGGAATTAAATAATTTCATTTCCTATGATGAATAATTAAATATTATAATCGATTAAATAATTTCCTATGATGAATAATTAAATATTATAATCGATTAAATAATTTCATTTCCTATGATGAATAATTAAATATTATAATCGATTAAATAATTTCCTATGATGAATAATTAAATATTATAATCGATTAAATAATTTCCTATGATGAATAATTAAAAATTATAATCGATTAAATAATTTCCTATGATGAATAATTAAATATTATAATCGATTAAATAATTTCATTTCCTATGATGAATAATTAAAAATTATAATCGATTAAATAATTTCCTATGATGAATAATTAAATATTATAATCGATTAAATAATTTCCTATGATGAATAATTAAATATTATAATCGATTAAATAATTTCCTGTGATGCGAGACTTTGTGGACACCCTGCAGAACAAGCATTCGTACATCACATCACGGGTGATGAAAGTTGTAATCAAGTTTCATCAAATTTGTGTGTGTAGTTTCTGAAGAAAAAGCAAATACCTACTTTGGGGGGTCAAACCTGGATCCACTTTGACCCCGGTGGACTCCCTTAGACCCCCATTTTTTAATGCCGTGAACAAACTTTAGTCACAACACAACAAATATCATTTATGTCGTTTGATCACAATTCCATCAGCGGTTTCGGAGAAGAAGTTGCAAGTGTTTATAGACGGACAGATGACGCACCATCACATAAGCTCCCCAGACCTAAAAAAAAAAAACACCTATTTTGGGGGGCAACCCCATTCCACTTCACCCGTAGACCCCGATTTTCCTAATGCCGTGACCAAATATTGGTACATCACGGGTGATGAAGATTGTGGTCAAGTTTCATCAAAATAGTGTTTGGTTCAAGTGAGCATGACTGAAGTGTTTACAGACTCACTGACTTACCCACGGACACTGCTCGATCGCATAAACTCATCGGACGAAAGTCCAGGTGAGCTAAAAATTCAACCCTCCACAACAACTCTAGGAGGACCACAGTCTATCAGCAACACACTCCTGGTTAGTCCTGTAACATCAAGGCTTCCTGCTCACCTACCTTTATGTATTCTATTTCTTCGTCCCTTGTGGAACCACCTTCCGGAATCAGTTGACTCCCACTCCTCACTTCACTTCATACAGCTTGAAATGAGTCGTTCATATCCTTTTCATGTCACCTTTCATCCCTACCCATGATATTTTCCACCACCATTAACCCTCTTTAAATGTACCCTTCTTAATTGCAGGTTCTCAGATTAATCTTGCTTTTTTTCCTCTTTCCTGTTCATTGACTGGACTAGCGTGACCCGGCGCGCCTCACCACACGTCGTTTCAGAAGGATAGGCATCTTTGACCATTTAGGTGTCTTTTGGGTATTCAGGGTCTTTTGCTTCCTCTGGGTCTTTAAGGGTCTTTGGGTGTCTTCAGGGTGTTTTGGGTCTTCAGGTTGTTTTGAGTCTTCTGGATCATCTGGGCCTTTAAGGGTATTTTCGGTCTTCAGGGGCTTTTGGGTGTTTTGGGTCTTCGGCACCATTTGGGTGTTCATGGTCTTTTGGATCCTCTGGGTCTTTGCATCCTCTGGGCCTTTAAAGGTATTTTTGGTCTTCAGGGGCTTTTGGGTCTTAAGGTTCCTCTGGGTCTTCGGGGTATTTTGGGTCTTTGGAGTGTTTTGGGTCTTCAGGGTGTTTTGGGTCTTCAGGGTCTTTTTGAGCCTCAGGGCCTTAAAGGGTATTTTGGGTCTTTGGGGTGTTTTGGGTCTTGGTGGTCTTAAGGGTCTTGGGGGACTTAAAGGGTCATCAAAGGTCTGAGGAACTCAGCAGTCTAAACGTAATTAAGAGGGTATTAATTTTATTTGAAGAAGAAGAAGACCTTTCAGTCGCATATAAACATACATACAGACAAACATACATAACCATATACGTTTGCTCTATTATAATAAGATTGTCAAACTTTTGCCCCAATGTGGGCTGCAGCAGTATCGGTTTATGCCATTCCATCTCATTCTTCAATTCACCAATATTTAGACTTAAAGGATTCAAAAAACAAACTCAAAGTGATGTCAATTTATTTTTCAATCAGCTTTTATTTCTTAGTCTCGTCCTGAAAAGGTTGCGAGACCATTGCAACACCCCTGTCTGTGTGTGTGTGTTTTGTATGTTGTTGATGTTTTTTTAAATCTCCATATGCAGGTTTCAGAAGGTGGAATGGAGTCCTCCCAGGTCCCGAAGCAGCCTCCTCCGTTTTGGTAACGGGTGGGGAATCACGATTCATGGACCAAGCTGAAGTTTTGTTGTTCTCAAAGAATAGTTCCGAAGGTTCTTTTCAGGATCGTCATTGAACCCCAGACAGCTTCCAACTGCAGTTCGTTTGTCTTAATATTCCCAGCGGTGGTTTTAAGACATCATATTTTAATGATTGTTCAATTGTTTTTAATGATGGTTTTTACGATTTAAGATCCCAGGGATTTTTTTTAGGGTATTCTTCATCATTCCTGTTGCTCCAATAATCACTGGTACAATTTCAGTGCTCTTCAGATTCCAGGATATTTTCACTTCCTTTTTGAGGTCTTGGTGCTTGGGCATTAATCTTGATTTCTGCTTTGTTTAGGCCAAAAATCGCTGGGATCTGATACCTCAATTAGCAATGCCGTTTTTTTATACCTTCGTGTCGCAATACTTTGTTTTCTCTGTTCACGCTCAATGGGACCATCAGGTTGTATGTGAGGGTTACTTCCTTGTTTTCAGTGATTGCTTTTTGGTAACATGAGTTTTCTGGGGCTGGGGTATTGAAGGTTTTGCAGATGTGCCCGGTTGATTACTCGATATACTTTGTTGTGCCTTTGGGTGTACAGCTGCTCTGACATGAGTTTTTTACATCCCGATAGGAGGTGATGTGTGCTTTCCGTTTCTGTCTTGCAGAACCTACACTTGTCCGATTGACTCAGTCCTGCCATTTTCTTAAAGCCATTTGTGTAAGTGTCCCTCATCTTTGGCATTTTTAATGATTCGTTCTCCATCCCAATTGAGTTGAACTCTCTTTATTTAGCCTTTCCAATGAGCCTTCGTTGTCTATGCCCAATGTATTTTTTTTATATCTTCCTGCAATTTTGTCGTTCTCCCAGTTGCCGGTTTATATCTGTTGATATTTAGCTTTATATTTTTTTTCGTCTTTTTTTTCAATCATTGGGGCTGTATTAGTTGCTGTTTCAGTTTCATGTGTGACATCTTCCATTTGCATCTGTCTTTGGATTTTTTTGCTACATGGGTTAGGGATACCTTCTGCAGCTTGCTGTCTTTGTTTTCCATACAAATTAGATTCGGTTGTCTGTTGAACTTTTCACGTATTCAGCCAATCCAACAGTTGTCATTCTGTGCACTTGGTCGAGTTCCATTAGATTGAGACTTCCTCGTCGTGGCAGATACATTCTAGGGATGCGCTGATTTTTGTAGAAACATTTTGTGAATGGTGACGAGTTTCCTTGTTTTGATGTCTAACTTGTCGATTTCTGATTGGGCCAGTTTATTATTTCCGCAGCTCTAATGGAACACAGGTACTGCGAGCTGGTTTATGGCTTTGATTTTGTTTCTTAGGGAGAGGTATTTTTTTTCAGGAGCCGCTTCTTTCTATGAAGGTATTATCTGGCAATTGTTTTGCGCATTTGTTTGTGACATATTTAGTGGCCCTCTTCTACTTCAAGGTATTTGTATGATGCTTCGTTTTCTAACTGCTGTATTGCTATTTCAAGGTCAATTTTCATGTCTGTTTTTTGGTTTACCTTGTACAAATGAGCACTTGTCAAGTACAAATTCCATTTGAATGTCCTCAGAAAACCGTTTTACTAGTTTTAGCTGTTCTGTTAATTTTTCGTCATTTGGTGGATGAAAACTTGAAAATTCTCCATATATAGTAGATGTGTCACCTTTCCGATTTCTTTGGATGTTCTTCTGTTGGTTGTTAGGGTGTATCCATGTCCTTGTTCATTGAAGTGGTTGAAAAGGGGGGGGGAGGGGGGGGAGACCGTCTCCCTGGAAGACTAGCCTGGTGTTGGCTTAGCGGTTAGGGTGCCAGCTTGGGATCCTAGGATCCTGGGTTTGAATCCCGGTCGATCGCTGCATTAACGCCAGGGGGGTTGACTCAGCCTGTCATCCTTCTGAGGTCGGCAAATTGAGTACCAGCTCACTGGTAATTAGGGCACTGCATCAGCGGCACAAACGCGCTTCCAGAGAAATGATGCAACCAGCAGCCACAGGCTGCATACGAAAACAACAACAACCTGGAAGAAACTTTAAGATTTCACGCCGGATCTTCACATCTGGTATTTCAATATTTCCTTCTGAGTGCTGTAATATCAATGTGGTATTCCAGAGCTCCATTGCTTTCTCAATCAGTTTGATTATTTGGGGATTGATTTTGTATATTTGAATGCATGTTATCATCCACGAATGTAGGACACTGTCAAAAGCTTTCTTGTCATCTATCCAGGGGGTGCACAATTTGATTCGTCGCATTTTGTAATTTTCAAGTATGGCCTTCTTCAGTAGTAGGTGGTCAACAACACCCTCTCTTACATCCCTTTTGTTCTGCCGCTAAACCTCCTTGCTGTGTTAGATGATGGTACATCATTTATTTGATCCTTCCTGTCAGCAGTTTGTACCGTTGTTGATAGGCATGTTATTGGCTTGTATTTGTGGGACGGTTTTTTGGGATGAGAAAACTCAGAAAACTCACTCAGATTTTGGGATGAGAAAGGTGTTTCCTTCTACGAGCGACTCATCTACTGCCTTTTCCTCTTGGATCAGTTCATTAAAAGTCCTGGCGTGGTGATTGCATGGAGAGCATGAAGTTGTTTTAGCCAGAAATTTGGAATTCCATCTGGGCCTGGGCTTTTGAAGTTTGGCATTTTTAAAGTTGTTTTCTCATCTTCTCTTCATCAATAATTATCAATTGGGGCATTTTGACGAGATGTTGCTTTCCACTTTTCCAAGTTTGGGATCCATTCTGCTTCCTTGTTACGTTCTTTTCGATCTTCAAAAATTATTTCCAGAATTTTTCCAGTTTCTCTTTTTCAGAGGGAGTCGACACATCCTGTTTTTGTTTCCACAATTCATGGTATAATCTCTTTGGGTTACTTTCAAACATGTGGTTTTGTTTTCTCCTGTTGTACCTTTCTTCATAGTTACTCCCGCTAGGGAGTAATGCATTCGATCGTGTCCGTCCGTGTGTGTGTGTGTGTGTGTGTGTTCGTATGTTTGTGAACAAGATATCTGGAAAAGTTCTGAATGGATTTGGATGAAAGTTGGTGGGATGATTGCCCTTGGGATAAGGAAGAATTGATTAGTTTCTGGTGAAGCTCAGGATATTATTCCAGATCCAGGAATTTTTCGAAGGATTTTTTTACCATTGGAAGATAGGGCTCAGCAGCGGCCACCCACGGCAGGAGTATGCGCTCTACTGAGTGGCGTTCTAGTTACCTTCGCAAAAGCGGAAGGTTATCTTTTGATCGCTGTGTATTTATTTGTATGTCTGTGTGTGTGTGTGTGTATGTTATTCGCATAACTCAAAAAGTATTCAACCGAATTGCATGAAATTTGGTGGGATGATTGGTTATTATACGGGACACATTTGATTAGATTTTGGGAGCAATCGGGTCAAAGGTCAAGGTCAAGGTCACGAAAAGGTCAAAATCGTATTTTTGTTGTTCTGTTCCCTACACTCCCATGCCAAGTACAGAACAGTAGCTGCGGCGAAGGTATGCGCTCTACCGAGTGCCCGTTCTAGTTTTTCATGTTTTGATTTCATTTCATTTCTTCATTTCATGTCAAATATGATGAATTTTTAATCTTCCTTGCTGTCGTTTCTATTTTGAGTTTGTTTTCAGCACGCAAGCTCTCGAGGACTTTGTCATCGATTTTGCATTTTTTATTCTTTGGATTCTGTTTTTTCGTTTTGGGTGACTGTTTCCTATCCAGAACTGTTGTATTTGTCCTACTTCCTTATGCAGTTTCTCTCTTTGTGTCTCTAATCTCTGTCTCCATGGTGGAATTTGGTTTCTCTTTGTCGGGCCTGGTTTTTCCTTCTTCTGGTGGTGTTTATCAGTTACTATTTTCTGGAATGACTATTCAATATGAATATGCAAGTCATATTCATCTTCATTGAAGCAATGTAGCCTTAATGTGCATAAAAGTGGTTGTTAAATATCCTAATAATTAACCAACAATCAATAGCGCTACAGATAATGGCAATGTATGTGACATAATAGGGTGCATGGATGATATGTGTATATGGACCATAATTGCAGTGGGCCACAACAGCAGCGTGTTCAGTTAACGATGGCATTTTTGTTCAGATCGAGAGCGTGAGGTGAGACTATGGGCTCTTCCGAGTGCCGTTCTAGTTTTATCACGTATTTTTTGATGTATTTGTGGATTTCAGTTGCAAATAAGGTGAGGATTGGACAGTGTGTTTATACTCGTGTATTTTTACATAATATGAAGTGGTGAAAACTTTATCACAAATGGAACACTTGTTGGGATTCTCACTCGTGTGAACAATTTCATGTTTCTTTCTGCAATATCCAGTTCTGAAAGCCCTTTTACAAAAAGAGCATTTGTGTGCTTTTTCTTCCTCATGAATAATCTCGTGTTTCTTTAGGTAAGATGACAATGTAAATACTTTATTACAATGAGAACATGTGTAGGTCTTTCCTTCCTGATGAATATTTTTATGCTTCTTCAAATATGATGAAGTTAGGAAAGTTTTTTCACAAACAGGACACTTGAATGGCTTCACACCAGTGTGAATCCTCTTATGCATCTTTAATGTGCACATAGTTTTGAAGGATTTTTGACAAAAAGAACATGTGTGTGGCTTTTCTCCCCTGTGAATCGAATCATGTCTTTTTAGGTCAGACGAGTAGAGAAAGGATTTTTTGCAAAAAGAACATTTGTGTGGCTTTTCTCCACTGTGAATCACCTCATGATATTTGAGGTGGGATGAATATATGAAGGCTTTTTTACAACCAGAACATTTGTATGGCTTTTCTTCCCTGTGAATCATCTCATGTTTCTTGAGGTAGGATGAAGATTTGAAGGATTTTTGACAAACAGAACATTTGTGCGGCTTTGCTCCCGTGTGAATCATCTCGTGATTCTTCAAGTAGGATAAATATGCGAAGGATTTTTCACAAAGATAACATTTGTATGGCTTTTCTCCCCTGTGAATCATCTCTGAATGTTTCTTGAGATAGGATGGACATGTGAAGGATTTTTTACAATCAGAGCATTTGTATGGCTTTTCCCCCCTGTGAATCATCTCGTGTCTAATCATACTGAACGAGGCTAGAAAGGATTTTTGACAAACAGAACATTTTAGTGGCTTCTCATGCGCATTTCTCTTGTGCACCTTTCGTTGAGAAGCGTACCTGAAGGTTAGTTCACAAACCGAACACTTGTGTGGCCCTTTACCGGTGTGAACAATCGCATGGATATTCAGACCGTCTGCACTTGCAAAGGATTTTTTACAAACTGAACATTTGTGCGGATTTTCTGTCAAGTGGATCACTTCATGTCTCTTTAATGAAAATGAAGTTGTGAAAGCTTTCGTACAAACAGTGCACTTGTGCGGCTTCTCACGTGTATGGATCCTCTCATGTATCTTCAAACAATATGACGTCGTGAAACACATTTTACAAAAGGAACACTCGCGTGGCTTGTTTCCTGGGTGACTGTGCTCGTGGATTTTCAGGTTGTAAGGGTTTGCGAAGGATTTTTCACAAACGACAAATTTGTACGGACTCATTCGGTTGTGAATCCTCTCGTGTATTATTTTCGAGGTTGTAGTTCGGAAAGTTTTTTTACAGAAATAACATTTGTATGGCCGATTTCCAGTGTGAATCATCTTGCGCAGCTTTATGGAAGAAGTTGGAAAGGCTTTTTCATAAAAAGAACACCTGTATGGTTTCTGAGCATTATGATTTAGCTTATGTGTCTTCAAAAAAAGTAAATCTGTGAAGGATTTTTCACAAAGAGAACAGTTGTACAGCTTTTCATCATTATGAGTGGTCTCATGCATCTTCGGAGCATAGGAAGTAGTGAAGGCTTTTTCAATAACAGCACATTGATGTATATTCTTACCAATGTGATTCCTTTCACATTTCTTCAAAGCAAATGAGGTTCTCCTTGTCCTGCGCATGTCTCTTTTCGAAGTAACCTTGCTTGAAAAAGACTGAGACGAACTTGAACACAGCGTTCCAGGATGCTCTACGGGTGTCTCTGCAACATAAATAACAGAAAAAAACACTTGCATGTGTTTTTAAAAACGAACCTGTCCTTTTGCAAATCTAAGCAGTACAACATCAGTAGATTCATTTTATAGTAGTGCCTTTATGGTCTATAACTTCAGAACGGTTGACGTGATCTAATTCAAACGAGGTACAGTTGTGTATAATGATGTTAAGATTAACTGATTAGATTTTGGGGTTCCATGTAGAAAATGAAATAGATTCGTGGGAAAAATGCCAGGGGCATAGAAAGGCCCCTTTATATAAGGGTATAGAAAAGAAAGGGACATTCAAAAAGCTCGTGTGCATCCTGGACTACCCTTGTGTTCTTAGGGGGAACCAGGGAAATGCTCTGGAAAAGTTCATATAAAAGGGGCGCCCCAAATATATAGGTTAAAATACATTATTTTACTTCTTCATGCAGCTGTATGAATCAAATTGGTGCCCCTTCATAGAAACGTGTTCCCTCTTGTTCACAGATTCACCCAAACTCTTCTCATTATCTTACCCATCCTCCCGCTCTTGGTAGTCTGAAAACTGTGGTGAGGCAGTTGCTTTAAAACAACTTGCATTCTCCTTCTAGAAGGCAAATCCAAATGAAGACAACCTCAGATCATTCCATAAAGCTCGCAACAAGTGTTTGTACTCTCTCGGGAGCCGGAAAACATCATTTGTCAAATCTCAAGAATGAGCTTTAAAATTTGTCTCCCTCCTCTGAAACCTGGTGGCACCCTCGACCTTCTCCGTGCTTTGTCCTCCTCAGGTATCTGCAGGACGCATGCAGTGCACCAACCACTCCCCCCCCAACCCCCCCAAGTGAAACTACCTAAATGTCCAGATACACTGCTCACCTCCACTCAGTAATTGCTCTTTTTGCCCACCTGTGGAACCACCTTCCATACCCCTTACCATCTCATTCTTCCCTCCACGTCTTCAAGACAGCTGTTCACCTGTCTTGAGTGTTTTATAAAAGATTCATTCGGTTAAAAACTCTTGGGAATGATTGAGAGTTTCCTTCACTGCTCACCTTCTGTTATGAAGGAATCTTCACACGGTTCTTCCTTCACATGAGTGATGTTCAACATCTGAGGAACGTTACCATGGAAACCTCCGGGTATCACTCGACCCGTTTCATCTGAGGGGAAATGGAATGACGTCACGGCCGTGGAGGATTTTAAATACCGAGTACATCTTGTGGGAATTTTAATAGTTTTCTCTTTTATAAAATAACAAATAATAAATTGAAAACGAAATTTAATTTCGACGAATAAATGTTTAAATGTCGTTCTGGACTCGCCTTGTGAAGAACAATTCTCCCCAAGTTCAAGTTTCACCTTCACCTCCTCATTTAAATCTACAACAAGATAAATCGAGTCTGAAACCAAACTCAACACCCCGATCCCGCCATTCCCATCATCCAGTATCGTCATCTTCAACTTGTACAATGTCAATGTTATTATGTATTCTTACCTGGTGAGGGGAAACCACCTGCAGGTTCAGGTTCCACCTTCACCACCACTATAGGATCTGCAGAGAAACAAAACCTGTTTTAAACAAACATCAACCTCGGAGTTGTTAATTTAAAACAAACTACTGTAGTTTTAAACTCTTCCTTTATTTTCTCTCCTCCATATTTATCCACGTGGTTTCTCCATCATGAGAGAACCCCGTACCTGGTTCCTGGTCCGTCCCGTCCCGTCCATCACGAAGCTTCTGAACGTCCAAGATCCTGAACCCGCAGATCACATGGACCCCTCCCGGACCCCCCGTGTTCCCTCCATCAGAGACCGACTTGGAGTCCGAGGAGTTGGGATCGTGGGTGCAGATCGGGGGATCTCGATCCATGACCATCAATCACCACAGGGTTACACAACTGATCCCCTCGGCCCCTCGGTTAACGTTCGTCTCTTCACAACCACAAAAATAAATTAAATTACCAGTGGATATGAAAATAATTCAGGTGAACTATTGTTGTTATTGTTACACACATGTTATTCCCAAAATGAACACATCCGATGTCAACAATTCTTGTTTTACTTTCTCAGAGCAAGAGGTGAAAAGGAAGGAGGGAGGATGTACAAGCCCAGCTTAAATATACACCGACAATGAGATCCTCCACCGACATCTCATTTATTCCTTTGTGGACAAAACAGTTGATAAAGGAAATTAATAAGTGTAACAAATAATGAAATTGCACCAACAAAGAAACCAAAACACCATCACAGCAGATTCTTTGTTTGCCCCCAAAATAAGTATTTGCTTTCTTCTCAGAACCTACACACACAATATTTCAATGAAACTTCACCACAACCTTCACCCGTGATGCACCAATGTTTGTTTAAGGCATTATAAAAATTGGGGTCTTAGGAGGTATATGGGGTTAGGAGGTATATGGGGCCTGCCCCCAAAATTTGTATTTTTTTGTTTGTTTGTTTAAAGTCTTATGATGTTGTTATTATGATTCTACCTGCTGCCCTGTCTCCCTGAAACCATTGAAATTGGTTTAAATACCTTTAGTCAGTACAGTATACTGTTTATTCCACCAGGTGAGCGTCAGTGGTATTGCCCCCATATTTTTAAATGCCGTGAACAAACTTTGGTGCATGATGGGTGATGAAGGTTGTGGTCAGGTTTCATTGAAATTGTGTGTATAGTTTCAGAGAAGAATGAAAATACCTATTTTGGGTGTGAAACCTGGACCCACTTTGACCTCCGGAAGACCCCCCTTAAATCTTGAGGTTTTTTTTCATGCTGTGAACAAACTCGAGTTGCAAATTACCAAATATCAGTTGAGCCAAGTGGGGTCACAATCCCATCAGCCGTTTCGGAGAAGTTGCAGGTGTTTATGGACGGATTGACGGATGTCCGACTCGCCATCGCATAAGGTCCCCAGAAATACACTATATGACCAAAAGTATGTGGACACCCGAACATCTCATTCCAAAGTCATGGGCTGGTTCCCCCCCCCCCCCCCCCTCCTCCTCCTCTTTACTGCTATAACAGCCTCCACCCAGGGAAGGCTTTCCACTAGATGTTGGAACATTGCTGCGGGGACTTGCTTCCATTCAGCCACAAGAGCATTGGTGAGGTCGGGCACTGATGTTGGGCGATTAGGCCTGGCTCGCAGTCGGCGATCCAATTCATCCTAAAGGTGTTCAATGGGGGTGAGATCAGGGCTCTGTGCAGGCCAGTCAAGTTCTTCCACACCAATCTCGACAAAACCATTTCTGTATGGACCTCGCTTTGTGCATGGAGCCATTGTCATGCTGAAACAGCAAAGGGCCTTCCCCAAACTGTTTGCCACAAAGTTGGAAGCACACACTCATATAGAATGTCATTGTATGCTGTAGCGTTAAGATTTCCCTTCACTGTAACTAAGGAGCCTAGCCCGAACCATGAAAAACAAAACCAGACAATTATTCCTCCTCAAGCAAACTTTACAGTTGGCACTATGCATTTGGGCAGGTAGCGTTCTCCTGGCATCCGCCAAACCCAGATTCGTCCGTCAGACTGCCAGATGGTGAAGCTTGATTCATCACTCCAGAGAATGCGTTTCCACTGCTCCAGAGTCCAATGGTGGCGAGCTTTACACCACTCCAGCCGATGCTTCGCATTGCGCATGGTGATCTTAGGCTTGTGTGCTGCTGCTCGGCCATGGAAACCCATTTCATGAAGCTCCGACGAAACGTTCTTGTGCTGACGTTGATTCCAGAGGCAGTTTGGAACTCGGTAGAGAATGTTGCAACCTAGGACAGACGATTTTTACGCGCTACGTGCTTCAGCACTCGGCGGTCCCATTCTGTGAGCTTGATTGGCCTACCACTTTGCGGCTGAGGTGTTGTTGCTCCTAGACGTTTCAATTTCACAATAACAGCACTTACATTTGACGAGGGCAGCTCCAGCAGGACAGAAATTTGACGAACTGACTTGTTGGAAAGGTGGCATCCTACGACGGTGCCACGTTGAAAGTCACTGAGCTCTTCAGGACGCCCCATTCTACTGACAATGTTTGTCTATGGAGATTGCATGGCTGTGCGCTTGATTATATATACCTGTCAGCAATGGGTGTGGCTGAAATAGCCAGATCAACTAATTATAACGGGTGTCCGCATACTTTTGATCATGTAGTGGATGTTCCAGGCGAAAATAGGGATATACTGGGAGCGGGGGGGGGGGGGGGTGGTGAGGGGTGGTTACCTCCCCCCAAAAATTGGAAGTTGCTTTCTTCTCAGAAACTACACACGCGATTCCGGTGAAACTTGACCACAACCTTCATGGCCCGTGATGTACCGAAGTTTAAAGAATTGGGCCTGGAGGTATTCTGGGGGGGGGGGGGGGGGGTTGGGAATTGATCCCCCCTTCAATTGGGAACTTGGGGGGGGGGGGTTGACCCCCAAAATGATTTTTTTTTTAAAGTCATGATTATGTTAGTATGATTCTAAATGCTGTCCTGTCTGCAATTAACCATTGAAATTGATTTAAAATACCGTGATACTGTTTAAAATACCTCGAGTCAGTGAATTACACTGCTTTATTCTACCAGGTGAGCACCCTGGGGTAGTGGGGTATTGCCCCTATTTTTTTTTATATACATGGTCTCAGCTCGTGGAAGAGCTAGGGCACAGAACAGATCAGCACCCAACATTACAAAGGGATCAATAGGAGAAAGGGGAAAACGTCGATAGCAGGGCAGAGGGAGAAGGTAGACGGACAAACAAGGGATGCAGGTAATGATGAAGGGTAAGGGAGAACGCAAAGGGTGGCAAGATGGATACATAAGCAAAATGTTGGGAGAGGTAGGGCTAGTTTAACTAGGTGGGGCCTAGTTTAACGGGTGTAGAAAATATGACTTTGGATGCGAAATTACCTGCGGTGGTGGTGACCTGTTGTGTGGTGGGTAACAGCTGCCAGGGCCAAGAAAAAGGCGTGGGTAACAGTTGCCATCTTCATGGATTTGTGCCTCAACTATTTCGTCCCTCAAGTTACCTGGAAGACACCAAGCTCTCCTTCAAGGTTCTCCTGCTGGTGGACAATGCTCCTGGGGCAGGTCCATGCTGTAGGGAGGGGCTGTAGGTGGCCCATGCCAATGTCGTAGTCATCTTTCTGCCACTCAATACCACCTCCCTGATCCAACCACAAAAACGTATTACACTCGCTACAACCTCCATCACATCTTGGATGCTGTCGAGCTTGACCCCGCACTTATCATCGTGGAATGTTGGAGGAACGTCAACATCACGCAGTGTATCAGCACCACCAAGGACTCTCTTGACGAGGTCAAGGCCTCCACTATCAACACTTGCTGGCACTATCTATACGCAGTGGTTCCCAACCTTTTCTATGTCCCACACTCTTAGGAAATATTTGATTAATGTTCACACCCCCTACAAAAGTGTAATATCACATTTGAAGATGAAGAAGTCAAATTTTTGAACCACAAATTGAACCACATACAATACTGTGGGTGAACAAATTGAACTAAAAAATAAGATTTTAACTCAGTGCATGAAATGCAAATATAAATTGAGCAATTAGATTCTAATTTATTCAGAAAAAATGAAACAGTAAAATCAATCCCAATTGTGAACATAAAATTCAATGACTTCTTTGTTCCTGCTTCTCTTTCATGATTTTGACAAAACGTGGAACTTTCTTGCTGACTGCGATCCGCAGGTCTGCCTGTGGATTCAGGCGATTCCTCAAGTTTGTCTTCATTGACAAAAGAGAACTGAATCCAGATTCACACAATATGTCGTTGCAAATAGAATGACGGAGTGGTTTTCCACCAAGTCTTGGGAACATATCCAGTGCTGCACACCAAAACTCCTCCAAAGTCTTGCTTTCAAATTGCATTTCAAGAGCTCGATTTGTCCGCAAATCAATAAGATCTTCCTTCAGTTCTTCATCATTTGACATTTTCTCCATATTGTAGGAATATGGATTCATGATCCATTCTTCTGAAATCTTCATGTCTCCAGCAGCAAAATATCCACCAAACGATTCTGACAGCATTTCCAAATGAGCCACAATTTCTTCATGCACAGTAGGAGTTATGGATCCAGCGTCATCAACCATCTCTTCAAGTGAAGGAAAATTTGAGAGATTACCTCTTTCCATCCTTCGACGCCAAAGACGTAACTTTTCTTTGACGGCATTCAACCAAGCCTTCAATATGTTTATCCCTTTTCCTTGAAGAGAAACACTCAGGTCATTCATACGAGTGAAAATGTCAGCTAAGTAAGCCAGCATTTGGGTGAATTGCTGTGATTTCAATGCCCCAACCAGATCACATTCACGCTCTTCCAGAAAAACTTTTATTTTTTTTTATTTTTTTTTTGTATACAAGATCGAGGCTCGTGAAAGAGCGAAAATTAATCACACAGAAAGACAAACAGACACATAAAACAAATAACATCGGGAGCGGTAGACAAGATGGGGAGAGAGGGGGAAGGACACAAACACAACATTTGAGAGCAGGGACCGAGAGACATGGAGACATCGAGAGATCTGTGGGAGGGAGAGGGCTTTGGGGGGGAGGCATGTGAAGGGGGGAGGCATGTGAAGGGGGGGAGGCATGTGAAGGGGGGGGGGGGGGGGTGGGAGAGGTATAAACATATGGACACTGCCAGGATTTCCAGGAAATAAGTTGGAATTTCAAACAAGGTGGATCTGGGGTGAATTAGTGGGGGTAGAAAAGATCAAGGTTATGGATGGGGGAAGATAAGAGATGGTGGTGAACAGCTGTTTTAAAGACCTGGAGGGAGGAGAGGGATTGAAGGGAGTGTGGGAGTTTGTTCCACAGGCGGGAGAAAAGAGGAATGAAAGAGTGAAGGTGAGCAGAGAGCCGAGATTTCGGCAGTTTAACCATCAGAGGGTTGCTGGCAGATCTTGTGCGACCTGTAGGAATATTTGGGGGACAGAGCACGGAGAGAGCTGGGGGAGCAAGGCCGGAGAGGAGTCGGTAGAAGACAGAAAGACCACCTACCTGCCTGCGGTGAGTGAGTGAAAGGCCCTCAGAGATAGCTTCATCGCGGGAGATTCCAATGATTTTGAAAGCTTTGGATTCAACAGCGTGAAGCCGAGCCAGGTGTGAGGCAGGAGCACCAGCCCATAGGGGAGAACAGTATTCCATTGAGCTGCGGATGAAAGCCTTGTATGTGGTGAGGAGCTCAAGTGTGCCGAGGAAGGACTTCGCACGACGGAGGATGCCCAGTCGGCGACTGGCTTTGGAGGCCAGCTTGGAAATGTGGTTTTCCCAAGAAAGATCATGGCAGATAGTGAGACCCAAAAGCTTGAGTGACAGAACTTCTTGGAGAGGATTGTTGAGAAAGTAGATGGGAGGGTTGTCCAGTCGATCTTTTCGGAGCGACATAGTAAGAGAGTGAGATTTGGCAGGATTGAAAGACATGTTCCACTTGTTTGACCAGTCTGTGATTTTGTCCAGGTCTTCAGAGAGTGAGGAGGCTGCAGACTGCCTATCTGAGGGAAGAGGAATGGAGCGGCAGAGAGTGGAGTCATCAGCAAAGAGATAGAGAGGATTTTCCAGAGAGTCAGAGAGATCATTGATAAAGACCAGAAAAAGCACAGGGCCCAGCACACTTCCTTGGGGAACTCCAGCCTGAACAGGAAGGGGAGATGAGAGAAATCCATTCAGGGCCACACGTTGACTACGACCAGAGAGGAAGTCCGCAAGCCATGCATGGAGATTTCCATGGATACCATAGGAGGAGAGTTTGGTGAGCAGAGCTGGGTGCCAGACCGTATCAAAGGCCCTTGATATGTCAAGGGAGACAGCTCTGATTTCCTGTTTGGCATTCAGGACCTCCATCCATTGTTGAGACAGCAGAAGCAGCATGTCCAGAGTAGAGTGACCTGGTATGAAACCAAATTGATGATCAGAGATCAAGCCATTGGAGAAGAGGAAAGATTTCATATCCGAAGCAATGATGGATTCCATGACTTTGCTGATAATTGGGAGCAGGCTGATTGGTCTGTAGTTGCAAGGATCTGTTTTTGCACCTTTTTTGTGTAAAGCGGTAATGTTAGCTGATTTCCAGGATGCTGGCAGATGACCTTGAGCAAAAGATAGGGTGAAAAGAACAGAGAGAGGGTGAGATAGAGCGGCAGAGCAGGATTTTAGGACCCGTGGGCTGATGCCGTCTGGTCCAGTTGCAGAATCAGAGTCGAGGTTTGACAAAAACTCCTCCACCTTGTCAGGAGAGGACACAGAGTCCAGGAGCATTTGGGTTCGACTGGGAAAGGTGGGAACAGAGAGAGATGGGTTTGGGACTAAGGATTTCGAGGCGAACACAGAGTTGAGGCATTCGGCTTTGTCACGTGCGATGTCAACTGTGTGGCCATTTGAGGTAAGGGAGGGGATGGAGGGGGAACAAACACCAGAAACGGATTTGACCAGACGCCACCAGGATTTGGAGGAAGGAGACAGGTTTGAGAGTTCATTCTTGAGTGAGGAGAGATAGTGCTTCCTGGCACTCCTGAGGGTAGACACACACTTGTTCCGAGCTTGGTGGAAGGAACTGAGATTTCCTTCAGTTGGATTAGCCTTCCAAGAGGCAAAGGCAAGTTGTTTCAGGGCAACTGCCTCACCACAAGATTCAGTGTACCATGGACGGGAGGAAGGGTAAGACAATTGAAGGCGAGATGGGATAAATCTGTGCATGAGAGAGATCAGTTTGCTTTGGAAGAATTCCCAGGAAGAATTGATGTCAGAGGCAGTGGAGATGGGAGACCAATCCAGACGATTGATGGCTGCTTGAAGACCGTCCCAGTCGGCCTGAGTGAAATGCCAGACTCGTCGACGCTGAGGAGGCTCTCTGAGAATGGCCAGAGAGATGTCCACTTTGACAAGCACATGATCAGAAGAACCGATTGGAGCAGAAGAAGAGCAGCAGACATTAGCAGGGAAGTTTGTCATAACCAAGTCTAGAAGAGAAGATACTCCATTGGCTGAGATCCGGGTCGGGAAATTGACAGATTGTGTCAATCCCAGTGAGTCACAGAAGTCCTTTGCTGAGGTGCCATGACTAGTGAGAGAGGAACCCACACCCAATCAGGTGGCATGATGACAGTTGAAGTCACCACATATGAGGAAGAGAGAGTTGGGATGAGTGGATAGAAGTTGGTCCATGTTGTCAGACATTGAAATGTAGATGGAGTCATCACTGTTTGGGGGACGGTACAGAACACATATGAACAAAAGGTGGGAGCGGAGAGGAAGCCGTAACCAGAGGTACTCCTGCGGGTGAGGAGGAAAGAGAGCAGTGCAAGGAGAGTGAGGAAGAGAGTTTTTGACAAAGATAGCCACCCCACCACCAGGCCGAGGCTCAGGTCTATCATACCGGAGGAGGGAGTAACCAGGAAGAGATATTAAGGAATCAGAGACATCTTGAAGGAGGAAAGTCTCTGTTAAGCAGATCAAGTCTGGATTGTCAGAAGCAACCTGTATGGAGAGATCAGTCAGGTTTGAGCGAAGGCCCCGGATGTTTGAGGTCCATACCGTTAATGAAGAGAGAGGGGGAGCATCGGGTACAGGACAGGGGAGGGGAGGAGTAGGGTAAGATGAAGGATGAGAGGGGGAGGTAGGGAGAGCAGTTGATAGTGTTTCAGATGTTCAAAGAAGTTCAAAGAAGCAGGTTAAAGCTTGTCCTCGTGACAACCAACGGACTTCTGTGTGGAAAAGCAAAACTGAATGCTCACTTCCCAGATCTTCACAAAATGATTTGAAGAAGCAATGGTTCAAAGCTCGCCCCCTGATCCAGTTGATGATCTTCACACAAGTATCAAGGACTTTCTTCAAATTTGGAGGCAATGTTTTTGATGCCAAAGCATGCCGATGAAGAAAACAATGGGTAACTTGCAAGTCTGGAAACTCCTTTTTCATCAATGCAGAAAAGCCAGATTTATTTCCAAGCCTTGCAGGTGCCCAGTCAGTGCACACAGAACCAATGACTTTGATATCTAAATCATGTTTGGCAAAGAAGTCTTTCACCAGCTGCATCACATCATTTGCAGTTGTGCTTGTTTTCAAATCTTCACAAAACAGGAAATCTTCCTTCACAGCACCATCATTGACATACCTCACTAATGTGATGAGTTGACAACAACTGGAGACATCAGTTGACTCACCCAACTGAATAGAGATTTTAAGAGGACTAGCTCTGATATCCGAGATGACTTGGTCCAAAATATCTTCACTCAAATCACTGATTCGGTTGTGAATGACATTATTTGACAGGGGCACCTGTTCAAATTTTTTTTCTTGCTTCTTTGCCCAGGATAGTTGTTGCCATTTCCAGTGCACATGGCTTGATGAGATCTTCTGCAATTGTATGGGGCTTCTTGGATTTTGCCACTGCATATGGCACTTGGTATGAAGCAAGAAGTAGTGTTTTTTCAACAGAAACGAAACCCAACTTTGGAAGAGTTCCTACAGAATCAAAACGAGCTCTTTTGATTTTCAATGACCCAACATCATGTCCTTCAACATCAGCTCCGCCATGCTTGTTCTTGAAGTGCTCTTGAAGCTTGGATGGTTTCAGATTTGAGTTGGAAAACACAACGCTACAAAGAATGCACTGGGGTTTTTGCAAGCCATCATTTCCCGTTATGCAAGTGAAACCAAAGCGCACATAGTCATCATTCCATTTCCTTCTTTTTGACATGATGAAGGGTTAATCTGCAAAACAGAAAGAGAAAAATATGAGCTAATAGGAGAAAAAATATAAAAATATGCAAAAAGTATACAATGGTGTATACAGGTTACAAGAAGTTGCTACACGATAAGAGTTTGTGCTGAAAAAAGACAAAAAAATGAATAAAGTATACGGAGTGGAACATGTTTGACTATTGGTTTGAGACGTTGTTTGCAGTGGCGTGCAGTGATTTTTCGTCATGGGGAAGCAATTTAAGCTACACATAAAAAATTATATAAATACACTAGACGACCCGTGAACCCGTTGTGTTGCCGTTGTGACAGTGGTTGATGGAAAAAAAATACACACAATTTTAATATTATTGAGTGGTCAAACTTTAATTTGAAGAAAATTGGAGCATTTACCTCATGAGTCACCATTCAACGAAGCACGCGTTCAATGACAACATTCTTGGTGGATCTCCCATCCTTCTTTTCTTGTAGTGTAAAAGATGAGAGAGAGACAGACACAGACAGAGACAGAGACAGAGACAGAGAGAGACAGAGAGAGAGAGAAACTTAAAAGTTTTATGTCATGTTCAAACGGCACACTGGCAGATGGCTGAGTGATGACTCGTGACACACGACGACAAGGACACTAGCCACTCTTTGTCGCACCCCCAGATATTCCATCTCGCACCCCCTGGGGGTGCGGGCACCCCAGGATGGCAACCCCCTAATCTAGTAATCCATAGCCATAGGGAGTCGACGACTTCAGAGGCTTTCCCGACACAATGGAAGAGAGGTGGGCAATTGCCAGGTTGGCACTGGAGGTGGAAAGGGAAGGCTTTGACGACATGCAGCCTGAGGCATTGGAGGAGTTCATCGCCTCGCATGTTGAGGAGATGAGGAGGAGTTGGAGGCCATCATCAAGGTTTCTGAGGAGGCAGTGAAGAGGAAGAGGTTGCGAGGCACAACCTGAGCGTGAAGTTCCTACCTGAAGTGCTCATATCCCGATCACCCATTTTTTCTTTGAGCACATCCCAGTCCCTCTACCTTAACGTGCCCTTGCTTGCATCTGTTTCAACACATGACCCATCAGCACCCTTGCCTGCATCCCTTTTGGTGCAGGTCTCATCAGCTACCTCAACTGCATCCTCTTCAGCTCCCTCATCTACATTTCTTTCAGTGCAAGACTAATCAGCACTTTCTCCTGCATCCTCATCAGAAGAGCTCATTGAGTTTACTGGATTCTAAATCATCATAATCATCATTGATCAACATCATTGTGATGAAATGCAGAAGAAGATCCTCATAATTTCCCCTCTCGTGGTGAGCGTTCCTATAAGAGGGACTGCTCCATGAGTGAAGGCTAACTGCGCTGTTAAATGTCTGTAAATGGTCTATAACTTGAGAACGGCTAAAGGGATCTAATTCAAACTTGGTACAGACAAGTATAACGATGTAAAGATTAACTGATTAGAGTTTAGGGGTCCTGAGGTCAAATGTCAGAGGCCATGTCAGGTAAAAATGTGAGTTCTGAACAGCTGAAGGGGTTTAAATTAAAACTTGGTACAGGTATGTATAATGATGTAAACATGAACCCATTAAATTTTGGGGGTCAATAGGTCAAAGGTCAGAGGTCATGTCAGGTAGAAATGCGCTAGCTTGGGCACAGCTGAATGGATTTAAATAAAACTTAATACAAGTATTATAATGATGTAATAATGTGGGTGGAGGTGGAGGCATATCAGTTGACGTCGTAGAGTGCCTTTATAATTTTATATACTGTATACTCCTCTGTTACAAAATAAATAAAGAAAACATTTTAAAATCTTTCAGTGTTTTATAGATACTTTTATGTTTAAAATAAAAAACAATATTTATGAAAAGTTTGTGTTTCATAGATACATTTACACTTAAAATAAAAAAATATTGACAAAATGTCAGTGGTTTATATCTACTTATAGGTGCAGAAAAAAAAATTGATGAAATCTTTCATTGTTTTAAAGATACTTTTATGCTTAAAATAAAAATAAAAATATTTATGAAAACTGTGTTTTATAGATATTTTTTACACTTAAAATAAAAACATATTGATGAAATCATTCAATGTTTTATACATACTTTTATGCTTAAAATAAATTTGGTTAAGTTGTGGACAAATAAACATTTGCTCATTAAAAAAACACCCACCGTTTAGAGGCCATTTTTCCCCGCAAAGCGGGGGTTGGCCTTTTCGGGGACCGTGGTTGTTATTTTTTGGTCCCCTTTTTGAAGCAATGTTTTACAGCCGGATGCCCTTCCTGCCGCCAACCCTGTTTGTCGCCTTCATTGATATTGCCGCTGTTCATTGATAAATATTAATATATTCTCTTATTATTATTAGTCCCCTACCAGTGTACACCAGAGGGGATTATAGGTTTGCACTCCGTCCCTCCGTCTGTCAGTCTGTCAGTGCGCCACGCAAAGAACAGCTTTCCGGACTTTTTTCCCCTAAACTCTTAATGCTAATGATTTCAAACTTGGTACATGGTTTCCTCATAAGTTACAGATCAAGTTCGAACTTCACGACGTTTCGATCATTTTTGACAAAGTTATGGCACTTTGAACTTTGGTAATTTCCCCAACAGTTTTCCAGATGACAGACTGCTGGTAGGGGACATGTATTGCAGCGCAATACTCAGAATGCTTGTTTTATAAGTAATTTAATGAACATCCATCCTGCTAACTTACTTTTTTTGAAAAAGAAAAGGTAAGAGAAGTAGGTGTGATTTGGAGGTGGGGGTAGTGGTGACCTTAAAGGAGGGGATCAGTTTTTCCATTCACTTCAATGTTAAATTGGGGGTGTGTCTATTGAGGATTATTGTTTGATCAACATTCGATATATTTTTATGATTCAATCAATGAATGCCTACCTGATAAAACAATAATATATCCTTTTAATATACGTTTATACGTAATTTAATTATTATGCATTTGGCTTACTTAAAAGTGGGAGAAATATGATATTTTTTGATGGGTGGCCATAAAGTGGGGGATCAGTTTTTCCATTTTCCCCATCGACTTCAATGAAAAATTGAAGAAATCAAATCTGGGGTTTAATCCCGATTAGGGGGGTGTTCCAGAATTCTCATTTCCCCCCTACTCTGGTCTGACACCTGGAACATTTCGTTCAATTTTGGAACATCTCACAATCCCTAAATTGCCTCTCCAAAAGGGATTGTCTTAAATGTGACCTCAATCTAACATCATGATAAACTACTGCAACAAAGTTCAGTCTCATTAAAATTCGGTGCCTCACCAACATCCACAACATCTCCTGGGCAGATTCAATATTAATGCTGACTTGAAAAACTACTAACAGCCTGAATATAAGCTGTCATGCTTATATTCAGGCTGTTAGTAGTTGGCCGACTACGGTGTGTGGCATGGTTGAAGTGATGTGTGGCATTTGGCTAAAGCTCAATGTTATGTTGTACAGCTCTCCATGATGGGCTGGTTCCTCCACTTGAAACCTTTCACTCCTGGATGCTATGGAATCCAAAGATCTCAACATGATTCACCTCTCCCTCAAATAAGTAGAAGCACAAGGCCTACTGCTCTCCCATCAACAACTGGATTTGTCCTCTTATTTTCTCTCCCACCTCTCTTCTTGCTCCATCTGCTTTTCAGCCATCCAACACATGCCGACACCTGCAGGGTGTACACATTTCACAGACAACTGACTAATTGTTTGCCTTCCAAAATCAAAGATGACTTCTCACCCCCTCCAATTTCCTCAATTTTCTTCTCCCTCCTGTGGAACCATCTTCTTTGGTCAGTTTTATCTCACTTCCGTAAACAGCTTTAAGCTAGCAGTTCACAGTCTTCTCAAGTCTTACAACAATGGCTTTCCACAGCTATGAACAATCTTTCAAGCTATCCTTCGTAGTTCCACATTCCCATCTTGCGTTTGCCAGTCTTGTTTTTCCTGTTCAATAATTGCATTGTCCACTGGTTACCCCAATGCCAACATCTCATTCTTTCCGTTACCAATATTTTGAATACAAGCAACAAAAAAAAGCTGTGATATCCATTTTTCTTTTTCAATCAGCTTTTATTGACGCGTTCAATCATTCAATTTGGCATTATTTACCCCAGGTCTCCAGCTGCATTAATAACTGGCTTGCAGTGGAATTTACTCTACATTAATCCTTTGATTCATTTGCAGATTTGAGATGCAACTGAGGTGGTGATTTCTCAATGTGATTAAAATGATGTATTTTTAAGTAATATGAAGTTGTGAAAACCTATCACAAACACAAATAAGGATCTTCACTGATACAAATCATTTAATGTTTCTTTAGGCTATACACAGATGTCAAGGCTTCGTTGCAAAAACACGTGTGGTTTTCCTCCCAAATGAATCATCTCGTGTTCGAGATGATAATGTGAAGCACTTCTTCCAATGAGAACAGCCGTGTGCCTCTCCATCCTTGTGAATATTTTCATGTTGCTTTAAATATGATGTGCCGAAAGTTAAAAACATTTTTGCATGGCTTTTAACCTTTATGTTTCTTCTTATGCATATCTAGTTGACGAGGATATCTGAAGGCTTTGTCACAAGCAATACACTTGTATGGTTTAACACAGGCATGAATCCTCCTCTCATGTACCTTCAATTTCCATGTCGTAGCGAATGATCTTTGACAAAAAGAACACTTGTGTGGCTTTTCTGTCAAATGAATCACTTCATGTCTCTTTAGATTGAATAAGGCGATGAAGGACCTTTGACAAACAGAACATTTGTGTGGCTTTTCAACACTCCTATGTCTACCCTCGTGCACATTTCGTTGACAGATGTACATGAAGGCTCGTTCACAAAAAGAGCACTTGTGTGGCCTTTCACCGGTGTGAACCATCACGTGAGTATTCAATTCATATATAGTTGTGAAGGATTTTTGACAAACAGAACATTTGTGTGGCTTTTCTGCCATGTGAGTCATTTCATGTCTCTTTAGATTTGCTGAGGCTACAAAGGATTTTTCACATACAGAACATTTGTATGGCATATCCCCGCTGTGAATGATCTCGTGTTTCTTGAGGTAGGACGAACATGTGAAAGATTTTTTGCAAAATGAACATTTGTGCGGCTTTTGAACACTCGTGTGTTTTAGCTCATGCGCATTTCGTTGAGATGAGTATCTGAAGGCTCGTTCACAAAGAGAACACTTGTGTGGCTTTTCACCGGTGTGGATCATCATGTGAATATTCAGATCGTATGCAATCGCAAAGGATTTTTTACAAGCTGAACATTTGTGTGGCTTTTCTGTCAAGTGAGTCATTTCGTGTCTCTTTAATACACACGAAGTCGTGAAAGCTTTCATACAAACGGCGCACTTGTATGGTTTTTCACCCGTATGGATTCTCTCGTGCATCTTCAAATAATATGAAGTCGTAAAACACCTTTCGCAAATAGAACACTTGTGTGGCCTTTCACCGGTGTGAATCATCACGTGAATATTCAGATCGTACGCACTTGTGAAGGATTTTTTACAAACTGAACATTTGTGTGGTTTGTCTTTCAAGTGAATCATTTCGTGTCGCTTTAATACAAACTGAGTCGTGAAGACTTTCGTACAAACACTGCACTTGTGCGGCTTCTCCTCTGTGTGGATCTTCTCGTGTATCTTCAAATAATACGCCGTCGTGAAACACATTTTACAAACCCCACACTCGTGTGGCTTGTTTCCATTGTGACTGTTTTCGTGGCTTTTCAGGTTGTAAGGGTTTGCAAAGCATTTTTCACAAACTACACACTTGAACGGACTCAGGCCGTTGTGGATCCGCTCGTGTATTATTTTCGAGGTTGAAGTTCGGAAAGCTTTTTCACAAAAAGCGCAATTGTATGGCTTATTTCCAGTGTGAATCATCTCGTGTATCTTAACATAAGAATAAGACGTGAAGGCCTTTTCACAAAAGGAACACTTGTGTGGCCTGTGAACGAGCTTGTGTGTCTTTATAGAAAACAAATTTGAGAAGGACGTTTCACGAAGAGAACACTTGTACAGCCTTTCATCATCACGGGCGGTCTCACGGATCTTCATAGCAGATGAAGTAGTGAAGGCTTTTTCAATAACAGCACTGTGATGTATATTCTCACCAATGTGATTAATTTCAGTGTTGCACATGTCCCTTTCTGAAGTATCCTTGCTTGAAAAAGACCAAGACGAACTTGAATACCAGTCTCCAGGTTGCTCTATGGCCGCTTCTGCAATGTAAAGAGCAGAAAGAAACATTGGCTTTTCTTTTGAAACACTTTTTTTTAGTAGTGTTTTTAGTAGTGCTACTTTTTAGTAGGAGACCAGCCTGTAGGTCCCGTGACCAAATTCTGGGAACAAAGGTTTGAAAGTGTTTTTGTGTTCCCTGATGAATACCGAACAATCTTGACTTGGGCTGCCCCCTTGAAAATGTCAGGCATTTCCAGGAAGGGTCAACAAAGGTCAAACAGGGGTCAAAATTCAAATATACTCCAATCGTGTCGCTATGCATATCAAATTACTCGTCTAGTCATGAGGATTCCAAAAATGTATAGTTTGTTATACCTCCGACCTTAAATGAGGGCGCTATGGTCAAAAACGTCGAAAGGTCAACGCACTTTTGACTGGCGGTCAAATTCACCAACACAGTTAACATTGTCCGATTCTAATGATTTTAGTGTCTAATAATATGTTTTCTGACATGGCAAATTCAAATAAGCAACTTTTAAAAGTAAAGGTGGTTGCCATAACCTTGAAATTTCAAAATGGCTGGCAAAAGGGCTACTGAAAGACTTGAATCAGGATCCTTGGCCAACAATAACACAGTTATTTCTAAACACATTGTCCAATGATGCTTATCTTGCTTTATTGCCCAGCTTGGAGCCTCGATATGAGCCTCGAGCCTCGATCTTGTATACAAAAAGAAAAAAAAAAGAAAAGAAAAAAGAAGCTCATCATCCTACTCAGTGTCATATCCATCAGAATCAGAGTCAGAATCACTGTTACAATCACTAGTATCTGAATCTGTGTCAGAGTCTACAGTGCGGTTTGTTCTGGCATCCCGTAGACGTTGAGGTAGTGCCGGCTGTGAATACCGTATTGGCAAACATTTGCCCTCTCTCAAGCTCCAACCATGCTGAAGGGGCGATGATGGAGCATCTGGATTCATAAAGTTTAACATGATGAATGCCTGATAGTTGGCCCGTGTTACCTTCAAATTATGTGAATCTGTATCAGGAGGAATCCTGAGAGTCGATTTCCTCTTCATCCCCTCCCACTTTTTGGCCCGAGCTTCTGCGAGTGTCTTGCTTGATTTATCCTTGTATATGTATTTGATGGTATACTGCTCTAGCTGTTTAAGAGTTTGTGATGTCACTGGGAGACATTTCCCAAGCCCTCTAAGTAGCTCTCGTGCCTCTTCTGACGTCATTGTGCTGTCAAAGACTGATGGTTTTCCACGGCCATAGAAACTGGAAATAGCATCTGCACCAGTGTGGATGTGAAATGGGATAATGATATCACTAATATCCTTATCAAGGAGTGTTGCGCAATCAATTATGCTTTTCTTCCTTTTCAGTCCTAGCATACCTTCAATTTGATGTGCCGCATACGATACTAAAACCAACACATCTGTGTCTTCTGCATCAATGACAACGGCATCTTTTACTCCCGACTTTCTTAGTTGGGAATATATGTACAACAGAATGGTGTCTGCTTCCATATGCTGACATGTCAACTCAACTACCTCCTCATCAGTGGACAAATCACCACAGCGTTCCCTCACAGAGTAAATAAATCTGGTATCTGGATGTTGGAGTAACAGGGTTTTGAACTCAGTCTTCAGAAATTGCTGCAGACGAATTTTGTTTCCTGGGTACTTGAACATGTTGTTGAAGTGCCTAGGGGATGGCAGTTCATCATTTCTCTTGATGAAAATATTCCTGGTCCCACCAACAAAAGGCAATTCACCTGTTCGCCTTTCATGTTCACTATCTTTGATGCTGTGTTGTAGATCATATGGGTCATTTACAAATATTATCTGGGAAGCCGTAGGATGGCGTTGGACAACAAGGTTAAACATTTTAGCAGCATAATCGCCCCATGTATAAGCACTTTCGTCTTGCTTCTCTCTATCCTCAGCAGACGGGGTTGATAGCCTCCAAATGAACCCCATATCTACTAGTGCAATGTATCTATCCCGGAACTCCAGTTCAATAAAGTTGAACTTTTGTGCCAGTTTACATTTTTGCCCTTTGCGCATTGTTCCATTTACATTGAAGATGGGGAGACACTCTTCTGTCACGCGGTATTCCATGACTTCAGATAGCACTAGACCATCATCTAACTCTTGTGCCAAAGTGATGATCTCGGCCATGGCTTTGTTTTCCATAGCATCTGTTTTTGTGACCTTCTGTTTTGATGCGTCTTTGATAACTGGTGGTTTGCTGAAGCTGTGTCTGCTGTTTCTGTGTATGGTTGCATCAAACTGTTTATCACCAGAGAACTTGCGCTCTTTGAAGAATGATTGCATTAGAGTCTCCCCATCCTCATGTGCCGAGTCAAAGTCTTTGACAAGTGCATCTGATGCGACCATTCCTGACTGGAGCGACCTCAAGATAGGCTGTGTAAGGTCGAATGGGTCACAATCAAATTCCGTGATGCAATTGTCTAGATCTTGTACACCGTGCTCATCCAGCAACAACCTCGTTGTGGAGTTCTCTCTGTGACCTTCAGATGATTTGGTGAGGTTTGCCAATGCATGTAGTGAACTTCTAACTCTATTCACAGAGTTGACGGTTCTTGTGTGAGTCAACAACATCTTTTCATTTTTTTAAATGCGCTTCCAACCTGCTTTCATCTTCAACCCTTTATTCATGGTCATTTCTATCCAGAGATCCAGGGGTAAGCACGAGTACGGTTTCCCGGTCATTGATTGCGCGAATAGGCCATCTCGCATGTACCTCTCTTTTTCTTCGGGGAGACTGCTAATCTCAAGCCAGAATTCTACAAGCCATCTGCTGTATTTATCATTGTCGTATATCCGCAGCCATGGCATCATCATTCGGAGGGATACTTTGAATGAATCCCAATCCTGTGTCCTCAGGGCGTATATGTTCATGATCAGTATTTCAACCATTTCCATAAAGCTCAACCAGAACCTTGCCATAGGGCTGTCTGATTTCCCAACACTCTCAAATGCTCTTTCTACAAAGGACTTGAACTCTGCATCCATCAGGAAATCATCTGCGATGGCCTGTAATTGTTCTTTTGAGCTATTGGGTGGACTTCTAAGAACTTCCAACTTTGATTTGAGCTCCGATGATAGCTTCAGTCCCTCGCTGACCCCGCGAAAAATAATCCTGCGAATGAGCACCTCATACATAAGTGAAAGGCACCTTATGCCTCTGTTGTAGTGTTTACCACGAAGTGCTTGGTCAACTGATCCTTCTGAAATTATATCGGCTGCCACAAGAATTTCAGATAAACCTGAGCCATGGAACCGCTTGTTTATCGCCAATATGAAGGAAATGTGAGCATGGAATGGACCCAAGAATGGAAGGATAAGTTGAAATTTCTCAGGATTCTCATTTTTCAGCTGGACAATAAGGGCATAGACTGGTTGGTCGCCTACCAGCTGAATAAATGGCATTGACTTGCACTCGGCTGCGGTGACCATGCGACACATAACCTCGTGAACCACTGACTTCTGAGGTGGCTTTGGAAATGTCAGAAAATAGTATGCTGTACTTTTCACCACATACTCATGGATATTAGCCTGGAACCCAGTGAAACTTCCAACTTTCTGTTCATCAGCTGGTATGTTCTTCCCTGCAATATCCAGACGGGCCAACACGTGCATAACACCTCGCTTTCTTTGCTCATCACTTGTTTGAAGTGAGATATCAATTTCCTGACGAACTGCTGGCTGGCCACGTTTGACTGTTTTGTAAGGATGAATCTTGTGTTGTAAAGTACTTAAATCTTTCAAATCTTCAGACTTGGTCAATTGAAGTATAGGACGACCCTCCTCTGAGTCCATTGATGTAACATCATCAGGTCGTACAAACATAACATTGGTCCGGTGAGATGTATCGGCCCCTGTCAATGTATCATCTTTGAGGTCATCGTTATCTAGGATACCTGTTCCTGGAAAACCATCTGCTAACTCGTCAGGACAAGCAACATTTGCTTTGATATCATCCATGGCCCAAGCTTCATACAGAGCAAGAACATCTTTGTAACTTATTCCAAGAGCACATTTTTTCAAGATGTCAATGATTTCACGACTCCGAGTTAATCCATGAAGAGTCACTGATAACTTTGTTTGGAAGGATGTGCGTTTGCCGGTGATGAACGAAAACAAGAGGGATGCCAAAGCAGCAATTTGTGGATCATGACATGCTTCAGTAAAGTCATTGGAATCAGGATCCTTGAGCCATGTCAAAAGTTGGCGCAAAAGTTCATGGGGTTCTTCAATATTTTCAAGCTCATCAACACGGAGAGGCCAAGATAAACCCACTTCTTCTGTAAACTTCTTTCTCAGACGCCTTGCAACATTGTTTAGTAACTGTTCATCACTTATTCCCCAAGAATAAATGGCTGCTTCAATGTAACTTCCACCAGCAGATGCATCATAGACAATTGTGCTCTGGTTCTTGTGGAAACTATCATGGAATCCAATGTTGTCTTTGAATTCATTTTGAAGCATTTGTTTTATAGTGCTGGTTTTCATCACAGTTTCAAAACCAAAGTTTGCACTCATTTGGTTATAATCAACCAGAAGACCCTGTAATGTTCTTGGCTCATTCATCTCCAGCACAACTGTACGGACATGCCTAAAAAACATCTGTCTAACCTCTGTAAGTCGCACGTTCTGTAAGTGCATTCGGTCACCAGATGAATCAGAATGTTTGTAGTGAGGCTTCACATACTTCATCCAGCAGGAACGATGATAGCGTATTTCTGACGCAAAGGGATCAGGGGTAGAATCTATGACAGTTAAAATTCTTTCTCTCATCTGGTCATCTTCCAAGTGTATTGTATGTGACTTGAAGGTGTTCCACGCATTCAACTGTTGGATAATACATAATGTTTTGGAATTTTTCAAGTCTTCTGGTTTCATACACCAAATGCACAGATTCTTTTCATGAAGGAGACCTGTGCTACGTGAAGATCGTCCAGCTTGCTGCTGGTCTTTTGCATGCGTTTCTTGTGTGTCCACTGTTTGTTGTTTCTGTTCTTGATCTCTTTTTCTTAATGCTTGTTGAAGTCCACGTTGAGCTGCCAATGCAGTCCTGCATGCCTTATGAAAATAGACACCATTCGGTCCTGCATCCCAATTGACTGAATCATAAACAGTTCCAAATTTATGCAACCCTTTCCAATCTTGTGCTTTGCCCTTCATGCGTTCCCATGCTTCAGGAGAAATGTTGCTTTTATCTTCATCGCATTGTTCATTACACAAAATACATAGTCCAGATATTTCCTCTCGTTTTCTTTTTCTGTTTGGTTGAGGCTTCAGTACTGGTGTTGACTTTGGTGCTGACATTGTTCCCAGAAGATCTAAAATATAAAAATACAGAGCAGATGTTAGTCTTGATCCTATGGGGATCCTAATCATATTTACTTTACATCAATACACAGAAGAAATGTTTGTAAAAATTACTAGTATGTGGACGTCATGAAACAGAACAAATGACTACCAGATATTCACAGCCCATCATCATCATTTACCTATACACTTTATATGGTACACAATATTATATCAAACATGTGCTCTAAAGAAAAATGATACACATAATTAAAAATCATTATTTTGTTTTAAAAATGGAGTGTTTCAATTGTTCGTGACGTTTCGGTGACAAACATTTAATAATTTCTTATCCATGGGTTTGGGAAAAAAATTGTTGTTTTTGGCTAATTTATGTTAACCTTTTAGCAGCCATTTTGAAATTTCAAGGTTATGGCAACCACCTTTACTTTTAAAAGTTGCTTATTTGAATTTGCCATGTCAGAAAACATATTATTAGACACTAAAATCATTAGAATCGGACAATGTTAACTGTGTTGGTGAATTTGACCGCCAGTCAAAAGTGCGTTGACCTTTCGACGTTTTTGACCATAGCGCCCTCATTTAAGGTCAGAGGTATAACAAACTATACATTTTTGGAATCCTCATGACTAGACGAGTAATTTGATATGCATATCGACACGATTGGAATATATTTGAATTTTGACCCCTGTTTGACCTTTGTTGACCCTTCCCGGAAATGCCTGACATTTTCAAGGGGGCAGCCCAAGTCAAAATTGTTCGGTATTCATCAGGGAACACAAAAACACTTTCAAACCTTTGTTCCCAGAATTTGGTCACGGGACCTACAGGCTGGTCTCCTACTATTTTTACAACATTTAGCAGTACAAGATCAGTAGATTCATCTTACAGAAAAAGGAAAATATAGTGCCTTTATCATCCATAGATGTACACACAAAATTAAGATAGTGACACAATGCTCATGAAATAATTACAAAAGAAAAGGAAATAGTGTTTATCCTTGAGTTTATCCTGACCGCACATAGTTGTATAATTCAATTAAAATGAAATGATTTCAAAGGTTGTATTCGAAAAATTCTGGTGGAAGTTTAGCGCCGTTGATAATGTCTTATACACCACGTTATTTAACATGTCCAGGTATTGCTAAACGAAAGGGATTTGAAAGTGTTAAAAAGGCAATTTGTGTTCCAGTGTTTAAGCATATAATTCATTTATATTATAAAACAGAAGTGTCTGTCTGTCTGTCTGTCAGACCGTCCCCAAACTACTCCCAACGTTTTGGGGTCCCAGCAGATGTTGTAAGGTAGGTAGGAGATTTCATAAATTCCTCAATAAAATTATGATTTCGAAAATGACTCCATACAAACCTACCCCGAATCCGGAAGTGAACAGATGACGACAATGGGCTGGTTTGTTAATATTTCAATACAATCGTGATTTAACACTGCATTTTGTTTTAATATTAATGTTTGATTGGAATGATGCTGTTTGGAATGAAAATAGAGATATTGAGGTTAAATATGAATGAGGAAATGACGTGATGGTTTCTACCTTCTAGCTGTGTCATTTGCGGATTCACCATATGCAGATTCGCCATTGATTGGGTGTAGAACCATTCAGACTGGGTACATTTTTGTTCAAGTCCTTCACTAACCTGCTGTCAATGCCTGACGTTTGACTGAAGGTGGCACAGGAATGTGGAATTTATTGGTTTAGGTTTAGCATTCACAGTTTCCGCATTGTATGTTCGCTTTTGGCTTCCCACCCGTGCATAACACGTGCATAGCACGGGTACTTCGCTAGTTTGAAATAAAAGAGACTTTAAAGGTCACAGAAAAAAAAAACCATTTATCATTGTAGATAGTTTTATACACCACCTAACCCAACACGTTACATTAGTTCTTCATGCCTGTTGTTTATGTCCTTTATGACCTCCTTAAAAACAGGGAGCTGTTTGGAATTATTTCAATTTTGTTTCACTGCCAGGCAGGCAGACAGAGTATAAAAAAAATTAATCTCACTCCTCTCTGCGCAAATGCGATCGGGACAAATTCAGAGCAAAAGTACAGCAAAACGGCAAACTTTTCTTCGTCATGTTCCGATTCGTGTTCAACCTATAACATTCGATTTTAATAAGTTGTTTCTTGATCATAAAGTAACGTTTGTCGAAGGATGGATGTATAGACAGAAGTGAACCAATTGCTTAACCCTGCTTTTCGCTTGGCGTGTATGGGGTAACAAAAATAAGAAATCAAAGTTGCACCCCACACCTGGTCATCTGTGCAATTATTGATCCACAAATGATTTTGGCCAATATACCTCAAATTTACCTCTGCCACCAAAGGTGGATGGAGGTTATGTTTTCACCCGTCTGTCTGTTTACAGGATATCTCAAAAAGTTGAGGACGGATTCGGACGAAATTTGATGGAGAGCTTTGGTTTGTGACAAGGATGAAATTATTAGATTTTGGTGATGATCTGGATCTGGATCTGAGAATTTTAAAGTGATTCTTTACCATTGAGAGATAGGGTAAAATCGATGTATAGCACAATATCTCAAAAAGTTTTGGACAGATTCGGACAAAACTTGGTGGACATGTTGTGTTGGGGGTGTGACAAGAAAGAATTGTTTCAGTTTTGGAAAAGATCCGAATGCGGATCCGGATACGAGAATTTTTAATTTAAGTGATTCTTCACGAGTGAGTGATGGTGCCAAGAACGATATATAGCACGATATCTCAAAAGTTGTGGATGACTTATTACAAAACGTGGTGGATGAGTTGAACAAGCCGATTAGATTTTGATGTTGGTCCGAATCCAGATCTGGCCTATCAGTGGGATACAAAACATAAACTGCTCAGCCTGGCGGAGGGATGTGCTCTACCGAGTGCCGTTCTAGTTTCCTATCAAATACTCCTCAACAGCATTAGACTGCATGCCGGTCAGCCCCTTGCCCGGCAATTCTCACGCAATCTGCACAATGCACTTCATCTCAGCATCAACTGAAGGGGAGCCTTTAAATAATTCACTGCCTCCCTCAAGTTTACCCCAGCAAGTGTCGAGCGTTGACGGCTTCCCCTCATCCATGGAGTCTTGGATGACACTGTAGCTATAAACAGCACTCCACTACTGTTACTGTCTCATCCTTCTTCATTGCATCCAAGATGTGGCTGAAAGTGTGGTATGTGTAATAACCCTTGAACATAGATATTACACCCTGGACCATGGGCTGAAGAAGTGACATGTTGGGAGGGAGGAATACCACTTCAACATTGGGATGGTTAGATTGGAGTCCCTCAGGGTTAACAGAGTGTGTTGTCAAGGATGAGTTGCACCTTGAAGGCCAGATATTTTTTGGGCAGGTACTGCTCCACCTCATTGACAACGCGGTTGTTAAACGAGTCAATATAGATTATAGAAGTGACCTACATGCCTTGTGATTAGACCTCCAAATTACAAGGAGGTGGTTCTTATTCTTTCCCTTCAGAGCACAGGGTTTAGAGATTGGAAGAGGAGCATCGGCTTGATGAAGCAGTCTCCTGAAGCATTCTGCAAAGGAGAAAGGTCAGCCTGTCCTTTGCTGCCTTGAATCCTGGAGCAGACTTCTCAGCCTTAGAAATGAAGGTTCTATTAGCCGTGAGTTTCCAAAAAAAAGGGGCAATCTCTTCCACGTTGAATACCTGCTCCGGTAAGTTCTCCACTAAGTTCTCCATAAACTTCTCCACCAACTTCTTCAATTCTTCAGGATACAGTGCAGTGGCCTGTTGATCTGCTGAGGCTGATTCCCCTGTAAGTTTTATGTTGTGCAGGCTGTACCTTTTTTCCAAGTTCTCAAACCAGCCAACACACTTCCCTCCCCAAAACTTTCCACAACGTGCTTGAACAGCCGCTTGGCCTTCTCATGAATAATATCGGTATTTAAATGTACTTTTTCTGGGCCTGGTCTTCCATCCATATATTTAGAGGTTTTTCCATTTCTTCAAGATTATGGTCGTTCTAGACAAGATACTTTTGCACTTTTCGATGTGCCACCAGCAACACTTTCCCTTATCATAGCCTCACGCTTTTTCATTGTACAAATCGAGGATTTGTTTACCCCATAATGCGTCCCACTGATGCTCCGCTCCATTCTCCTATTAAGCCTATTAAGCATTTAAATTTTACCTTTTAAGGTCATTACCTTCTTTGCCCTTTTCACCTTCTTGTCATCTTTAACACAAAAACTCAATGCATGCTTAGGGGCCATAGTAAAGAGCAAAATGAAAGAAAAAAATAATAATGAAAAAGCAAAAAAAATGCAGAAACGTGAAAAATGCAGAGCAAATATAATCACGTGAGTACGCTATGCGAACACAACGCGGAAGAACTTGGAGAGCTGACCATTGGATTGGATTGGTGGGGGGTGGTGACACAAAACTTTCAATATAGGAGTGCCTACCCATGGAAGATTCTTAAATAAAGTAACATGTTTAAATGGAAAATGCAAAAAGACCATTTTCTGTATGCATGGGTTCCAGGGTGTTTAACGTATCAGGAACAAATGGCCTCGACCTCGCTTCACTTGGCCTCAGCCGAATCAAGAGAATGGTCAGAAGACTTCATGCAGACCCTAATGATCACTCTAAGAAAGAAGCCAAAGGCATGACGATGTTCCGACTTTCATACAATTCATCTGATTGTCTGTGCATCAAAAGTTGTGTTGGCATTTGTAACAAAGAGTGGATGGGAAGGTGCAGAACTATATAGATGTTCAGTTTGGATTTCAGGGTTGAAGAGGAATGAGATAAGCAATCGGCATTACAAAAGCCACTCGAGGTAAGGCAAGGTGAGGATAAAACAAAACGAAATAAAAAAAAGAAAGAAATAACAACAAAACATCCAAGACACCAGAAGTAGCAAAAGTCAGGTAAAATGTGATGAAACCTCAAAGATATAGGAAGTAGGAATTGACATTCCTCTTAAAGCTGAGTAGATCGTCGGATAATGGGAAGCACGTTACAGGTAGTGAATTCCAGAGCAAAACAGCCAGCACGAGAGATAAAACTATCTGCATAGCCTTTCGTTCTGCATCTTGGGTCAGCCATAGTGTATGGGTGTGCAGAGATGGCAAACAGAGTCTTGCGTCCTTGTATGGGAGGAACCAAGTTAGAAAGTCCAGCAAAACATTTGCCATGAAAATATCTGTAGAACAAACCAAGAGTGGCAACTGACCTATGGTGAGAGAGTGGTTGAAGAGATGAACCCATCTCCACACCAATCAGGTTGACAATGTGTTTCTGGAGCCTATCAAGTAAAGATACAGTCACGTGAAAAAGTAATTACAACCCCATGTAAAGTTTTGACTTTTTCAACATATTTCAACATACATCTATTTGATCTTCATTTCAACAATATTGATAGATAAAGGTGATATAATATAACAAATATCATGAAACATTTACATTTTGTAGTCCATTGTATAATTTAAATAAACATAAATGCAAATTTCGCATGTGGAAAAAGTAAGTACACCCTTGGCTATAATAGGTGGTATTGCCCCCTTTGGCAGAAACAACCTCAAGTAGGTGTTTCTTATAACTGTCTACCAGTCTCTGACATCGACTGAGAAATTTTTGTCCACTCCTCCATGCAGAATTCTTTTAGCTGTGCGATGTTTGAGGGGTTTCTTGCATGCACAGCTCGTTTCAAATCCCCCCACAACATCTCGATGGGATTTAGATCCGGGCTTTGACTTGGCCATTCCAGAACCCTCCATTTCTTTATTTTCAGCCATTCCTTGGTGGATTTACTGGTATGTTTAGGGTCATTGTCATGTTGCAAGGTCCACCTTCGGTTGAGCTTCAACTTCTCCGACAGATGGCCTCACATTATCCTCAAGCACCCTCTGGTACAATGAAGAATCAATAGTGGCTTCTATGATGGTGAGCTGCCCAGGCCCTGATGCAGCAAAGCTACCCCAACCATAATATTTCCACCACCATGCTTTACAGTTGGTATCAGGTTCTTGTGGTCAAATGCTCTTTGGTTTTCACAAAACATGTCTTCTGGTACTGTGGCCAAATAGCTCCACCTTTGACTCATCTGTCGAGAGCACATTGTTCCAGAAGTGCTGGTCTTTGCCAAGGTGTTCATTGGCAAACTTTAGTCTTGCCCTGATGTTCTTTCTGGACAGCAAAGGTTTCCTCCTGACACACCTCCCATGTAGATCAAATTTGTGCAGCCTCTTTCTAATGGTAGACTCGTGCACTTTGACATCAACAGTGGCAAGAGCTACCTGTAGGTCCCGTGATGACATTCTGGGGTTCTTCTAGACTTCTTTCAGCATCTTGCGGTCTGCTCTCGGGCTGAACTTGCTGGGGCGGCCTGGCCTGAACAAATTGGCAGTTGTTTGGAATCTTCTCCACTTGTAGATTATCTTCCGGACAGTCGAATGGTTGATTTCAAATTGTTTGGAGATCTTTTTAAATCCCTTTCCAGACTCGTAGGCATCTATAACCTTCTTTCTGAAGGCCTCAGAGAGCTCTTTTGATCTAGGCATGGTGACGCCGCACACTTCAACAACAAACACAACAACAACAACAACAACAAACAACAAAGTCAACAACAAAGAGCAAACCAAACTAAATGTCTGAGGTTTAAATAAGACAGGTTCCTCCAAGATCCTCTCTAACGATGTTCTCATCATTTGCACCTGAGCTGGTGCACCTAATTCTAATTTTATGTATTTGAAGTAGTGATAAATGTCAGGGTGTACTTGCTTTTTCCACATGCGAAATTTGCATTTATGTTTATTTAAATTATACAATGGACTACAAAATGTAAATGTTTCATGATATTTGTTATATTCTATCACGTTTATCTATCAATATTGTTGAAATGAAGATCAAATAGCGGTATGTTGAAATATGTTGAAAAAGTCAAAACTTTACATGGGGTGTACTTAATTTTTCACGTGACTGTAAGTTGCAGGCTGGTGCTCGAGCCCAAATGTGGCAAATGTGGCAACTCCATGAGGGGACGTATAGTTGCCTTATACAGGTACAAAACAGCCTCAGGAGGTAAATACCTCTGCGCTCGATAAAGACAACTCGTTTGGAAACACTCTTAGCAACACCAGAAATGTACTTATCCCAACGGAGGTTAGAAGACACGTCCAGACCAAGAAGACGAAGCTCATAATTCTGTTGAGGTTGAAGACCCCATGTACACAGAAGGGAAAGACCTGTTTCTATAGCGAGATATGGACAACGATTTCGTTTTCTTTGCATCGAAGGGTACCAGCCAGTCGTGCCTCCACTTCAACGTATTCTCCAAATCATTGTACAGTGAAACTCCAACCTTATAACGAGTCATGTTGAGTGAATCAGCAGATGTGCAGTAAAGTGAGGAGTCAAGTGAGGAGTCATCAGTATATACATGGCTAGTTGAGACAAATTATCAGGAAGATCATCGATTATAAACAAGGAACAGAATGGGACCAAGGATAGAAGATGGAGAAGATTGACCCTCAAGTACCAGCTTCATCTTGCGATTTGTAAGGAAAGCTGAGATGATTGAATGCATCACTCCAGATACACCATATGACTGAAGCTTGTGGAGCAGACCCCTGTGCCAAATGTTATCAAAGGCTTTTGAGATATCCAAAGCAAGTAGTCGAGCTTCACCTTTGAGCTCCAATGCCCTGTTGAAATGATCTGTAATTAAGGATAGCAGATCACCAGTAGAGCGAGAATAGCGAAAGCCATACTGGCAGTCAGTGAGAAGTTCATTGTCCTCCAGATGCTGAGAAGTTGTTCATTGATGAAGCATTCAAATACCTTATTACAGGAAGAAGGCTGATGGGGCGATAGTTACTTGGTTCAGAATGCTCACCCGCACCCTTGATAACAGGAACAGAAGCCACTTTCCATGATGAAGGAAACACTGAAACAGACAAGCACATGTTGAATAGCTTGGCAAGAATCGGTGACAGTTCGGGACAACACATCTTCAATGCAATCACAGGGACTCCATCAGGACCAGTTGCTTTTGAGGCATCTGGGGTACAAATAATTCTGGCAGCCTTCTTAGGAGTGATAAATGGAACAGGGATATTAGAGTTTGGATGAGAAGGAAAATCAGGAAGAGGGTATCCCTGATCAATGAGGTTAGAATAAAAAATAAAGCGATTTAGAAAGAGGTCAGCCTTATCCAGAGGTGAAGTAACAACCTCAGGTATAGAAGATTTATTGAGGTCGAGTACACTGTCGGCAATCCGCCAAAAGTCCTGAGAGCCAAGCTGCTGAGTCGCCATGGAATCGGGTACAGAAGCAGCATATTGCTGCTTAGCATCCTCAAGAACTCTTTCAGACGTTATGTGCTTTGCGGAGCAGAGCCATCTCTTAGGAGGATTTCCTTAGGATCTATGGAGCCATTTGCACAACACTACTTTCTTTATTATTTTAAATTAACCAAATAAGTAAATAAACAAACAAACATTGCTCACTGCCAGTTCAGACAAATAGCCATCAACATCCGAATGCTTTGTACCTGGTGTGCACCCCGGTTTAGAATAGGTACACCGTATCCCTGTGTGTCGTAAGAGGCGACTAAAAGGGTTGGTGTCAGGAAGGGCATCCGGCCATAAAACATTGCCTCAAAAAGGGAACCACGACAATTACAACTACATATGGGCAGGGTACAGCCCGAAGTACCCCGTAGGGGTCGTCACTCCCTCTCATCAAAACTCAAGGTGGGGAACCCGATCGAAGCAAGGGTGGAAATCACTCCATTTATGACAACGAAACGTCTGATGCCCCACGGGGAGATCGGTTTCTGAGGTTTGGGACATGGAATGTAGGGACAATGACAGGGAGATCAGGAGAAGTTGTGGAAGTATTGGGCAAAATAAGAGTGGACATGTAGTGTGCAGGAGACGAGATGGAAGGGAAGTGGTGTGAGAATGGTGAAGGGTAGGCAGGGACAGAAATACAAGTTTGTGTGGCAAGGGTGCCCGGAAGGCGTGCATGGTGTTGGTGTCCTGTCTTCTGAGGAGTGTAGACAGTGTGGTGAGTGTGACTAGAGTGAGTGAAAGGTTGATGGTGAAAATGATGATTGGAAAGCTCCGCAGGTCGGTCTGTTGGGAGCCGTTGGTGAGGTATGTGGATGGACGAAAGGACCACCGAGGCACTCGGAAACATGGTGGTGGGATGATGAAGTTGGAAAGAGGATTGACGAGAAGAGGGAGAAGTTCAAGGAGTGGCGGAAGGCGAAGGGTACGGGGGCAGAAAAGGCAGAGCATGAAAGTTATAAGGCAGCCAAGAAGGCTGCAAAGAAAGAGGTAGCAAAGGTGCAGGAGGCATGTAGGAAAATGTTCGGAGAACGCTTGGGTACGGAAGAGGGTCAGAGAGCGGCATTCAGGATTGCAAAGCAGATAGCGAAAGAGAGGTGTGATGTGATGGGGGTGAGTTGCTTGAAGGATGAAGTGGGACAAATCGTTGTGGACCCAGATGGAATTAAAGGAAGATGGAAGAGATATATGGAAATGCTGTTGAATGTAGAGAATGAATGGGATGGCAACATAGAGAGAAACCCAGTTTTAGGACCGGCAGAGAAGATAACTGAGAAGGAAGTTGAGGAAGCGATAAAAGCAATGAAAAGTCGAAAAGCGGGAGGGCCGACGGGAGTTGAGGGAGATATGTTGAAGGCAGCAGGAAGTTGGGGTGTGAAGAGAATGACAGAGATCTGTAATCTGGTGGTGAAAGAAGGCCGCATTCCCATGGATTGGGAACTGAGTACCCTCGTCCCTCGAAACAAGGGGAAAGGTGACCCTCTGGACTGTGGCTTGTATCGAGCGATAAATTTATTGGAGCATGGAATGAAGGTATTGGAAAGGGTGTTGGAGAGGAGGATAAGGAAGAAAGTGAAGATCGACGAAATGCAGTTTGGATTTATGCCAGGAAGAGGAATGACAGACGTGCTTTTTATTGTAAGGCAGTTGCAGGACAAGTACATGGAGAAGAGGAAGAAGTTGTTTCTTGGGTTTGTTGATCTGGAGAAAGCATTCGATAGGGTTCCACACAAAGTAGTGACATGGGCATTGAGGAAGTTAGGAGTGGAGGAATGGTTGATCAGAGTAGTGATGGCAATGTACGAGAGAGCGTGCACAGCTGTAAGGACGAAGGATGGGAACAGTGGTGAGTTTGAGGTGAAGGTGGGAGTGCATCAGGGGTCGATACTAAGTCCACCACTATTTGTAGCTGTGATGGAAGTGCTGGCTCGGAACGTACAGGAGGGTTTACCATGGGAGTTGTTGTATGCAGATGATCTGGTGCTCATTGCAGAAAGTATGGATGGACTGAAGGAAAAGATGAACAAGTGGAAGGAATGTATGGAGACAAAAGGTCTGAAGGTGAATATCGGAAAGACGAAGGTGATGGCAAGTGGTAAAGCATGTGGTGAGGTGGAAAGAATTGGGAAGTGGCCGTGTGCTGTGTGCAGGAAGGGTGTCGGCGTGAACTACATTCAATGTACAATGTGCGCTGAGTGTGTTCATCAAAAATGTAGTGGTTTGAAAGGGTCATTAACCAGTGTGGCAGCTACATTCAAATGTAAGGTGTGCACAGAGGGAGCTGCAGATGGAGGAAATGTTGAGTTGGATCTTGGAGACAGCGTGAAGCTGGAAGGTGTGAAAATATTTTGTTACCTAGGAGACATGCTGAATGAAGAAGGTGGATCAGACCCAGCAACGGTTGCTGGAGTGAGATGTGCATGGAAGAAGTTTCGGGAACTGAGTGGCGTGATGACGAGGAGGGGAGTGTCTTTGAAGCTGAAGGGAAAGGTGTATGCTTCATGTGTGAGAAAGGTTATGATTTATGGGAGCAAGACATTGGTAATGAACGTAGAGCTGCAACGAAGGCTGGAAAGGGTGGAAATGCGAATGGTTCGGTGGATGTGCGGAGTATCGTTGAGAGAGAGGAAGACAAATGATGAATTGCTAAAGATGATGGGAATAGAGCCTGTGATGGATGCTGTGAAGAGAAACAGGTTTACCTGGTTTGGTCATGTGTTGAGGAAGGATGAAAGTGACTGGTTGAGAAGAGTGATGGAAATGAATGTAGAAGAAGGTAGAGGACGGGGAAGACTGAGAAAGACTTGGCTAAAGATGGTGGAAGAAGAAATGTGGGAAAGCGGGTTAAACAAGGGGAGATGCAGAAAATAGGGCAAAATGGAGACGATTGTCATGGGGACCGCAAGGCTAACCCCCGCTCTAGCAGGGAAAATGGCTTTTAAAATGCTTGTTGTTGTTGTTGTTGTTGTTGTTGTAACTACAAGTATAAAAAGCTCGATCAATTGAGCTTCACAAAAACGTTGAAATTTCTGGTGTTGCTAAGAGTGTTTCCAAACGAGTTGTCTTTATCGAGCGTAGAAGTATTTACCTCCTGAGGCTGTTTTGTACCTGTACAGATATTAAAAGGCTTTACACTTCTACATTGATTTAGGCAAAATTAAATACAAAAAAGGGAATGTGTTTTAAAAGATTCATTCGGTTAAAAACACTTGGGAATGATTTGGAGTTTCCTTCATTGCTCACCTTCTGTTATGAAGTAATCTTCACACGGCTCTTCCTTCACAAGAGTGACGTTAAACATCGGAGGAAGATTGCAATGGAAGCCTCCGGGTATCACTTGACCCGTTTCATCTGTGGAGAAATGGAATGATGTCACGGCGATGGAGGATTTTAAATACCGAGTACATCTTGTGGGAATTTAAATCGTTTTCTCTATTATAAAATAACAAATAAGAAATTGAAAACTTAATTTAAATTAAACGAATAAATGTTTAAATGTCGTTCTGAACTTGCCTTGTGAAGAACAATTCTCCCCAAGTTCAAGTTTCACCCTCACGTCCTCATTTAAATCTACAACAAGATAAATCGAGTCTGAAACCAAACTCAACACAACCGATCCCGCCATTCCCATCATCCAGTATCGTCATCTTCAACTTGTACAATGTTATTATGGATTCTTACCTGGTGAGGGGAAACCACCTGGAGGTTCAGGTTCCACCTTCACCACCACTATAGGATCTGCAGAGAAACAAAACCCGTTTTAAACTAGAGTTCGTAGGACACGATACCCCACACAGCGATCCACTTTATACCTTAATTTTACAAAATAATGACTTTAAAGATCGGGGTTTTTTAATCCGGAAGTTTAGCTCTGCTGAAGCAGCCTTCTGCATCAACCTTATACTCGGCAACAAGACGGTGAGCGGCAGTTTAGGAGATGGAGGCTTTATTGATCATCACAGAAAGCAGCGTCAATAGGCATTGTACATAGCCAGACTGGTGGCTTCTTCACCACGATACTGTACCCTCTCACTTGGCACGCCCTCTCATGCTATATACCGATATATATATATATATACAGTCCCGTGAAAAAGTAAGTACATCCCATGTAAAGTTTTGACTTTTTCAACATACAGCTATTTGATCTTCATTTCAACAATATTGATAGATAAAGGTGATATAACATAACAAATATCATGAAACATTTACATTTTGTAGTCCATTGTATAATTTAAATAAACATAAATGCAAATTTCGCATGTGGAAAAAGTAAGTACACCCTTGGCTCTAATAGGTGGTATTGCCCCCTTTGGCAGAAACAACCTCAAGTAGGCGTTTCTTATAACTGTCTATCAGTCTCTGACATCGACTGGGAGAAATTTTTGCCCTCTCCTCCATGCAGAATTCTTTCAGCTGTGCGATGTTTGAGGGGTTTCTTGCATGCCAGCTCATTTCAAATCCCCCCACAACATCTCGATGGGATTTAGATCCGGGCTTTGACTTGGCCATTCCAGAACCCTCCATTTCTTTCTTTTCAGCCATTCCTTGGTGGATATACTGGTATGTTTAGGGTCATTGTCATGTTGCAAGGTCCACCTTCGGTTGAGCTTCAACTTCTCCGACAGATGGCCTCACATTATCCTCAAGCACCCTCTGATACAATGAAGAATTCATAGTGGATTCTATGATGGTGAGCTGCCCAGGCCCTGATGCAGCAAAGCTGCCCCAAACCATAATATTTCCACCACCATGCTTTACAGTTGGTATCAGGTTCTTGTGGTCAAATGCTGTCTTTGGTTTTCGCCAAACATGTCTTCTGGTACTGTGGCCAAATAGCTCTACCTTTGACTCATCTGTCCAGAGCACATTGTTCCAGAAGTGCTGGTCTTTGCCTCGGTGTTCATTGGCAAACTTTAGTCTTGCCCTGATGTTCTTTCTGGACAGCAATGGTTTCCTCCTGGCACACCTCCCATGTAGATCAAATTTGTGCAGCCTCTTTCTAATGGTAGACTCGTGCACTTTGACATCAACAGTGGCAAGAGCTACCTGTAGGTCCCGTGATGACATTCTGGGGTTCTTAGAGACTTCTTTCAGCATCTTGCGGTCTGCTCTCGGGCTGAACTTGCTGGGGCAGCCTGGCCTGAACAAGTTGGCAGTTGTTTGGAATCTTCTCCGCTTGTAGATGATCTTCCGGACAGTCGAATGATTGATTTCAAATTGTTTGGAGATATTTTTAAATCCCTCCCCAGACTCGTAGGCATCTATAACCTTCTTTCTGAAGGCCTCAGAGAGCTTTTTTGATCTAGGCATGGTGACGCTGCACACTTCAACAACAAATAGCAAACCAAACTAAATGTCTGAGGTTTAAATAAGACAGGTTCCTCCAAGATCCTCTCTAACGATGTTCGAATCATTTGCACCTGAACTGGTGCACCTAATTCTAATTTTCGGTATTTGAAGTAGTGATAAATGTAGGGGTGTACTTACTTTTTCCACATGTGAAATTTGCATTTATGTGTATTTAAATTGTACAATGGACGACAAAATGTAAATGTTTCACGATATTTGTTGTATTATATCACCTTTATCTATCAATATAATTGAAATGAAGATCAAATAGCTGTATGTTGAAATATGTTGAAAAAGGAAAAACTTTACATGGGGTGTACTTACGTTTTCACATGACTGTATATATAGCATGCTTCTTGGAAGTATTATGAAGGCGATTTGTGTTCTCCAGTGTTCAAGTGTATACAACAACACAACATGCATTTTAAAGGACATTTTCCCTGCTAGAGCGGGGTTTAGCCTTGAGGTCCCCATGACAATCTTCTCCATTTTGCCCTATTTTCTGCATGTCTCCTTGTTAACCCCCTTGCCCGCATTTCTTCTTCCACCATCTTTAGCCAAGTCTTTCTCGGTCTTCCCCATCCTCTACTTCCTTCTACATTCATTTCCATCACTCTTCTCAACCAGTCACTTTCATCCTTCCTCAACACATGACCAAACCATCTCAACCTGTTCCTCTTCACAGCATCAATCACAGGCTCTATTCCCATCATCTTTCGCAATTCATCATTTGTCTTCCTCTCTCTCAACGATACTCCGCACATCCACCGAACCATTCGCATTTCCACCCTTTCCAGCCTTCGTTGCTGCTCTACATTCATGACCCATGCCTCGCTCCCATAAATCATAACACTTCTCACACATGCAGCATACACCTTTCCCTTCAGCTTCAACGACACTCCCCTCCTCATCAGCACGCCACTCAGTTCCCGAAACTTCTTCCATGCACATCTCACTCTCGCAACCGTTGCCTAGTCTGATCCACCTTCTCCATTCAGCATGTCTCCGAGGTAGCAAAATGTTTTCACACCTTCCAGCTTCACGTTGTCTCCAAGATCCAACTCAACATTTCCTCCATCTGCAGCTCCCTCTGTGCACACGTTACATTTGAATGTAGCTGCCACAATGGTTAATGACGCTCTCAGACCACTACATTTTTGATGAACCCACTCAGCGCACATTGTACGTTGAATGGAGTTCACTCCGACACCCTTCCTGCACACAGCACATGGCCACTTCCCAGTTGTTGGTTTTTGTTTTTTTTTTGTATACAGAGTCGAGGCTCGTGAAAGAGCTAACATTTATCAAACAAACAAATCAAACAAACAAGCAAGCAAACAAAGTATATAATAAGGGGAGCGGTCGACAAGATGGGGAGAGAAGGGGAGGAAACACACAAACACAACATTTGAGAGCAGGGCCATTGGGAGATGTATGGGAGGGAGAGGGCCTGGGGGGGGCAGGATAGGTACAAAACGCAAGACACCAAGGACTTCCAGGAAGAAAGAAGTCGGCACCTCAAAAAGTGGATTTGGGGTGAAATTAGCGGGGGTAGAAAAGATCAAGGTTTTGGATTGGGGAAGATAAGAGATGGTGGTGAACAGCCATTTTAAAGACCTGGAGGGAGGACTGGGATTGAAGAGAGTGAGGGAGTTTGTTCCAGAGGCGGGAGAAAAGAGGAATGAAGGAGTGAAGGTGAGCAGAGAGTCTTGATTTTGGCAGTTTAACCATAAGAGGGTTGCAGGCAGATCTTGTGCGACCTGTAGGAATATTTGGGGGGCAGAGCCCAGAGAGAGCTTGGGAAGCAAGGCCGGAGAGGAGTCGGTAGAAGACGGAAAGACCACCAACCTGCCTGCGGTGAGTAAGTGAAAGGCCCTCGGAGATAGCGTCATTGCGGGAGATTCCAATGATTCTGAATGCTTTGGTTTCAACAGCGTGAAGCCGAGCTAGGTGTGAGGCAGGGGCACCAGCCCCGAGGGGAGAGCAGTACTCCATTGAGCTGCAGATGAAAGCCTTGTATGTGGTGAGGAGCTCAGGTGTGCCAAGGAAGGACTTCGCACGACAGAGGATGCCCAGTTGGCGACTGGCTTTGGAGGCCAGCTTGGAAATGTGGTTTTCCCAGGAAAGATCATGGCAGATAGTGAGACCCAAAAGCTTGAGTGACAGAACTTCTTGGAGAGGATTATTCAGAAAGTAGATGGGAGGGTTGTCCAGTTGGTCTTTTCGGAGAGACATCGTAAGAGTGTGAGATTTGTCAGGATTGAAAGACATGTTCCACTTGTTTGCCCAGTCTGTGATTTTGTCCAGGTCTGCAGAGAGTGAGGAGGCTGCAGACTGCCGATCTGAGGGATGAGGAATGGAGCGGCAGAGAGTGGAGTCATCAGCAAAGAGAAAGAAAGGATTTTCAAGAGAGTCGGAGAGATCATTGATGAAGACCAGAAAAAGCACAGGGCCCAGAACACTGCCTTGGGGAACTCCAGCCTGAACAGGAGGAGGAGATGCGAGAAACCCATTCAGGGCCACACGTTGACTACGACTAGAGAGGAAGTCCGCCAGCCATGCGTGGAGATTTCCATGGATACCAAAGGAGGAGGGTTTGGTGAGCAGAGCGGGGTGCCAGACCGCATCGAAGGCACGTGATATGTCGAGGGAGACAGCTCTAATTTCCTGTTTGGCATTGAGGACCTCCATCCATTGTTGAGACAGCAGAAGCAGCATGTCCAGAGTAGAGTGACCTGGTCTGAAACCAAATTGATGATCAGAGATCAAGCCATTGGAGAAGAGGAAAGATTTCATATCCGAAGCAATGATGGATTCCATGACTTTCCTGATAATTGGGAGAAGGCTGATTGGTCTGTAGTTGCTAGGATCTGTTTTTGCACCTTTTTTGTGCAAAGCGGTGATGTTGGCTGATTTCCAAGCAGATGGCAGTTGACCTTGAGCAAAAGAGAGGGTGAAGAGAACAGAGAGAGGGAGTGAAAGAGCAGAAGAACAGGCTTTTAGGACCCGTGGGCTGATGCCGTCAGGTCCAGTTGCAGAATCAGAGTCGAGGGTTGACAGAGACTTTTCCACCTTGTCAGGAGGAAAGGACACTGAGTCCAGGAACAGCTGGGTACGACTGGGTACGGTGAGTACAGAGAGGGATGGGTTTGGGACAAGATTTAGAGGCGAACACAGAGTTGAGGCATTCAGCTTTTCACGTGCGGAGTCAGCTGTCTAACCGTTTGAGGTAAGGGAGGGGATGGAGGGGGAACAAACACCAGAAACAGATTTGACCAGACGCCACCAGGATTTGGAAGAGGGAGACAGATAAGAGAGTTCGGTCTTGAGAACGGAGAGATATTGTTTCCTGGCTCTCCTGAGGGTGGACACACATTTGTTTTGGGCTTTGTGAAAGGAAATGAGATTTCCTTCCGTTGGATTTGCTTTCCAGGAGACGAAGGCAAGTTGTTTCTGGGCAACAGCCTCACCACAAGATTCCGTGTCCCATGGACGGGAGGAAGGGTATGACAACTGAAGACGAGATGGGATAAATCTGTGCATGAGAGAGAGCAATTTACTTTGGAAGAATTCCCAGGATGAGTTGATGTCAGAGGTGGTAGAGATGGGAGACCAGTCCACATGATTGATGGCTGCTTGAAGACCGTGCCAGTTGGCCTGAGTGAAATGCCAGACTCGTCGATGCTGAGCAGGCTCCCTGAGAATGGTCAGAGAGATGTCCACTTTAACAAGCACATGATCAGATGAGCCGATTGGAGCAGAAGAAGAGCAGCAGACATTTTCAGGGAAGTTATTCATAACCAAGTCCAGAAGAGAAGATGCTCCGTTGACTGAGATCCGGGTCGGGAAATTGACAGATTGTGTCAGTCCCAGTGAGACGTAGAAGTCCTTTGCTGAGGAGCCATGGCTGGTGAGAGAAGTACCCACACCCAGCCAACTGGCATGGTGACAATTGAAATCACCACATATGAGGAAGAGAGAGTTGGGATGAGTAGATAGAAGTTGGTCCATATTATCAGACAGCGAGATGTAGATGGAGTCATCACTGTTTGGTGGACGGTACAACACACATATGAACAAGAGGTGGGAGCGAAGGGGAAGCCGTAGCCAGAGGTATTCCTGGGGGTGAGGTGGAGAGAGTGCAGTGCAGGGCGAGTGAGGAAGAGAGTTTTTGATAAAGATAGCAACCCCACCTCCAGGACGAGGCTCAGGTCTATCATACCGGAGGAGGGAGTAACCCGGGAGAGATACTAAGGAATCGGAGACATCATGAAGGAGGAAAGTTTCTGTTAAGCAGATCACGTCTGGTTTGTCAGAAGCAACCTGTATGGAGAGATCAGTTAAGTTTGAACGAAGGCCCTGGGTGTTTGAGGTCCATACCGTTAATGAAGAGGAAGGGGGAGCATCGGATACAGAACAGGGGGGAGGAGGGGTAGGGTAAGATGTGGAAGCGGTGGAAGAGGTAGGGAGAGCTCTTGAAGGTGTGTCAGAGATTTCAGAATAGCTCGGAGAAAGGGAAGGATGGGGCGGACAAAAGGTTTGATGGTGATTGGGTGAGGCACAATGAGGTGTTATTTGAGGAGGGGGCAGAGCGAGGCAGAAGGTTGGGGGAGATGGAGGTGAGAGTTGAAAGGGGGAAGAAGCGGGGAGGACGCTTTGAGGAGGGGGAGTGAGAGGGAGGAAATTGAGAAGAAATGAGGGTGGAGAGATTTGAAGGGGAGGGGCGAGGGGGGAGTTTAGGAGGGAAGGGACAAGGGGAGGGATTTGAAAGGGATGGGATATGGGAGAGATTTGGAGGGGAGGGGTGAGGGGGAGTCTTGGAGGGGAGGGGTGTGGGGGGAGTTTAGGAGGGATGGGGCAAGGGGCGAGATTTGAAAGGGATGGGTGATGGGGTGGATTTGGAGGGGAGGGGCAAGGGGGAAGATTTGAAAGGGATGGGTGATGGGGAAGATTTGGAGGGGAGGGGTGATGGGGAAGATTTGGAGGGGAGGGGTTATGGGGAAGATTTGGAGGGGAGGGGTGAGATTGGATTTTAGAAAGTGTATGATTAATGGGAAACGAACATTTATTGCAAAATGAGTTTCTTGTGACCTTCGAGTCAAAAATACGTTTAAGGACGCTGGAGGGAGGATGGAGTGCAGGAGAGTTTAGGGAATGTAGAAAAGAGGCACTGTAAGAGATGGAATTTTTTTTGGGGATGAATAGATTTGGTGAGCAAGTCAAAAGCAGCCTTTTAAAGAAGAAGAAGAAGAAGAAGGTGTTATAATATACGACGGAATACAGAACTTGAGGGGAAAGTGTAAACATTTTAAAGTTTACCAGTGAAAACTATCTGGGGAAATGGGGGAGAAACAAGTGGTCGAAGAACGAACTAACGAATAAGAACGAATAAACGAATGAGAACAACAAATAAGAACGGAGAAGGAAATGTTTGTTTTTTTGTTTTTTTGGTTTTTTTTGTTGAGATTTTAAACAACGAAGTAGGCTATGGGGTGAAAAGACTGGGAAAACAGAGAACGAAAGTTATTGGAGCACAAACGACGGACCGCTGAGAGAAAAACAAAGCCTCAAGGTTGGACACTGTACAAGGCCTCAAAAGACACGACACGAATTTCCACCTCACCACATGCTTTACCACTTGCCATCACCTTCGTCTTTCCTATATTCACCTTCAGACCTTTTGTCTCCATACATTCCTTCCACTTGTTCATCTTTTCCTTCAGTCCATCCATACTTTCCGCAATCAACACCAGATCATCTGCATACAACTCCCACGGTAAACCCTCCTTTACGTTCTGAGCCAGCACCTCCATCACAGCTACAAGTAGTAGTGGACTTAGTACCGACCCCTGATGCACTCCCACCTTCACCTCAAACTCACCACTGTTCCCGTCCTTCGTCCTTACAGCTGTGCGCGCTCTTTTGTACATTGCCATCACAACTCTGATCAACCATTCCTCCACTTCTAACATTATACACAGTGTTCAAGTGTATAATGAGCACAAAAGACAAGGACTCTCCAGTGAGAAGTCTTGGCACGTAGTCTATATTTCCTCACCAGGGGGCGTTCGCATGTCAATACATTATAATGCTCGACACGATAATCGGGGAGGTAAGGGCCACAGAGGATTTCAAATACTGAGTGTATCATGTAGGTAGAATTCAAATTGTTACTCTGTTATAAAATAGCCAAATACCAAATTGAAAATTTAATTTCAATTTGATGAAAACAAGACCGAAATTCTAACAGCGGCGTAGCCAGACTTGTTTAATACTTCAGTTGAAGAGGATAGTATGACCTGGGTGGAGATGCCAGTTTGCAAATAATGTAAGTATTAAATTATTTTGAAGTACTCTAAGTCTCGAAGCTGTCACCATGGAAGTGAAGAGATTGCATTGAGACCCTGGTTTATTCTATATGTTGGTCAGTTAGTCAACACTATCAAAGTGACCTCAGCACCATCCCGACACACACCACTGTGAGTGTTACGGAATGAGGTGTTTTACAGCGGCCGGAGTGCAAATCCTGCCACCAACCTCCTTGAGAGAGGACCCAGTGAGTTGTTACTCATTTTGCCGACCTCTGAGGGATGACAGGCTGAGTCCACCCCACCTGGTGTTAATTCAACAGCTGAATGGGATTCGAACTCAGGACCCTTGGATCCCAAGCCCTCCACCCTAACCGTTAAGCCAACACCAGGCTTAGGGTGGTTGGAGGCAGTCATAAGAAATGCTTCAATGTTTGAAGAGCCTTTAATCAAAGTTTTAATTATATATGATTTGGGGGGCATGCAAAAACTCCCCCCACCCCCTCCCCCTGTCATATATCATCACGCTGTTGTCATAATTTCAGTTCGCCATCATTTATCACACAATCATCAAGTGTGATAATTTGCCGCAACCAGGTGTATGACGTAATATATGAACGTTCCCTAAAGGGTGTTGAAAGAAACAACTGGCAAAGCCAATGGCATTACATTCTACCTTTCAGAAGCGAAATTGTCGGCTATAAAACTCACCCAATATGTAGGATAAATATGTGAGGGACATACATACATACGGAGAGACAAACGCTGTAAACACAGGAGCCAAACATCTACGCCGGAAAAAAAATATTTTGTTTAATCATTAATTTGCCAGTTCTCAAAGCCTCTTTGCGGGTTTGAAGAAGAGGAAGAAGCGCTAATGTAATGTATGGTTTATTCACACAGCAGTTTGAACGGGAACATTTATTATTCTACGACAGTATAAATCCTTTTAAGGACACAGAACGAGCATACAAAATTATATATACAGTCGTGATATTTTGCGAAGCAATAGAAAAATATATAAAACTACGAATGGCGAACACAAACACAATATCACACCTGGGTTCAAATTTTATATATTCACAAATATATTGTTGCAGATATGAGGACTGTATTTTTTTTTGATTGTGTTGTAGTGTGGTAAATTGGTGATGAATATTGCTCGAGTCTGCGCCTCCTGCCTCCGGAGCTGTGTAAAGGTCAAAAGGGCGTCCCATAATTAGTCCACAAGCATACACGTCAGCCAATCATAGAATACCCCTGTTCGATAGTTATATCTTATTCTGTGTTTTAGGGTAAGGCTGTGTCTCCCATTAATTGAAATACTCCATTGCACCAGTGAAAGAGATAGATTCCCTTCATTCCCACTCCCAAAACTTCATTCCCACTCCCAAAACTTCCATTCCCATTCCCAAAACCTCCATTCCCCCTTTTCGTCAATTGCCAACTGCATTTTGGGCGGTTTTCCCTTCATCCGCCATTGACCACGAGGCAGGGTTGGGGAAGAAAGGCGGGTCCCCACCTCATCATAGAGGGGAGGAGTGAACCAGCCCTTGCCGACCAACCCAGAACGAGGGGTTGGCTTTAGAGGGCGGAGAGAGAACGTTTTGGGGAGGTTCACAAAGGGTCAAGGGTGGGGCTTATATAACCCGAGGCAGAGGCCCCCGGAGAGAGTCGAGGAGGGAGGAGATCAGAAGACAGGAAGGCCTTGAGTTGGACTAAGCAAGACAGGAAGTTGTTGGACTGGGTGGGACTAAGAAAGAGAGAGAAAGAGTCCTGAAGCTTGTGAGGGAAGAAGAGAGAACCCGTCACACCAACCCCCCACCAGCCGCGTTGGCTCCACCAAGCGTTCACCTCCACCAAGGCTCCACCAAGCTCCGCGTTGGCTCCACCAAGCGTTCACCTCCACCAAGGCTCCACCAAGCTCCGCGTTGGCTCCACCAAGCGTTCAGCTCCACCAAAGCTCCACCAAGCTCCGCGTTGGCTCCACCAAGCGTTCACCTCCAGCCATCCACCTCCTGCGATTCCTGTCAGCATTCCCCGCGTGAGTCTGTCTTTTGTTTGTTCTGTCCTGGGTTAATTAAGACTGTAGGTAAGCTAGTATTTTCACTGTGTCACCTGCGTCTTATGTGCTGTAAATAAACGTGACTGCTTTCTTTTTGCTTATGTGTGTAAATAGTAAATAAATTTAGTAGTATTTCCAAACCTTTCTTTGCCTTCGTCTTCCTCTTTGCATTCGTCGTTTTAGTCTTTTCCCTCATTGAGCAGCCGCGGTGCGATCCGGCCAACGTTTGGGTGGAATCGGGTTCTAATCGGGGAATAACTGTTCGGTCGCGGTAATACCAACCGCTCGGTAAAATAACATCTTTAACCGCGTCCGCAACAATATAAAACACAAACAACAACCACAGCCACGATAACAATCGAGTGTTATAAAAGATCCTTATTTTCACATGTTTTACTTCACGTGTTTCACGTGTTTGTTTGCGTTTCACACTGAATGAAAAACGTGAAGGTAAAGCATGCAGATTGTGATAGATGACATGTTCAACAATATGTCCGGCCTGAACGGCATAGGAATCAAAATGGTGGTGTGTGGAGTCAGCCGTCGTACCGCCGTAATGACATCACATCACCCCTGTCATGTGACCAGATCCTCAGCTCTGATTGGTGTATGCTTAAGGGGACATACATAAAAAATAAAAAATAAACACCTTTAGAGGCCATTTTTCCCCACAAGCGGGGGTTGGCCTTTTTCGGGGACCGTGGTTGTTGTTGTTTTTTTGGTCCCCTTTTTGAAGCAATGTTTTACGGCCGGATGCCCTTCCTGCCACCAACCCTTTTTGTTGCCTTTTTACGACAAACAGGGAATTACCAGTGAACTGGTACTCAATTAGCCGACCTCGGAAGGATGACAGGCTGAGTCAACCCCCCTGGCGTTAATTCAGCGATCGACCGGGATTCGAACCCAGGATCCTAGGATCCTAAGCTGGCACCCTAGCCGCTAGCCCAACACCAGGCTAAGGGGGGGGACATACATACATGCATACAAACAGACAAACACTGTTCTCAACGGCTTTGCCCTATGGGCTACACCGTAAAATGGTTTAATGTAGTTCTGGGCTTGCCAAGTCAACAACAACTCTCGCCAAGTTCAAGTTTCACCTCCACCTCATTTACATCTACATCAAGAGTGAAGTCGATGGCGTGCCATCACAAATCCCCACGCTTCTCGCCTAAAACAAAGTTGAAAGATGGTAAAACTTTCCGCCAGGAATGTCCCAATATCAAATAATTTTGTGTTAAAAAACAAAACGTTTTGACTAATGTCACCCCCAACCGCTGGAGCATGAACCGCGGGTCAAATGCAAAAATCGTTACATATTTCATGTGTCCCTGCCAATGTTGATGAAAATAGGTCTTAAAATGTGCCCATAATTGTATTTTTCGGTACTCGACATTTTGACGCTGTCCCTGGGGCCCGGGGCCAAAATTGATACTGCTCTCGCACCTTCTTGCCATATGGTGATTATAATTACTAAGTTTTCTGAATTTCTGTACAGCAGTTTAGGAGATATCATGACAGACAGAGTTGGAGCAGATTACAATACCTTCCCCCATACCCCGGCATTTGTTTTTAAAGCGTAGGGATATAAACAACAAACTAGAAATCATCTCAAAATGCAAATCCCACCCACGTCAAATTGTATTCACACATCTTCATCCGTATGCTCAACATGACGAAACCAGTTTAAAAAAAAAACAAACAAAACAAAAAAAACTACAATATGAAAATTGACCAAAAAAAAATACAAAATGGAAATTGACAATTTTACACAACCATCACCATTGAGCTTTGATCTAAAAAAAAAACCAAACAAACAGCTTCTAGCTTTTAATTGGTGAACCAATTCTGCGACCCAATATGCAAATTATTTAAATTTCACGTCAAGCGGATGAAAATTGACGATTTCATGACGCCGACCTTTGACCAAATTATTAATTTGCCTTCTTCAAATTCTCATAATAAAGTTTTGTTGAAAATTTGATGACAAAAGCTCAGATGATAAAACAGTTATGGCCCAGACAGACGGACACACACACATACAGACACACAGAAGTGATTGCAAAACTCCATCTCCCCAGTACGTGGGGGACAGGCTGATAACTCAGATTCTGAAACCAAACTCAACACAAACCATCACAATATCTTAAACTTGCACAATGATATTATGGATTCTTACCTTGTGAGGGAAAACCACCTGTAGGTTCGGGTTCCACCTTCACCACCATTATGGGTTCTGCAGGGAAACAAAGCCTGTTTTAAACAAAGCTCAGGCTCTGGAGTTGTTACTTTAAAACAAACTCGTCTAAATAGTAAACACCGCCCTAAGATGCCCGGACACTTTGTTAACTCAACTGGACTATGTCCAGCTGAGTTTTTGTCGACACCCAGTGTCCGTCGTCTGTCTGTCTGTCTGTCTGTCTGTCTGTCTGTGTCGTCTATAAACAATTCGACGTCTACGCTCTAAAAGTCACAAATATTGATCAAATTTGATGAAACTTGTTATGCAGCATCTTTAAGACATAAACTAGTTTGGGATTGCATTTGGGCGTTGCACGTCCAAAAATGGGCGCGGCAGGGCGGCCATATTGAAAAATCAATTTTTGTTGATATAGACCAGTTGAGTTCAGGTTCCCTGGAACCTCTAGTTAAGTTTGCTAAGCTCTCATATTCTATGGCGCTGCCTTCCCTTCCCCACCGCTCGTGGTTACCTCTTCCCTAACCCCTCCCCCCTCATCCAACTCTCTGGGCAGTGTTCGTCCATTTATTTACTTTCCGCACATGTTTTACAACTAAAATGTGACAAGCTTCTACAATGTCTTAACCTGAACCAAATCTCAAAATTTAAAGTGCAGAATTGAGCTAAACTGTTCCAACTAAATACGTGAATTTTTTTCTTTTGCTAAAAAACAAAAAAGTCCAGATGTCTCCGGGCACGGTTCAGTATGACCCCTCATCACCTCCACCACAAAAGGTGGACGGACGATGGTTATGTTTTCACCTGTCTGTGTCTGTCGACGTCTGATTACACGATATCTCAAAATGGCATGGACAGATTCGGATGAAATAACTTTCAGGGTAGGAGCGACACCCATATATAATGTTCTTATAATTGTGACGTCATAGGTCACGTCGTATGGCAGGTATCTTGGATTTAAAAAAAAAAAATCTTGGATTAAACGCAAATAATTAATATATATATATATATATATTTCTCAGAAACAGCTGAATGGAAAAATTTGAAGTTTGGCACATTGTCAAGTCCTCCCAATGGGGAACAAGAGCATCATAATCATGACATCATTGGAAAAGTGGTATACCAGCCAAAAATATTTTAATCGAATTCCTTATCCTAAAAATCTGAAATTTCATGCACATGATCTATGACCCATTCGTATTGAAATATTAAATTTATGACATCATAGGTCACGTGGTTTGGCAGCCATCTTGGATAGTAAACCGATCCTTATCCGATCAGCATGAAACTTCACAAACGTGATGCTCTACCCACACATATGCAGAGTGTACATTTTTGATGTCATATGTCACGTGGTTTGGCAGCCATATTAGCTTGGAAGCCGATATTTTAAAAAACCCTTGTCCGAAACCGCTTCCCCGATCGATGTGAAACCTGTCATGGCTGGTGAAAAACGTGAACCTTGAGAACAGCTGAAGGGATTTAAATCAAACTTGTTTATTTTTAGGACAGTCAACGAGGGCGTGTACTTGTTGTCACGGACATATTGGCGACGGAGCCGAATTGCTCCAGTTAAAAACGATATACGGAAATATACAGCATATTTCAAAAAGTTGTGGACGGATTATGACTAAACTAGGTGAATGAGTTGGACAGGTGACAAGAAGAAGCCGATTGGATTTTGGTTCAGGTCCGACTCCAGATCCGGCCTATCGGTTTGACACAAAAGGTAAACTGTTCAGCCTGGAGAAGGTGTTCTCTCTACCGAGTGCTCTTTTCTCTCCTACATATTCATCCACGTGGTTTATCGGCCATCACGATAGAACCCCGCACCTCACTACCTGGTTCCTGGTCCGTCCCCTCCAGCACGAGGGTTCTGAACGTCCAAGATCCCGAACCCGCAGATCCCAACAACCTCACCTGGACTCCCTCCGTTGCCTCCATCGGAGCCCGAATTGGATTCAGAAGAGCTGGGATCGTGAGCGCAGTTTGTGAGATCTCGATCCATGACCGTCAATCACCCCACGGTGACACAACCGATTCACACGTTCGTCCCTTCACAACTTCAAATACATTAAAATAAATCGCAACTGTGCATGTGAAAACAAATCAGATGAATATTGTAATGTAGTTTTTATCATTCCCCAAAATTAATACATTTTGTTTTAAGAAATCCACCCTCCTGTTATTACATCCAAACAGCTTTTTCCAATATTTGAAGGACTATGGCATGAAAAGGAAGGAGGGAGGATGTACACGCCTAGCTTAACTATACACCTCCAGTGAGACCCTGCATCGAAACCTCATTTACTCCTTAATTACGGGAAAAGTTTCACAAAGAAGAAACTCATTAGTTAATTACATACTAAATGACACCTGAAAAGAACCGAAATAGCACATAACACAAATCCAGTTCAGATCATCTATTTATTATGTACATGATTAAGCCAGACACCGGACAAACATTTTAACTTGTTGCCTCTTTCCGCCCCATAAATGTTTTTTTTAATGTCCTCTCCCTCTTATTGTCCGAAATTCCTTTCTATTCCCAGTCACACTTGTCATCCTCACTTATCTTCTGTGAACGATCACGATTCCGTGCTGACGTAATAAATAGATAGCCTCTGTTTATATCATCATCTGGACAACACGTGATTTTCCCGGGCGACAGAGAGCAATCACGGATTGTAGGCACTCGTCACAACTTGTTTTGTGTTTTTATAGTACGTACTTTATAGACGGCATATAAAGTACGTACATGCACTCTAATTGTACATACTTTATTGAGGTATCTTGTCCTCTTCCCTTTACAAGTAGGTCCGGGTTTACAATGGCTCCGAAAGCACAATGAGAAGGGGCCCATCGTGACCGATATATATATATATATATACATTCACATATATACATTCACATATATACATACACATATATACATACACAGTCGTGTACCCTTGCACTTTTTTCAAATAACACACAATTTTCTGTAAAAAATAAGTTGAAATTGACAAAAGTATTTGGTCTCCACAATTCTTTATTTCACTGTTAATATTACAGAACCTATATTTTTGATTCAGAACTTAATATATCCTTTTAAATCAGAAAATAAAAAGAAATGGCATTGACAAAATTATTGACACCCGAGACTTAATATTTGGTAGCACGGCCGTTGGACAAAATAACTGCAGTCAAGCGCTTCCTATAGCCATGAATGAGCTTCCTACACCTCTCGACTGGCAGTTTGGCCCACTCTTGTTATGCAAACTGCTCCAGTTCTCCCAGATTTGAAGGGAGCCTTCTCCCAACTGCTGTTTTCAGATCTCCGCACAGGTGTTCAATGGGATTTAGATCAGGACTCATTGCTGGCCACTTCAGAACAGTCCAGCGTTTTGTCTTGAACCAATTCCTGGGTGTTTTTGAAGTGTGTTTGGGGTCATTGTCCTGCTGCAAGACTCATGACCTTCGACGGCGACCCAGGTTTCTGACACTGGGTTAGACATTGCGCTCCAAAATACCTTGGTAATCTCCTGATTTCACATAACACATAACATTGGTAATCATTGCATTGGTAATGCATTGGTAATCTCCTGATTTCATGATGCCATGCACACATTCAAGGCACACAGTGCCAGAGGCAGCACAGCAAACCCAAAACATCACTGAACCTCCTCCATGTTTGACTGTAGGGGAAGGTGTTCTTTTCTTTGAAGGCTTCATTTTGTTTTCTGTAAACATAGAGATGATGTGCTTTACCAAAAAGCTCTAATTTGGTCTCATCTGTCCACAAGACATTCTCGCAGAAGGATTTTGGCTTGTTCAGGTGTGTTTTGGAAAAACTCCAGTCGGGCTTTCTTTTGTCTCTGTCTCAGCAGTGGGGTCCTTTTGGGTCTCCCACCATAGAACCCCCCTTCATTGAGTTGGCGACGGATGGTGCGAGTTGAAACTGTCGTACCTTGCGTCTGAGTTCAGCTTGAATCTGTTTGGCAGTTGATCGAGGTACTTTCTCCTCCATTTGAAAAATCCTTCACTGCAATCTTCGATCAAGTTTTCCCTTCGGCCACATCCAGGGACGTTGGCTACAGTGCCATGGGCCTTAAACGTCCTGATAACATTACGTACGGTGGACATAGGAACATCAAGATCTCTGGAGATGGACTTGTCGCCTTGAGATTGTCCATGTTTGGCTACAATTTTGTGTCTGACCTCCTCAGATAATTCTCTGGTTGTATTTCTTTTCTCCGTGCTTAATGCGGTACACACAGTGACACAAAACAGCAGAATGACTCCTTTTCTCTATTCAAACTGGTTGAATGAGTGATTTTTATATTGCAGGCACCTACAACTCACCCTAGGTGAGTTCAATTCCAAAGTAAAAGAGAATCACCTGCTTGAAATATAATTATTTCTAACAACTTCAAAAAGTTGCCAATAATATTGTCCAGGCCATTTTAGGATTGCTGTGTGGAACTAGAACGGCACTCAGTAGAGATCATACCTCTGCCTGGTTGGCCGTATCACTCAATGGTGAAGAATCACTGAAAAAATTATACTAGCTGGAGCCGGATCCGGATCTTCACCAAAACTGAATCCATTCTTAGCACGTGAAATAGCACGTGCTAAGAATGGATTCAATTTTGAAATAGCACGTTGAAATAGCACGCGTAAAGTGCATGTCAATTGTCAATGGTGAGATAGAAATAGTGTGATCACATTTTCATTAGATTATGCTGAAATATTTAGCACCTACACCTCTCTTGCATACCCGAAACTCATCTATTCGTCATGTTCTCTAATATCGAAGCAAAGTTTTTGATCAAGCAGTCCATTTAGTGCAAACAGAATTAGTGATTACGGTCAACATATATTATATAGGACATCAACTAAGTTGGATGAAAACTGAAGATTTATGTGACCTTGACCTTTTGACCTAAAAACAAGAACAGCATTCTAACTTCTGACTACCTCTACAAGGTGACTTAGTTTCATGACAATCGGAGTAAAATTGCGACCTGTAGGCGATTGACATACAGACAGCACAACATACAGACAGCCAGAATAGAACACCTTGCCCCACACAGCCTTGAGAAAAAAAGGACATGTGAAGGGTCTGTGAACGGCAAATTTGATTGGTTGAGATGACCTAAATGCCATATTTTGTACTGCTCAACAGAATAAGGCAATTTGTGTTCTACAGTGATCAAGTAAATTATTAAATTTAAATAAAACTAGAACTGCCACTTTAAAACTGCTGGCAGTGATGACCGGTTTACTCGCACACACTTTTGATACAACCCCCTTTTGATAAAACCCCACTTTTGATACAACCCCACTTTTGATACAACCCCACTTTCATTGGACATGCTTTGAGACAACCCCCTTGGATACAACCCCGATACACACACACACACATCCCCAGACCCCCCCCCCCCCCACACAAACACACGCACACATCCCCCCACCCCACCCCCCACCACACACACACACACACACACACACACACACACACACACACACACACACACACACACACACCTACATCAACAGAATAAGGCAATTTGTGTTCTCCAGTGATCAAGTAAATTATTAAATTTAAATAAAATAAAGGCTTTAATGGTTGTACAAAAAAAAATTGTCGGAAGTTTACCACCGTTGATGCAGCATCTTTTACACCACCTTACTTAACATGTTACATGCATTCGTTGTTCATGCCTGTTTGTCTCCATTATGGTGTTCCTAAACACAGTAAGTTTTCTGTTTAGAGAGATTTTCAACTTTGTTTGGCTGACAGGCAATCACCACACTGCTCTCTGCGCATGCACAATCTGGACTGCTAAACTGCAGGTTCGTGTTCCGATTCATGTTCTAAATATCACATTCAATTGAAATCAAGTCCGAATTCAATTGAAATATCACATTCAATCCCCCAAGCTGAGACCCCAAGCGCCAACTTTGACTGGTCGAGATGGTGTAAAATTTTGTTGAGGTAGTGCTAAACGGAAGGTTTTTGAAAGTGCTAAGAAGGCAATTTGTGTTCTACAGTGTTCAAGTGTATAATTCAATGGAAATAAAATAAAGGTTTTAAAGGTCGAAGAAAACAAAAACAAAACTTTTTTGGATCCATTTCCCATCCATCCCATTCTTCCAAGAGCCAAGTTTTGAATTCAAGATAAAACTACAAAATGCAAAGCCCGTCCACGTCCGCTTTATATTCAGACTTCTTCTAAATGATAAACATGACGGAAACGGAAAAATACCAAAAATGGACGATTTTAGGCGACCTTGACCTTTTGACCTCAAAATCAATGACGCGATATACCCTGTTCAAATAACAAGTCAATTGGATGGAAATTGATGATTTTATGCAACCTTTACCTTTTGATCTAATAAAACAATCAGCTTCTAGATTTTTATTGGTGAACCAATTCAGTGACCCAATATGCAAATTCTTACAATTTCAGGTCGATCGGATGAAAATTGACAATTCCATCCAACCTTGACTTTTGACCAAAAAAAAACCCGGTGTGACGTGTGTAAGAAAGTGGCACTGACCTTTGACCTTTTAACCTCATTATTAATTTGTCTTCTCCATATTCTTATCATGAAGCTTTGTTGAAGATTTGATGACAAAACTCAAATGGCAAATTAAAATTTCAGGTCAATTGGATGAAAATTGATGATTTTAGGTGATGCTGACCTTTGACCTTTTGACAAAATTATTAATTTGCTTTTTTTTTTTTTTTTTTTTGTATACTGAATCGAGGCTCGTGAAAAAGCTAACATTTATTTGACAAACAAATCAACCAGACAAACAAAATATATAAAAAGAGGGAGTGGAAGACAAGATGGGGAGAGAAGGGGAAGCACACAAACACAACATTTGAGAGCAGGGAGAAATGTGGGAGGGAGAGGGCTTGGGGGGAGGAGGCATGGGAAGGGGGGGGGGAGGGGGGGAGAGGTATAAAACACAAGGGGACCGAAATTAGCGGGGGTAGAAAAGATCAAGGTTTTGGATGGGGGAAGATAAGAGATGGTGGTGAACAGCTGTTTTAAAGACCTGGAGGGTGGAGTGGGATTGAAGAGAGTGGGGGAGTTTGTTCCAGAGGCGGGAGTAAAGAGGAATGAAGGAGTGAAGGTGAGCAGAAAGTCTTGATTTTGGCAGTTTAACCATAAGAGGGTTGCAGGCAGATCTTGTGTGACCTGTAGGAATATTTGGGGGACAGAGCCCAGAGGGGAGCCTGGGGGGGGCAAGGCCAGAGAGGAGTCGGTAGAAGACGGAAAGACCACCAACCTGCCTGCGGTGAGTGAGTGAAAAAGGCCCTTGGAGTTAGCTTCATCGCGGGAGATTCCAATGATTCTGAACGCTTTGGTTTCAACAGCGTGAAGACGAGCTTGGTGTGAGGCAGGAGCACCAGACCAGAGGGGAGAGCAGTATTCCAGAGCTGCGGATGAAAGCCTTGTAAGTGGTGAGGAGCTCAGGTGTACCAAGGAAGGACATCGCACGACGGAGGATGTCCAGTCGGCGACTGGCTTTGGAGGCCAGATTTGAAATGTGGTTTTCCCAGGAAAGATCATGGCAGATAGTGAGACCCAAAAGATTGAGTGACAGAACTTCTTGGAGAGGATTATTCAGAAAGTGGATGGGAGGGTTGTCCAGTCAGTCTTTTCCCCTTCTAAAAAGTCTGCATTTTGTATCTGTTGTCTTCTCTATTCCCGTTCCCGGTCAGACCATCAATCCTCATTGGAGCAGGAAAGTGGATTCAACCAGTGGAAAGCACCTGGAAGGATTAGTGTTCATGAAAATGTTAAGAATCATCGGGAGTGCTTCACACAGTGGAAAGAAATGGAAAGAAATTTAGCTGAAAACAGAGGAGTTATTGATTGATGCGAAACTTCAGTCACAGGTTCAGAAGAAAAAGCAGAAGTAGCGTGACATCTTGACGAGAATCCTTCACTGCATAAAATTCCTTGCGACTCAGAACCTGGCTTTGCGAGGACACAGGGAGTCACTTCAGCTGGACGATGACTCCAATGTGGGAAATTTCCTTGGCTTACTGAAACTACTGGCCGTCTTTGACCCTGTAATGAAAGAACACCTCACTCGTGTGGAAAGTCATCCTGGATCCACGTCTTCTCTTTCACCGGGTGTCCAGAACGAATTCATCCACATGATGGCATCCACTGTTCGCCAGAGTTTACTGAGAAGCATTCGTAAAGCCAAGTACTATGGTCTCATGTTCGACTCGACTACTGATCAGGCACACCTGATCAGGCACAAGTTAAAACTAATACTTTCGTATTTGAGAGCCTCCATGGGTCAAGACAGACTCTGCGATCTTGCTCTGCTGAGTGTAGAAAGAGAAGAAACTGAAAAAACTGACTTTGAGCACATCATAGACCAATTTGCATCAGTGAAAGCAAGGAAGGTGCAGTTGTAATTTTCATGTAGTGCCATAATTTGTTAATTAAAAGATTAACGAGCTTGACTTGTATTTTTTAGCTGATTTTATGGTAAAGTTATCTAAAAGATGGGTGTCAGATGTTTGGACAGGGGCACAATTTCAGTGCTTGCCATAGGCGCTATTTTCCATAGATACGCCCCTGCCAGGGGCACGAGCAGCAAACAATCCAGACCCGGGTTGGACTCAGCAAGTGGCACAAAAAGAGGTTACCAGGGCGCAAGCCAAGCGTGACAAGACCCACATCAATCCACTGAAGGTGTCACAGCTGGACATTCCAAACGTGAAAGTACAAGAGTGAAAGTACTCTGGCTCCGACCTCACCCTCTCTGACCACTTAGCCATCACTATGACCATCAACATCCCCACCCCAGCACCAAGGCATTATCGCACTATCAATTTCCGTAAGCTAAACGCTCTTTCACCTACCTCATTCTCATCCACCCTCTCTGAAAAAATGTCCACTTCTCCCTTCGTTGACCTCCACACCCCTTCTGACCTCACTGACTACTACAACCACACTCTCTCCTCCTGCCTTGACCATCTTGCGCCCTTGAAAACCAAAACAGTTTCTTTCACCCATTCTGCTCCCTGGTTTACCCCTGAACTCCGCCTGATGAAAACTCGTGCTCGCCAACTTGAAAGACTCCGCAATAAAACAGGTCTCACAATCCACTGCCAAGCCTACAAAGACCACCTACAACACTACAAAGATGCCCTCTCCCGTGCCCGCTCTGCCTACTACTCTCAAATTATCCACTCTGGCTCTGGAAACCCATAAGCACTCTTCTCTACAATAAACAAACTCCTCAGCCCCCTGGACACCACCACCCAGTCATTCACAGTAGACAACTGCATCTCCTTCCTTTCATTCTTCCAAAGCAAAATTGACAACATCTACAGCAGCTTAACCACCACTGCACCTGCTCCCCCTCAAACCACCTGCCCCCCCCCTTATCCTGCCAACCCCTGTCTCAGTTCTCCCCAGTCTCCCCTACTGACCTCTCTGAACTCCTCATAGGAATGAAAACTGCCACCTGCACTCTTGACCCCATCCCCTCCAGCTTTGTCAAGGCCTCCCTTCCTGCTCTCTCTCCACTTATCATTGCAACAATAAACTCCTCCCTGTCTACAGGCATCGTCCCACCATCCCTCAAAATTGCTGCTGTTACCCCCATTCTGAAAAAACCTGGACTCAACCCTGACATCCTAAACAACTTCAGACCCATCTCCAACCTACCCTTTCTGTCAAAAGTTTTGGAACGCGCTGTAGCCACTCAACTTAAACAGTTAAACAAACAAACTCAACTTAAACAAACACTCACCTCTCTGCCAATAACCTGAAACATTCCAATCCGGATTCCGCACCAACCACAGTATTGAAACTGCTCTCCATATTCTCACACCACAGGTGGTCTTCTCCATATTCTCATGCTAAAGCTTCGGTGAAAATTTGATGACAAAACTCAAATGGTAAAAAAAGGTCACGGCACAGAGTCACACACACACACACACACACACACACACACACACACACACACACACACACACACACACACACACACACACACACACACACACACACACACACACGAAGCGATTGCAAAAGGCCGTCTCCTGCTGTTTGGGGGACGGACTAATTAATAAATAGCTCACAGTGATGTCCAATTATATTTTCCAATCAGCTTTATTTGTGTTAATTTATATATTCTGCGGTCATGTACCTCCTTGGTCTTGAGCTGCTTGGTGTCTGGCTTTCCAGGCAATTCCTTTTTTCTTTCATCTTCTGTGATGTATTTGTACATTTGAGATGCAAATGAGGTGATGATTACAGTGTGAACCAACTCATGTATTTTTACCTGCAACGTGTCACAGGTCCTCAAGAGCTACGTACGCATTGTTGTTGTTGTGGTTCTTGTTGGGGGTCGATTTTTGAAATGTGCACCCATTGGTCGGATAGCAGCCGGACCCCATTCACCTTTTTTTTTTTTTTTTTTTTGTATACTGAAGCGAGGCTCGTGAAAGAGCTAACATTTATTTCACAAACAAATCAACCAGACAAACAAGATATATAAAAAGAGGGAGCGGAAGACAAGATGGGGAGAGAAGGGGCAGCACACAAACATAACATTTGAGAGCAGGGAGATGTGTGGGAGGGAGAGGGCTTGGGGGGAGGAGGCGTGGGAAGGGGGGGGGGGTGGGAGAAGTATAAAACACAAGGACACCAAGGACTTCCAGGACAGAAGTTGGTATTTCAAAAAAGTGGATTTGGGGTGAAATTAGCGGGGGTAGAAAAGATTAAGGTTTTGGATGGGGGAGGATAAGAGATGGTGGTGAACAGCTGTTTTAAAGACCTGGAGGGATGAGTCGGATTGAAGAGAGTGAGGGAGTTTGTTCCAGAGGCGGGAGAAAAGAGGAATGAAGGAGTGAAGGTGAGCAGAGAGTCTTGATTTTGGCAGTTTAACCATAAGAGGGTTGCAGGCAGATCTTGTGCGACCTGTCAGAATATTTGGGGGACAGAGCCCAGAGAGAGCTTGGGGGGCAAGGCCAGAGAGGAGTGGGTAGAAGGACTTGACTCCACCCACCTTTGTCACTTGTCACTCGACTCCACCCACCATGGCACCCAGACAAAATAAGATGGCTTCCATCTTAGTTTTCTGGTGGGCCGGCCTAAGTCATCAGGCCTGTAGGCCTGATTATACACTGCCTGCGTTTGTTGCATCAAATTTCCATTGGCTTTGTTTGGGTTGAGTGCTACTCACGATGAGGTACCCCAAAACATCGAATCAATGTTGAATAAAAATTATTAGTAAGATTTAATAAAGCAGTCAATACGCACAGTATGCGCCTCCCCCAAAAAAATCGCGTTGATGTAATTTTTGAACAGCCCCATAATGGGGGTTAAACAATCCATGACCGTGCGGAGAATCAACTCGTTCTGATATAACCGTGGCGGAGGCTCTCATGGTGAGAGGTGTCGAGTTAATCTTTTAATAGCGCATTAAATGTGCGTTTCCCAATCAGCCCGTTACCGGATTTTCTTGCAGGTTGTAACCACAGTGCGGTCATTCTTGTTAAGTTATATGAAGTTGTGAAAACTTGATCACAAATGGAACACTTGTTGGGATTCTCACCCGTGTGAGTCATTCCATGTTTCTTTTGGCAATTTGCAGATGTGAAGGCTTCGTTTCAGAACGAGCATTTGAGTGGTTATCACGTTGGTTGTTATCTTCATATGCGGGTTTTAGGTGAGAGGAAGTTCTCCCAGAACTCAAAATCTCAGCGTCCTTTTTCCGTAAAGGATCATTATTCATGAACCAGATTGTTAAATTTCGTTCTCATAGCTTCGTTCCAAGGGCTCTTTTTAGAATCCTCACCGGCAGCCTCAACTTGCATCTCCTTTGTAGCGCTATTCCTCACAATGCTTTTTAAGTGCTCATTTAGGGTTTTCTTCATCATCCCTGTTTCTCCTACTATCACTGGTACAATTTGAGCTTTCTCCAATTTGCAAGCCCTCTTGACTTCATTTTTCAGCTCCTGGTATTTGAGCATTTTCTTGGTTTCTGAAGCATTTAGTCAAAAGTCATTGGGAAATGAAACCTCAATCAACAGTGCCATCTTTTCCTTTGTGCTTGAGCACTATGTCCCGACACAATGCTTTGTTTACATTGTACACACTTGATGGCATCATCTTGTCATATGTTCATTTTCAAGGAACGGATTTGGTTTGCGTTTCCATGATTGTCTCTGTAACCAGAAATGTTGAAATGTTTACAGATGTGCCAGTGGATTATGCTACAGACGCTGTCATGTCTTTCTGTGTACACCTGTTCTGACATGAGTTTTTTACATCCCGAAAGGAGGTCACTGGTACTTTCTGTTTCTACTCCCCAAAACCTGCATTTGTCTGATTGGATCAATTTCCTGTTAAACCTGCATTTTCTTAAAGCCATTAGTGAGTGTTCTTGGTCTTGGGCATTTATAATGACTCTTTCTCGATCCCAATTAATTTGACCTCTTCTTAGCCATTCTAATGAGCCTTCCTTGTCGATCCCAGTTGTGTCAAGCTCTTTTTTAAAATCTTATATCTGCATGGGCATTGGTTCTTGGCTTTGGTCCTGCATTCCAATTCTCTCATTTTCACCCTTGTGAATCATCTCGTGTTTCTTTACGTAAAATGGCAATGCAAACAGCTGAGTGCCTTTCCATCCAGAGGAATACTTTTAGTAAGGGAAACATGTGAAAATCTGTTAACTAAATTGTTACCAAAAAATTTCTTCACCAATATGTTTGTAAAGGTGTGTAATAACATGTGTTAAAATGTTGAAGGTCAACTCCCGTGGGAAACCCAGAAAAAGAGCTGTTGAATTCGGGTACCGAAAAATTATTTTCGAGAATTTTTATTTTTTCTAATCGGCCCTTAAGTAACTTATGAGGGGTCAAATAAGGGTTTTTCATGATTCTGAGTTGATTGTTAACATTTATATTTCACCACAGACACTCCTTTGTGGAAAAATAATTTCTAAATATATCTCATTTTCTACTTTGCAGGACATGGAGTCTAGCAATATGGATGAAGACGTTACTCCACCTGTGCTCAATTGCTTCATCTGTGCACGCTCGGATACACCAGCTGAAAGGCTCATACAGGCAACTCCAAAGGGATACTCAACTTTATTGAAACAAGCAGAAACTGTCGAAAATGTTACTGTTGTGGAACGTATGAAGGAGGCTCAAAAGGAAGGAAAACTGAGGTACTATCAGAAGTGTAAAAATGATCTGTACAACAACTTTGTTGCAACCACCAAGAAGTCAGCTCAAGCATCAAAGGCAGAGAAAGAGTCATCAAAGTTGAAGAGAAGACGCACTACTTGTGAGTTCAGTTCATCAACTGGCTGCAGTTCTCGAAGATCACAGTCAGTTGACCTCCTGTATAAGGATGTATGCATTCTTTGCAACCAACCAGCCCAGCTCTACAAAAATAATCCAGCACAAGCTAGAAAGAAATACAGAGTGCCAGATAATTTGACTGCAGATACACTGAAGGCAAGCTTGCTGAAGACAGCACAGAGTCACGGGGATGACTGGGGCACTGAAGTCACTGGACGCCTGGAAGGGATCAACGACTTGGTAGCAGAAGAAACACTGTACCATTTGCGATGCAAACTTATGTTTGCGAGAGGTGACAGTTTGTCCAAGACTGATGAGGAAGGAAAAAGGAAGAGAGGACAGAGGAGTATTGATGAGGAGCGAGAGGCAGTTTTTATTGAATTCTGCGAATGGTTAGACTCAGAATTAGAGCATGGGGTAATGAACATGGACCAAGTCCATAAAAAGCTGCAGGAGTTTGATCAGTCACCAGAGAAGAGCCTTTCTTATTCAAAGCATTGGCTAAAGATAAAACTTCTAGAGAAATACGAAGACACCTTGTATTTCACAACACAGGAAAGAAGGGCAGATGTACTCTGTCTCAAAGATGGCACCGACAATATTCTGCGAGCGCATCATGCTAATCTTGACCATGGAGATGAGAAGACTCAGATCATAAAGACGGCACTCAAGTTCATATCCAATGATATTGCCTTGATTGATTTAGGTCCAAAGTCATACCCCACCACACACAGTATGACTGACATCGATAGTCAGCTGACACTTGTTCCTGCAAGCCTTCAGATGTTCTTGAGACCGATTGTCAAGACAGACGAAAGAGTTGCCGTTTGGGGGCAGAATTTTATTAAGGCCTGTCGACCTCGGTCTGGAGTATTGCCACACCAAATGGGGCTTGCCATACAACTTGATCATAGATTTGGGTCATGGAGAAGGTGGCTGATGGGAAGATGGGAGCCAGACACTCAGACCCAGTAGTGCCAGTGTTTGAGCAAAGGTTTGAAGAAACCTTCAAACGACTCGCAAAAGGAGGAAGAACACCTGCTCTCTGGGTGGAGTACCACCACATGGTAGATGTGATCAAGGTCTTTATCAGAACCGAGCGACTTGCAGACCACAATGGGCATCTGTCCTGCATTGTTACCAAGATGCTTCACATCTTTGCCGCTGCAGGCCATCATCAGTATGCCAAGGGCGCACGGCTGTACTGTCAACTCATGAAGGAACTAGAAACTTTGCCTGCTTACAAAGACACCTTAGAACGTCTCACTGCCCACGGGAACCACGTTGTCCGTTACTCAAGTCATGAGTGGTCCGACACATGGTGTGACATTTGCATTGAGCAGACATTAATGAAGGCAGCCAAGTCACAAGGTGGACTGAGCAGAGGAAGAATGAGAAACAGTTTTTCTGGCCACAAATGCTGGGTGCTCACCCTCAGTCACCTGTCTGATGTCAACCGGCGGATGGAGGAGGACGTCAGTAAACATGAACATGTTCCAGTCCACAGAGACCTTGCCAAGACACAGATGAAGCGAGATGCAGAGGCAGTTGAACTTGTCCTAAAATGGTTTGAGGAGATCAAGCCATTCGACAACGATAGAGACAAGGAGTTGCTCGTGTCTTTCTCAACAGGATTCCTGCAGCAAACAAACTAAGCTACCTGCAGACCCGGGACTGGATCCTTCTACAGAGCATGTCTCTGAACCCCAGTGACTATGGATGGACAATAGGTGTGCATGGGTATGAGCCAGTTCCAACACTGGACCCCACGGCTCCTGAGGAGCTATTGCAGTTCACGAGCTGTAATTGTCATGGAGATTGCAGCAACCGGCGATGCAGCTGCAAGAAGAATGGGGTCACGTGCATCTCGGCCTGTGGAGTCTGTAATGGCATTACATGCAGAAACTGCAGTCATGATGTTGTTGAGTCTGAAGAAGACATAGACAATGACTGTTGAAACTTCTGACATTGTGAATGAGAAATAACTCTTGAGTATTATATATGTATGTGAAATAAAAGCTACTTTGTGTTAACATGTTAACAATCAACTCAGAATCATGAAAAACCCTTATTTGACCCCTCATAAGTTACTTAAGGGCCGATTTAAAAAAAAAAAAATTCTCGAAAATAATTTTTCGGTAACCAAATTCAACAGCTTTTTTTTCTGGGTTTCCCACGGGAGTTGAACTTCAACATTTTAACACATGTTATTACACACCTTTACAAACATATTGGTGAAGAAATTTTTGGTAACAATTTAGTTAACAGATTTGTGAAATATCTCATAAAATGCCCTTACTATTTAATGTTTCTTCAAATGCGACAATGTAACAACATTTTTTTTTTCGAAAAAGTAACATTCACATGGCTTTTATCTTTTATGATGCTTCTCATGAATATCTAGAACACTTGTGTGGCCTTTCACCGGTGTGAATCATCACGTGAATATTCAGATCGTATGCACTTGTGAAGGATTTTTTACAAACCGAACATTTGTGTGTCTTTTCTGTCAAGTGAATCATTTCGTGTCTCTTAAATGCACACAAAGTCGTGAAAGGTTTCATACATGGAGCACACTTGTATGGCTTTTCACCTGTATGGACTCTCTCATGTACAATTTGGTGAATTGAAGTTCGGAATGTTTTTTTTACAAAAAGTGCCATTGTGTCGCTTATTTCCAGTGTGAATCATCTCATGTATCTTAACATAAGAAAAAGTTGTGAAGGTCTTTTCACAAAAGGAACACTTGTGTGGCTTGTGAACATTGTGGCTGAGAATCTGTGTTTTTAGAGAAAACGAATGTGTGAAGGACTTTTCACAAAGAGAACACTTGCACAGCTTTTCCTCATTGTGAGTGGTCTTGCGCATCTTCATGGCAGATGAAGCAGTGAAGGCTTTTTCAAAAACAGCACATTGCTGTGCTTTCTCACCAGTGTGAACAAATTCATTATTCTTTAAAACAAATGAGGTTTCCCTTCTCCTGTCCATGTTCCTTTTCAAAATAACGTTGCTTGAAAAAGACCGGGACCAACTTGAACACAAATTGATGGGATGGTCCATCTGTGCCTCTGCAATGCAAGGAAAAAAAAGACAAACAGAAACACTTGATGTAGTTTTGAAAAAGTATCCGATGTTTTTATCATTCTTTGCAGTGAGGTAATTCCTCGCATATAGCGTTTTCGCTTCACGCGTTTTCGTTATTAAGCGGCTGATGAATTTTGGACCCTTAATAAATAGTGAGTACATTTTTGTTATTACACAGATGCCAGCAATCACCCGGCCATCATTCTTCGCTGACTGAACTAGTCCGAGGTGGGACGCCAGGCATGCATGGACCAATACCAAACACCCAAGCAAAGCTTAGCCTCAAATTTGAGTGTGTGCTTGCCTCAAAACATATGCTCAACTAATCATGCAATATCTTGGGCATCATTCGACACAATGACTGGTAAGGGATCAACAAGTGAAACTCGTGCTTCTTTAACGAAGAAACAAAGGGATGCTATTTCATTAAAGGTTAAATTAAAAGCGATCAAGCGATATGAGGAAGTGAATGAGCAGTGGACATTGAATTGGACTTACAGAATCCACCTTAAGAACAATTCGTGCGACAGGCATGATCCAATTGCTTTTCACTTTGCGTGCACGGGGTAATGGAACTGGCGAGCAAAGTTGCAAAAGGAGTTGGTTGTAGTTGAGAGACTTGGCCTGTGTGTCCATGTGAGCTAAAGGGTTCTGGGTGCAGTTAAAGAGAAAGTTGCTGTGAAGCAGAGATATGAGCCAAGGCCTGACTTTGTGGCTTCCAGCTGCAGTTCGAGGATCGCTGCTGGGAGACCTCCGATAATCCTTGTCTGCCCCATAGTTTTGGTACGAGTATGTGTGTTGGCGCGATAGGGGGTCTAGTTTCTTGTCTTACCAAGTTTGTGTCATTCCCCGTTATACATGGTCTTTGACTGCTGGATTCTTCTGATTTTCAGTCTTTCACCTCCACACACTCCCACCCCGTCTCATTATTCTCGAAATAAATCCGTTTATTTACAAGAACGTGTTCACCATCTCATCCCATTTTCCACACGTGGGAAACCATTTTGGTATTTAATTGGTGACCCAGGAGGAGACCCACATTGGGTAAAGGAACACAGTTCATCACTTAACGTGATGGTGTAGTGTTTCCCGCTGAATGTACACAATCGCCTTGCACCTGCCAGGACGCGGCCAGGGCGCGATCGCCATGCTGGGCTCGTCCGGACGGGCCCAGACGCGCCTCTCCTGGGCATGCCCGGACTCGCTGTTCCCGGGCATGCCCGAACCTCCCGGGCACGCCCGGTCTCGTCTTTCCCGGGCATGCCCGCTCTCGCCTTTCCAGGGCTCGCCCAGAGCGCCCGGGCACGCCCAGCCTCGACTTGCCAGGCCGCGTCCAGGACGCCCGGGCATGTCCAGACTCGCCTTTCCAGGGCTCGCCCAGAGCGCCCGGGCACGCCCAGCCTCGACTTGCCAGGCCGCGTCCAGGACGCCCGGGCATGTCCAGACTCGCCTTTCCAGGACTCGCCCTTGACACCCGGGCATGCCCGGTCTCGGTTTTCCCGGGCAAACGCCCCGGCATAAATGTGTATATATATTGCTGCCCGATAAACGGGCTTGAGAGAATACCTGAGCTGTTTTGTTTCAATAAAGCAACTCGGACGAATTCCGTCTTTGGTCGCGTCAATTCTTTCGACTCGCGTTGGAGCGCAGCTCCTTCACTGATGACCTACCGACATGGACACGGCAGTGACTCTTAAACTGCCTACCTTCTGGGAGGCTCACACGGCTGTTTGGTTCGCCCAGGCGGACTCCCAGTTCGCCCTGCGAGGCATCACCGCGGACGACACCCGCTTCCACCACGTCGTGGCAGCGCTCGGTTCCGCCACCGCGGCCCACGCCCTGAGCCTCCTCGAGCACCCGCCGGCTGCCGACAAGTATGACGCGCTGAAGACGCTCCTCCTCGACGCTTTCGCCCTCTCACCGGCGGCACGCGCACGGCGCCTGCTCGACCTGCCCGAGCTCGGTGACACGCGCCCGTCCGAGCGCATGGACTATATGCTCTCGTTGCTCGGTGAGCACTCTCCGGATTTTCTGTTCCGCGAGCTGTTCCTTCGCCAGCTGCCTCACCCGGTACGCCTCGCCCTGGCTGGCATGTCGATCACCGATCCCCGCGCCCTCGCCAGGGAAGCCGATAAGATCTCCTCGGCGGGCCAACACATCGGCGCGGCTACCTGGAGCCTGCCGCCGTCCGAGGCGACGCCCACGACGCCCGAGCGCCCTGCGCTGTTGGAGGCCGAATTGCCGGTGCAACTGGCGGCTGCCACGCCGCGCCGACCGCTTCCGACACGACAGCCGGGGCCTCCACCTGACCAGGCGTGGTGTTATTACCACGCCAGGTTCGGACACAAGGCTCGGACGTGCCGACCCCCGTGCACTTTCGGCAAGTCGGGAAACGGCCGGGCCGGCGTTCATTCCCAGCCATGAGCGCCGGCCACTCGGGCAACTTGCTTTTTATTCAGGACAAAGTGTCCGGGCGGCGTTTCCTTTGTGACACCGGCGCCCAACTGAGCGTCATACCCGCCTCCGAGCAGGACAGGCGGGACGCCGTTTGCGGCCCCTCTTTGGTCGCTGCTAATGGCTCGGCCATACGCACTTTCGGCCCGCGCGACGTCACCCTCTGCTTCGGCAGCCAGCGCTTTCAGTGGACCTTTGTGACCGCCTGCGTCCCCATGGCTTTGCTGGGCGCCGACTTCCTCTGCGCGCACGGGCTGCTGGTCGACGTCAAACGACGTCGCCTTGTCAACGCCGAGACCTTCAGCTCCCTGGCGTGCACGATGAGCAGCTCCGCGCCGACCGAACTGGCATGCGCCCTCCCGACGGCGAACGAGTTCGCTCGCCTGCTCGCGGAATTCCCGGCCCTCACGCGGCCGACGTTTTCGGCCGTCGCAGTGCGGCATGGGATCGAGCACCACATACCCACTACGGGCCCGCCGGTCTATGCCAGGGCCCGCCGCCTCGACCCGGCCAAGCTCGCCGTGGCAAAGGCCGAGTTTGATGCATTGGAGCACCTCAGCATCGTGCGGCGCTCCAATAGCGCGTGGGCCTCACCACTGCACATCGTGCCAAAGCCGGGGGGCGGATGGCGCCCGTGTGGCGACTACCGCCGCCTCAACGACGCTACCACCCCCGACAGGTACCCGATCCCGCACATCCAGGACTTTTCCACCCGTTTGGCGGGACGGGTCATATTTTCCAAAATTGACCTGATACGGGGATACCACCAGGTACCTGTCCGGGCGGCCGACGTCCCGAAGACGGCCGTCATCACGCCGTTCGGCGTGTTCGAATTTTTGAGGATGCCGTTTGGCCTCAAGAACGCGGCCCAGGCGTTCCAGCGCTTAATGGACGGCGTGCTGCGCGACCTGCCATTTCTTTTCGTCTATCTGGACGACATCCTCGTCGCCAGCACGTCCCGCGCCGAGCACCTCCTCCACCTCCGAACACTGTTCGGTCGCCTCAGCGAGCACGGCTTAATTGTCAACCCGGCCAAATGCCACTTCGGCACGACGACCGTTGACTTTTTCGGCCACCGCATCACCAAGACCGCGGCCGTGCCGGTGCCGACCAAGGTCGAGGCCATCACCACGTTCCCGCGTCCCCGTTCCATCAAGGCCCTACAAGAGTTCCTCGGCATGGTGAATTTTTATCACCGATTCTTGCCCCGCGCTGCTCAGCTCATGCGGCCCCTTTACGAGGCCCTCCGGGGCAAGCCGGCCAAGCATGACATCGTTTGGTCCGCGGCCATGGACGCGGCCTTCGCGAGCGCAAAACGGGCCCTCTCCGACGCAACGCTGCTGGCTCACCCGGTGCTCAACGCGCCCATCGCCCTCACTACGGACGCCTCCAACTACGCGGTGGGCGCCGTCCATGAACAATGGGTGGACGGGGTTTGGCAGCCACTCGCTTTTTTCAGCCGGCAACTCCGGCCGAACGAGTTAAAATACAGCACGTTCGACCGCGCGCTGCTCGGTCTATTCCTGGCCGTTCGCCATTTCCGACACCTCCTGGAGGGCCGCCCGTTCACGGCTTTCGTCGACCACAAGCCGTTGGTCTACGCAATGGCCAAAGTCACGGAGCCGTGGTCGGCCCGCCAGCAGCGCCACCTCTCCGCCGTGTCGGAATTCACCACGGACATCCGGCACGTCGCCGGCAAAGACAACGCCGTGGCCGACTGTCTTTCTCGGGCCAGCGTGAACGCGGTCCACCTCGGCGTGGACTTCGCGCTCATGGCGGCCGACCAGACCACCGACACCTCGGTGCAGGCCCTCCGGGCGGCGGACACGGACCTCCGCCTGGCCGACATCCCCTTCGCGGGCACCGTCCTGCTCTGCGACGTCTCCCAGGGCCAGCCTCGCCCCATCGTGCCCGTTTCCTGGCAGCGCCGCATCTTCGCCTCCATCCACGGCCTTTCTCACCCGGGCCGGAAAGCTTCTCAGAAGCTGGTGTCGGCGCGTTTCGTCTGGCACGGCCTTCGACGGAACGTCCGCGACTGGGCCAACGCCTGCACGGCCTGCCAGCGGGCCAAGGTCCACCGCCACACCCAGGCCCCGCTAGCACCTTTCACCGTGCCTGCACGGCGTTTCGACCACGTCCACGTGGACCTGGTGGGTCCCCTGCCCCCATCGCGGGGGTTCACCCACCTGCTCACCATGGTGGACAGGACCACCAGGTGGCCGGAGGCCGTGCCCCTCACCTCCACCACCACCGCCGACGTGGCGCAGGCGTTCATCGCCACCTGGGTCGCGCGCTTCGGCGCACCGGCGGACATCTCGTCCGACCGCGGCCCACAGTTCACGTCCGAACTTTGGGGCGCGGTCGCCCGCTCGTTGGGGGTCACGCTGCACCGCACCACGGCCTACCACCCCCAAGCCAACGGGTTGTGCGAGCGGTTTCACCGCTCCATGAAGGCCGCACTCATGGCCGGCCTTCAGGACGACGGTTGGACCAACCGGCTGCAGTGGGTCCTTTTGGGCCTCCGCATGGCCCCCAAGGAGGTCCTCCGGGCGTCCGCCGCCGAGCTCGTCTACGGCCAGCCGCTCCGCGTCCCGGGCGAGTTCGTGCCCGACGCTACCAGTCCCTGGTCCGCCGCACACCAGCGCTCGGACCTCCAGGAGGCCGCCCGATGATTTGCCCCCGTGCCAACGTCCCGCCACGGTGGCCCCCAGTCCTACGTCCTCCCGGCGCTTCGCACAGCGGAGTACGTCTTTGTGCGTCATGACGCGCACCGGGGGCCACTCCGGCCGCCGTACGACGGGCCCTTCCGGGTCCTGCGACGGGGCGACAAGTCCTTCGCCGTCGACGTCGGCGGCCGGTCGAACCGGATCTCTGTGGACCGCCTCAAACCGGCGCACGTGGACGTCGACCGACCACCACGGTTGGCCCTTCCTCCGCGGCGGGGCCGCCCCCCATCCACAGTCCCCCCCGCTCGACCACCCACCACCGGATCGGACCCCCCCCCCCCCCCCTACGACCCTCCAGGGGTCGCTTCGGCCGGGTCATCCGGACCCCCCTTAAATTGACCCTGCCGGTGCAGGTCGATTCTGGAGGGGCGTGTGTAGCGGTTCCCGCTGAATGTACACAATCGCCTTGCACCTGCCAGGACGCGGCCAGGGCGCGATCGCCATGCCGGGCTCGTCCGGACGGGCCCAGACGCGCCTCTCCTGGGCATGCCCGGACTCGCTGTTCCCGGGCACGCCCGAACCTCCCGGGCACGCCCGGTCTCGTCTTTCCCGGGCATACCCGCTCTCGTCTTTCCAGGGCTCGCCCAGAGCGCCCGGGCACGCCCAGCCTCGACTTGCCAGGCCGCGTCCAGGACGCCCGGGCATGTCCAGACTCGCCTTTCCAGGGCTCGCCCAGAGCGTCCGGGCATGCCCGCTCTCGCCTTTCCAGGGCTCGCCCAGAGCGCTCGGGCACGCCCAGCCTCGACTTGCCAGGCCGCGTCCAGGACGCCCGGGCATGTCCAGACTCGCCTTTCCAGGACTCGCCCTTGACACCCGGGCATGCCCGGTCTCGGTTTTCCCGGGCAAACGCCCCGGCATAAATGTGTATATATATTGCTGCCCGATAAACGGGCTTGAGAGAATACCTGAGCTGTTTTGTTTCAATAAAGCAACTCGGACGAATTCCGTCTTTGGTCGCGTCAATTCTTTCGACTCGCGTTGGAGCGCAGCTCCTTCAATGGAAATTAATAGCATAAAAGAGCTGGAAACCCACTTGTCCAAGCTCTTCCCTGATGCGGTCCATCCTTGAGATTAAATCTCAGCTTGGTGGTTTGGCCAGGACCGTCCACATGACAGTGTTTTGTTTACAAGGATACGTGGATGAAATGTAATGAAGGAGTTTGTTTTGTGCAGAGGGGCAATATGTAAAATGGATCAGGTCTCTCCTCCACCAAACCTCCCTTTTTATTGTTACCTCTGGCACTGAAGGTGGATGGAGGTTATGTTTTCACCCCTGTCTGTCTGTTTGTCTGTCTGTGAACAAGATATCTCAAAATGTTGTGGACAAAATTTGGCAGAGAGGTAGAGTATGTGACAAGGACAAAATTATTAGATTTTGGTTAGGATCTGAATTCGGATCCGGCTAGTAGAATTTTTAAAGTGATTCGTCACCATTGGGAGATAGGGGCAAAAACGATAAATATAAAGATATCTCAAAAAGTTGTGGATGGATTCGGACGAAACTTGGTGGAGAGGCTGGGTGTGCGACAAGGAAGAATTTGTTCAATTTTGGTGAAGATCTGAATATGAATTCGGCTATAAGAATTCTTTAATTTTTCAAGTGATTCTTCACCATTGGGAGATTGGGCCAAAAACGATGTATAGCACCATATCTCAACAAGTTGTGGATGGATTCGGACGAAACTTGGTGGAGAGGTAGGGTGTGTGACAAGGAAGAATTGGTTCAATTTTGGTGAAGATCCGGATCCAGCTAGTAGAATTTGTTCAATTTTGGTGAAGATCTGAATATGAATTCGGCTATAAGAATTCTTTAATTTTTCAAGTGATTCTTCACCATTGGGAGATTGGGCCAAAAACGATATATAGCACCATATCTCAACAAGTTGTGGATGGATTCGGACGAAACTTGGTGGAGAGGTAGGGTGTGCGACAAGGAATAATTTGTTCAATTTTGGTGAAGATCCGGATCCAGCTAGTAGAATTTTTAATTGATTCTTCGCCATTGAGTGATAAGGCTAAAACCAACATAGAGCAGGATATCTATAAAAGTAATTGACGGATTATGACAAAATTTGGTGGGGAGGTTGTGTGTGTGACAAAGACGAAGCAATTCGATTTTGGAGAAGATCTGAATATGGAATCGGATGAGAGTTATTTAATTTTTAAGTGATTCTTCACCATTGATCGAAAAGGTGAAGCGAGCAGGCAAAAAGTGATAAATAACATCATATTTCAAAAAGTTATGGACGAGTTATGACTAAACTTTGTGGACGAGTTGGTTAGGTGACAAGAACAAGCCGATTAGATTTTGGTTCAGGTCCGAATCCAGATCCGGCCTATCAGTAGGATACAAAACAAACTGTTCAGTCTGGCGGAGGTTTGCGCCCTACCGAGTGCCGTTCTAGTTATTCTTGTTTTAACATGAATTTTCATGGTATCGGCTACGAGTAAGGTGTGCCTTTAGTAAGGGAAACATATGAAAATCTGTTAACTAAATTGTTACCAAAAAATTTCTTCACCAATATGTTTGTAAAGGTGTGTAATAACATGTGTTAAAATGTTGAAGGTCAACTCCCGTGGGAAACCTAGAAAAAGAGCTGTTGAATTCGGGTACCGAAAAATTATTTTCGAGAATTTTTATTTTTTAAAATCGGCCCTTAAGTAACTTATGAGGGGTCAAATAAGGGTTTTTCATGATTCTGAGTTGATTGTTAACATTTATATTTCACCACAGACACTCCTTTGTGGAAAAATAATTTCTAAATATATCTCATTTTCTACTTTGCAGGACATGGAGTCTAGCAATATGGATGAAGACGTTACTCCACCTGTGCTCAATTGCTTCATCTGTGCACGCTCGGATACACCAGCTGAAAGGCTCATACAGGCAACTCCAAAGGGATACTCAACTTTATTGAAACAAGCAGAAACTGTCGAAAATGTTACTGTTGTGGAATGCATGAAGGAGGCTCAAAAGGAAGGAAAACTGAGGTACCACCAGAAGTGTAAAAATGATCTGTACAACAACTTTGTTGCAACCACCAAGAAGTCAGCTCAAGCATCAAAGGCAGAGAAAGAGTCATCAAAGTTGAAGAGAAGACGCACTACTTGTGAGTTCAGTTCATCAACTGGCTGCAGTTCTAGAAGATCACAGTCAGTTGACCTCCTGTATAAGGATGTATGCATTCTTTGCAACCAACCAGCCCAGCTCTACAAAAATAATCCAGCACAAGCTAGAAAGAAATACAGAGTGCCAGATAATTTGACTGCAGATACACTGAAGGCAAGCTTGCTGAAGACAGCACGGAGTCGCGGGGATGACTGGGGCACTGAAGTCACTGGACGCCTGGAAGGGATCAACGACTTGGTAGCAGAAGAAACACTGTACCATTTGCGATGCAAACTTATGTTTGCGAGAGGTGACAGTTTGTCCAAGACTGATGAGGAAGGAAAAAGGAAGAGAGGACAGAGGAGTATTGATGAGGAGCGAGAGGCAGTTTTTATTGAATTCTGCGAATGGTTAGACTCAGAATTAGAGCATGGGGTAATGAACATGGACCAAGTCCATGAAAAGCTGCAGGAGTTTGATCAGTCACCAGAGAAGAGCCTTTCTTATTCAAAGCATTGGCTAAAGATAAAACTTCTAGAGAAATACGAAGACACCTTGTATTTCACAACACAGGAAAGAAGGGCAGATGTACTCTGTCTCAAAGATGGCACCGACAATATTCTGCGAGCGCATCATGCTAATCTTGACCAAGGAGATGAGAAGACTCAGATCATAAAGACGGCACTCAAGTTCATATCCAATGATATTGCCTTGATTGATTTAGGTCCAAAGTCATACCCCACCACACACAGTATGACTGACATCGATAGTCAGCTGACACTTGTTCCTGCAAGCCTTCAGATGTTCTTGAGACCGATTGTCAAGACAGACGAAAGAGTTGCCGTTTGGGGGCAGAACTTTATTAAGGCCTGTCGACCTCGGTCTGGAGTATTGCCACATCAAATGGGGCTTGCCATACAACTTGATCATAGATTTGGGTCAAAATGGATGCTCAACAAGTTCCACCGGCTGGGATACACTGAGTCTTACACGGAGACACAAAACTACAAATACTGCTTCCTTAATAGTAGGAGTGGAGATGATGTTCCAGATACTTCTGGCACTCTTGACACCATTGTGGAGGAAACCGATGAACAGATCAATGATGAGGTTGCGGTTGATGCTGCGCTTGAGGATCAATCAGTGATGACAGCCAAAGTGCCAGCCAGTGAAAGTGAATTGTCAAGTAATGATCAGGTGGTCTTTATGGAGGTTGGGGAAACAAACAATGCAGTCACTCAGTTTGTTGGAGACAATATAGATTTAAACATTGTCTCTATTCACGGAAACACTCCCTTTCACTCAATGGGTTGGATCAAATTCACCTCTCCGGCACCACCTTTGCCAGATCCACAGACAACAGCAGCTTTCCCCCGGGTGAAGTTGAAGGCACTCGACAAAGCTAAGATCCTGAGAGGAACTGAAGTAAAGATTATTCCATTTACGAACAGGAAACAGATAGGAACGAACGCGATCATGTTTCTCCCCCTCGCTGAGCTTTCCTCCTCCCTGGCTCATGATCAGCCATGGACATTTACCATGGACGAGATACTACATTGGGTGAAATTCGGTACAACATGTTCTCAAGGAAGGCAGCGGCAGGAGTGATCAAACCAGAGACTCTACCTCCAACAGAGGGTGCAGCTGCACAACATTCACTCCGTGCCTACCTGCAGACCCGGGACTGGATCCTTCTACAGAGCATGTCTCTGAACCCCAGTGACTATGGATGGACAATAGGTGTGCATGGGTATGAGCCAGTTCCAACACTGGACCCCACGGCTCCTGAGGAGCTATTGCAGTTCACGAGCTGTAATTGTCATGGAGATTGCAGCAACCGGCGATGCAGCTGCAAGAAGAATGGGGTCACGTGCATCTCGGCCTGTGGAGTCTCTAATGGCATTACATGCAGAAACTGCAGTCATGATGTTGTTGAGTCTGAAGAAGACATAGACAATGACTGTTGAAACTTCTGACATTGTGAATGAGAAATAACTCTTGAGTATTATATATGTATGTGAAATAAAAGCTACTTTGTGTTAACATGTTAACAATCAACTCAGAATCATGAAAAACCCTTATTTGACCCCTCATAAGTTACTTAAGGGCCGATAAAAAAAAAAGAAAATTCTCGAAAATAATTTTTCGGTACCCGAATTCAACAGCTTTTTTTCTGGGTTTCCCACGGGAGTTGAACTTCAACATTTTAACACATGTTATTACACACCTTTACAAACATATTGGTGAAGAAATTTTTTGGTAACAATTTAGTTAACAGATTTGTGAAATATCTCATAAAATGCCCTTACTACTTGTGCTTACAAAGTATTGTGCCTACAAATTTAGCATTAAACACTTTTAGGAAATCCAGTGCCCAAAGTATGTGGTCCACAAAGACGCGGGTTTGTCACAATATAAAAGGAAAGAAAAATAAACGAAAGTAAAATATAAAAACGTGCATTTGAAATTCTCATTAAAAATTCAAAAACATGAAATAAAACTTTTTTTTGTTTCTCGTGTCTGCAACTATAAACAGAAAGAACCCCCGAACATAAAAAAATGGATCTTTAAATTTCTACAATGTTTTAGGCAAAATAAAAGGCACCAAAGGGAGCGTATTGTGAAACATTATTTTGGTTAAAAACACTTGGGAATGATTGAGAGTTTCATTCATTGCTCACCTTCTGTTATGAGGGAATCTTCACACGGCTCTTCCTTCACACGAGTGACGTTCAACGTCGGAGGACTGTTACCATGGAAACCTCCAGGTATCACTCGACCCGTTTCATCTGTGGAGAAATGGAATGACGTCACGGCCATGGAAGATTTTAAATACCGAGTACATCTTGTGGGAATTTACATAGTTTTCTCTATTATAAAGCAAAAAATAAATAAATTAAAACCTAATTCGAATTTGACGAATAAATGTTTAAATGTCGTTCTGGACTTGCCTTATGAAGAACAATTCTCCCCAAGTTCAACTTTCATCTTCACCTCCTTCACCTCCTCTCAGCAGAAAGTGAGCAATGAAATCTACAACAACATAAATCGCGTCTGAAACCAAACTCAACACAACTGATCCGGCCATTCCCATCATCCAGTATTGTTATCTTCAACTTGCACAGGGTCTGCCAAAAGTTGTGACTGTATTTGCGTTGCAAATTGTGCTGAAGGCAATGTACAAAATGTTTGTTTTTCTGTTGCAGGTTAATCATAAGGGTTTAATTTATCATGGATAAGTGGACACTTCCACAGAGGGCACCGATTGTGGAGCCGATTTGTAGTGTTGTGTGTGCACAGTGTGAATTCCGAAGAGCACATGGTGAGTTGAAGTTGAACAAACTAGTCTTAAGCTCTTCCTTTATATGCTCTGTGATATTCATCAACGTGGTTTCTCAATCATGAGAGTACCCCGCACCGTGTTCCAGGTCCGTCCCATCCCCTCATGGACGATTCAGATTCAAGGCTGTCTCAGGCAGGTTTTCATCAAGGACTCTCCTGTACTTTGCACCGTCCATTGGCCCTTCTATCCTGTCAAAATAGCACCAACAGACAAGGCCATAAGGATATGGGGTGACAGCATTCCGACAGACTGGTTTAGTGGCACATGGAAAAACGTCAGGTCGTCCGAGGTCAGTGAGAACGGCAGCAAACATTGCGGCTGTCCAGGAAGACATTGCGCACTCCCCGAATAAATAGTGTAAATGGCGATCCCAGAAATTGCAGATTTCCGAGACTTCATTGTGTCAGATTATGAAAAAGGACAATGAGACAGGATATACCATCAAAAAACCAGGACCTTACAGGAACTAAAGGACAATATCCGTAGAGAAATCCTCAAATTTCAGTTGTTAAAACTGGCATCGTTGATGGAGTGTTATGCAGCGGGCACAATTTTGTGTGGATGCCCGTGTCGGTCACTTACTGGATGTGATTTTCACGAAATAAATTGTGATGGGTGGGTACATGTTGTCTCACAAGACATGTAAGCTACGCATATCTAATAACACAATTAATTACTTCATGCTTTAACAATGCTTGAACAATCCTCTCCAAGAAGTTCTGTCACTCAAGCTTTTGGGTCTCACTATCTGCCATGATGTTTCCTGGGAAAACCACATTTCCAAGCTGGCCTCTAAAGCCAGTCGCCGACTGAGCATCCTCCGTCGTGTGAAGTCCTCCCTTGGCACACCTGAGCTCCTCACCACATACAAGGCTTTCATCCGCAGCTCAATGGAATACTGCTCTCCCCTCTGGGCTGGTGCTCCTGCCTCACACCTAGCTCGGCTTCACGCTGTTGAAACCAAAGCTTTCAGAATCATTGGAATCTCCTGTGATGAAGCTGATTGTGAGGGCCTTTCACTCACTTACCGCATGCAGGTTGGTGGTCTTTCTGTCTTCTACCGACTCCTCTCCGGCCTAGCTCCCCCAGCTCTATCTGTGCTCTGTCCCCCAAATATTCCTGCAGGTCGCAGAAGATCTGCCTGCAACCCTCTTCTGGTGAAATTGCCAAAATCAAGACTCTCTGCTCACCTTCACTCTTTCATTCCTCTTTACTCCCGCCTCTGGAACAAACTCCCTCGCCCTCTTCAATCCCACTCCTCCCTCCAGGTCTTTAAAACAGCTGTTCACCACCATTTCTTATCTTCCCCCATCCAAAACCTTGATCTTTTCTACCCCTGTTAATTCACCCCAGATCAACTTTTTTGAAATACCGACTTCTTTCCTGGAAGTCCCAGCTGTGTCCATGTGTTTTTTACCTCTCCCACCCCCTTCCCATGCCTCCTCCCCCCAAGCCCTCTCCCTCCCTCAGATCTCCCGATGTCTCTGTTAACTGCTGTTGTACTTGTGTGCTTCCCTCTCTCCCCATCCCTTTATTGAATGTTTTGTGTGCCCGTTTTTTTTCGTAATTAATGTTTGTGACACGAGGCTCGATCTTGTATACAAAATAAATAAATAAATAAATAAATGCTTACTCTTGAATCTAGACATTCGTTTTCAGAAAACAATTCCCTCTATACTAAGTATCATCAACCCCTAGGAGCCATTTAAACAACATCTCCCGCACATTCCTCCTTCAAACTCTCCAGAGTCTGTGTCCAGAAGGGGAAGCAACATTTGGCATGACCCCATTTATTATACAAAGACAATTCCCCACCGTAGTCTGAATATTGGGTCTTTGGGGTGTTTTGGGTCTTTGGGGTCTTTTGGTTCCTCTGGGTCTTTAAGGTCTTCAGGGTCTTTTGGTTATTTATGGGTCTTGGGGGACTTAAAGGGTCCTCAAAGGTCTGAGGGGTCTCAGCAGTCAAAACGTAATTAAGAGGGTGTTCATTTTGTTTTAAGAAGAAGAAGAAGACGTTTTGGTAGCATAAAAACATACATACAAACATACAAGACCATATACATTTGCTCTATTATAATAAGATACTAAACAGAACCTTAAAATAACCGAAATAGCACACAACATAATTCGAGTTCAGATCATCTATTTATTACGTACATGAATAAGGCAGACAACGGACAAAAAACATTTTAACTTTTTGCCCCTTTCAGCCCCATAAATGTTTTTTTTAATGTCCTCTCCCTCTTATTCTCTGAAATTCATGTCTATTCGCAGTCACACTTGCCATCCTCCCTTATTCAAGGTTATCTCCGAATGGCTTAAAGAGCAAACCTTTTTTCTTTTTTCTTTTTTTGTATACTGAATCGAGGCTCGTGAAAGAGCTAACATTTACTTCACAAACAAATCAACCAGACAAACAAAATATATAAAAAGAGGGAGCGGAAAACAAGATGGGGAGAGAAGGGGAAGCACACAAACACAACATTTGAGAGCAGGGAGATGTGTGGAAGGGAGAGGGCTTGGGGGGAGGAGGCGTGGGAAGGGGTGTGGGGGGAGGGAGAAGTATAAAACACAAGGACACCAAGGACTTCCAGGACAGAAGTTGGTATTTCAAAAAAGTGGAATTGGGGTGAAATTAGCAGGGGTAGAAAAGATCAAGGTTTTGGATGGGGGAAGATAAGAGATGGTGGTGAACAGCTGTTTTAAAGACCTGGAGGGTGGAGTGGGATTGAAGAGAGTGAGGAAGTTTGTTCCAGAGGCGGGAGACAAGAGGAATGAAGGAGTGAAGGTGAGCAGAGAGTCTTGATTTTGGCAGTTTGACCATAAGAGGGTTGCAGGCAGATCTTGTGCGACCTGTAGGAATATTTGCGGGACAGAGCCCAGAGAGAGCTGGGGGGGCAAGGCCAGAGAGGAGTCGGTAGAAGACGGAAAGACCACCAACCTGCCTGCGGTGAGTGAGTGCGAGGCCCTTGGAGTTAGCTTCATCGCGGGAGATTCCAATGATTCTGAATGCTTTGGTTTCAACAGCGTGAAGATGAGCTAGGTGTAACGCAGGAGCACCAGCCCAGAGGGGAGAGCAGTATTCCATTGAGCTGCGGATGAACGCCTTGTATGTGGTGAGGAGCTCAGGTGTGCCAAGGAAGGACTTCGCACGACGGAGGATGCCCAGTCGGCGACTGGCTTTGGAGGCCAGATTTGAAATGTGGTTTTCCCAGGAAAAATCATGGCAGATAGTGAGACCCAAAAGCTTGAATGACAGAACTTCTTGGAGAGGATTATTCAGAAAGTGGATGGGAGGGTTGTCCAGTCGGTCTTTTCGGAGAGACATCGTAAGAGTGTGAGATTTGTCAGGATTGAAAGACATGTTCCACTTGTTTGCCCAGTCTGTGATTTTGTCCAGGTCTGCAGAGAGTGAGGAGGCTGCAGACTGCCGATCTGAGGGATGAAGAATGGAGCGACAGAGAGTAGAGTCATCAGCAAAGAGATAGAGGATTTTCAAGAGAGTCAGAGAGATCATTGATGAAGACCAGAAAAAGCACAGGGCCCAGAACACTGCCTTGTGGAACTCCAGCCTGAACAGGAAGAGGAGATGAGAGAAACCCATTCAGGGCCACACGTTGACTACGACTAGAGAGGAAGTCCGCCAGCCATGCGTGGAGATTTCCATGGATACCAAAAGAGGGGAGTTTAGTGAGCAGAGCGGGGTGCCAGACCGTATCGAAGGCACGTGATATGTCAAGGGAGACTGCTCTAATTTCCTGTTTGGCATTGAGGACCTTCATCCATTGTTGAGAAAGCAGAAGCAGCATGTCCAGAGTAGAGTGTCCAGGTCTGAAACCAAATTGATGATCAGAGATCAAGCCATTGGAGAAGAGGAAAGATTTCATATCTGAAGCAATGATGGATTCCATGACTTTGCTGATAATTGGGAGAAGGCTGATTGGTCTGTCGTTGCTGGGATCTGTTTTTGCACCTTTTTTGTGCAAAGCAAAAACCTTGGATGAGAATCCGAATTTTCTGTCCTCTTCGTTATGTCTCCGCAATTCCTCGGTAAGGCAATGAGGTAAAGATGAACTGCTTAGATTTTGGGGTCATGAGGTCAAAGGTCAAGATCATGTTAGATATAAAAATCCTGTTATCGTGATAACTTGTGAACCAGTGATGGAATTTTGACCAAAGTTGGTAGAAGTATGTATTATGATGCAAATATGAACTGATTTAATTTTGGGGTCAGGAGGTCTCAGGTCATGGCAGGTAAAAAGGTGATACTTGAGAACAGCTGAAGGGATGTAAATCAAACTTCGTACAAGTATTATATTTCTGTAATCATGTGGGCGGAGGCATTATCGGTCATGTCGCGATGTCGAAGAGTGTCGTTCTAGTTAAATACATGGTCTAAGGCTGGTAATGAAACACACACATACACTTCCAAAAACAGGTGTGAATGGAAGATGCCGCACAAGAAAATGAAACAACAAATACAGCCCCAACAATTGCAAAGAAGACCAAATAAATATATTTAAAAAGAAATATCAAGAAATATACACCAACAACTGGGAGAATGACAAAAGCGCAGGAAAATACAAAAAGTAATTGGACAAAGTGGTGATAGACAAAGAAGCGTCATTGGAATGGCTAAGAAGAGGTCAGCTCAACTGGGACGGCGAACGAATCATAATAAATGCCCAACATCAAGGACACCACACCAATGGATTAAAAAAGATGGCGGGACTGAGCCAGACAGATAAGTGCAGATTATGCAAGACAGAAACAGAAGGTACTAGTCACCTACTCTTGGGATGCAAAAAACTATTTTCAGAACAACTTTACACACAACGCCACAACAAAGTATGCAAAGTGATTCATTGGCATGTCTGCAAAAATTTAAACATCCCAGTACGAGAAAACTCATGGAAACACGAACCCAGGGCAATCACTGAAACTGAGGACGTCATGCTCACGTACGACCTGATGATTCCATCGAGTGTAAACATAGAAACAAAGCATTGCGTCCAGACATTGTACTCAGGAACAAAAAGGAAAAGAGAGCATTGATCATTGAGATATCAGTACCCAGCGAGTTTGGCCTAAACGACACAGAAATCAAGAAAATGACCAAATACCAGGACCTCAAAAATGAGGTCAAGAGATCTTGGAAGCTGAAGAGCATCGAAATTGTACCAGTGATAAATTGGAGCAACAGGAATGATGAAGAAGAACCTCACTGATATTTGGAAAACCATCCCCAGGAATATTACCACAAATGAAATCCAACTGGAGGCAATCTGGGGTTCGGTGATGATCCTGAAAAGAGCCCATGGAAGAAAACTCTGAAAAACATTTCCACAAACAAACACCACATTTCCAAACTGGCTGCCAAAGCCAGTCGCCGACTGGGCATCCTCCGTCGTGCGAAGTCCTTCCTTGGCACTCCTGAGCTGCTCACCACATACAAGGCTTTCATCCGCAGCTCAATGGAATACTGCCCCCCCCCCCCCCCCCTTCTGGGCCGGTGCTCCTGCCTCACACCCAGCTCGGCTTCACACTGTTGAAACCAAAGCTATCAGAATCATTGGAATCTCCTGCGATGAAGCTAACTCCGAGGGCCTTTCACTCACTCACCGCAGGCAGGTTGGTGGTATTTCTGTCTTCTACCGACTCCTCTCCGGCCTTGCTCCCCCAACTCTATCTGTGCTCTGTCCCCCAAATATTCCTACAGGTCGCACAAGATCTGCCAGCAACCCTCTTATGGTTAAACTGCCAAAATCTAGGCTCTCTGCTCACCTTCACTCCTTCATTCCCCTTTTCTCCCGCCTCTGGAACAAACTCCCTCACTCTCTTCAAACCCACTCCTCCCTCCAGGTCTTTAAAACAGCTGTTCACCACCATCTCTTATCTTCCCCCATCCAAAACCTTGATCTTTTCTACCCCTGCGAATTCACCCCAGATACACTTTTTCGAAATTCCAACTTCTTTCCTGGAAGTCGTTGCACAGTGTCCATATGTTTTATACCTCTCCCACCTCCCCCCAAGCCCTCTCCCTCCCACAGTTCTCTCGATGTCCCTGCTCTCAAATGTTGTGTTTGTGTCCTTCCCCCTCTCTCCCCATCTTGTCTACCGCTCCCCTTATTTTGTGTTTTATGTGTCGGTTTGACTTTTTGTGTGATTAAAGACAACGTTAGCTTTTTCACGAGCCTCGATGTTGTATAAAAAATAAAAAATAAAAGTTGAACATCTTGGTCCATGAACCAAGAACACATCCATTACCGAAGAGGTGGATACTTTGGGTCCTGGGAGGACTCCCTTCCACCTCCGGAAACCCGAAAATGTAGATAACAACCAAACAGACACTGAGATTGGAGGAAGTGCCGTCACTTCCCGTGATACCCTGGGTACCAGTGACGTCATAACAATTGCGCCTCTTTTCTCACTGCTCCAGATTAATCGCACTCAGCATTAATCAAAACAGGAAAAGGAAGTGATGCAACAGGAAAAGGAAGTGATGTAACCACTTGAACACATTCCTCAGTGTCAGTGGGCCTGTCGTTTGATGCATTCATGTTGATCTCTTGCAATCCTTGTTGTTACGCCATTGAAAGCATTGCCTGCGAGTATAACAATATCATTGAACAGTTCATCTTGTTATATCAATAAAAATTGTGCATATGTAGTAAATGAAACGTTGTTAGATCACTTGGACTTTAGTCCGGTGAGCTTATGCGATCTAGCCGTGTCAGTGGGACAGTGAGTGAGAGTCCGTAAACACCTCACTCATTATTGCTTCAACGAAACACACGATTTTGATGAAACTTGGTCACAACATTCATATCTGATGCCTAACGAGGATGACCGCATCAAAATATGCGCTCATTAAGAGGGTCCAAGGGGGGAGGAGGGGTATGACACCCCCCCCCCCCCCCATTCCTCCCATAATAGGTATTTGCTCTCTTCTCCGAAACTACACACACGATTTCGATGCAACTTGACCATAACCTTCATCACCCATGATGTACCAAAGATTGTTCATGGCATTAAAATATATCAATGTCTAAAGGGGTCTGCATGACGTTTGAGTGACTGTTGCTCCTGATCCAGGTGAGCTTGATCAGGACTCGTGGCCCTTATTAAGTATGGTGAATTCACATTACCAGTTGGGTGGGCCTTGCCTGCTGTCCAGTTAAATTAACCACTAGCTGGCACTTTGTTATATTATACTAGCAAAGGTACCCGGCGTTGCCGGGCAATGCAGGGTCCCTCCTCCCACCCCTTCCCCTCCTTCATCCTGACCTGTCCCCTCCCTCCTCATCCCACTCCACCCCTTCCACTCCTTTCTACCCCCCCCCACCACCCACCCTCCAGACTCCCCACCCCACCCCTATCACTCCCTCCAGACTCCCTTCCCTCCTTTTACTCCCTTCAGACTCCAACCCCACCTCTTTCCTCCTTCCACCCCCACCCCTTCCCTCCTTCCACTCCCCTCAGACTCCCCACCACACCCTTCCCTCCACCTCCACCAGCCTCCCACCCCACCCCTTCCCTCCTTCCACTCTCTCCAGACTCCCCACCACACCCTTCCCTCCTTCTACCTCCACTTCTTCCACCTCCACCACCCTACCATCCTCCCACCCCACCCCTTCCATCCTTCCACTCCCACCCCTTCGCCTCTGTCACACATCCATTCCCCTCCCTCTTCCTCCCACCACCTCGATCCATCCCTTCATACTTCCACCCCACCTTTTCCCCTCCCTCCAGACTCCCAGGCCCCGTGGGAGTGGGAGAGAAAGAGAGAGAGAGAAAGAGAGAGAGAGAGAGAGAGAGAGAGAGAGAGAGAGAGAGAGAGAGAGAAAGAAAGAGAGAGAGAGAGAGGTGGGACGAAAGGAGAGGAGACCGAGGAGGATTCAGTTGAGGTCAGGAGGAAAAGAGAGGGGAGGGTAAGGACCAGGGACTGAGCAAAAGACCCTGAAATGGTCAACCCTTTCAATCCCAGGAACCACTCAAACGAATCTCAATATCAAGACATCATTTTGATTGCCGGGCAAATTCGGGAACTGAGTGGCGTGCTGATGAGGAGGGGAGTGTCGTTGAAGCTGAAGGGAAAGGTGTATGCTGCATGTGTGAGAAGTGTTATGATTTATGGGAGCGAGACATGGGTCATGAACGTAGAGCAGCAACGAAGGCTGGAAAGGGTGGAAATGCGAATGGTTCGGTGGATGTGCGGAGTATCGTGGAGAGAGGGGAAGACAAATGATGAATTGCGAAAGATGATGGGAATAGAGCCTGTGATGGATGCTGTGAAGAGGAACAGGTTGAGATGGTTTGGTCATGTGTTGAGGAAGGATGAAAGTGACTGGTTGAGAAGAGTGATGGAAATGAATGTAGAAGGAAGTAGAGGACGGGGAAGACCGAGAAAGACTTGGCTAAAGATGCTGGAAGAAGAAATGCGGGCAAGGGGGTTAACAAGGAGAGATGCAGAAAATAGGGCAAAATGGAGAAGATTGTCATGGGGACCGCAAGGCTAACCCCCGCTCTAGCAGGGAAAATGGCCTTAAAATGCATGTTGTTGTTTGTTGTATTTTGATTGAAATGGTGAGCACATCCAATTTACACTTCACTAGTGGCGTTCCATTGGACCTCAAGGTCTCCAAGTGTCTTCACAAGGGTCGAGAAATTTCCATGTCTGCTCTGGAGTATCATAATGCCGGCAGCGCATCTTTTTCAGATGCTTTCCTCACCTCATGGATCATCCTACTGATTACTATTATTGATCGTGGTACTATCCTTACAATTTTACATTTCCTTGACTCCCCAGACACTATGCGGGCATTCGTGTTTGGGGGGGCGACATGGGTACTCCCACCCAGAGGGCAGCGGTGCCCACAAGTAATAACAATAATGCTAAGAGCTCCCTTACAAAGAGCTTCAATGAAGAAGGGTGTCATTAGGCCCATTGAAGTGATGCAATGGTTGCCAGCCTATGGTTGTTTGTTCGTGTTCTGTCTTTTTTTGAAATGCTGAGCACCAAGCAAGGAAGCAGCACGTACATCTGCAATTGGGCTCCCTTCATCATATCACAGAGGTTGATCCTTAAGCCCTGAAGCTCTCCCAGATGGGTCCACAACCATAGTTGCATCAAAAGGTCACTCAACCAGACAGTATAGCGCAACCTTTTTATGACTGTTGGTCAGACATTATCCCCTCAAACTCGCCAAGTATTACTATAATAAAAACAAGAAAGCATGTGAAAATGCAAACGCCCGTCCAATCTGTTTGTATTCAGCCGTATTCTTCTTCTTCAAGCTCAAAATAGCGAAAACAGTTTTTAAAAAATACAAAATGAAAATTGATGATTTTGACAGCACCTTTGAGCACAAACAGCACCTTTGACCTTTAGATCGAAAAAAAAAAAAATTAGCCCTTAACTTTTGATTGGTGAACCAATTCTGTGACCCAAAATGCAAGTTCTTTAAATTTCAGGTCAATTGGACAAAAATTGATGATTTCATGCAACCTTGACCTTTTGATATTAAAAAAAAACAAGACTCCTCCCTTTTGTTTGGTGAACCAATTCAGTGACCCGATATGCAAATTCCTGAAATTTCAGGTCAATCTGTTGAAAATTGGTGATTTTATGCAACCTTGACCTTTGTACCTTTGATCTAAAAAAAACAAAAGACAATCGGCTTGCTGCTTTTGATTGGTGAACTCATTCAGTGACCCAATATGCAAATTCTTTAAAATTTCCAGTCAATCGGATGAAAGTTGACGATTTTATGTGACGCTGACCTTTGAACTTTTGACCAAATTATTAATTTGCCTTCTTCATATTCTCATAATAAAGCTTTGTTGAAAATTTGATGACAAAACTCAAATGGTAAATTTAAATTTCAGGTCAATTGGATGAAAATTGATGATTTTATGTGACATTGACCTTTAACCTTTTGAGAAAATTATGAATTTGCCTTCTCCATATGATTATAATAATGCTTTGTTGAAGATTTGATGACAAAACTCAAATGGTGAATTGAAATTTCAGGTCAATTGGATGAAAATTGATGATTTTATGTGTGCTGACATTTGAACTTTGGACAAAATTATTAATTTGCCTTCTCTACAACAACAACAGGCATTTTAAAAGGCCATTTTCCCTGCAAGAGCGGGGGTTAGCCTTGCGGTCCCCATGACAATGTTCTCCATTTTGCCCTATTTTCTGCATCTCCCCTTGTTAACCCCCTTGCCCGCATTTCTTCTTCGAACATCTTTAGCCAAGTCTTTCTCGGTCTTCCCCGTCCTCTACTTCCTTCCACATTCATTTCCATCACTCTTCTCAACCAGTCACTTTCGTCCTTCCTCAACACATGACCAAACCATCTCAAACTGTTTCTCTTCACAGCATCCATCACAGGCTCTATTCCCATCATCTTTCGCAATTCATCATTTGGCTTCCTCTCTCTCAATGATACTCCACACATCCACCGAACCATTCGCATTTCCACCCTTTCCAGCCTTCGTTGCTGCTCTACGTTCATTACCCATGTCTCGCTCCCATAAATCATAACACTTCTCACACATGCAGCATACACCTTTCCCTTCAGCTTCAACGACACTCCCCTCCTCGTCAGCACGCCACTCAGTTCCCGAAACCCTTCTCTGTATTATCATAACTAGGACGTGCCCGTACGTGGGTGCCCGTACGTGCATGCAAAAAAACATGCGTGCAAACAACAACAAAAAAAAACTTTGAAACCACGTGGCAGTAACGACCACAGAACCCCCCCCCCTCTATTTACATGAAATGGTTTGGTCCATTCGCAACGACCACAGAACCCCCCCCCTCTATTTACATGAAATGGTTTGGTCCATTCGCAAAGCCAAAGCGAACAGCGAACGGCTAAATCGCCATAACTCGGTAACTACTTGTCCGATTAATATGAAACCTTGAAAAGGCACATCCTCGGGTCCCCAGCAATATACCTGGCAAGTTTCAAGTATATCGGACCCGTGGTTGTCGAGAAACAGCGGTCACAGACACACAGACACACAGACACACATACAGAGATTACTGGAATTATAGATAGATAAAGGTTTGGTGAAACATTGAGGCTTTGAACATACCAAAAATGCAAAAAAAACATCTGATGGACAGCAATGCACACCGAGCCCTCAAAATGCCATTTGACATCCGGACTCCAACACCAGATATCAACCTCCCCAAAAACACTACCATTAGAAAAAAATTCAGAGCGTTCATGGAATGCCTTACCCCACGCAATCGTGAGAAAAGGAAATGCTTTTGTTTGATTGGTAAATTTGATTGGTCGAGATGACGTAAAATACCACAATATTTTGTCCAAGTACTGCGAAACGGATGCTTTTTGAAAGTGCCAGCAAAGCGATTTGCATTCTACAGTGTTCAATGGAAATAAATGATTTTAAAGGTGTAGGGGAAAAAACTTTCATCGGAAGTTTACCGCCGTTGATGCAACGTCTTATACGCCACCGTATCAAGACATTTCATTAGTTTGTTGTGCCTGCTGTTTGTGTCCTTTATGACGTCCTTAAAAACAGTAAGATTCGACTTTGGAATGATTTTCAATTTTGTTTGATTGACAGACAGCCTAATTTTTTTTATTTTTTTTTAGCTCACTCCTCTCTGCACATGCACGATCGCAACAAATTTAGAGCCAAAGTACTGCTGAACTACAGGTTTGTTTACCGATTCATGTTCTGATTAGTGTTCAAAATATAACAATCAATTGAAATTAAGTTGCTCCTCAATCATAAACTGATGTTTGTAGGTAGACATACACACAGACAGACAAAGTAAACCAATTGCTTAACCCCACTTTTCGCTTTGTGCAGTATCAGTAACACCGGATGCTTCCATCTCTGCAGATGAGGAAAGAAACAAATACTAGTCTGACACCTGGAACATGTCGTTCAATCCAGGAACAACTCACAATCAAAATTGCTTCTCCAAAAGGGATTGTTCTCCATGTGACCTCAATCTACCATTATGATAAACCATTGGAACAAGGTTCAGTCTCTTTAAAATTATGTGTCTTACAAACACCAACGATCATTCTTGGGCAGATAAAATATCAAAGCTGACTTGAGAAACTCCCCAACAGGCTGAATATCATCTGTCAGGCACAGTTTCACATTGACCATTTACCTCTCTCACAGGGAAGCACAAGGCCCGATCTGCACATGGACCTGAAACAAAATCTAATTTGTTCTTGTTCTTGTCGCCTACCCAAATCATCCACCAAGTTTTGTCATAATCCATCCATGTTTTGAAACAGTGCTATATACCGTTTTTGGCCCCATATCTGATTGGTGAAAAATTTTATGCCTATACCGACAAAGTCGCCGGAGCCATTATATACTCAACATCAAAATAAACTTTTCAAATATCTTTAGAAAGACACTCATTGAAATCCTCCATGCAAAAATGAAAAATATTTGAACACAGAGGTAAAGTTCAGCTATCTTTACTAAACACGTCAATAAACAAGCGGTTGCCTCAATCACAAAAACCAAAAAGCATGAACATCACAAGGGGTGGTCACAACAAAAGTCACAGCACTGCAACACAAAGGCACGCACCTGAATACAGTCAAAACAAAATGACACAGGAATGGACACAACACTCCTAACAGTCAAGAACAGAATGACAGCAATCCTCAATATTGTGTGAGTCCTCCCTGAGCTGTGATGCAGGCTGTACACCTCCGACGCATGCTCTGTACCAGGCATCTGATGCGGTCCTGGGGAAGTCTGTCCCACTCCTTCAACAGGCCTTGAATGAGCATTTGCCGATTGACAGCCGTTGATATCCTCGATGCAAGACGTCGACCAAGCTCATCCCATAAATGCTCAATGGGATTGAGGTCAGGGGAATAAGGCATCCAAGGCATCACTTCAACACCCTGTTCCTGGAGGAAGTTGGTGGTCAGGTGAGCAGCATGGGGTCGAGCGTTGTCCTGCTGGAAAACTGTGATGACAGGATGAGCCTGGAGAAATGGCAGCAGGTGAGGTCTCAAAACTTCATTGACATAACGCTGACTAGTGAGATTGCCTTCTATGATGACCAGTGGTGTCCTGAAACGGGTGAAAACGCCAGCCCACACCATCACACTGGGTCCTCCCCAATGATTGATCTGGCAAATACAGCATGATGCATACCTTTCCCCACCTCTGCGCCATACCTGTTGATGCCCATCAGCAGCATGGAGGCAAAATCTGGACTCATCGCTGAACAAGACTGCACTCCACTGTTGCTGTGTCCAGCGGCGATGCTGCAGACACCATCTTAGTCTGTTCCGCCGATGCACTGCGTTTAACACTGGACCTCTGCGGGGACATCTTACCACCAGGCCCCGACTTCTCAAGCGCCTCCGCACAGTAGAGACACTGATGCGGTTGTTGTGGCGACCTTTTGTCACTGCAGCTGTTTGCGTCGCAGGGCGGAAACGATCACGAAGATGCTGCAGCACATTCCAGCGGTCTTGGTTTGGGGTGATTACCCGTGGACTTCCTCTTCGTGGACCATAATTCACAGTTCCAGTTTCACCGCAACGCCAGGCCAGGTTGGAAATTGCAGGCTGTGAGCAACCAAGACGTTGGGCAATTGTTCGCTGGCTTACACCAGCCTCAAGCATTCCAATTGCCCTTAAACGTTGTTCAGATGTCAGGCGTGGCATCTGAATTTCTTGTTGTTTTCCCTGTCAGAAGCCTCTAGAGTCTAGAGTGACTATAGACAGCAGTGAATGAATGTCTAACCACAAGAACTGAAGGATTTCATTATGAGGGTCATTAATTAAAGGGAAAGATCCCTATACAGAACCACTCAAGCATGCCATTGTTGATCAACCAAGTGATTGAAGTGAAGTTCCCGTTACATAATCAGCCATTACAATTGAAGAAACGTGTTTGTAAAGCTGCACATTTCAAAAAATGAAAGTGATAAGTTTCTTTTGATGTTCAGTTTATTTTCAGGTTGTCCGTCTGACTGTCTGTCTGTGATAGGTTTTCATTACTGCGATAACTTGAGAATGGCTGAAGGGATCCTAGTCAAACTTTGTGCAGGTATGTATAATGATGTAAGAATGAACTGATTAAATTTTGGGGTCAAGAGGTGAAAGGTCAGAGGTCATGTCAGGTAAAAATTTGATAACTTGAGAACAGCTGAATGGATTTAAATCAGATGTAAATCAAACTTGGTACAAGTATTACAACGATGTAACAATGTGGGCGGAGGCATATCAGTCGATGTCGTGACATCGAAGAGTGTTGTTCTAGTTCTTTCCTTTTTTAATTAGAAAATTATCGGATCAGCATCCAGATATGGATCTTTACCAACATCAAATAATTTCGTCCTTGTCACACACACACCGTTTCCACCAAAGTTTGTCTAAGTCGATCCATCCATCCATAGTCTAAGTCCATCCATAACTGTTTGAGTTGTCATGTGATATATCATTTGTGGCCTTATCACTTAATGGGGAAGAATCACTTTTTAAAAAATGATAGTATCCAGATCTTCATGAAAATATAATAGTTTCATCCTTGTCGCATATCCAACCTGTCCACCAAATTTCGTCCAAATCTGTCCACAACTTTTTGTGATATCCTTCTCACAGACAGACAGACAAACAGACAAATAAACAAAGAGACGGGGTGAAAACACAACTTCTGTACACCTTTGGTGGGAGAGATAATAAATAGCTCAAAGTGATGTCCAATTATCTATTCCAATAAACTTTATTTGTGTTCATTTATATATTCTGGGGTTATTTACCACTGGTCTACAGATGGTTGGTGTCTGGCTTGCCAGCCTAGTCCTTTGTCTTTAATCTTCTGTGGTTTATTTGTACATTTGAGGTGATGATTACCCAATGTGATTAAACTCATGTATTTTTAAGTAATACAAAGTTGTGAAACCTTGATTACAAACACAACATATGTGTAGCTTTTCCACGTGATGCATTATCTCATGTTTCTTGAAGTAAGATGTACTCGTGAAGGATTTTCAACAAACAGAATATTTGTGCCGCTCTTCCCCGCTGTGCATCATCTCATGTTTTTTGAGGCAAGATGAACATGTAAAGGTTGTTTTTACGAAATGAGTATTTGTGCAGGTTTTATCAGCTGTGAATAATTTCATGTCTCTTTAGATCGGATGATTGTATGAAGGATTTTTGACAAACAGAACATTTGTGCGGCTTTTCCCCGCTGTGAATCATCTCGTGTTTCTTGCGGGAATAGGAAGAAGTGAAGGATTTTTTACAAAACGAGCATTTGTGTGGGGTTTCACCACTGTGAATAATTTCATGTCTCTTTAGATTGCATAAGCTTATAAAGGATTTTTGACAAACAGAACATTTGTGCGGCTTTTCTCCCCTGTGAATCATCTCGTGTTTCTTGAGGTACGATGAATATGTAAAGGATTTTTTACAATCCGAACATTTATGTGGTTTTTCCATACTCATGTGTTTACTCTCGTGTTCATTTCGTTGAGACGAATATTTGAAGGTTCGTTCACAAACAGAACACTTGTGTGGTCTTTCACCGGTGTGAACAATCAAATGAATATTGAGATCGTATGCACTTCGAAAGTATTTTTTACAAACTGAACATTTGTGTGGATTTTCCATGCTATGCATTATCTCATGTTGTTTGAAGTAAGATGAACTCATGAAGGATTTTTTACAAACTGAACATTTGTGTGGATTTTCCATGCTATGCATTATCTCATGTTGCTTGAAGTAAGATGAACTCATGAAGGATTTTTGACAAATAGAACATTTATGCGGCTTTTCCCCGCTGTGAATCATCTCATGTTTCTTGAGGTAAGATGAACAGGTGAAGGACTTTTGACAAAATGAACATTTGTGTGCCTTTTCTCCACTGTGAGTGATCTCATGTTTCTTTAGATCATATGAGGCTATGAAGGATTTTTGACAAACATAACATTTGTGTGGCCTTTCTCCCCTGTGAATCATCTCGTGTTTTTTGCGGTAAGATGAACATGTAAAGGATTTTTTGCAAAATGAACATTTGTGCGGATTTTCTCTGCTGTGAATAATTTCATGTCTCTTTAGTTCGGATGAGACTACATAGGATTTTTGACAAACAGAACATTTGTGAGGCTTTTCTCCCCTGTGAATCATCTCGTGTTTCTTGAGGTACGATGAATATGTAAAGGATTTTTTACAAAACGAACATTTGTGTGGCTTTTCAACAGTCATGTGTTTACTCTCGTGCACATTTCGTTGAGATGAGTATCTGAAGGCTCGTTCACAAACAGAACACTTGTGTGGTCTTTCACCGGTGTGAACCATCATATGCATATTCAGATCGTATGAACTTCGAAAGGATTTTTTACAACCTGAACATTGGTATGGATTTTCTGTCAAGTGACTCATTTCATGTCTCTTTAATGCACCCGAAGTTGTGAAAGCTTTCGTACAAACAGCACACTTGTATGGCTTTTCACCTGTATGGACTCTCTCATGTACAATTTGGTCAATTGAAGTTCGGAATGCTTTTTTACAAAAAGTGCAATTGTATGGCTGATTTCCAGTGTGAATCATCTCATGTATCTTTACATAAGAACAACTTGTGAAGGCTTTTTCACAAAAGGAACACTTGTGTGGCTTGTGAAGATTGTGGTCGAGCTTGTGTGTTTTTAGAGAACACAAATTTGTGAAGGATTTTTCACAAAGAAAACACTTGTACAGCTTTTCATCATTGTGAGTGGTCTCATCCTTCTTCAAAGCAGATGAAGTAGTGAAGGCTTTTTCAAAAACAGCACTTTTCTGTGCTTTCTCTCCAGTGTGAATCAATTCAATATTCTTCAAAACAAGGAAGGTTTCCCTACTCCTGTCCATGTTACTTTTCAAAATAGTGTTGCTTGAAAAAGAACGAGACCAACTTGAACACACATTGATGGGATGATCCACCTGTGCCTCTGCAATGCAAAAAAAAAGCACAGACAGAAACACTTGATATTATTTTGAAAAAGTATCTGATGTTTTATCATTCTTTGCAGGAAAGTAATTCCTGGCATAATGCGCTTTCGTTGCTCACATTAAGCAGCTGATGGATTTAGGACCATTTTTCAGATACTGCGTACATTTTTGTTATTACAAGGATGCCAGCAATCATCCGGCAATCGCTCTTTGCCGACTGAACCAGTCCGAGATGAGTCGTGGGATGCTGGGCATGTGTGGATCAATACCCAACACAAATCAACATTCAGCCTCCAGTTAATTGTCAGCCATCTTGGTGTGTGCTTGCCTCAAAATATCCACTAAATTTATCACATAATATATTGTACATCATTCGCCACAATAACTGTTGTGGGATTAATAAGTGAAACTACTACTTCTGTGCCTAAAAACAAATGAAAGCTATTTCAGTCAAAGTAAAATGAAAATTTATCGAGCGATATGAGAAAGGTGAACGAGCAGTGGACATTGGCCGAGCACTTGGACTTGCAGAATCCACCTTACGAACGATTTGGGCAAATGGCGGAAAAATCAAAGCGAGTGCACAGTGTTACACCATTAAAGACGATGAACATTCCATACAAAAATAGTATACTACGCCACCCAAACCCTTCTGATATTCAAAAATGTAAAACGTATCAGAACAAATTAACGATGTTTTCATCATGTTTAGCTTATGGAATAAGAAGACATCTGAATACAAATGGATGCGGACGGGCTTTGCATGTTCCGATGCTTTTGAAGTTTTTTTTTTGTTTGTTTGTTTTATTTATCAATCGCCATGGCATCAGGCTAAGAACTGCGGAGGAAGGTTCAGCCTGGCAGGTTGTGCCTCGTTCTTTATAAAGTATCAGGCCTACAAATTTAGCACTAAACACTTCTCGGAAATTCAGTGCCCAATAAAGACCCGGATTTATTACAATATAAAAGGAAAGAGAAAAAAAATTAAAGCAAAATATAAAAGCATGCATTTGAAATTCTCATTAAAAATCCAACAACATGAAATAAAACTTCTTTTTTTATCTTTTTTAAAAATTTCTCACGTGTCTGCACCGATAAATAGAAAGAGCTCCCGAACATAAACTAGTATGAGCAAAGACAGCATACACTCGCCCACACTTTTTGTGTGGTTTTATAGACATACTCGCACTCTAATTGTACATACTTTATAGACATACTCACATTCTAATTGTCCATACTTTATAGACGTACTCACATTGTATTTGAACATACTTTATAGACGTACTCATTCTAATTGGACATACTTTATCGACGGACTCACATTCTAATTGTACATACTTTATCGACGTACTCACATTCTAATTGTATATACATTATAGACGCACTCACATTCTAATTGTACATACTTTATCGACAGACTCACATTCTAATTGTATATACTTTATAGATGTATTCACATTCTAATTGTAGATACTTTATAGACGAACTCACTGGGACTGACACAATCTGTCAATTTCCCGACCCGGATCTCAGTCAATGGAGCATCTTCTCTTCTGGCCTTGGTTATGACTAACTTCCCTGAAAATGTCTGCTGCTCTTCTTCTGCTCCAATCGGCTCATCTGATCATGTGCTTGTTAAAGTGGACATCTCTGACCATTCTCAGAGAGCCTCCTCAGCGTCAACGATTCTGGCATTTCACTCAGGCCAACTGGCACGGTCTTCAAGCAGCCATCAATCATCTGGACTGGTCTCCCATCTCCACCGCCTCTGACATCAACTCATCCTGGGAATTCTTCCAAAGTAAATTGCTCTCTCTCATGCACAGATTTATCCCATCTCGTCTTCAGTTGTCATACTCTTCCTCCCGTCCATGGTACACGGAATCTTGTGGCGAGGCTGTTGCCCAGAAACAACTTGCCTTCGTCTCCTGGAAAGCAAATCCAACGGAAGGAAAACTCATTTCCTTTCACAAAGCCCGAAACAACTCAGGAGAGCCAGGAAACAATATCTCTCCGTTCTCAAGATCGAACTCTCTTATCTGTCTCCCTCTTCCAAATCCTGGTGGCGTCTGGTCAAATCTGTTTCTGGTGTTTGTTCCCCCTCCATCCCCTCCGTAACCTCAAACGGCTACACAGCTGACTCCGCACGTGAAAAAGCTGAATGCCTCAACTCTGTGTTTGCCTCTAAATCTTGTGTCCCAAACCCATCCCTCTCTGTACCCACCGTACCCAGTCGTACCCAGCTGCTCCTGGACTCTGTGTCCTTTCCTCCTGACAAGGTGGAAAAGTTTCTGTCAACCCTCGCCTCTGATTCTGCAACTGGACCTGACGGCATCAGCCCACGGGTCCTAAAATCCTGTTCTTCCGCTCTTTCACTCCCTCTCTCTGTTCTCTTCACCCTCTCTTTTGCTCAAGGTCATCTGCCATCTGCTTGGAAATCAGCAAACATTACCGCTTTACACAAAAAATGTGCAAAAACAGATCCTAGCAACTACAGACCAATCAGCCTTCTCCCAATTATCAGCAAAGACATGGAATCCATCATTGCTTCGGATATGAAATCTTTCCACTTCTCCAATGGCTTGATCTCTGATCATCAATTTGGTTTCAGACCAGGTCACTCTACTCTGGACATGCTGCTTCTGCTGTCTCAACGATGGATGGAGGTCCTCAATGCCAAACAGGAAATTAGAGCTGTCTCCCTTGACATATCATGTGCCTTCAATACGGTCTGGCACCCCGCTCTGCTCACCAAACTCTCCTCCTTTGGTATCCATGGAAATCTCCACGCATGTCTGGTGTACTTCCTCTCTAGTCGTAGTCAACGTGTGGCCCTGAATGGGTTTCTCTCATCTCCTCTTCCTGTTCAGGCTGGAGTTCCCCAAGGCAGTGTTCTGGGCCCTGTGCTTTTTCTGGTCTTCATCAATGATCTCTCCGACTCTCTTGAAAATCTTCTCTATCTCTTTGCTGATGACTCCACTCTCTGCCGCTCCATTCCTCATCCCTCAGATCGGCAGTCTGCAGACTCCTCACTCTCTGCAGACCTGGACAAAATCACAGACTGGGCAAACAAGTGGAACATGTCTTTCCATCCTGAAAAATCTCACACTCTTACGATGTCTCTCCGAAAAGACCGACTGGACAACCCTCCCATCCACTTTCTGAATAATCCTCTCCAAGAAGTTCTGTCACTCAAGCTTTTGGGTCTCACTATCTGCCATGATCTTTCCTGGGAAAACCACATTTCAAATCTGGCCTCCAAAGCCAGTCTCCGGCCTTGCTCCCCCAGCTCTCTCTGGGCTCTGTCCCCCAAATATTTCTACAGGTCGCACAAGATCTGCCTGCAACCCTCTTATGGTTAAACTGCCAAAATCAAGACTCTCTGCTCACCTTCACTCCTTCATTCCTCTTTACTCCCACCTCTGGAACAAACTCCCTCACTCTCTTCAATCCCACTCCTCCATCCAGGTCTTTAAAACAGCTGTTCACCACCATCTCTTATCTTCCCCCATCCAAAACCTTGATCTTTTCTACCCCCGCTAATTTCACCCCAAATCCACTTTTTTGAAATACCAACTTCTTTCCTGGACGTCCTTGGTGTCCTTGTGTTCATACTTCTCCCACCCCCCCCTCCCCCCCCCCCCCCTTCCCACGCCGCCTCCCCCCAAGCCCTCTCCCTCCCACACATTTCCGATGTCCCTGCTCTCAAATGTTGTGTTTATGCGCTTCCCCTTCTCTCCCCATCTTGTCTACCGCTCCCCTTTTTATATACTTTGTTTGTTTGTCTGTTTGATTTGTTTGTGTGATAAATGTTAGCTCTTTCACGAGCCTCGATTCTGTAAACAAAAAAAAACAAAAAAAAACCCCAATTCTAATTGTATATACTTTATAGACATACTCACATTCTAATTGTACACCCTTCATAGACGTACTCACATTATAATTGTACATACTTTATAGACGTACTCGCATGATAATTGTACATCCTTCATAGACGTACTCACATTATAATTGTACATACTTTATAGACGTACTCATTATAACCCTGAATAACCCATTCAAATTACCCCATAGAACACATTAGAATTAAATAAATATATAATTACCCTTTAGAACCCATTAGAATTACCCTTTAGAACACACTAGAATTACCCTTTATAGCACATTCAAATTACCCTTTAGAACTCATTAGAATTACCCTTCAGAATACATTAGAATTACCCTTGAGGAAACATTCGAATTACCCTTTAGAACACAATATAATTACCCTTTAGAACACATTAAAATTACCCTTTATGACACATTAGAATTACCCTTTAGAAGACATTTGAATTACCCTTTATGACACATTAGAATTACCCTTTATAACACATTAGAATTACCCTTTAGAACACATTAAAATTACCCTTTATGACACAATGGAATTACCCTTTATAGCACATTCAAATTACCCTTTATGACACATTAGAATTACCCTTTATGACACATTAGAATTACCTTTTATAACACATTAGAATTACCCTTTTAACACATTAGAATTACCCTTTATAACACATTAGAATTACCCTTTATAACACATTAGAATTACCCTTTATAACACATTAGAATTACCCTTTATAACACATTAGAATTACCCTTTACTCGGGAGATACCCATGCTACGCACGGGTGGGAGGCCAGAAGGAAGCAGGCAATGCAGATACGGCGAATGCTAAAGCATGAAACCAATAAATTCCACATTCCTGTTGCACCTTCAGTCGCACGTCAGACATGGACAGCAAGTTCGCGAAGGACTTCCATGAAAAACGTACCCGTTCGCAAACAAACGGGTACGTTCACGTATAGAAACATCGATCGTGGGACCGTGGCGAATCTGCATATGGCGATGGCAAAATATCAGAAATTGAAGAGTTTTTTTTATTTTAAACGATTCATATGAACATCCGTTGAATCATATCACACGCAAATCATCAAAATCTAAACAATATCTTTAGAATTTCAATAAAAGCCACATCACTGTTCATATCGGTAAATATTATTCCATCGTGTTTCAAATCGTGATCGATACATGATGATCGTGATGATCGTGATCGAGAATCGTGATCGATAATCGTGTTCACAATCGCTATGTCGTATGTACTCCCGATACGTGTACCAAATTCCCGATACGTGTAGCTGTACCAAATCAACAGTTAAAAGGATTTTGAGCCGATAGCTGTTACAGCCTTGGCAAGATCGATGGAGACAGCGATCTGTTCGCGATCGATGGAGACAGCGATCTGTTCGCGATCGATGGTGACATGTTGCTTTCCCGGGTGCAGCCGTTTGTGCGTCGTCACAATGAGAACAATGGACGTTATGCGAACGCGAATGTTAGGCGGAAGTCCAAACCTGAGAATGCTGGAGACAAAAGCTGAAATTGGAAAAACTAAATACCCTATTTTACTCCCAGGGGTCCCAGTATTACCCACCCAAAATATCTTTGCGATCGGTTCAGCAGGTTTTACGGTACCTACGAACAGACGGACGGACATTTGGTGAATTATAGCAAGATAACACATTAGAATTACCCTTTAGAACCCTCTAGAATTACACTTTTAACCCTTTGGAGTTTAGAATTAAACACAGTGGATTAGAAAGGCTCTTCTCCTTATTTTCTTAAGGACGGATGGAAGGAAGGACAAGCCAAACATTGAAGTGGCTTCATCGTTTAAAACTAGAACGTGTACTACTACTATAGTAGTGGCTACGAACAGCTCATGTTTGTGGCCTACGTCAGCACATTGTGTGCAGAGGAACAGACAAAAAAACAAGAAATATGTCAAGGAAATACTCTTCAAATTTCAAGTCAATCACATGAAAATTGACGATTTTGGGGTTGACCTTTTCACCTTTGGACGTCAAAAATAATTGGTGGTTGCATTAAGTGACCTGATATATACATCCTGTTCAAATTTCAAGTCAATTGGATGTTAATTGAGGATTTTAGAAACTTCACCTAAGTTGGTGACCTTTTGGCCAATGTTGACCTCAAAAATAATTGTTGGTAATAATTGGACAGACAGACAAATGGACCCAAAGGAAATAAATACCTATCCTTTACGAGGGAGGAAACGAGGTTTTGCACTTCTACGGCGTTTCAGACAAAATTACTTCAACAAAGGGAGTGTGTAATAAAACATTCGGTTAAAAACACTTGGGAATGATTCGGAGTTACATTCATTGCTCACCTTCTGTTATGAAGGAATCTTCACACGGTTCTTCCTTCACATGAGTGATGTTCAACATCTGAGGAACGTTACCATGGAAACCTCGGGGTATCACTCGACCCGTTTCATCTGAGGGGAAATGGAATGACGTCACGGCCGTGGAGGATTTTAAATACCGAGTACATCTTGTGGGAATTTAAATCGTTTTCTCTTTTATAAAATAATAAATAATAAATTGAAAACTCATTTTAAATTCGACGAATAAATGTTTAAACGTCGTTCTGGACTTGCCTTGTGAAGAACAATTCTCCCCAAGTTCAAGTTTCACCTTCACCTCCTCATTTAAATCTACAACAAGATAAATCGAGTCTGAAACCAAACTCAACACCCGATCCCGCCATTTCCATCATCCAGTATCGTCATCTTCAACTTGTACAATGTTATTATGGGTTCTTACCTGGTGAGGGGAAACCACCTGTAGGTTCAGGTTCCACCTTCACCACCACTATAGGATCTGCAGAGAAACAAAACCTGTTTTAAACAAACATCAACCTCGGAGTTGTTAATTTAAAACAAACTACTGTAGTTTTAAACTCTTCCTTTATTTTCTTTCCTCCATATTTATCCACGTGGTTTCTCCATCATGAGAGAACCCCGTACCTGGTTCCTGGTCCGTCCCGTCCCCTCCATCACGAAGCTTCTGAACGTCCAGGATCCTGAACCCGCAGATCCCATGGACCCCTCTCGGACCCCCTGTGTCCCCTCCATCAGAGACCGACTTGGAGTCCGAGGAGTTGGGATCGTGGGTGCAGATCGGGGGATCTCGATCCATGACCATCAATCACCACAGGGTTACACAACTGAATACTGATCCCCTCGGTTAACGTTCGTCTCTTCACAACAACAAAAATAAATTAAACTACCAGTGGATATGAAAATAATTCAGGTGAACTATTGTTGTTATTGTTATACACATGTCATTCCCAAAATGAACACATCCGATGTCAACAATTCTTGTTTTACTTTCACAGAGCAAGAGGTGAAAAGAAAGGAGGGAGGATGTACAAGCCCAGCTCAAATATACACCGACAATGAGATCCTGCACCGACATCTCATTTATTCCTTAATTACGGGAAAAGTTAAACACCTTAAAACAAGACCAAAAGTCTAACAGCGGCGTAGCCGGGCTTCTAAAATATTATAAACCACAAACACACATGATTAGCTTTTTAAACAGTCGCTGATGCTGTTTATAACATTAAACAAATAAATTTGGAGGATCTATATACCCCACAAGGGTTGGGGGTGTGCTCATTTACCAAGCAGCTAGCTAGCGCTTGCCAAGCCAGCCGTTCCTTCAGGGTTTTGAATGGAGTGCTTGCTCGAATGCTTAAACCACTTGGCGATCTCTCCACAAGAAACATGGTAAATGAACACACACCCAATGTTCTTGAGATCGGATCATAGAGATACTGTAATCTATATAACCCAAAGAGGAATGACCTTTCCTGCCGAACTCGAAGTGAGCGGGTGTTTACGCCGTAATGACATCATATACGTAATGACGTAGCATGACGGCCGGACACAAAACCTCCGCTACTTTAATATTGTCGCGCGATCCCTTCGGTTAACACCAGGGCTCGCGGATGACCAAACGGGCTTACTTGAGGCAACGACCAAATACGGGTTTGACTACAAGCACAGGGCGGAAGAATGAAGGGGAAGAAGCGGAAGCACGTACCTGTAATCAGACGGCAGCTCCGATCCTGCAGGGGAAAGTAACTCAACGAACACGGGAAGTAAAATGTACAAAGAGAATGATTTATGTCAAACCCAAGACAATGAAACGCCACGGAAGATAAATAATTTTCCGAAATCGGGATCCCGCACACCGACTTCCAAATACGAGACAAAGGAATGAATTACATAAAATAACTGTCCCGTCCTGTAATGTTCTGTGGGGTGCGGCCTTATCTGTCAGTAGTCTGCAGTGTGTCGTCCGGAATCGTCTAGGCTCCAGTGGCGCGAAGAAACCTCCGTCTGCCTTGCTCGCGCACTCCGCTAGGCCCGGAGCGCACGCCGCCAGGTAGGCCCCGGCCTCGTCTGCTCAGTGGCACGCCTCACTCCCAGCCCGTCTGCCGCACACGAGGTCCCACTCGCTCCGAGCACCACGACAAACCAGCTAAGAGCTCCAAGAGATCTCCAAGAGCGAAGCATGAAGGGTCCAGGCAAAAAGAAAGAGCAAGCACGATGGGTCCAGCGCAGAGGCAAAAAGAGGGCGAATGGCGATCTCCAACACGAAGGGGTCCAGCGCGAAGCGAGAAAATGTCGTCCAGCGAGTCGTTTTGTCACCTCGCGTGTGACGTCAATTCTGGCGCGTTCCCAATCAGAGCCTCGTCTCTCGAATGTTCTGACTGCGCTGGTGCCCTCTCCCATTGGCCAAGTGCTTCCCGCCCTGTGGTGTTGCTCGCCCCTCCCCCTGGCCAATAAACAGTCCTCCTGGGCGTGGCTCCCAGCCTTGCTCGATGCTTGGTCGCCCATGATAGCGTACTGCGCAGCTGCTGCCTGCTTGTCTTTCCGGTCAGTCATTGTAAGGGGAGGGAATTATTTAATGTGTGCTCTAAGGGATCTATCTAATGTCTATGTGAATGTGTATTGCCATAAGGGACACAGGTTTGGTGACAGAGGGGACTACGAACAAAGGAATCTTATCCATAATCCCTGTACTACTTAGCACGCACCACCCCCATGTGGCGGGGACACCAATACAGCTTATACCGACATCCGGCTAACCATATAACTTATTACAGGTAGATTCCCTATTGCGACAGTCGAATACCTACCCATACAGATCTATCTGACTCTATATATCACTCTACCCAAATTCATAATAATATATATACAGTATATATAAGATATAAATTTAACCTCCAGTAACGTTGCAGTCACTACAAAGGGATTAGTGTTACGATTAGATTTACTATAATAATAACGTTACGTTATTGTTACGAAAATTATATTATTTTTTTAAAACCGAGGTGAATTCCTTACTTCCGCGATTACACCGCTTCAATCCATGAACTTTCCATTCCCGACATTGGGATTAAAGTGTTATGGTTATATTTACTATATTATTATTATTACGAAAACGATATGACTGAAACGATACCATTGTATTAAGAAACCTGGGCTTAATTTGTCCGAAGCGGAGGTGAGTCATAACGCCTAAGGCCTATATATACTGTATTGTTGGAAGAGATATTTGATGGTCATTTTAACAATCGGTTTGTTTGTGTTTCACACAGAATGAAAAACGTAAAGGTAGAACATGGCGATTGTGATATATGACAGGTTCGCCAATATGTTCGGCATGAACGGCATATCTATCTATAATTCCAGTAATCTCTGTGTGTATGTTTGTATGTTTGTATGTTTGTCTGTGACCGCTGTTTCTCGACAACCACGGGTCCGATATACTTGAAACTTGCCAGGTATATTGCTGGGGACCTGAGGATGTGCCTTTTCAAGGTTTCATATTAATCGGACAAGTAGTTACCGAGCTATGGCGATTTCTTTACCAAACTCCGCAAGCCGTTCGCTTTGGACCAAACCATTTCATGTAAATAGAGGGGGGGGATTGTCACCGTACTCGCAAGCCGTTCGCTTTGGACCAAACCATTTCATGTAAATAGAGGGGGGGGGGGGATTGTCACCGTACTCGCAAGCCGTTCGCTTTGGACCAAACCATTTCATGTAAATAGAGGGGGGGGATTGTCACCGTACTCGCAAGCCGTTCGCTTTGGACCAAACCATGTCATGTAAATAGAGGGGGGGGATATAATTTTCGATATATATATAGTACGGGCATGCCGGCATGCCCTAGTATATCAAAAAGGCGGTGTGTGGAGAGTCAGCTGCAGCACCGCCGTAATGACCTCAGACGTAATCACATCACCCTGTCATGTGACCAGATTCCCAGCTCTGATTGGTATACGTATGAGGGACTCGCCTATGACACGGGATACCTCCAGAGCAGCGACCATGCACCTGTTTTTATACTACTTGAGAACCATCCTGGTGGCCTCTATATCTAAAATAATTCGAAATACATTTCTTAACACTTGTGAAAATGTTTGGTACTTGTATAAGAAAGTGCACAATTCTTATGCTCTGCCACCATGATAAGCGGTTTATAAATGGGTTAAAGGTCAATGGTGAGCTCCATTGAAAGGATCAAAGTTCGGAGGGTGCACAAAAAACGGCGAAGCCGACACAGGCGGTCATGTTTCATTAGTCCTCAGAAGGTGAATCACCAAATCCTGGAGAAAAACTCGAATCAGCTGTCAAAGCTGCAACACAGATAATGTATTGGGGAACTGCAAGCTGAAAAGGACGACATGGTTAATGGATAGGAGTGGTTGGAGGGACAAATAAGCTCTGAGGATTCACACGAGTCAACACGCCGACTGCCTTCCTGAAAAGGCACATACATCATCAAAAACGGTGCCAATGAGGGAATACCAAGGAGCAGCGTTCATATAGCCCTCGAGATAACAAGTGGAGTAGGCTACAATGTCCAACATGGAGGTCCAACAAAGTGTTGAGGGAGTTCAGCAAAGAAGAATACATCACAGGGTATATGTACGGAAGTAAGTTGAAGCTCCAGCACACAGTGGGTTAAAGATGAGCCACAGTGGCAAAAGAATTGGTGCGTCATTAAACCTTCACAGGTTCACGTACAGAACATCCCCGCTCCCTTTCATTGTGCATGTCGGTTTTAAAAGACCACTCCAAACAGATCATGGCAGCTCCAGAGAAGTCCCAAAGTCTGTCTGTCTCCTGTTCTTTTCTCACGCCTCTCTTCTTGCTCCCTCTGCTTTTCATCCCTCCAACCCACCAAGACCCTGCAGGATGTACACGTCCCTCAAACAACAGAATCCTTGTTTGCCTTGCAAAACCAACAAAAAGAATCAGTTTATGACTACTCACCTCTTTTCTGACTACTCACCTCCACTCTTTTCATCATCTTTCTTCTCCCCTGTGGAAGCACCTTCTTCAGTCAGTTCCACCTCACTCTTCCCCCCCCCCCCCCCCCCCCCCACAGCTTCAAGCCAGCAGTTCACAGCAAATCGAATGTCTTCTTTCATCACGATCCGCACATTTTTAACCACCATGAACACCTTTTAATTCCCTCCTTCTTAGCTGCAAATTCCCATCTTGGTTTTGCTCTTCTCTTCTTTCCTGTTCATTCATTGCATTGTCCACCTGTTGCCCCAATCATATTTAGTGGCCTTTTCCCTCCATCCAATTCTTCCAATATCCAAGTTTTTTAATACGAGATTAAATAAATATCTCACAATGATTTCCAATTATATTTTCCAATCAGCTTTATTTGTGTTCAATTGCACTGTACATTCGGGGGTCATTTGTATACGTATACGACAGGGCGAGGAATTTGTACAGTGCGACAGGCAATTGTACTGTATACGACAATGCGAGGCGTCAAGAGGCTCATAGGCCTGGCCCAGGCCTTCAAACGACCATTGCACACCAGCATGATGAAAGCATGGCGAAGTTGGTTCATCAGCAAGTGGACCAAGAACAGGTGTTTCCCATGGACCCTCACATCGATGATTCTCTGTGGTATGCAATTAATCCCTCCTTGCTGAGTCATTCGGCAGCACCATCAGTCCATCACCGATGTTACCAACACGAGTTACAAAGCTTCATGACAGCACGACCCGTCTGCTTCACCTGGTGACCTCCATTACATATGAGAGGAATAAGAAACAACCAACTTCTTTGCCAAGTTCTCCATTCCATGGAGGCAATAACCCAGGTTGTGAAAAATATTCCATGGAGACTACCCTCAGGGACGACGCCATTTCGAGGAACTGCCACTCTGTGCATGGTGAGAGGAAGTGGACCTTTTTCACCATTTGCAAGACGCCATGGCCAAGGAGCCCAGCCGGGTCCAATGTGGGCTAACTTGTGGGTCCCAAGTGTGTCCTGCACCTGGGCCCCAACTGGATTTGTAAATAGCCTCCACTATGGTCCCAACTGGGCTCGGCCACATATGCTGTACATGGGATTTTTGTGGGTTAGCCCACATTGGCGAGACATGGGATTTGTATGGGTTACACATGGATGGGGACACATGGGTTGTTGGAAGGGAACGCACCCCGTGACCAAGGAACACAAGAAATCCGACAATCGACTTGGTGCTGAAAGACAAAAGAAGAGTTGGAAGCCGAGTTATCCGCAGACATGTCAAAGACCAAACGATACCTGTACTTGTATGCTGAGACAGGGTTACACCAATGGAAACTCAGGCTGATGAAGAAGAGTCCTTACAGGCCGTATTGGGTGAGGATTTGTTTTTCATTCTTCCTTGTTGATTGTGTATTCCATTCCGGGTGTACACCGGTTTAGAATAGATAGACCGTATACCTGCATGTCGCAAGAGGCAACTAAAAGGGTTGGCGTCAGGAAGGGCATCCACCAATAAAAACATTGCCTCAACAAGCGTTACACCTAGGTCCCCCGTCGGTGAAGTGATGTGAGTTGACAAAGTGGAAGACGCAGAAAACATGCTATGATATGATATTCCGCTCACAAGGTTCAGACATACATGGCGGCGGCCATCTTGGATTTTGACGTGGCGACCCAATTTTCAACAGCGTTCTTCCTTGTGCCTAGATACACCCAAACACCAGATTAGAAGTTGGTACTTTGCTTATTTTTCAAGATATTTCACTCACAAGGTTCAGACACATATATTGTTGTGGATTTGAGAATTGTTGGAAATATCACCCTCTGCAGAGTGTAATGAATTCTTGTAAATATCTCCGTTTGGTGTGTAAAGGTCAAAGGTCGTCCTCTTAGTTACTCCATATACATACACGCAGGCCACCATATACCCTTCTAAATAGTTATTTCTTTATTATGTGTATTAGTTTCGGTACTAAGTCCACTACTATTTGTAGCTGTGATGGAGGTGCTGGCTCAGAACGTAAAGGAGGGTTTACCGTGGGAGTTGTTGTATGCAGATGATCTGGTGTTGATTGCGGAAAGTATGGATGGACTGAAGGAAAAGATGAACACGTGGAAGGAATGTATGGAGACAAAAGGTCTGAAGGTGAATATCGGAAAGACGAAGGTGATGGCAAGTGGTAAAGCATGTGGTGAGGTGGAAAGAACTGGGAAGTGGCCCTGTGCTGTGTGTAGGAAGGGTGTTGGAGTGAACTCCATTCAGTGTACAATGTGCGCTGAGTGGGTTCATCAAAAATGTAGTGGTCTGAGAGGGTCATTAACCAGTGTGGCAGCTACATTCAAATGTAAGGTGTGCACAGAGGGAGCTGCAGATGGAGGAAATGTTGAGTTGGATCTTGGAGACGGTGTGAAGCTGGAAGGTGTGAAAACATTTTGCTACCTCGGAGACATGCTGAATGGAGAAGGTGGATCAGACTCGGCAACGGTTGCTCGAGTGAGATGTGCATGGAAGAAGTTTCGGGAATTGAGTGGCGTGCTGATGATGAGGGGAGTGTCGTTGAAGCTGAAGGGAAAGGTGTATGCTGCATGTGTGAGAAGTGTTATGATTTATGGGAGCGAGACATGGGTAATGAACGTAGAGCAGCAACGAAGGTTGGAAAGGGTGGAAATGCGAATGGTTCGACGGATGTGCGGAGTATCGTTGAGAGAGAGGAAGACAAATGATGAATTGCGAAAGATGATGGGAATAGAGCCTGTGATTGATGCTGTGAAGAGGAACAGGTTGAGATGGTTTGGTCATGTGTTGAGGAAGGATGAAAGTGACTGGTTGAGAAGAGTGATGGAAATGAATGTAGAAGGAAGTAGAAGACGGGGAAGACCGAGAAAGACTTGGCTAAAGATGGTGGAAGAAGAAATGCGGGCAAGGGGGTTAACAAGGAGAGATGCAGAAAATAGGGCAAAATGGAGAAGATTGTCATGGGGACCGCAAGGCTAACCCCCGCTCTAGCAGGGAAAATGGCCTTTTAAAATGCATGTTGTTGTTGTTGTTGTATGTGTATTAGTTTAAGGTTGTGTTTCCCATTAGTTGACACTACATTGCACCGAATTCAAATAAGGTAGATTCCCTTTCATTCCCAAAGCCCCCATTCCCAAAGCCTCGATTGCCAATTGCATTCGCCCTCCATTAAACACGCGGTCGGTTCGGAGAAGAAAGGCGTGGACCCCACCTCATCATGAAGGGTGGAGCCCCGAACGACCAACCAAGGCTCAGGGGTATGGCTTGAGAGGGTGTGGCCTATATAACCCGTTGCCGGGAGCCCCCACCAGAGATGAGTGAGGGAGCCCCACGAGCAGTTCTGCAGAAGGAGTTCTGAAGTGAGAGTTCTGTGGAGGGAGGTGCTTGAAGGTTCATGAGAGTTGGACAGAGAAGGTACAAGGTCGGTGAGAAGGCACGAACGAGAGGCGTGATCCAGCAAGACTGAAAGAGAGAGACGTGAGGGGGTGCCTGTATTGCGGCAATAGGCCGAGACCCTCTAGGCCCTATTGCCGGTCGGTGAGACGCGAAGCGGAGCTGTGTTTGCCGGGTTTTCACGTCGACCCCAAAGCGTGGATTGGAGCGCGCGCTTGGAGCCGGACCTCGACGCCACCATCTACCTGGACCCTCCTCTGCCGTCCCAAACCATTCCTGCCGTTCCATCCTTTTGTGTACGTGAGTTTGTTTTGTGTGTCTTGTCCCTGGGTATAAGTAAGCTTGTATAAGTTAATATTGCACTGTGTCCTTCTGGTCCTTCCATCCTTCTGTAAATTATTTTCTTATCTTTCCTTCTCCTTGGTTCTTTTGGTCTTGTACATAATAGTTAGTAATAAATTATATTTGTTCTTCCTACCTTGCCTTCTTTCCTTCACATCCGTTAGTCCTTGTCTTTTCCATCATTGAATACCTGTGGCACGATTTGGCCAACGTTTAGGATCGGGTTTAGTCTTTGGTAATGGCTCGAACGTCGTGTTGCTAACACCGCTCGGCAATTATAACATCTAAAACCGGGGTTCGAGCGGGAGTCCCTCCCCTGCTCGCGGTCAGGAGTGGCACTCAGGTCCTTGGGACTTTTCGTAGACCAAATACCCTGGCTGCTCCCGACCGGGAGGAGCGTTGGGACCCCCAGGACTCACGTCGGTCAGTCGCGGACAAGGGGATTGATCCCCCCTTGATAAGGGGAAAAGGGGCCGACAGAGAGATCCGCAACAATATGGTGGCGGCCATCTTGGATTTTGACGTGGCGACCCAATTTACAATAGCGTTCTTCCTTATGCCTAGATACACCCACACACCAGATGAGAAGTTGGTACTTCGCTTATTTTTCGAGATATTTCGCTCAAAAGGTTCAGACATATATATGGTGGCGGCCATCTTGGATTTTGACGTGGCGACCCAATTTACAATAGCGTTCTTCCTTATGCCGAGATACACCCACACACCAGATGAGAAGTTGGTACTTCGCTTATTTTTCGAGATATTTCGCTCAAAAGGTTCAGACATATATATGGTGGCGGCCATCTTGGATTTTGACGTGGCGACCCAATTTACAATAGCGTTCTTCCTTATGCCGAGATACACCCACACACCAAATTAGAAGTTGGTACTTCGCTTATTTTTCAAGATATTCATCTCACAAGGTTCAGACATACATGGCGGCGGCCATCTTGGATTTTAACGTGGCGACCCAATTTTCAATAGCGTTCTTCCTTATGCCTAGATACACCCACACACCAGATTAGAAGTTGGTACGTCGCTTGTTTTTCAAGATATTCATCTCACAAGGTTCAGACATACATGGCATCAGACATACATGGTGGCGGCCATCTTGGATTTTGACGTGGGTTGCACCCACACACCAAATTCGAATGTGGTCCTTCGCTTATGCACGCACGCAAACACGCATGCACACACGGACGGACGGACGGACAGACACACGGACGGAGGGGAAAACCATAGTCCCCCTTTCGCTCCGCTGTGCGACGGGGGACAAAAAGAGAACCCTGCCAACTACATATGGGCAGGGTACAGCCCGAAGTACCCTGTGGGGGACCTCACCCCCTCTCGTCAAAATCAAGGTGGGGAACCTGATCGAAGCAAGGGTGGAAATCACTCCATTTATGACGACGAAACGTCTGATGCCCCACGTGGAGATCGGTTTCTGAGGTTTGGGGCATGGAATGTCAGGACAATGACAGGGAGATCAGAAGTGGTGGAAGTATTGGTCAGAAGAAGAGTGGACATATGTTGTGTGCAGGAGACGAGATGGAAGGGAAGTGGTGTGAGAATGGTGAAGGGTAGGCAGGGACAGAAATAGAAGTTTGTGTGGCAAGGGTGCCCGGAGGACGTGCATGGCGTTGGTGTCCTGTTTTCTGAGGAGTTTGAAGACAGTGTGGTGAGTGTGACTGGAGTGAGAGAAAGGTTGATGATGGTGAAAATGATGATTGGAAAGCTCTTGGTGAACGTCATCTCGGGATATGCTCCGCAGGTTGGTCGGAGTGATGAAGAGAAGGACAATTTGTGGTGTGCAATAGAGAAGCTGATGGAAAACGTGAAAGATGAGGAAGTTGTTGTGGTAGGAGGAGACCTAAATGGACATGTGGGAAGGAGTATGGACGGCTTTGAGGGAGTTCATGGGGGTTACGGATATGGTGTGAGAAATGGAGAAGGTGAAAGGATTTTGGAGTTTGCTGATGGAGCTGATTTGTTGATTTGTAATACTCAGTTCCATAAAGAGGATAATAAACTTGTTACATACAGTCACGTGAAAAAGTAAGTACACCCCATGTAAAGTTTTGACTTTTTCAACATATTTCAACATACAGCTATTTGATCTTCATTTCAACAATATTGATAGATTAAGGTGATATAACATAACAAATATCATGAAACATTTACATTTTGTAGTCCATTGTATAATTTAAATAAACATAAATGCAAATTTTGCATGTGGAAAAAGTAAGTACACCCCTACATTTATCACTACTTTAAATATCTAAAATTAAAATCAGGTGCACCAGCTCAGGTGCAAATGATTAGAACATCGTTAGAGAGGATCTTGGAGGAACCTGTCTTATTTAAACCTCAGACATTTAGTTTGGTTTGCTCTTTGTTGTTGAAGTGTGCAGCGTCACCATGCCTAGATCAAAAGAGATCTCTGAGGCCTTCAGAAAGAAGGTTATATATGCCTACGAGTCTGGGAAGGGATTCAAAAAGATCTCCAAACAATTTGAAATCAATCATTCGACTGTCCGGAAGATCATCTACAAGTGGAGAAGATTCCAAACAACTGCCAACTTGTTCAGGCCAGGCCACCCCAGCAAGTTCAGCCCGAGAGCAGACCGCAAGATGTGAAACAAGTCTCTAAGAACCCCAGAATGTCATCACGGGACCTACAGGTAGCTCTTGCCACTGTTGATGTCAAAGTGCACGAGTCTACCGTTAGAAAGAGGCTGCACAAATTTGATCTACATGGGAGGTGTGTCAGGTGGAAACCTTTGCTGTCCAGAAAGAACATCAGGGCAAGACTAAAGTTTGCCAATGAACACCTAGGCAAAGACCAGCACTTCTGGAACAATGTGCTCTGGACAGATGAGTCAAATGTAGAGCTATTTGGCCACAGTACCAGAAGACATGTTTGGCGAAAACCAAAGACAGCATTTGACCACAAGAACCTGATACCAACTGTAAAGCATGGTGGTGGAAATATTATGGTTTGGGGCAGCTTTGCTGCATCAGGGCCTGGGCAGCTCACCATCAAAGAATCCACTATTAATTCTTCATTGTACCAGAGGGTGCTTGAGGATAATGTGAGGCCATCTGTCGGAAAGTTGAAGCTCAACCGAAGGTGGACGTTGCAACATGACAATGGCCCTAAACATACCAGTAAATCCACCAAGGAATGGCTGAAAAGAAAGAAATGGAGGGTTCTGGAATGGCCACATCAAAGCCCGGATCTAAATCCCATTGAGATGATGTGGGGGGATTTGAAACGAGCTGTGCATGCAAGAAGCCCCTCAAACATCTTAATTTGTTGTTGAATAAATTATTGCAAAGTCAATTTGTCATTGTTTTTTGTTCAATTAGATCACCTTTATCTATAGATACTGTTTAAATGAAGATCAAATATTGATATGTCCACATATGTTAAAAAGATAAAACACATTTCATGGGGTGTACTTACTTTTTCCACATGTGAAATTTGCATTTATGTTTATTTAAATTATACAATGGACTACAAAATGTAAATGTTTCATGATATTTGTTCTATTACATCACCTTTATCTACCAATATTGTTGAAATGAACATCAAATAGCTGCATGTTGAAAAAGTCCAAACTTTACATGGGGTGTACTTACTTTTTCACATGACTGTACATGTCAGATGGGTCGACGACAACCGTTGACTACCTGATGGTGCGTAGGCGAGATAGGGGGCACCTCCGGGGACACAAAGGTGATCCTGGGGAGGAGGCTGTTTCACAGCACCACTTGGTTGTCTGCGACATAAGGGTGAAAGGTGCGAGGAGAGCTCGGCGGGTGAAGTACCAACCGAGAATGAAGGTGTGGAGGTTGAAAGAGGTGACGGTGACGGAGGCATTAAAAGAGAGGCTGAGTATGGTCGAGGATGATGTGGTTGAGCTTGAAAGTGGTTGGATGTCAATGAAAGATAGTCTGTTGGGAGCCATTAGTGAGGTATGTGGATGGACAAAAAGACCACCGAAGCACTCAGAAACATGGTGGTGGGATGATGAAGTTGGAAAGAGGATTGACGAGAACAGGAAGAAGTTCAAGGAGTGGCAGAAGGCAAAGGATACGGGGGCAGAAAAGGCAAACATGAAAGTTATAAGGCAGCCAAGAAGGCTGCAACGAAAGAGGTAGCAAAGGCGCAGGAGGCATGTAGGAAAATGTTCGGAGAACGCTTGGATTCTGAAGAGGGTCAGAGAGTGGTATTCAGGATTGCAAAGCAGATAGCGAAAGAGAGGTGCGATGTGATGGGGGTGAGTTGCTTGAAGGATGAAGAGGGACAACTCGTTGTGGACCCAGATGGAATTAAAGGAGAATGGAAGAGATATATGGAAATGCTGTTGAATGCAGAGAATGAATGGGATGGCAACATAGAGAGTAACCCAGTTTTAGGACCAGTAGAGAAGATAACTGAGAAGGAAGTTGAGGAAGCTATAAAAGCAATAAGTAGAAAAGCAGGAGGGCCGGCGGGAGTTGTGGGAGATATGTTGAAGGCAGCGGGAAGTTGGGGTGTGAAGAGAATGACAGAGATCTGTAATCTGGCGGTGAAAGAAGGCCGCATTCCAGTGGATTGGGAACTGAGTACCCTCGGCCCTCTATACAAGTGGAAAGGTGACCCTCTGGACTGTGGCTCGTATCGAGCAATAAAGTTATTGGAGCATGGAATGAAGGTATTGGAAAGGGTGTTGGAGAGGATGATAAGGAAGAAAGTGAAGATCGATGAAATGCAGTTCGGATTTATGTCAGGAAGAGGAACGACAGACGCGCTTTGTATTGTAAGGCAGTTGCAGGAGAAGTACATGGAGAAGAGGAAGAAGCTGTTTCTTGGGTTTGTTGTTCTGGAGAAAGCATTCGATAGGGTTCTACGCGAAGTAGTGACATGGGCACTGAGGAAGTTAGGAGTGGAGGAATGGTTGATCAGAGTAGTGATGGCAATGTACGATAGAGCGCGCACAGCTGTAAGGACGAAGGACGGGAACAGTGGTGAGTTTGAGGTGAAGGTGGAAGTGCATCAGGGGTCGGTACAAAGCCCACTACTATTTGTAGCTGTGATTGAGATGCTGGCTCGGAATGTAAAGGAGGGTTACCATGGGAGTTGTTGTATGCAGATGATCTGGTGTTGATTGTGGAAAGTATGGATGGACTGAAGGAGAAGATGAACAAGTGGAAGGAATGTATGGAGACAAAAGGTCTGAAAGTGAATATCAGAAAAACGAAGGTGATGGCAAGTAGTAAAGCATGTGGTGAGGTGGAAAGAACTGGAAAGTGGACGTGTGCTGTGTGCAGGAAGGGTGTCGGAGTGAACTCCATTCAATGTACAATGTGCGCTGAATGTGTTCATCAAAAATGTAGTGGTCTGAGGATCATTAACCAGTGTGGCAGCTACATTCAAGTGTAAGGTGTGCACAGAGGGAGTTACAGATGGAGGAAATATTGAGTTGGATCTTGGAGACGGCGTAAAGCTGGAAGGTGTGAAAACATTTTGCTACCTAGGAGACATGCTGAATGGAGAAGGTGGATCAGACTCGGCAACGTTTGCTTGAGTGAGATGTGCATGAAAGAAGTTTCGGGAACTGAGTGGCGTGCTGATGAGGAGGGAAGTGTCTGAAGCTGAAGGGAAAGGTGTGTGCTGCATGTGAGAGAAGTGTTATGATTTATGGGAGTGAGACATGGGTAATGAACGTAGAGCAGCAACGAAGGCTGGAAAGGGTGGAAATGCGAATGGTTCGGTGGATGTGCGGAGTATTGTTGAGAGAGAGGAAGACAAATTATGAATTGCGAAAGATGATGGGAATAGAGCCTGTAATGGATGCTGTGAAGAGAAACAGGTTGAGATGGTTTGGTCATGTGTGGAGGATGAAAATGACTGGTTGAGAAGAATGATGGAAATGAATGTAGAAGGAAGTCGAGGACGGGGAAGACCGAGAAAGACTTGGCTAAAGATGGTGGAAGAAGAAATTACGGGCAAGGGGGTTAACAAGGGGAGATGCAGAAAATAGGGCAAAATGGAAAAGATTGTCACGGGGCCCGCAAGGCTAACCCCCCGCACGAGCCGGGAAAATGGCCTTAAAATGCTTGTTGTTGTTGTTGTATTCGGGGGTCATTTAGCTCCTGGTCTTGAGCTGTATCGTGTCTGGCTTGCCAGGCAACTCCTTTTTCTTTCATCTTCTGTGATATACAGGGGGTTCCAAAAGGACCCGGACAACTTTGGTTGTTCATAATATATTGTTGCGGTTTTGAGTTTTGTACAATAAAGGTTAAATTTCCCCCTCATAGTTTAGTCACACAACAACATGTAGCCTCGCGATAGTTCAGTTATCTCTTAGTATTTGTGAGCATAGTCCTTTTCCTGTGTTGGTTTTGCGTTGAGTAGAATAATGAGAGTTAGGTCCTTTTCATTGTTCCTCCATTGCCTTCTGCTGCCTTACGCCTCCTTATGCTGCCTTTGTGGCTTTTTGGCGCGAATTAACACGAGGCAGGCCTGGCAAATCGAGCAGGGACCGAATGAGGGCGGCGGAGAAGCTGACGGTAAGCGCGAGCCACCAATCAGGGCTCGAAGGGAGTGGCTGCGGCAATGCGTCATAGGGTGTGGTTGGAACATTCGAGAAGGCTAAGGGCGTGGCAATAAAACCCGTTGAGTGAAGCCCCCACTAGCAGTTCGGTGAGTTATGAGCTGGGTGATGAGCTTGATGAGTTATGAGCTGGGTGATGAGCTTGAGCAGTTCTGCGAAGGGAGGCGCGTGATGAGAGTTACGAGTTCTGGGAAAAGACGCGCATGAACCAAGTATAAGCGCTCGTACCAAAGTGGACGCTCGGTTGAGCTCGAGGCCGAGCCTCTATTGGGTTACGTGAGTGATAGCGCGCCAGCAACTAAACGCGCTGTGGAAAGCCGCCGAGAGACGCGTACATTCCCTCCCGCCTTCCTGCCTCATCTGCCCCTTTGTTCGAGAGACGCGCTACGAGGATCCTTTCCACCACCTGCTTGCCATCTTCGCGGGACGTGCTGTGACCGTGGAGAGCCACGCCGGGCGAAGCCATTCCTGGACGACCAAGGCAGCGCGTGAACACCATCCCACCTGCATTCCCCCTTTGTGAGTGTGATCGGGCCCGTGTCTGGGTTAATATAAGACTGCTTAAGTTCTGCTCTGTGTCTGCTTTCTACCGACTTGTACATATAAGTGTAAATAATAATTAAATAGTGTTCTTCCTTTATTCGATCGTCTCGTGTTTTCCATCATTGACTATGATGGAAAACATTTTATTCGTAAGCGTGGTACGAATAAAACCGCTCTAATCGGGTTCCAATACTAACGGTAACTGCACGGACCACGTGGTATGCAATCCGCTCGGTGTACCCAAATTACACGTGGCTCGTGCGAGGCTTGGTTCCCCGCTTCTGTGGCGGCACAGGTATTTAGGTAGGTGTGAGACTTGTCCCGAAACCTTACCTTGCGTTTGCCCGGAAGGGGCGTTTCAGGTCTTGGTTACGCCGGCCCAGAAGGAACAAGGGGCTTAATCTCCCCTTGGTAAGGGTAGGAAGGGCGGCGGAAAACCGTAAAAATATTAACAATTATATTTGTATTTGGTTGTTATTATATTTTATTATATTTTATTTATTATATTTATTTGGTTGTTAATAATATGTTAATAATATATGTTGTTAATAATAAATATATTTTGAATCACAAATGATACGATACCCCTTGGTTTATACCATACAGAAACTCAATGTTTTGTGCACACCATGAATACATTTCAATGTGAGCTCCGTTTGTCGTGCACAGGACATCAAGGCGGTTCACGAGCTCCTGCCATGTTTGGCTCAGCATGTTTGCGTCTACGCATGCAGCTGTGATCCGAGAACGAAGATCCTGCAGGAATGCCACCTTGGTGTTGTAGACAACATATTTGACAAAGCCCCACAGAAGAAAATCAAGGGGGTTATGTCTGGTGATCGTGGGGGCTAAGTGCTTCGTCCGTCTCGGCCAATCCAGAAACCTGGAAATTTTTCATTCAGGACGGCTCTGACAATTAAGACCCAATGAGGGAGAGCGCTGTCCTGTTGAAAAAAGACATCGGGTTGGTTGCAGGTCTTAAATATGTGGGAAGGTCGAATCCTTCCAACATGTTCATGTAAATTGTTGAGGTAACTGTATCCTCCGCAAAGAAAAACGGACCCACCAAGCGGTCATGGAGAAGGCCACACCACACATTGACATTTGGACTGTCGCGTATGTGTTCAATGACCACATGAGGTTTTCGGAGCCCCAGATCCTCACATTGTGCAGGTTTACCTTCCCCGATACATGAAAGCAAGCTTTGTCTTTGAACATGACCTTTTTCAGGCAATCTTCATCATCCTCTATGCGACTGGGCATTTCCAAGGCAAATGCCTTGCTTTTATGTCCATCATTTGTTTTGAGTTCCTGCAAATTCTGCACTTTATATGCATAAAGCTTCTGTCTTTTATGCAAAATCCTGTGTGCAGTGGTGGTTGGTCATCCCAGTTCTCTGGATGTGTGTCGGATTGATTTTATGGAACTTCGCTGAAATGTCTCACGCAATCGTTCGACATCTACGGGACTCGTGCTTGGTTGGCCGGTACTTTTCTGTTTCTGACAACTTCCATTCTCCTTAAACCTCTCGTTCCACTCTGATACAAGTCCTCAATGGTGGATTCCATTCAGACCTTGTATGGAAATTACGCTGAACGTGAGCGTCGGATCTCGTCCGGATGAACCATTCAACGCACTGAGCTCTCCTATGAAGTCGCCATTTTCTTTTACATTAAACCACCAGACCTGAAAATGAAGAAGACTTTTTGAGTTTATATATTTATATATATATATATATATATATATATATATATATATATATATATATATATAACAAAGCGTATAGTTATATCATTTATGGCACTAAACATTAGGGTGGTCCAAAAATGCAAAAAAAAGCACTTTTTTATCTGGATTTTGATGCTTTTGATGTGGCCTGTGGATTTTGTGGCCTGTGATTTGATGTGATTTGATGTGGCCTGTGATTTGATGTGGATTTTGATGTGGCCTTTCCCCAGATTATTGTTAGAAATGGTCTAAATCATTCACCCAAAAAATATTTTGCATCTGAGTCATCTACAAACTCATACACACTCAACATATAAATTTGTCATTTTGGTCAATTTTAATGAAAATCGTCCATGTTGAGAGGCTTACAAAGACTTTAGAAATATTTTTTCCCTAAATAATGTCATTGATGGTACATACCCCTGTGAAGTCCTCATGGTCGAAACATGAGTCAGACATGTATGAACATGTTTCAAACATGTTTCAAGCATTGTCAAACATGTTTCGACCATGATGATTTCATACTCACAGGCGCAATGCGCATGCAAAAAGTCATGAACCACAAAATGGCTTAGTACAATAGTGCATGTACATTTTCCACCTAGGTTGCTATTAGATTGTTCTCATTTAGCCAAATTTGGTGAAAAACGCCATATTTCAATTGAAGTGTGTATGAGTTTCTAGATGGAATTGAGCGAAAATATTTGGTGGGTGAATGTTTTCGACCATTTCTAACAATAATCCAGTAGAGCATCAAAATCGGAGAGATCGATGTTTTTTGGACCACCCTACTAAACATATTAACCAAAGTTGTCCAGGTCTTTTTGGAACAACCTGTATAGTGTATATGTACATTGGAGATGCAAATGAAGTGCTGATTTCCTCGTATGATCAAACTCATGTATTTTTAAGTCGTAAAAGGTTGTGAAAACTTTATCACAAACTGAACACTTGTTGGGATTTTCACCCATGTGAATCATTCAATGTTTATTTAGGCAATTTGCAGATGTGAACGCTTTGTTGCAGAAAAAGCATCTGTGTGTCTTTCCACCTTGAGGGATACTTTCATATTTCTTCAAATGTGATAATGTAACAAAAGATTTTGGGGATTAAAAAAAAAGAAGAAAAAAAAGAACATTCGCATGGCTTTCATCTTTTATGATTCTTCACGTGAATGTCCAGTTGATGATGATATCTGAATGTTTTGTCATAAACAATACACACATGCATGAATCCTCTCATGTACCTTCAATGTCCACGTCCTAGTGAAGAACTTTTCAGTAACGTAACACTTGTGTGGCCTTTCCCCGCTGTGTGTCATCTCATGTTTCTTTAGATCGGATGATTCTATGAAGGATTTTCGACAAACAGTACACATATGCGGCTTTTCTCCCTTGTGAATTATCATGTTTCTTGAGGTAAGATGAACGCATGGAGGATTTTTCACAAAATGAACATTTGTGTGGCTTTTTTCCACTGAGTCATCTCATGTTTCTTTAGATCGGAAGATTCTATAAAGGATTTTGGACAAACAAAACATTTATGCGGCTTTTCCCTACTGTGAATCATCTCGTGTTTCTTGAGATAAGATGAACACGTGAAGGATTTTTCACAAAATGAACATTTGTGGGGCTTTTTTCCACTGTGAGTCATCTCATGTTTCTTCAGATCAGATGATTCTATAAAGGACTTTGGACAAACAGAACATTTGTGTGGCTTTTCTCCCTTATGAATCATCTCGTGTTTCTTGCGGGAAGATGAACACGCGAAGGATTTTTTACAAAATGAACATTTGTGCGGGGTTTCTCCCCTGTGAATCATTTCATGTCTCTTTAGTTCGGATGCGGCTATAAAGGATTTTTTACAAACAGAACATTTGTGTGGCTTTTTTCCACTGTGAGTCATCTCATGCTTCCTTAAATCGGATGATTCTATAAAGGATTTTTGACAAACAGAACATTTGTGTGGCTTTTCTCCCCTGTGAATCATCTCGTGTTTCTTGCGGGAAGATGAACACGTGTAAGATTTTTTACAAAATGAACATTTGTGCAGGCTTTCTCCCCTGTGAGTCATTTCATGTCTCTTTAGTTCGGATGAGACTATAAAGGATTTTTGGCAAACAGAACATTTGTGTGGCTTTTCTCCCATGTGAATCATTTCGTGTTTCTTGCGGGAAGATGTACACATAAAGGATTTTTTACAGAATGAACATTTGTGCGGGTTTTCTCTGCTGTGAATCATCTCGTGTTTCTTTAGTTCGGATGAAGCTAGAAAGGATTTTTTACAAAACGAACATTTGTGTGGATTTTCAACACTCATGTGTTTACTCTCGTGCACATTTCGTTGAGAGGAGTATCTGTAGGCTCGATCACAGACAGAACACTTGTGTGGCCTTTCACCGGTGTGAATCATCATGTGAATATTCAGATCGTATGCACCTATGAAGGATTTTTTACAAACTGAACATTTGTGTGGCTTTTCTGTCAAGTGAATCATTTCATGTCTCTTTAATGCATATGTAGTTGTGCAAGCTTTCATACAAACAGCACACATGTATGGCTTTTTACCTGTATGAATCCTCTCATGCATCTTCAAATAATATGAAGTCGTGAAACACTTTTCACAAACAGAACACTTGTGTGGTCTTTCACCTGTATGGATCCTCTCATGTACAATTTGGTGAATTGAAGTTCGGAATGTTTTTTTACAAAAAGTGCAATTGTATGGCTTATTTCCAGTGTGAATCCTCTCATGTATCTTTACATAAGAAAAACTTGCGAAGGCCTTTTCACAAAAGGAACACTTGTGTGGCTTGTGAACATTGTGGTCGAGCTTGTGTGTTTTTAGAGAAAACGAATTTGTAAGGGATTTTTCACAAAGAGAACACTTGTACAGCTTTTCATCATTACGAGTGTTTTCGTGCATCTTCATAGCAGATGGAGTAGTAGTGAAGGCTTTTTCAAAAACAGCACATTGCTGTGCTTTCTCACCAGTGTGAATTAATTCATTATTCTTCAAAACAAATGAGGTTCCCCTTCTCCTGTCCATGTTCCTTTTCAAAATAGCGTTTCTTGAAAAAGAGCGGGACCAACTTGAACACAAATTGATGGGATTCTCCATCCGTGCCTCTGCAATGCAAAAAATAAATTAAAAAAGACAAATAGAAACACTCGACATTGTTTTGAAAAAGTATCCGATGCTTCACCATTCATCGCAATGCGGTATTTCCTCGCATAACGTGCATTCATTTCATGCATCTTCGTTATTAAGTGGCTGATGAATTTAGGACCATTTTTCATGGACCGTGGACATTTTTCCTTGGTGTGAGGCTGCCGGCAATCACCAAGCTGTCTCTGCGCCAACTAAACTTGCCCGAGATGGCTGGCGGGATGCTGAGTATGCGCAGACCAATACTAAACACGCAGCGACCCTCAGCCTCCAGTTATTTGTCAGTCATATCCGTGCATGCACGCCTCAAAACCTAAACTTATCGTGCAATATCTTGCTTGTCCTTCACCACGATGATTGGTAGAGGATCAGCAAGTGAAACAAGTTCTTCTGTAAGGAATGCTATTTCAGAAAATGTGAAATAAAAAATGATCAAGTGATATGAGAAAGGTGAATGAGCCGTGGACATTGACCGAGCGTTTGGACTTATGGAATCCACTTTACGAACGATTCGTGCAAATGCTGATAAAATAAAAGATAGTGCTCAGAGTGTAACACCATTAACTGCAACAAAAGTTAGACTATCTCTATCTCTCTGTCTTTGTGTCTTCCCATCCACCCACGTTCTGCCAAACAACTTCCACTTATTACATTGTTACTTATGTAAAAATTACGCGTTAGGGGTTTCAGCTAATGTGGTAAATTCTCAGAATGCATGTTCCCTTAGTGTGCCTGCAAAGTCGGGGTCACTGAGTTTCATTGTTTTGAAGTTATAGAGGAGAACACGAACACACGAACACACACACACACCTCGTTTTTTCATTTCTGTTCCTCACAATTCTATCCCTCTCTTACACACACACACACACACACACACACACACACACACACACACACACACACACACACACACACACACACACACACACACACACACACACACACACACACACACACACACACACACACACACACACACACACTTAATTAATTGTACAGTATCGGTTGTTCCTAAACTTAAATAATTTAAATGATTGTTGTAAATGATGTTAATTTTACAACATCCCATATTCAACTTTATTTAAATTTTAAACCTCCAACATAGTTCCTCCACCTAAAGCAAGAACGTTAACCCGTAAGCAACTGACTAGTTTCCCCACTGCATGGATCATCAGCTGGGCACCGTTCTTCCTCGAGGTTTCAATCCTTTCAGCCCAGGACCTCTCCAAACGGCACGCACACACACACACACACACACACACACACACACACACACACACACACACACACACACACACACACACACACACACACACACACACGCACGCACGCACGCACACACACACACACACACACACACACACACACTAGTAAAACAGTTCTCCGAGGACATTCAAATGGAATTTGGGCTAGACAAGTGTGCCAAGTGCAGGGGTTGAAATTATCGACGGCATCGACGGCAAAAGCCGGCGTGCCCAAGCTATTTGCCGTGCTGCCCCCAAACTTTTCATGATCACTACGGCAGAGAGTTGCAGTGCCCTTTTTCTTTAGTTGCTGCTGTGCCCCAGTTCTCAGCAGTGAAGCGTATTCTTGGGGATTGGAGGCTAAAACTGGGGTTGGGTATGCAGGAACACCTTCTGCGCATCAGCACAGAAGGGCCCGACCCTGACGACTTTGATCCTACACGTAGCGTTGCCAGGTGGCATTCTATGAGTGCATTTGGACTTAGACCTGATACTACACCCCTCTCCCCCAAGGGTGATTGAATTGTAATCATGTATACCTGACTCAAGACTGAGTCAGTATTGAGTAAAGATGATGTCTGATGATGATGATGAAAAAAGTTCAACTCTGTCAAACAAAAGTTAAACTTTGTTACATGGACATGATGACAATGCAGTTCTGAGTTGAGTTGAGTTTTCTGAAACTGTTTATATTCTAAAAATACATTATCAAAAAGTTTAAGTTGATTTACTTGTTCTGTCAGTAACATTTCCCTGCCTGTTTAAGTTACCGACACACTTTGCCTTTGTGCCCACAATAATAATTCTAGATTGCCTTGGTGCCCCCTAAATCCAAAAGAAAATGCCTTGGTGCCCCCCAAACCCAAAAGAAAATGCCTTGGTGCCCCCAAAAATTTGAAGTCATCAAAGGCAAACATTGCTGTGCCCTCCCTACAGAGTAATTCGACCCCTGCAAGTGCTCATTTGTACAAGGTAAACCAACAAAAACAGACATGAAAATTGACCTAGAAATAACAATACAGCGGTTAGAAAACGAAGCATCATACAAATACCTCGGAGTAGAAGAGGGCCACCAAATGTCACAACAAATGCATAAAACAATCTCCAAAGAATATCGATGTAGAACGAAGCGGATCCTGAAAACATACCTCTCCCCAAGAAACAAAAATCAAAGCCATAAACCAGCTCGCACTACCAGTGTTCCAATATAGCTGCGGAATAATAAACTGGCCCCAATCAGAAATCAACAAGTTCGACATCAAAACAAGAAAACTCCTTACCATCCACAAATTGTTTTACGAAAACCAGTGCATCCTGAGAATGTACCTGCCAAGACAAGAGGGAGGGAGTGGCCTGATGGAACTAAACCAGGTGCACAGAGCGACGAGTGTAGGACTAGCTGAGTATGTGAAAATCTCAACAGACTATCGAATGCAGTTTGTAAACAAATATGAACACAACAAACCTGAAAAAGTATCCCTAACTCACCTTGCAAAGAATTTCCAAAAACAGGTGTGAATAGAACATACCGCACAGGAAAATGAAACGGCAACAAATACAGCCCCAACAATTACAAAAAAGACAAAAAAATATACACCAACAACTGGGACAATGACAAAAGAGCAGGAAAATACAAAAAAGAATTGGACAGAGTGGGGATAGACAAAGAAGGCTCCTTGGAATGGCTAAGAAGAGGTCAGCTCAACTGGGAATCATAATAAATGACCAAGATCAAGGACACTACACCAATGGATTTAAAAAGATGGTGGGACTGAGCCAGACAGACAAGTGTAGATTTTGCAAGAAACAGGGTACTATTCACCTGCCCTTGGCATGCAAAAAACTATCAGAACAACTTTACACACAATGGCACAATAAAGTATGCAAAGTGATTCATTGGCATATCTGCAAAAATGTAAACATCCCAGTACCAGAAACCTCATGGAAACACGAACCAAGGGCAATCACTGAAAATGAGGATGTCATGCTCACGTACGACCTGATGATTCCATCGAGTGTGAACATAGAAAACAAAGCATTGCGTCCAGACATTGTACTCAGTAACAAAATGGAAAAGACAACATTGCTGATAGAGATATCAGTACCCAGCAATTTTGGTAAAAATAATGCAGAAATCAAGAAAAAGATCACATTATGAAGACCTCAAGAATGAAATGAAAACATCCTGGAAGCTGAAGAGCTGACATCGAAAGTGTACCAGTGATAATTGGAGCAACAGGAATGATGAAGAAGAACCTCAATAAGATTTTAAAAACCATCCCCGGGAATATTAGCACAAATGAACGACAAATGGAGGCAATCCGGGGTTGACAGTTTAGCCCCCTATACACCCTTACACCTGTATAGCCTTTGGACCTTTTTGACACTTTAGATACACTCTTTAGACCTGTTCGACACCTTTAGACATTTACATCCTTTAGACCCCTTGAGATCCTTACACCTTTTCGACATGAGAAACCCTTGAGATCCTTTTGACCTTGTAGACCCCTTATACCATTAAGACACTTCAGACCTTTAGACCCTTATGACCCTTTAATCCTTTATACCCTTTAGACCCCTAAGACCATTAACATCCAATTTACACCTTTTTAGTCCCATTAATGACCCTTTCAACACTTTAGACTCCTTTACACTCCCTTAGGGTCTAAATTAGTATAAGGGACCTTCCACTGGATAAAACCTAATGTAACGTTTTTCAGCGATTCAGGACATGCTCATCCTACATAGTTTTCACTGTGTGAATGCAATCGTAATCAGGCTTTTCAGACCCCTTTCAGGGCCCATAAATTTCCATTGAATCAAATTGAAAATCAACGTTATCATCGAAGGCAACCCAACTACAACCACCCTCCATCAGAGGATGAGTGTCTAACACTTGGGGCTATTCATTATTCTTATTCTTGTTTTATTATCAATTGCCACGGCACCGGGCTACAAACAGATGCGGAGGAAGATTCGGCCGGGCAAGGTGTGCCTCATGCTTAAAAAGTATTGGACCTACAAATTTGACCATAAACACTTTTCGGCAATGCAGTGTCCAATAAGTAGGTGGTCCACCAAGACCCGTGCATGTTACAATGTAAAAGGCAAGATTAAAAAAAAAACAGCAAAATATAAAAACATGCATTTTAAATTCTGATTAAAACATGGGAAAAAAACTTTTTTTTTGTTTTTCACGTGTCTGCAACTATAAACACAAAGAGCTCCCGGACATCAACAATGATACTTTACACTTCTATGGTACAATGTTTTAAGCAAAATTATAAGCAACAAAGGGAGTTTGTTGTGAAACATCATTTTGGTTAAACGCAGATGCAAAGGGTTCAGAGTTTCATTAATTGCTCACTTTCTGTTGTGAGTGAATCTTCACACGGTTCTTCCTTCATACGAGTGATGTTCAACATCTGAGGAACGTTACCATGGAAATATCCGGGTATCACTTGACCCGTTTCATCTGTGCAGAAATGGAATGACGTCATGGCCGTGGAGTATTTTAAATACCGAGTACATCTTGTGGGAATTCCAATCGTTTTCTCTATTATGAAATAACAAATAAGAAATTGAAAACTTATTTTAAAGTCGACGAATAAATGTTTAAATGTCGTTCTGAACTTGCCTTGTGAAGAACAATTCTCCCCAAGTTCAAGTTTCACCTTCACCTCCTCATTTAAATCTACAACAAGATAAATCGAGTCTGAAACCAAACTCAACACACCCGATTCCGCCATTCCCATCATCCAGTATCGTCATCTTCAACTTGTACAATGTTATTATGGATTCTTACCTGGTGAGGGGAAACCACCTGCAGGTTCAGGTTTCACCTTCATCACCACTATAGGATCTGCAGAGAAAGAAAACCTGTTTTATACAAAGCTCAGGCTCAGAGTCGTTACTTTGAAACAAACTAGTCTTAAACTCTTCCTTTATTTGCTCTCCCAGATATTCATCAACGTGGTTTATCCATCATGAGAGAACCCCATACCAGGTTCCAGGTCAGTCCTGTCCCCTCCATCACTAAGGTTCTGAACCCACAGATCCCAGCAGCACCTCCTGGATCCCCTCTGTTCCCTCCATCAGAGCCCAAATGTGAGTGGGCGCAGCACAGGAGATATCAGTCCATGACCATTAGCACAGAGTTGCAGAACTGATTCAGTTGGTTGGCGTTCGTATCTTCACAACTTCAACAAGGAGCTGATCCAATATGACCCCCGCCTTTTGGGTGGTATGAGGAATAGATGAGTGTAATATGAAAGCTGAATCTTGAACGGTTTTGAAATAACACGTGCACAAGCCAAGTTACCGAGATGGTTGCCATGGCAACATAATTCAGCCAATGACCGCCTTGATATAGTGAGGTTGAGATAATGTCATGAGGAATAGACATCTGCAATATGAAAACTAAATGTTCAACGTTTTTTGAAATATCGCACCCACAAAAGTAGTTGAATGGATGATCGGTCATGGACAGATGATCGGTCGGTCAGACGGAGCTCATTTTAATTTCCCCCATCTCTGACCTTGTCGGAGGGGCAGGGGACAAAAAGAAAGGAAACCGCTATCATTCCCGTGAATCGAAAAATTAATTCTAGGAACTAATGTACTGGTCGTTCTCACATTTCCCAAAATGAGTACATTTCCTAAAAGTTACGCTCCTGTCATCCTGTCCAAATGGTCCTTATTTCACTTTCACAACGTGACTTACCAACTTGCCAGGCTTTGAAAAATGAGGGGGGGAGTTGTACAAGCCCAGCTCAACCATACACCGATGATGAAGCTCGTTTATTGTATTTTTTTTAGTGTACAAGTCGATACTTCCCCCCCCCCCCCCCCCCCCGGAATGTCCGGGACTCGACGTGTACTCAGAATCGACATCAGTACTATAAAAGGAGCTGTGTGTCTGTCCGTGCATCTGTTTGGGTTCTAACCATTGGTTGGACAGTTTACCTGACTACACCCACAATTTCTATACTACAGCCACCATGTTGGTTCTCACTGCAATATGAAGTCAAAGGCATCTTCAAAGCTGTCAAATTTACAATTGCCACTATATTGCCACATTACAATAACAATTTACAATTGCCACAATTTATAACTGCCCCCCGAAATTTTTTCCCTTTAGTGTAAAATGAACATTGCAGGAAGTACAACTCTGTCGAATGGTAGCAGAATCATTGCCATTGATAGAGGCAGCTCGGAAATATGCTGTCTGAAGAAGATTATTATCTATATAATAATAGCGTAAGGACTCGACTTTGTTATCCCTTTTACGCCGCAACCAGTGACCCGATGCCCACAGCACTAATGGATTTACGATCTACGAACCGCACTCTTTGTTTATCACGTACAGCCATACTCGAAAAATCTGAATTAGCCGACGTTGGGGCCCAAAAGCATCCGATTAACTGCCGATACGACGCCATCTTACGACGCCATCGTATTGGCGTCTGCTCAGCGAAGGCGAAGCAAGCCGTCCGCTGATTGGACAGGCGAAGGCGAAAGCAAGCCGTCCACTGAGTGGACAATCCAGAGCATGCATTTGTGCCGGTGTCGGCGATCGTTGTTCATATACGCACTCTTCATTCTCATCTTTCTTCCTAACTCTTACTCGGACAAGCAAATCCCCTATGCCATCCATAATGGTACACTCTATCCATACACCACATCCTCCCTTCCGTGGATGTTCCACGGGTTTCGGCTAGTTATTATTATTATGAACAACAAGATGAATTCCCGGGTTTGACCGATCTGGTTTTTTTGCTTTTGCCATGGTCTGGAGAACTGAAAATGGATCCCTGCCTCGACAATCAGCTGAACAGACCAGGTAGGCTCTTATATGTAGCCCAAACGACTTTTTAAAGAAGATAAATCCAACTTTAGTTTTGCATGTAGCAGATGAGAGCGACATTTTTTTTTCCACGCCAACCCTACATAGAGAGCACTGGCATATTCTCTGATTATAGGAGAGCAGAAAGCATTAAATATTCCACTCTTTCGATGTGGGAATGCTCGTTTGCTTTTATGAGTGGGAGGATGGTGAGGAGGGGAGTAAAAATGGGGCAGATTTGGAGGTAGGAGGTTGAGGCTTTGTGGGGAGGTGGAGGGGTTGAAGAGTTGTGCTGTGGGGGTGGGAAGGCTTTTTTAAGGCTTGAAGTGGGAATGAGATTGATACCTCAGGGTTGGGAGGGAAAGGGTGAGGACTTTGGGTTTGGGTGGGTTGAGGGGGAGATTAAAGCCGGGACAGAGTTGGGAGGGGGAGGTTGAGGCTTTGGGAGATGGAAGTATGTTCGGTAGGGGAGGGGGTTGAGGAGTTGTCAGAATTGCATGTGTAAGTTTACTCAGTAAAAATGTAATTGGCCACATGCGTGTAGGGGTGTGTGTGTGTCTCACTGGGGGAGGAGGAGGGGAAATCACCCTATGGGGAATGTGCTTGTATCTGTGGCATAAGACATTGAATTGCATAAATGATTTTTTTTTTGGAAAAGTGCATGCTATTTTCTGAAATTAATTGTGTAATTGTTAATTTTAAACCCCTTACCCAATGACGGGCATATGCGGCCACAGCACAACGAACAATGGGAGACCATAAAAGCCGAAGCCCTTATGACCATCAGACACACAATTGAGAGACAAAGCTGGTGTTCACAAAATAGAAATACCGTGCAGTGTACTATCTTGCAATGTTCATTTTTATTTCCATTCCCCCTTACTGGTGTTTTGCTCCATCTTTGACCCGGTTTTAGTCTGTCTATTCTTCTTCTGCCAACGACATGTACCCTACTCTACTTGTACTACTCTACTACGCTAACCTGGGTGTGCCACAAATCCCCTCTATTACTCCGGCCTGACCAACAGTCAATTCCTGCTCGTTTTCGGTTAGTGCCTCAACAACACCCTCATCATACTAATATACGCCATTTGTGTCTGTCCGTTTGTCAGATGAATTTTTGACGCCAATACATTCCGTCCTTACTTATCCAATCTCAACCAAACTTGACAGGATGACCAAGGGTTACATAATGAAGGTTGTAGCACATTCATTTGCCCCCCTCCACAAGGGGTTTTTCTCCCCCGAGCAGGTTTTCCCCGCCATTGCCGTCAATGGGTTGCGTGTTGAGGTGTATATCCATATTAAGTTAGCTTTATCGTGGCGTTTTTCCAAAGAAGAAGATTTATCGTGGCGTTTTTCCAAAGACGCTTTAATAACAAAATTAATGATAATCGCGTATTATTAATGTTATTACAAAACAATACAAATACTAATAATGTCTCACTTTCCCAAGGCGTTTTTCCGGCAGTGATAATGTGTAGAACTAGCTTATAGTTATAATGGCCTTTCAATGGGACTGGCTTCCTGGCTTTTACAGGAAGTAAAAATATTATAAACCACAAACACGTATGCTTAGCTTTTTAAACAGTCGCTAATGCTTTTTATAACACTAAATGAAGAAATTTGGAGGAATCCCGACCTCCGTAAAGTAAGGTTTACTTACAGAACTGAGCGAAGATCTACTGTACTCCATATAACCGACAAATGTTGGGTTAATAACATGGCCCTTTCTGCCACTACCGTGGCATTTTTCGTAGCAAATGTTTGAAACTCGCTCCTGCTGTTGCATATGAAACTGAAACTGTTGCTCGGGTTGTGCTCCTTTACCAAGCAGCTAGCTAGCACTTGCCAAGCCAGCCGTTCCTTCACGGTTTTGAATGGAGTGCTTGCTCGAATGCTTAAACCACTTGGCAATCTCTCCACAAGAAACTTGGTAAATGAACACACACCCAATGTTCTTGAGATCCGTCCATAGATTGACTGTAATGTATATACCCCAAAGAGGAATGACCCTTCCTGCCCCTCCCGGAGTCTGTGGGTGCACTAGTCCTTATAAAATAACCAAATAAGCGAGTGAAAACGTAGTTTAAATTCGACGAATAAATGTTTAAATGTCGTTCTGAACTTGCCTTGTGAAGAACAATTCTCCCCAAGTTCAAGTTTCACCTTCACCTCCTCATTTAAATCTACAACAACATAAATAGAGTCTGAAAACAAACTCAACACAACAGATCCCACCATTCCCATCATCCAGTATCGTCATCTTCAACTTGTACAATGTTATTATGGATTCTTACCTGGTGAGGGGAAACCACCTGTAGGTTCAGGTTCCACCTTCACCACCACTGTAGGATCTGCAGAGAAACAAAACCTGTTTCAAACAAAGCTCAGGCTCAGAGTTGTTACTTTAAAACAAACTCATCTTAAACACTTCCTTTATTACCTCTGCCACTGAAGGTGGATGGAGGTTAAGCTTTCACCCATATCTGTTTTTCTATGAACAGGATATCCCAAAAAGTTATGGACGGATTAGTGGACAGGTTGGGTGTGTGACAAAGATGAATTGATTCGATTTTGGTGAAGATCTCGATCCGAATACAACATTTTTATGCCATTCTCCAGCATTGAGTGAGAGGGCCGGCAAAAAGGGGACACATGAGAATTTTAAAAATTACCCGACGCACGCGAAGCAAAAAATAATTGGTCCATGTTTGTATGTCCGTCTGTCTGTAACCATCAATTTATGATTGAGGAACAACTTATTTCAATTGAATGTTATATTTTGAGCACGAATCAGAAAACAAAGCCACCGTTTAACAGTACTTTATCTCTGAATCCATCCCGATCGCGCATGCGAGTTAGATAATTTTGAAGCGGTGAAGCCGTTTCGATATTTAGCTATGTTCTTCTTTCCATCTCTTAAAAATGAAGAAGAACCTTTCTAACCCACTGTGTTGAACTCTAAAGGGTAATTACCTCCGCCACCGAAGGTGGATGGAGGTTATGTTTTCACCCCTGTCTGCCTGTCTGTTTGTGAACAAGATATCTCAAAAAGTTGTCGACGGATTCGGATAAAATTTGGCAGAGATGTAGCATATGTGACAAGGACGAAATGATTAGATTTTGGTGAAGATTCGGATCCGGCTACTAGAATTCTTTCAGTGATTCTTCACCATTAGGAGTTAGGGCCAAAAACGATACGTAGCAGGATATCTCAAAAAGTTGTGGGTGGATTTGGACGAAACTTGGTGGACCGGTTGGGTGTCTGACAAGGACTATTCGATTCAATTTTGGTGAAGATCTGAATATGCATTCAGAACTGAGAATTATTTAATTTTTTAAGCGATTCTTCACCATTGAGTGATATGGCCAACCAGGTGGAGGTATGCTCTCTACTGAGCACTGTTCTAGTTTTTTAAGTGATTCTTCATAATTGAGAGATTTGGTTAAAAAAGATATATTGATATAGCACACGATATATCAACAAGTTGCGGATAGGTTGTGCAGATCTAGATGTGTAGATCTAGATGCATATAACAAGCAGATTAAGATTTTGGTTCAGGTCCGAATCCAGATCAGGCCTATGAATGGGATACAAAATATAAACTGTTCAGCTTGGCGGAGGTATGCGCTGTCTACCGAATTTAGTTAAATATACTCATCAAGGTGGTTTCTCCATCATGAGAGAACCCCGCACCTGGTTCCTGGTCCGTCCCGTCCCCTCCATCACGAAGCTTCTGAACGTCCAAGATCCTGAACCCGCAGATCCCACGGACCCCTCCCGGACCCCCCGTGTTCCCTCCATCAGAGACCGACTTGGAGTCCGAGGAGTTGGGATCGTGGGTGCAGATCGGGGGATCTCGATCCATGACCGTTAACATGGAAATACAGAATTGATACAGTTGGTTAACGGTCATCTCGATACAGAATCAAAGAGAAATACATCGCGATCACACCTGTGCATGTGAAAACAATTCAGGTAAACTATTGTAATGTTGTTTTTCTCATTCCTCAAAAATTAATAAATCTTATATTACGAAATCTACCCTTCTGTTATTCTATCCAAACAGCTTTTTACACTTTGAAGGAATGAGGGATAAAAAGGAAGGAGGGAGGATGTACACGCCTAGCTGACCTATACACCTCCAGTGAGACCCGGCATCGAAACCTCATTTACTCCTTAATTACGGGAAAAGTTTCACAAAGAAGAAACTCCTTAGTTAATTACATACGAAACGACACCTTAAAACAACCGAAATAGCACGTAACATAATTCCAGTTCAGATCATCTATTTATTACGTACATGGAATAAGGCAGACACCGGACAAACAAACATTTTAACTTTTTGGCCCTTTCAGCCCCATATATGTTTTTACCTTCGCAAAAGCGGAAGGTTATGTTTTGATCGCTGTGTATTTATTTGTATGTCTGTGTGTGTGTATGTTAATCGCATAACTCAAAAAGTATTCAACCGAATTGCATGAAATTTGGTGGGATGATTGGTTATTATACGGGACACATTTGATTAGATTTTGGGAAACAGATTTGCTCAAATTCTGACTATTTTTAACTCGATCGTATTTCACTCAAAGTTATGAGCGACTGAAGAAGAAGATGTCCATCCAGGACGTCATCACTATAACGCGATCTCCCGCGATCATTTCAACCTCAAAAAAAATTATAATTGCAGATTTGACAATAGATGAGGCATATTAACAAACGAATGAAACAGATTTGCTCAAATTCTGACTATTTTTAACTCGATCGTATTTCACTCAAAGTTATGCGCGACTGAAGAAGAAGATGTCCATCCAGGACGTCATCACTATAACGCAATCTCCCGCGATCATTTCAACCTCAAAAAAAATTATAATTGCAGATTTGTCAAGAGATGAGGCATATTAACAAACGAATGAAACAGATTTGCTCAAATTCTGACTATTTTTAACTCGATCGTATTTCACTCAAAGTTATGAGCGACTGAAGAAGAGGATGTCCATCCAAGACGTCATCACTATAACGCGATCTCCCGCAATCATTTCAACCTCAAATGAAATTCAAATTGCAGATTTGTCAATCGGGGAGGCATATTAACAGACGAATGAAACAGATTTGCTCAAATTCTGATTTTTAAAAATCGATCGCATTTCACATAAAGTTTCACATCGCATACACTCCCATGCCAAGTACAGAACAGTAGCTGCGGCGAAGGTATGCGCTCTACCGAGTGCCCGGATTCTAGTTTTCAATGTCCTCTCCCTCTTATTCTCCGAAATTCATGTCTATTCGCAGTCACACTTGCCATCCTCCCTTATTCAAGGTTTATCTCCGAATGGCTTAAACTGTTAAAGAGCAAACCTGGAGCATGTGAATCCGAATTTTCTGTCCAGTCCTTCGTAAGCCTCGTTATGTCTCCGCAATTCCTCGGTAAGACAACGAGGTAAAGATGAACTGCTTGGATTTTGGGGTCATGAGGTCAAAGGTCAAGATCACGTTAGGGATACAAATGCTGTTATTACCTTCGCAAAAGCGGAAGGTTATGTTTTGATCGCTGTGTATTTATTTGTATGTCTGTGTGTGTGTGTGTATGTTATTCGCATAACTCAAAAAGTATTCAACCGAATTGCATGAAATTTGGTGGGATGATTGGTTATTATACGGGACACATTTGATTAGATTTTGGGAGCAATCGGGTCAAAGGTCAAGGTCAAGGTCACGAAAAGGTCAAAATCGTATTTTTGTTGTTCTGTTCCCTACACTCCCATGCCAAGTACAGAACAGTAGCTGCGGCGAAGGTATGCGCTCTACCGAGTGCCCGTTCTAGTTGCTCCTGTTAAATCCTGTTCAATATTGTTATTGCGATAACTTGTGAACCAGTGATGGCATTTTGACCAAAGTTGGTACAAGTATGTATTATGATGCAAATATGAACTGATTTAATTTTGGGGTCAAGAGGTCAAAGGTCATGCCAGGTAAAACGGTGATACTTGAGAACAGCTGAAGGGATGTAAATCAAACAAGTATTATATTTACCGTATGTAATAATGTGGTCGGACACATATCGGTCATGTCGCAATGTCAAAGAGTGTCGTTCTAGTTAAATACATGGTCTAAGGCTGAAGTAATGGTCGAAGTAATGAAGCATGCACACGCGCACACACTTCCAAAAACAGGTGTGAATAGAAGATGCCGCACAAGAAAATGAAACAACAAATACAGCCCCAACAATTACAAAGAAGGCCAAGGAAATATATATAAAAAGAAATATCAAGAAATATACACCAACAACTGGGAGAATGACAAAATCGCAGGATAATACAAAAAGTAATTGGACAAAGTGGTGATAGACAAAGAAGGCTCCTTGGAATGGCTAAGAAGAGGTCAGCTCAACTGGAATGGCGAACGAATCATAATAAGTGGCTATAGGGAGGTCTTCTTCTTCCTGTCTCCATTCTCTTCTCCTACCTACACCCTCCTTTTGTAACTCGACATTCACAGCCATATAGGTTGGTAACCGTTGTGCATTTTAGACACTATTTAATTTTGCTTCTCCTCTTTCCAGATTGGTGGTCTTTCTGTCTTCAGAAAGACAGGCAGGTCGGTGGTCTTTCTGTCTTCTCCCGACTCCTCTCCGGCATAACTTCCCCTGCTCTGTCTGTGCTCTGTCCCCCAAATATTCCTTCAGGATGCATAAGAAATCCTCTTCTTGTGAAACTACCAAAATCAAGACTCTCTGCCCAACCTTCACTCTTTCATTCCTCTTTTTTCCAGCCTCTGGAACAAACTACCTCACTCTCTTCAATCCCACTCCTCCCTCCAGATCTTTAAAACAGCTGTTCACCACCATCTCTTATCTTCCCCCATGCAAAACCTTGATCTTTTGTACCCCTGTTAAAACACCCCAAATCCACATCTTTCAATCTCCAACTTCTTTCCTGAAATTCCGAGTGGTGTTCATTTGCTTTATACTGTGTACTCCTAAGCCCTCTCCCTTCCACAGATCTACCGACGTTCCTGTTCTCTACTTTTGTTGTGCTTGTGTCCTTCCCTCTCTCTCCCCCTCTCGTCTCCCGCTCCCTTTGTTGGATGTTTTATGTGTCCGTGCATGTTTTCGTGTTTCACGTGTTAGCTCTTACACGAGCCTCGATTCTGTATACAAAAAAATATAAAAAATACAGTTAGACACGACTCCAATTAGGTTCATTTATCTCTCCAGACACATTTGAGACAGTAGCGACCCTTAAACACATACAGTACACATTCTTGGCCCTTGATTACCCTCAAAACCAATATTTATCCATCCTGACACATTTATTAAATACAAACACCTCAATTAGTAACCACGAACACTACACATGAAAGCAGCCACATCCTCAGTTTTAACTTGCCTTGGTGGAAAATGCGAGGAGTAGGGCGCTCGGTGGGGCGGGTCCCCGAGCACGAAGCAGAGCTTTCACGGATGATTCACAGCAGAGCGGGGTAGAGTAGTGCTTTGTGCGGGACCAGGCTCCACTCCACTTAAGCAAATATAAAGGCAGACTGCCGTGGCCCCAAGCCAAAGATCTGTTGGGAGCCAGGATTGCCTGCCTGTCATATGAGGAGAAACCGCATTGTGTTGAGGGAGGGACCGTTGCGCCAAGGGATATTCATGTGTGCTGGGCACGAAGTGCCGTGCAAGTGGTGAAAAACGGGAGGAAGGATCGCTTGCCTGTCATCTGAGGGGAAACCCACATTGCCCTGAGGGAAAGACCCGTGCTGCACTTGGCATGGGGCATGTGCAAGTGGTGAAAGGCAGGCAGGCTAAGCAGAGATCTCTGGTGGAGGATGAGCCTGCACTGCACTGCACAGCACCACACTATCACACTGACGATTCCCCCTATTCACTCCTACCTGTATCAGGATTGGTAACCATCCATCGACAGTGCCCAAATAAGATAAGGGCCGACCCTAAGCCTTGCACTAATTCTCTCCTCCTCTATTTCTTCCTCTCTGAATTTCCTTGGAGTGTGATTCTGCTGGGCCCATTTTCCTTGTGTAAATAATCAAATAAGATTGCAGAAGGTTTTAAGCATGAAGTGGGATTAAGCTTTTCAGATTGTGATTATTGACTGTGTGATTTATTTTATTGTCACTTATGCTTGTAAATTATAATTGTGATTGAAATTGCTTTCATTTTGACCATTGAAAAAATTGCTGTGTAAATGTGTTGCTTTATTTTTCCTTGTAAATACTCGGGTGAATTATTTTGGTAAACAGTTATTTTCAACCTGCCCATTTCATTTCTTTTCCTATTGGCTCAGCAAAGGTGCAAGTGATAGCAGGGACGTTCTTCCCCAACCAATTGTCTCCAAAACACTAGCCAGTCCATACTCGGCTACCACTGATTAGACAAGGTGAATACGAACCCAGGGCGTGATCCCTGGTTAGGTTGGCCATGTCACTCCCAGGTAAACGGTGTCAGAAGGATGACTCTGGGAGATTTGGCCATCTGATTGGCGTTCATGGTTGATTAGCAACCTACCGGGTAGCGGAGTTATCCGTGACCGTTTGCCTCAGGACTGGTAGTTGGGAGGGGCCCGAGAAGTCCCCTCACGGTAAACCCCGAAACCCGGATCCGTAACAATATGATGATTAAAATGAGTGATTTAGATATTGAATATATTATTACAAAATTAGAAAACTTAAATAACAAATATTTTCAAAATAGATAGTTGGTACAAGAAAAGGAATACTGCAATCACTTGCGTATACTGTAATCCGCTATTGTGTATAATACGCAGGGCATTTTTCAGATAAAATTATCAGGAAAATACCAGTTCATATGTACAACCAACACCTCAAAAATTTACTTCAGCAAAAATGAACTCAATCTCAGGACTGGAAATTCAGTTAACTAAAAGCAGTATACAGTATATGGAATTCTGTGAGAGCGTAGTCTGAAGCGAGCGGTAACTCAAATTCCACCAGCTCGTGTCAACGGAAACACGAGTTACTTTATTTCACGGTGACTGTAAAATATACAACACGAAAAATAGCACTAAATATTGCAAAAAAATATTGCAAAGCCATAGGAGAATCTGAATATAAACCAAGCAGTATGCTTAATAACAAGAAAAGGTAGCACAGAGTTGTGAAATGCTATCTACAGAAATCAGTCTGATATGTTGAAATCAGGTCATTGATAGTCAATATTAAAATAGTGATCCATCATTCTCCACAAGATCATCGGATAAAGAAGCAATAAATTGGTGAATTACTCACATGACTGTAGTTCTGGAGTGGGTCTTGTGATGAAATACAGTCACGTGAAAAAGTAAGTACACACCATGTAAAGTTTTGACTTTTTCAACATATTTCAACATACGGCTATTTGATCTTCATTTCAACAATATTGATAGATAAAGGTGAAATAATATCACAAATATCATGAAACAATTACATTTTGTAGTCCATTGTATAATTTTATATGAACATAAATACAAATTTCGCATGTGGAAAAAGTAAGTACACCCCGACATTTATCACTACTTCAAATACCTAAAATTAGAATCAGGTGCACCAGCTGAGGTGCAAATGATTAGAACATCGTTAGAGAGGATCTTGGAGGAACCTGTCTTATTTAAACCTCAGATATTTAGTTTGGTTTGCTCTTTGTTGTTGAAGTGTGCGGCGTCACCATGCCTAGATCAAAAGAGCTCTCTTGAGGCCTTCAGAGAGAAGGTTATAGATGCGTACGGGTCTGGGAAGGGATTTAAAAAGATCTCCAAACAATTTGAAATCAATCATTCGACTGTCCGGAAGATCATCTACAAGTGGAGAAGATTCCAAACAACTGCCAACTTGTTCAGGCCAGGCCGCCCCAGCAATTTCAGCCCGAGAGCAGACCGCAAGATGCTTAAAGAAGTCTCTAAGAACCCCAGAATGTCACCACGGGACCTACAGGTAGCTCTTGCCACTGTTGATGTCAAAGTGCACGAGACTACCATTAGAAAGAGGCTGCACAAATTTGATCTACATGGGAGGTGTGCCAGGAGGTAACCCTTGTTGTCCAAAAAGAACATCAGGGCATGACTAAAGTTTGCCAATGAACACCTAGGCAAAGACCAGCACTTCTGGAACAATGTGCTCTGGACAGATGAGTCAAAGGTAGAGCTATTTGGCCACAGTACCAGAAGACATGTTTGTCGAAAACCAAAGACAGCATTTGACCACAAGAACCTAATGCCAACTGTAAAGCATGGTGGTGGAAATATTATGGTTTGGGGCAGCTTTGCTGCATCAGGGCCTGGGCAGCTCACCATCATAGAATCCACTATGAATTCTTCATTGTATCAGAGGGTGCTTGAGGATAATGTGAGGCCATCTGTCGGAAAGTTGAAGCTCAACCGAAGGTGTACGAAGGTGGCTGAAAAGAAAGAAATGGAGGGTTCTGGAATGGCCAAGTCAAAGCCCGGATCTAAATCCCATCGAGATGTTGTGGGGGGATTTGAAACGAGCTGTGCATGCAAGAAACCCCTCAAACATCGCACAGCTGAAATAATTCTGCATGGAGGAGTGGGCAAAAATTTCTCCCAGTCGATGTCAGAGACTGGTAGACAGTTTTAAGAAACGCCTCCTTGAGTTTGTTTCTGCCAAAGGAGGCAATACCACCGATTAGAGCCAAGGGTGTACTTACTTTTTCCACATGCGAAATTTGTATTTATGTTCATATAAAATTATACAATGGACTACAAAATGTAATTGTTTCATGATATTTGTTATATTATATCACCTTTATCTATCAATATTGTGGAAATGAAGATCAAATAGCTGTATGTTGAAATATGTTTAAAAAATCAAAACTTTACATGGGGTGTACTTACTTTGTCACGTGACTGTATGTTGTATTGTCTCGAGCTGAGTGGCGAGACTATCAGCGTGAAAGGAATGACCTTGCGTGACCAGCAATGACCAGCGTGAAAGGCTTATATAAACTGTGTCCATTCGGTATGCTAGAGGTGGCATACTGTATCCCTGCGCTGTAGACTACCGAGATTTAACAGGTACGTAAAGGCTTGCTTGCAAGGAACTAGAAAGAGATGTACGCTTTGGTTGTCTTTATATGGAACTAATAAACTGTATTCTTGTGTTGTAGGATTGGCTTGAGAAATAGTTCAATAAACCTCAATTATTGCCAGAGGGCTGAGTTTGATTCCACAACAGGTCACATTTAAAGGAAGATCTGTAATGTCAATATAAATACAGAATTCTGAGGGAAACGGCACCAAATTCTAACAGAGATACGTTAGCAGGACGTTTGCGCTAATCGTCCCTCTCATAGCGGCACCATGGCTTTGTTCTGGCTCGTAAGGGTGCCTGCCGAGTGTGGTGAAAAGTTGCCATTAAATGAAGGTTTACAATGATGATTACAGTGACCATTACACTCCTCTCCGAAATAATACTCGCAGTGGTTGTTTTTACTGATTAACACAAGGAACTAAGGTTCACGTGAGTCTGTTGGTCACTACTTTGAGTGAAGCGAATTTAAGACAGGTGCCTTCTCTACAAGCACCAGTTTTGAGATCTGTCTCAGGTAGATCTGAAGTGTCTGCCTCATGCACTCTTCCGTCATCACTTGGGTAGGTCTTTGTGGCTGGCAGCATCGTTGAAGTTGTAGGTTGTCTAAGTGATGTGGTGCGTTGTGCAAGCACATCCATCTGGGGAGGCATACAGTCGTGGCCAAAAATATTGGCACCCTTGCACTTTTTTCAAAGAACTCACAATTTTCTCTAAAAATAAGTTGAAATTGACAAAAGTATTTGGTCTCCACAATTCTTTATTTCACTGTTAATATTACAGAACCTTTGTTTTTGATTCAGAACTTAATATGTGCTTTTAAATCAGAAAATAAAAAGAAATGGCATTGACAAAATTATTGACACCCCAGACTTAATATTTGGGAGCACAGCCTTTGGACAAAATAACTGCAGTCAAGCGCTTCCTCTAGCCATGAATGAGCTTCCTCCACCTCCCTACTGGCAGTTTGGCCCACTCTTGTGCAAACTGCTCCAGTTCTCCCAGATCTGAAGGGAGCCTTCTCCCAACTGCTGTTTTCAGATCTCCGCACAGGTGTTCAATGGGATTTAGATCTGGACTCATTGCTGGCCACTTCAGAACAGTCCAGCGTTTTCTCTTGAACCATTCCTGGATGCTTTTTCCTGCATGCTTTTTGAAGTGTGTATGGGGTCATCGTCCTGCTGCAAGACTCATGACCTTCGACAGAGACCCAGGTTTCTGACACTGAATTGAACATTGCGCTCCAAAATGCATTGGTAATCTCCTGATTTCATGATGCCATGCACACATTCAAGGCACCCAGTGCCAGAGGCAGCAGAGCAACCCCAAAACATCACTGAACCTCATCCATGTTTGACTGTAGGGGAAGGTGTTCTTTTCTTTGAAGGCTTCATTTTGTTTTCTGTAAACATAGAGATGATGTGATTTACCAAAAAGCTCTAATTTGGTCTCATCTGTCCACAGGACATTGTCCCAGAAGGATTTTGGCTTGTTCAGGTGTGTTTTGGCAAACTCCAGTCAGGCTTTCTTATGTCTCTCTCTCTCTCAGCAGTGGAGTCCTCCATAGAACCCCCTTTCATTGAGTTGGCGATGGATGGTGCGAGTTGAAACTGTCGTACCAAGTGTCTGAAGGTCAGCTTGAATCTGTTTGGCAGTTGATGGAGGTGCTTTCTCAACCATTGGAACAATCCTTCACTGCAATCTTCGATCAGGTTTTCTCTTGCGGCCACGTCCAGGTAGGTTGGCTACAGTGCAATGGGCCTTAAATTTCCTAATAACATTGCGTACGGTGGACACAGGAACATCAAGGTCTCTGGAGATGCACTTGAGATTGTCCATGCTTGGCTACAATCTTGTGTCTGACCGCCTCAGACAATTCTCTGGTTTTATTTCTTTTCTCCATGCTCATTGCGGTACACACAGTGGCACAAAACAGCAGAATGACTCCTTTTCTCTATTCAAACTGATTGACTGAGTGATTTTTATATTGCAGGCACCTGCAACTCACCACAGGTGAGTTCAATTCCAAAGTAAGGAAGAATCACTTGCTTGAAATCTAATTATTTCTGACAACTTCAAAAAGGTGCCAATAATATTGTCCGGGCATTTTAGGATTTCTGTGTGGAATAAGCTAAGATTTCGTCATTTTTTCAGCTTTTTTTGTTTTGTTCCACTGCAAACCAAAGAAATACATATGTGTATACCAAAAAACTTTTTTATTTCAACAATTTTCTGGAAGAAATGGTGCATTATTTGAAAAATTTGTAAAGGTGCCAAGTAAAGTGGTTAGTAGCAAAGATCTGTTGGGGCCACAATTGATTGGGGATGAGATGAAGGGTTTGACACAGTAGCGGTCGAGCACTTTGGACAATATCGCCAAGGAGGAGATTGCTCGGGGCAAACTGAGTTTGGGAGATGAGGTGAGTCGGTCCGTCAAATATCCCCAGGATGAGATTAAGGTGACCATCACCACGAACCACAAACGGGCACCGGAGACTCCAACATTGGATACCCAGCTGTGGGTGGGGGGGGGGGTGTTTTGGCCCTGAGCTGGACTTGAACATGGAGGAGTTGGGATATAGAGCCTCCAAGGAAGCGATCTCCACAGTGAATTCGGAACAGCTCGAAGGAGGGCAGAAAAACCAGAAGAATGGGGTCGTAAACTGCAGCTGCAGTTGGGCACACGAGGCTAAAATTTTAAACAGGAAATCTAAATTTAAAAATTGAAATCCAATGAAAATCAATCTCAAATTTAAATGGGAATTTAATTTTGAGCAGCCATGGTGGGAGTTGGTCCCCGGGCTGTGTAATTCGGACCAGGAGAGGTCATTGGGGTCGGCCTGGTGGGAAATTTGCCCCCTTTGAAATTGGTTTATGCCAGGCTGCTGGGGGGCTGCGCTGGCGAGATTTGGACGTGGGGTACGACCATGGGTGTTGTGGTACAACCCGGGCCCCACAGGGTCGGGGGGGGGGGGGTCTGGTGGAGTGTGTCGTCCCTGGTCCATTGGGGCGCCGCCCAAGCGAGTGTCTCGGGCCGGTAGGGTTGCCGGACCCTGGGGAGGTTGAGACCTCTGGGGGGTCAGAGGTGGTGACTCAAGGCACCTAGCATAGTGTATCTTGAGGACCACTAGGGGGAGGTGTTGCAGGTTGCTCTTTGGTGGCAGCACCACGGACGGCCAACAACGGCCTGATGTGGTGACTGCCTGGGCATGTGGCCTGGCAGCTTCTCCCTGAGACTCTGGGACAGCCAGCATGTGGTGACCTGCCATGCTGTGCTGGTCTATGGACGCGGGTCGAACCGCATGGAGAGGTATGATATAGCCCACCGGACAACCATTGGGGCATCTGTGGAACATGATTGTGTGAGAATGATCTTCCACAGATGCTCCACTGTGATTTGTGGACTCTCGGCTTGGGAAGAGAGCCATGGGATAAATTTAGGAAATTGGAACAAGCCGAGCATACGGGGCCATGCTCGGCTGTCAAGTGTATGGAGAAGCGCCTTCCTTTGGTGAAAGTAGTGAATTGCGGAAAAATTGGCACGGGTAACCTGAGGGTTAGATGCAAAATTTAAGCGTGAATTTTGTGAGGCCCGAGTGGACACTGGGGACAGTGGCACCATTATTGACCCAGGTGTGTTAGACCAAAGTGTTGGAGGCTGGGACAAAATTGGTAGAGTAGCAGGACACAGCCTTCAACTGGCTACGGGGGCGACGGCACCAATATTGGAATGCGGGGTTGTAAGGATGGAGTTGGGCAGTCTGGAGGTCAATGTGGTAGTATGGGTGGCCGAGGTGTGCGACCATGTCTTCTGCGGTTGAGTTTCTTGGTTGAACACGACTGCCAACTAGACCTTGGGCGAGGTCACATGTGGTTGGGCGCTGAAGGGCTGCAAGTGGTCAGACTGGGGGATGGGAGAGGTGCAGGGGACGTGGCTGGGGGATGCCACGCATTGCGACCATGTCTCCCAGGTCCGAGGCCATGGTAATGGCGGAGTTGGCAGCAGCAGGTGTGGCGTAGTTGGCAGTTGGCAAACTTCAGATGGGCCCGCATGCCCTTCCACAGATAGTCCACAGGGATAGATTGAGCCCCTACCTGGGTCGGGAAGCTCCTGGGTGGATTGGAAGGGCGCGGGGGAAACTTGGTGTGGTAAATGACACCCTTGGACCCGACCAACCTGCGACTACCTGCACTTAAGGTAAGGTGCCTTGATGAGCAATGTCCCAGGGTTTCGGTACTTGCTCATGAATTTGGACATGAGTAATTCGGAAGGGGCGGCGGGCGAGAGTGATTACATGGTCGGTGAGGGGATCAGAGTGTGTGCCACAAAGTGTCTTGTGGGTGGCGTTTGTTTATGTGTGAAGTGTTTGTGTGGTCGTAAGAAAGGATTGAGATGTAGTTGAAGAATGAATGTGAATGGGGATTTCACATGTAAGCAGGCCATGGCAGTGTAGGAACACGAATACCATGTTTTGCACGACAGTTTGAGAATTGAATGGCAGCGGGGGAGGGAGTGTCATTGTGGACTTTGTGGGTTGGGAAGGTGTGTGTGTCGGGAGGTAAGGATCAAGCTCTGGAGGTGCGGTGACTGCGACCCCCACCCCCCCCCGAGGTAATTTGCCCCTGGCAGCCGGTGGTGTCTGGAATTGAAAACCCGTCGGAGGGGGGTCTGGTTGGGAGACCAGTGGTATGGAGACCCCTGGCGACCCGGAGTCTATGAGAGCCTGAGGCCGAAGGAGCCTGGTGCGGAGACCTTCCCCGGCGAGACAACAGCTAAGGAGCTGTTTGGCTGTCATGGGGCCGATAATTGAAGGGGGGGGGGGCGGGGTGAAGAAGTCGCAAGTCAGACACTTGCTTTTGTGACTGCGGGCGCCACAGCATGAAGTGCCCCCACAATCTTGCATGTACGGTACCTCCCCGCTGCCTAATTGAGGATCACACGTGTGTAACGACATTTAAGCCATGGTCTTGCAGGGGGTTTGGAATGGGTGTCTTTAATTATTGGATAAATGTGTGTGACTGATTACTGGGGGTTGTGTGAGTGAATGGGGGAGGATCCGCCGATGCATGTGACTCACCTGTACGACCAGGACAGGTGAGTCCTGGTAGCACTTGGTGGGCAGGAAACCGCACACCGACAGGAAACCCATGGAAAAATTGGGATGGCTCCACAAGTAACGTTGGGCATTGTGGCATCCACCGGGGGATGTGGTCTTTACAAATGTACAAATGGTTGTTGTACAAATGTTCATGGATATTTTTTTCACAAGTTTTGTGGTTAAGGTAGACTTTGTGTGTTGACATTTTTCTTCCCGCCCCAGGAGTTAGGAGCGTGGATTCCAAGAGTTGTAAATATTTGAATTGTTGCTTAAGGGGTGTAGAATGGTAAGGAGAGCAGGCAAGTTAGCTACGGTTCGTTTCCCACAGCCCCTCCTAATTTATTTCATAGGCTAAGTAAGTGTGAGTCGGTAAGTGTTAAGGCTGGAATGGTAACGCCTGCATTGAACATTGCAGGAGCTACGGTTTCCTGGGGGGTTGGGGGGGGAGGGGGGCAGGGAGGGGACTGTGTTACGTGTGTGGGCGTAGGTAATGAAATACCTTAGACGAGGTAGAGTGTATAGAGTAGCGTTCTCCGAATGTCGCAAAGAAGAATCTTCATGTATCTAAGTCAGGGCCGAATGTCCATGTAAGCGTTTGTGCCTCCATGTGAGGGGTGGAGCTATGCTAATTAGATAGGGCATAAGGATAAATTCCCAGTGTATAAATGCCCCTGTGATTCTTCCCTTTGTTCCTGTAAAACCTACTCGGCCAGCCATGCACTCGGCACATAATTACAACAACCCAATCGCCGACGGTACCCAGATACTACTACCCCGCCCAGCCGAACCTTCTCGATGAGCGTCAAGAATGGCCCTGAGGCCACACCCTGAAGGATGATTGGTTGAGGAACGATGGGACGATCGAGTCGCGCCTGGCGATTGGAGTGCGCGTGACGTCAGAGGGAACTTTCTCGGACGGGGAAAGAAAAGGCAAAGTGATCGCCATTTTGCGCTCTCTCGGTCCGGTGTTCGTAGCAGGCAGACACATTCTTTCGCTGTCTCTGGTACTTGCTTCGTGATGGCTGCGCTTCGTGCCCTGTGCACCTGAGAGAAACCTCAGAGCTGGGGGGGGGGGGGAGTTTTTGTGGACAACTCCCTTCGTAAGGAGGCTATCCTGTCTGCTTGCCTCACGCTGGCGGCTGGCTACTGGAGCGGCTCTGCGTCATCTTGTGTGTTTCCCGCGCAGTGGTTCAATGCGACCCCACCAAGTGCTCCTCAAGGTCAGAGTTAAGTGCCGGCCGGCAGAAACATTATTTATTTTTACTTTCATTTTCCCCTTGTGTTGTATGCGAGTCCGAATGGAAGCCCCACAATATAGGAATTAGTTTTACCTTACCATTCATTTTGTTCTCCTTGAATTATTTTCATTAAACTCATTATTTGTGCATTTTTAATTCCTGGGTCTTGTACGTTTATTTGTTTGTGGTTTCAAAAAACCCTTGTCGTGTCCATACTTTCAGGTAAGGGCCTTGTTCTACCTCCCCCCGCGCCTGCCAAAGGAACCAACATCAATTCGGCTGATACGCCTTGGAGTTAAAGCTCGGTCGGCCATCCGTCACCCAGGGGTCTTAACCCCGGGAACGTGACAATATTTTTAATTTCAACAATTTTCTGGAAGAAATGGAGCAATATTAAAAAAAAAAAGTGCAAGGATGCCAATATTTTTGGCCACAACTGTACTTATGGCTGTGTCCTCTCCCATATGTTCCGTGGGACGTTTGGTTTCTTTCTCATCTCAGCCATCAGTTCAGGAGTATGACTTTACTATCGATGGTCACGAGGGCTACAAGGCCCATTGGGCCGTAAATTGAGCTCACAACTGACAGGTCTCCCCGCTGTGACAATGGTTTGTCCTGCAGTTTTACTTGGAAAGTGAAGGTCTCCTGTTTGAGGGACCAGTACACCCCAAGGGATATTTGTGTGGGCAGCACTTCAAAGTTGAGATCCAGGCTATTCAGGTCTTTCACTGTCGCCTCATTTGGAAGAGCTTTCGTTATCTCCTTGCTGTTGGAGGTAATCTTATGGAAGTGCAGCTTCTTTGTGGCTAGATAATGGTCCTCAAATATTTTTGGTCATGAGCCAGAACTAAAATCCCCTAGCGCCTTGCAGGCCACACAACCAGAGACATTTTAAACAATTGAAAGAAACATTCTGTGGACACCACCCCTTCATAATGTTCTTGAGTAAAAGGGTATCTGTTTGCTCCCCATCCTCACTAACATTCTCCTCCGAGGCAATTCGGGTCGTTAAGCATGATTATTACAGTAGCAAACTGAATAAAGTTGATAGACAACAGTACCCTGCAGTCACCACGTCACCTCACCATCTGGCCTACATGCCATGATGATGCACCGACGTTCATTTATGGGAATGAGTAAAACCAATAGTTCATCAAAATATAATAATGATAGCAAGTCAAACTATGAATGATCAGGGTAGTGCGGTGTATGCGAGCAGTGCAGTCGCTTTTGCCTGTCCACAATCTTGTCCACACGGGGCACGAACCGAGAGTTACCCAGGCGGAGACATTGTTCGAGATGAGGGCCTGTGAGGCGGGCACGGTATTTGCTCTTGGCATTCTTCATGCTCGAGAACGTTGACTCACAGATATATGTACTGCCAAAAAGGCTGATGAACTTGGATGCATGCTTGTGAAGCTCAGGAAAGGACGAGGTGGGCAACTTCTGGTAGAAATCCAGAATTGATGACATCTGAAACTGTCCCTTCAGATCCATACTTGCCTGCAGCTCAACCAGCTCCATTTGTAGATGATCAGGTGCCATCATTATATCGACACTGAAGGGCTGCGCGAAAATCTCCATGTTCCGCTCCTGTTTTTTGAACTCGCTGAACTTGAAGTTGAACTCCCCCTCCAGGTCATCAATGATAGCAGCATACTTTGACCCATCGGTGTTGGTATGCTTGCTTAACTCCTTAAAGTGTGTGAAATTGTTCTCCCTCAGCTGACACTTCCACAGCCGGAGCTTTATGATGAATGCACACACGGTGCTGTAGAGCTGATGCACCAACATATCACGCCTCTGCAGACTGCAGTTGAAAATGTTGAGGTGCGTGGTAATGTCCACCAGGAATGCTAGATCACGAAGCCAATCTGGATCCTCCAGCTCTGTGACTGGGTGATGCTTAGTCTCCATGAATGCTGATATCTTGGTCATCAGGTCAGAGAATCGACGGAGCACAGCCCCACGGCTGAGCCAGGGAACTGTGAAGTACAGCATGTCACCATACTCTGCTTCCACCGCGTCCAACATTTTCTTGAATTCATGATGATTAATCCCACATGCCCGAATTAAACTAACAATTGACACCACAACGTCCATAACGTGATTCATGCGGAGTGTTTTTGCACAAAGTGCCTCCTGATCAATAATGCAATGGTACCATATCACTGTAGGCAGCTCCAGGCTCTCAAGCCATCTTTCAATGTGGCCCTGGAGCCCGATGTGTGGATCAAGCATGTTTGGGGCACCGTCAGTAGCAATACCAAAAAGCTTTTCAGGCACCAACCCGGGAGCATTGAATGCAGCAAGGAATTCCCTGAACAGGTCCTCACCCTTTGCATTGCCAGGAATGGCACGTAACTCCAACATCTCTTCGGTAACTTTTAGGTCCTTGTCCACACCTCGGATGTAAATTGCCAGCTGTTCAACATCGGTGATATCCTTGCTGCCATCCAGAGCAAGCGAAAAGTACTCAAATCCAGCAATCGTGTCCTTGAGCTGCAGGTGAACATCTTTGGCCAGTGATTCAACACGGCGAGTAACAGTACTGTCACTCAGGGTAAGTTTCTCAACCAGGCCCTTCTTCTCAGGGCAGCACGTTTTCATAAACTTGTCGATGCACTCCTTGATGTACTCCCCATCGGAAAACGGCTTCAACTTCTTGGCTATGATCGTGCTAATTTCATAGCTTGCACATGTCACGGCCTTCGCTTCGCTTGTCACCTTCTTGAACACCACCTTTTGATTATGGATGGTCTTCTTCAGTTGTGATATCATCTCCCTGCGTGCTTCACCCGTGACATTGTCGTACATGGAGCCATGGCATGTTGAGTAGTGGCGCTGCACATTACCCTTCTTAGGCAACGCCACTGTCTTCTTGCAAATCAGGCAGAGAACTTTGCCGTTATGGTCCACGAAGAAAAACTTCTCCTCCCACTCCTTGTTGAACTGACGATTCTCAGAGTCAACCTTCCGCTTCTTACGCTCCATTGCCATGTTCACTGAAATGAGGAAACTACATAGTCAGTAGTGGACAAGAAGCCACAGAATCACATGCAAAATTAGGTAAATTAGCTTTTTGGAGGTAATTAATCAAAACAACATTTATTTCCATCAACAAAAGCAACATGGTATACAAAAGGCATTTTTGACCTCAAAAGCAATAGGCTTTAGTATCCCAATATTTCAAGCCAATCCTGTTCAAATTTCAAGTCAATCGGATGAAAATTGACATTTTTGAGCAACCTTGACCTTTTGATCTATAAAAAAACCAATCAGCTTCAAGCTATCGATTGGTGAACCAATTCAGTGACCCAATATGCAAAGTGTTACATTTTCAGGTCAATTGGAAGAAAATTGACGATTTTATGTCATGCTGACCTTTGATGTTTTGACAAAATTCTTAATTTGTCTTCTCTATATTTGCATAATAAAGCTTTGTTGAAAATTTACATTTTATGACAAAAGCTCAATAATATAAAAGTTACAGCCCGGCCCGGAAGGATACACAGTTACACACATAGACACAAACACACACAAACGCGCACACACACACACACACACACACACACACACACACACACACACACACACACACACACACACACACACACACACACACACAGGCGTCGTTCCGGAATATCCCATAAATACTCGATTGGGTTCAGATCAGGTGACTGAGAAGGCCATGACATGTGGATAACATCAGTGTCATGTTCATCAAACCATTTGGCGACCACACGTCCTCTGTTGTTGGGGGCATTTGGGGTCTCCTCTTGCTAGAGACAACCACTGAAACCCTTGTGTATTAGTGGAGTTTGAATGACTAGGGCATGCCCGTACTATATCTATATCTAAAATTATATCCCCCCCCTCTATTTACATGAAATGGTTTGGTCCAAAGCGAACGGCTTGCGAGTACGGTGACAATCCCCCCCCTCTATTTACATGAAATGGTTTGGTCCAAAGCGAACGGCTTGCGGAGTTTGGTAAAGAAATCGCCATAGCGTGCACAAACGCGCAGGAAAGCGAAAGAATCGCAAATTAGTTTTAATTAGTTTTAAAACATAGTTTAACGCCAACATAGCGGCAACATAGTTTGCCAACGTGAAATAAATGAATACGCTCTCAAATGTGCCGTCCGAGGCAGAGTCTGTTCGCCACGTTCGGCACACGTGATAACTCGCTGCTCTCTGATTGGTTGAATCGTTTTTTGGACATAGCTCGGTAACTACTTGTCCGATTAATTTAAAACCTTGAAAAGGCACATCCTCGGGTCCCCAGCAATATACCTGGCAAGTTTCAAGTATACACAAAGAATTAAGTTAAGCACCCCCCCCGTTTTTGTACAACCTCGCACATTACAAGTTTGTTGTCGTCAAAACAGTGTAATATACCCATGATATTGCTATATTTTCTGGAGAAGTGATATTATGGTCACATAAAAACATAACAATCATGCCGTTTTCAATATTTTATTCTGAATAATTTAAGGTGAAATTTTTTGGGAATTTTAGGCATATTTTCACCTCAATTTAAGTATGGAGCTATAGGTCCATCACGGACAGTGTGGATGACGTTTATGTTTTCTAACGTACAGTCATTGTTCTGAGAAGACCTCTAGCGATCTTTGCGTCAATAACGTGTGTAGGACCCACGTGATCGGATCACTGACTCAACCCTACGTCTCATAGACCCTGTAAGCCGTCGTATGCGTTGCTGTGGCAGGTTGAACCCCCTCGAGCACGTTTGGGACATGTTGGGACGACAAATTGCGAAGATGGTCCCTCCAATAGCCAATCTGGATGAATTGGAACGTGCATTGCATCGGGAATGGAACAACCTGCCACAGCAACGCATACGACGGCTTATAGGGTCTATGAGACGTAGGGTTGAGTCAGTGATCCGATCACGTGGGTCCTACACACGTTATTGACGCAAAGATCGCTAGAGGTCTTCTCAGAACAATGACTGTACGTTAGAAAACATAAACGTCATCCACACTGTCCGTGATGGACCTATAGCTCCATACTTAAATTGAGGTGAAAATATGCCTAAAATTCCCAAAAAATTTCACCTTAAATTATTCAGAATAAAATATTGAAAACGGCATGATTGTTATGTTTTTATGTGACCATAATATCACTTCTCCAGAAAATATAGCAATATCATGGGTATATTACACTGTTTTGACGACAACAAACTTGTAATGTGCGAGGTTGTACAAAAACGGGGGGGGGGGGTGCTTAACTTAATTCTTTGTGTATATATCGGACCCGTGGTTGTCGAGAAACAGCGGTCGCATACACACACACAGACACACACACACACACAGAGAGATTACTGGAATTATAGATAGACTAGGGCATGCCCGTACTATATATATATCTAAAATTATATCCCCCCCCCTCTATTTACATGAAATGGTTTGGTCCAAAGCGAACGGCTTGCGAGTACGGTGACAATCCCCCCCCTCTATTTACATGAAATGGTTTGGTCCAAAGCGAACGGCTTGCGAGTACGGTGACAATCCCCCCCCTCTATTTACATGAAATGGTTTGGTCCAAAGCCAACGGCTTGCGGAGTTTGGTAAAGAAATCGCCATAACGTGCACAAACGCGCAGGAAAGCGAAAGAATCGCAAATTAGTTTTAATACATAGTTTAACGCCAACATAGCGGCAACATAGTTTGCCAACGTGAAATAAATGAATACGCTCTCAAATCTGCCGTCCGAGGCAGAGTCTGTTCGGCACGTTCGGCACACGTGATAGCTCGCTGCTCTCTGATTGGTTGAATCGTTTTTTGGACATAGCTCGGTAACTACTTGTCCGATTAATATGAAACCTTGAAAAGGCACATCCTCGGGTCCCCAGCAATATACCTGGCAAGTTTCAAGTATATCGAACCCGTGGTTGTCGAGAAACAGCGGTCACAGACATACAGACATACATACATACATACATACATACATACATACATACATACACACAGAGATTACTGGAATTATAGATAGATGATGGTCTCTCTAGTACTTTGAAGGCTGATTTTGCAAAATTGACTGATTGTGTGTCTCAAGTACAGGATTGATAACTCATAACGGGATAGACCTTTCGCAGTGGAAACCTCATTTTCACTGTACAACAGACTATGATGCAAAAGGTGATGACGCAGAAAAAGCATCTCCACGCCTACAACAAAGGTATGATGTAACATTGCAATCATTGTGGATAGGACAACAGGGAATAGGTATGGAAGTACACCTGTCAAAGGAACAATTGGAACTGTTTAAGCAACCACCTGAGATAACACCACACGTTACTTTGGCTGTGGTTGAGGGATATCGGGCTAAGGATATAGGTCCAATGATCACTAGGTTAAAAACAGCGTCGGAGGCAACAGCTTTAGTAGCTTTTGCATGATGCCCAACTCTGTCATATACGCTATGATGGATTCCGATGGGAAAAGAAGAGTGAGACAACTTCCTCCACCTTTATGATAATTGACATCCTGCATGTAGCTGCCACGAATGTCTCTCTTGTCCAAATAGATCAGGTTCCGAACTGGCTATGGACAATGCATCCAAATGATGTAGGAAGAATTAAGAGTATGCGACCAGTCAAAATGACAGTAGACATGTCTAAACCATGGCCTCGTAAGCTGCAGTACCAGAGGCGGAAGCTGGTATAGCTCCTGTTATTCAGTCTTTGCGAGGTCAAGGTATTATTGTCCCAACTACAAGCCCATGTAATACACCAATCTTACCTGTTAAGAAACCAGAAAAGATGATCTGATGGTTTGTACAAGACTTGATGGCTATGGAGGACTGCGTCAAACCTGTGTATCCTATAGTTCCAAACCCTGTCAACATACTGTCCAGCATTCCAAACAATACAAAGTGTTACTCAGTTGTAGATCTTTGCTCCTCCTTGTTTTCCGTTCTGATCCATCCACATTACCAATTCCTTCTTGCATTTACATATCAATGAAAGCAGTATACATGGATGGTACTTTCTCAAGGATACACGGAAAGTCCTACTTTGTTTTCTTGGGTGCTCCAACAAGACGAGTGAGGTCACTTTTCCCAGGGGTTCCACACTGATACAGTACGTAGATGACTTGCTTGTGTGTTCTCCTTCAGAAGAAGCTTGCGTACTACACACTGTAGTTTTGTTGACAGCGCGAGGAAACAAAGGACACAAAGCTTCAAAAAATAAACTGTGGTCTTGCCAAAGGGAGGTCAAATATATTGGGTACATCTTGAGAGAAAGTTCTCAGCTTCTTTCCTCAGAACGTGTAGCCACAATACTGGCGCTGCAAAAACCAACTACCGCGAAACAAATCAAGTCTTTTCTCGGAACAGCAGGCTATTCTAGACAGTGGATCATTGATTATGCTGTTTTGTCTTGTCCGTTGTTGGATATTAGTTCCAAGAGTAGCCCAGAACCTTTAGTTTGGTTGTCAGAAGCAGAAGAAGCATTTGTAGCGCTTAAGAGCGCTCTTTCCTCTGCCCCTACATTAGGATTGACAGACTACAGTAAAGCATTTTATCTGTACTCCCATGAGATGCATGGCTTTGCTCAAGCGGTACAAACACAGAAGATTGGAGGTAATATGCGTCCCATTGCTTACTATAACACAAAGTTAGACTTTATGGCTTTAGGATTTTTACTGTGTTTGAGGGCACTAGCAGCAGCCTCCTATGCAGTACAAGCTACAGAATCTATTGTTTTAGGCACTACGTTAATCCTTCTGGTGCCACACACTGTTAACACTGTCCTATTAAGAGCAAAAACACAGCATTTGTCAGCTTCAAGAGTTACTACATATGAACTTGTGTTAATAGCTGCGACTGATATAATTCAGCTTTGTCCACCACTGAACCCTGCTTCTCTCTTGCCTACCACTGAAGACAGAGAGCCACATGACTGTGAGGAGGTGGTGACGCATATGCTTATGCTGCTCCGCTCCAAAAGAGACACTCACTCCAAAATTCGGATTTGGTGTTTTTTGTTGATGGGTCATCTTCACGTGCACCTGATGGCTCATTGCTGTCAGGTTATGCCATTTGTACATGTTGGGGGTAATCAAAAGCGGAAGGTTACCTAAGAATTGCTCAGCAGAACAAGCGGAAGTTTTTGCTCTAACACAAGCGTGTTGTCTGGCACAACGACAAACCATCACTGTTTATACTGATTCTTGCTATGCATATGACGTCGTGCATGACTTTGGCACACTCTGGCGGGAACGCGGGTTCCTAACTTATTCCGGAGCCCTATAAAGAATAGTTATCTAATTGCTAACTTACTCAAAGCTATCCTGATACCTTCCACTATTGCTGTTATTAAATGTGACGTACATATTGGAGGTTCTGATGATGTTTCAAAGGGAAATGCAAAAGCAGATGAAGCTGCAGTGACAGCAATTTTTCCTAACACCCTATTGGTGTCTCAATATGTTGCCACACCAGCCGACAATACCCTGTCCTTAAAGGATGTGGCTGCTTTACAAGCAGCCATTGATGTAAAAGAAAAGGATCTGTAGGTAACATTGGGTTGCAAATATGACAATGACTCGCATCTATGGACTTCACGCCACGGCGGCGTGGTGGCTCCACATGCTTTGTTGCCATGGCTTGCTCGTCTGGCACATGGTGTTAGCCATATTAGCAAAGGGGGGACGTGTGCATTAATTTTATCACATTGCTATGCTCCTGGATTCACACCTATAGCTGAAAAGTACTGTAAAACTTGCCAACTTTGTCAGGAGCATAACCCAGGGAAAGGCCCAAGGACGACTCTTGCGGAAAATCCGCCTCCAACGGGCCATTTTGTGCATATACAAATGGATTTTGTTCAAATGCGACCATGTTGTGGGTATAAATATACTGTTACATGTGTGGGGGTAGGTAATGAAATACCTTGGTCAGGAAAAGAAATGTATACACAAAGAATTAAGTTAAGCACCCCTACACAACGAATTAAGGTAAGCACCCCCTAATATATATTCTTTGTGTATATGTATACATTGGCATATATTCTAAGGTATGTGAGATCAAATAATGATTGGTATGACATTAGCAATTATCCATTGATGAAATTGAGTGATCAAAGTGAAAAAAAGTGATTGGTTGAGTCAGTGATCCGATCACGTGGGTCCTACACACGTTATTGACGCAAAGATCGCTAGAGGTCTTCTCAGAACAATGACTGTACGTTAGAAAACATAAACGTCATCCACACTGTCCGTGATGGACCTATAGCTCCATACTTAAATTGAGGTGAAAATATGCCTAAAATTCCCAAAAAATTTCACCTTAAATTATTCAGAATAAAATATTGAAAACGGCATGATTGTTATGTTTTTATGTGACCATAATATCACTTCTCCAGAAAATATAGCAATATCATGGGTATATTACACTGTTTTGACGACAACAAACTTGTAATGTGCGAGGTTGTAAAAAAACGGGGGGGGTGCTTAACTTAATTCTTTGTGTATATATATTACCGTGCCCCGAATGTCGTGAAGAAGAAGAAGAACCTTCATGTAACTAAGTAGGGAATCCATTAGGCCGAATGTTCGTGTAAGATTGTATGTGTGTCTCCACGTGAGGGGTGGAGCTATGCTAATTAGGTATGGCTTAAGAATAATCCCCAGTGTGTAATTTCCCTGTGATTTTCCCTATGTTTTATTACAATTAAAAAGCACAACAATTATAACCACCGCATTCGCCGACAGTATGACCGGACATGCCGATCGACAGAGGAACCCAGCCCAGTTGAACATTCCCGAAGAACGGCTAGGCCATGCTCCGAGCTTCGTCAGTGGGCGTCAAGAATGGCCATGAGACCACGCCCCAAAGGATGGTTGGTTGGGACGATTCGACGGCGCTGGGCGATTGGTCAGAAGGATGATGTCAGAGGGAACCATCGAGAACGGAGGAGGAAAAAGCGAAGGGATCATGATGGTTCGCTCTCTCTCGTGCTGGCATCGTGGCGAGCGGACGCATTTTGTCTCTCTCGTGCTGGCTTCATGGCGAGTGGATGCATTTTGGCTCTCTCTGTGCTGGGCTTCGTGACGAGCGGTCTCATTTCCTTCTCACTCTCTGTTCCGGTGTTCGGGGCAGGCGGTCACCGTTTGTTGATCTCTCTCCCTGGGCCTTCGGTGGAGGCGGCTGCGTGTTGAGTGGTACACGCTCGCGAGGCAAATGGTAGAAGCCCGGTGGATCGTGTTGATTGGAGGAGGGATTTTGGCTGCCTCGCGCGGACGGCTGGCTGTGGTGCGAATTTGCGCCATTGTGCATTTTCCCGCGCAGTGACTCAGGCTCCATTCAACGACCACCAGGGTTCGAGGGCCGTTTGAGGACGCCAGGCTGAGTACCAGCCAACGCACCACACCACATTTTATTTTATTTCTTTCTCCCTGTGTCTGTATTTGTGTCTGAGCAGAGGATCCTCATTTAGGAATTCTAGTGTTTACCTCACCGTTCATTTCTTTATTGCCTGCATTATTCTCTTTAAATCATTATTTGTTGCATTTTCAATTTCTTGTCTTGTACGTTTATTTGTTCTTGGTTTTGGATAAACCCTCGTCGCGTCCGTCCATTCAACTAAGACCACGGGACCTCCGTTTCCCGCATGCACCATATAGAGGAACCGCCATCGATTTGGCTTGCTCGCCTCGGAGTGAAAGCTCGTTTTGGCCATTCGTCGCCCTGAGGTCTTCACTACAGGGTAGACGCGACAATATACTAGTTGTAGTTGCTTTGTCATCCAAATGGGTTGAGGTATATCTGTGTATAAAGGCAGAGGCAACCACCATAGCCAAACTGCTAATGAAAGATTTCATATGCAGATTTGGGATACCTTGTAAACTTTCAAGTGATCAGGGAATCCATTTTACGGGACAAGTGGTGCATGAATTGTGTAAAGCCTTACAGAAAAACCTTTCCATTGTCCCTACCATCCACAATTGGTTGGAGCAGTCGAACAACAAAATGGGGTCCTTAAGAATAAGTTATCAAAGATCTGCAGCCAAGCAGGATTAAAATGGCCAGATGCCATTCCTATAGCTTTAATGGCAATGAGATCTACTGGTTTTTTTTTTTTTTTTTTTTTTTTTTTTTTTTTTTTTTTTGTATACAAGATCGAGGCTCGTGAAAGAGCGAAAATTAATCACACAGAAAGACAAACAGACACATAAAACAAATAACATCGGGAGCGGTAGACAAGATGGGCAGAGAGGGGGAAGGACACAAACACAACATTTGAGAGCAGGGACCGAGAGACATGGAGACATCGAGAGATCTGTGGGAGGGAGAGGGCTTTGGGGGGGAGGCATGTGAAGGGGGGAGGCATGTGAAGGGGGGGAGGCATGTGAAGGGGGGGGGGGGGTGGGAGAGGTATAAACATATGGACACTGCCAGGATTTCCAGGAAATAAGTTGGAATTTCAAACAAGGTGGATCTGGGGTGAATTAGTGGGGGTAGAAAAGATCAAGGTTATGGATGGGGGAAGATAAGAGATGGTGGTGAACAGCTGTTTTAAAGACCTGGAGGGAGGAGAGGGATTGAAGGGAGTGTGGGAGTTTGTTCCACAGGCGGGAGAAAAGAGGAATGAAAGAGTGAAGGTGAGCAGAGAGCCGAGATTTCGGCAGTTTAACCATCAGAGGGTTGCTGGCAGATCTTGTGCGACCTGCAGGAATATTTGGGGGACAGAGCACGGAGAGAGCTGGGGGAGCAAGGCCGGAGAGGAGTCGGTAGAAGACAGAAAGACCACCTACCTGCCTGCGGTGAGTGAGTGAAAGGCCCTCAGAGATAGCTTCATCGCGGGAGATTCCAATGATTTTGAAAGCTTTGGATTCAACAGCGTGAAGCCGAGCCAGGTGTGAGGCAGGAGCACCAGCCCATAGGGGAGAACAGTATTCCATTGAGCTGCGGATGAAAGCCTTGTATGTGGTGAGGAGCTCAGGTGTGCCGAGGAAGGACTTCGCACGACGGAGGATGCCCAGTCGGCGACTGGCTTTGGAGGCCAGCTTGGAAATGTGGTTTTCCCAAGAAAGATCATGGCAGATAGTGAGACCCAAAAGCTTGAGTGACAGAACTTCTTGGAGAGGATTGTTGAGAAAGTAGATGGGAGGGTTGTCCAGTCGATCTTTTCGGAGAGACATAGTAAGAGAGTGAGATTTGGCAGGATTGAAAGACATGTTCCACTTGTTTGACCAGTCTGTGATTTTGTCCAGGTCTTCAGAGAGTGAGGAGGCTGCAGACTGCCTATCTGAGGGAAGAGGAATGGAGCGGCAGAGAGTGGAGTCATCAGCAAAGAGATAGAGAGGATTTTCCAGAGAGTCAGAGAGATCATTGATAAAGACCAGAAAAAGCACAGGGCCCAGCACACTTCCTTGGGGAACTCCAGCCTGAACAGGAAGGGGAGATGAGAGAAATCCATTCAGGGCCACACGTTGACTACGACCAGAGAGGAAGTCCACAAGCCATGCATGGAGATTTCCATGGATACCATAGGAGGAGAGTTTGGTGAGCAGAGCTGGGTGCCAGACCGTATCAAAGGCCCTTGATATGTCAAGGGAGACAGCTCTGATTTCCTGTTTGGCGTTCAGGACCTCCATCCATTGTTGAGACAGCAGAAGCAGCATGTCCAGAGTAGAGTGACCTGGTCTGAAACCAAATTGATGATCAGAGATCAAGCCATTGGAGAAGAGGAAAGATTTCATATCCGAAGCAATGATGGATTCCATGACTTTGCTGATAATTGGGAGCAGGCTGATTGGTCTGTAGTTGCAAGGATCTGTTTTTGCACCTTTTTTGTGTAAAGCGGTAATGTTAGCTGATTTCCAGGATGCTGGCAGATGACCTTGAGCAAAAGATAGGGTGAAAAGTACAGAGAGAGGGTGAGATAGAGCGGCAGAGCAGGATTTTAGGACCCGTGGGCTGATGCCGTCTGGTCCAGTTGCAGAATCAGAGTCGAGGTTTGACAAAAACTCCTCCACCTTGTCAGGAGAGAAGGACACAGAGTCCAGGAGCATTTGGGTTCGACTGGGAAAGGTGGGAACAGAGAGAGATGGGTTTGGGACTAAGGATTTCGAGGCGAACACAGAGTTGAGGCATTCGGCTTTGTCACGTGCGATGTCAACTGTGTGGCCATTTGAGGTAAGGGAGGGGATGGAGGGGGAACAAACACCAGAAACGGATTTGACCAGACGCCACCAGGATTTGGAGGAAGGAGACAGGTTTGAGAGTTCATTCTTGAGTGAGGAGAGATAGTGCTTCCTGGCACTCCTGAGGGTAGACACACACTTGTTCCGAGCTTGGTGGAAGGAACTGAGATTTCCTTCAGTTGGATTAGCCTTCCAAGAGGCAAAGGCAAGTTGTTTCAGGGCAACTGCCTCACCACAAGATTCAGTGTACCATGGACGGGAGGAAGGGTAAGACAATTGAAGGCGAGATGGGATAAATCTGTGCATGAGAGAGATCAGTTTGCTTTGGAAGAATTCCCAGGAAGAATTGATGTCAGAGGCAGTGGAGATGGGAGACCAATCCAGACGATTGATGGCTGCTTGAAGACCGTCCCAGTCAGCCTGAGTGAAATGCCAGACTCGTCGACGCTGAGGAGGCTCTCTGAGAATGGCCAGAGAGATGTCCACTTTGACAAGCACATGATCAGAAGAACCGATTGGAGCAGAAGAAGAGCAGCAGACATTAGCAGGGAAGTTTGTCATAACCAAGTCTAGAAGAGAAGATACTCCATTGGCTGAGATCCGGGTCGGGAAATTGACAGATTGTGTCAATCCCAGTGAGTCACAGAAGTCCTTTGCTGAGGTGCCATGACTAGTGAGAGAGGAACCCACACCCAACCAGGTGGCATGATGACAGTTGAAGTCACCACATATGAGGAAGAGAGAGTTGGGATGAGTGGATAGAAGTTGGTCCATGTTGTCAGACATTGAAATGTAGATGGAGTCATCACTGTTTGGGGGACGGTACAGAACACATATGAACAAAAGGTGGGAGCGGAGAGGAAGCCGTAACCAGAGGTACTCCTGCGGGTGAGGAGGAAAGAGAGCAGTGCAAGGAGAGTGAGGAAGAGAGTTTTTGACAAAGATAGCCACCCCACCACCAGGCCGAGGCTCAGGTCTATCATACCGGAGGAGGGAGTAACCAGGAAGAGATATTAAGGAATCAGAGACATCTTGAAGGAGGAAAGTCTCTGTTAAGCAGATCAAGTCTGGATTGTCAGAAGCAACCTGTATGGAGAGATCAGTCAGGTTTGAGCGAAGGCCCCGGATGTTTGAGGTCCATACCGTTAATGAAGAGAGAGGGGGAGCATCGGGTACAGGACAGGGGAGGGGAGGAGTAGGGTAAGATGAAGGATGAGAGGGGGAGGTAGGGAGAGCAGTTGATAGTGTTTCAGATGTTGCAGAAGAGTTCCAAGAAAGGGAAGGATGAGGAGGATGAAAGGTTTGCTGGTGAAGGGATGCGGCACAGTGAGGGGTTGTTTGAGGGGGGGCAGAGGAAAGTAGAAGGTTTGGGGGGGTGGAGGTATGAGATAGAAGGGAGACGAAGTGGGGAGGAGGCAGCTTGGAGGAGGAGGGTGGAGGAGAGAGAATTGGAGAGGAATGGTATGGGGGGAGAATTGAATGGGAGGGATTGGGGGGGAGTTTTGAAGGGGAGGAGTGAGGGGGGAGTTTAGGAGGGGAGGGGCAAGGGGGGAGTTTTGGAGGGAAGGGGAAAGGGGGGAGATCAGGAGTGGAGGGGCAAGGGGGGGATTAGGAGGGGAGGGGCAAAGGGGAAGTTTAGGAGGGGAAGGGCAAGGGGGGAGTTCAGGAGTGGAGGGGCAAGGGGGGAGTTTAAGAGTGGAGGGGCAAGGGGGAAGTTTCGGAGTGTAGGTGCAAGGGGGGGGGATTTGGATGGGAGGGGCAAGAGGGGAGTTTAGAAAGTGGATGATTAATGAAAGACGAACATTGATAACAAATTGGGTTTGTTGTGATTTTCAAGTTAGCAATCCGGTTCAGGATGATGGAGGAGGGATGGAATGAATGTGAATTTAGACCATGTAGTGAGGGAGACGTATAAGATATTGAATTTCTTTTTTTTGAAGTGGAATGAGTTGGAGAGGAAATTGAGAAAAGCCTTTTAAATAGGAAGAAAAACAGCGTGTTGTAATATACCACTGAATAAAAAACAGAAGGGGAAAGGTTAAACATATTTAAAAATATTTAAACAGAACTATGAACAATCTTATATGCACAAAAATACCAACGGGGGGAGAGCCGAGAGGGACCACCATGAGTCACGTGAACAGGGCAAACGGTGGATGGCAAGGAGTTAATGGGGGTGGGGCGAACAGCACACCTGGACAGAAAATACAGGATGAGACAACAGTACACGTGGAGAAAATAAAATAAATGTTTTTGGTTTTTTTTGTTTTTTTTGGGGGGGGGGGGTGGGGAATTAGAACGTTAGACAGTATTATGTTCGGGGTAGAAGGGAAAAAACCAAGAGCCAAGCAAAACACACTTAAGTTAACAAAACACCGACGGGGGTACAACTACAAGGCCACACACAAGGGCAGAAAACGATTAATTAATTACGAGTTACAGGAAATTCAAACCAAAACTAACTATAATCAAACAATATCACATGGACGATAAAATAACGAATTGAAATTTGACAATCTATCTGGGGAAATGGGGGAGAAACACGTGGTCGAAGAACGAACGAACGAATAAGAATGAATAAACGAATGAGCACAGAGAAGGTAGTCTTTTTTTTTTTCTTTTTTTTTTGAGTTGAGATTTACATAAGGAAGTAGGCTTTGGGGTGGAAAGACTGCGAAAACAGAGAACGAAAGTTATTGGATCACAAACGACAGGCGCTGAGAGAAAAACAAAGCCTCAAGGTTGTACAGTGTACACTGTACAAGACCTCGAGACGACACGAATTAACGCGATTTTCAATACAGGTATGAAAGATTTGCACCGAAAATCTTTGACGGGACAATAAACGTACATACACCATAAAAGAAATACAGATATAACGAAAATACAAATTGGAACAATGACTTAACTTCGATTTCGATGGAGAGCGTGGAGACCTGCGAAAAAACGAACCGTCGCCAGCAAGACCGGAAACGGAAGTCCAATGCTAATAGAAAGAAAGACTGGCCTCTCCCCACACAAAATTATTATGGGACGCCCGATGAGAGTGCCATCCTCTGCCCCGTTAACTAAAAAATAAATGGATATCCATCAGATGGATGATACAATGTTTGCATTTTGCATTGCTTTAACAAATGCTGTTTTTTTTTTTTTGTTTTTTTTGTATACAAGGTCGAGGCTCGTGAAAGAGCGAACATTAATCACACAGAAAGACAAACCGACACATAAAACATATAACATAGGGAGCGGTAGACAAGATGGGGAGAGAGGGGGAAGGACACAAACACAACATTTGAGAGCAGGGACCGAGAGACATGGAGACATCGAGAGATCTGAGAGAGGGCGAGGGCTTTGGGGGGGGGCGTGGGAAGGGGGCGGTGGGAGAGGTATAAAACATATGGACACTGCCAGGACTTCCAGGAAAGAAGTTGGAATTTCAAACAAGGTGGATCTGGGGTGAATTAGCGGGGGTAGAAAAGATCAAGGTTTTGGATGGGGGAAGATAAGAGATGGTGGTGAACAGCTGTTTTAAAGACCTGGAGGGAGGAGTGGGATTGAAGGGAGTGAGGGAGTTTGTTCCAGAGGCGGGAGAAAAGAGGAATGAAAGAGTAAAGGTGAGCAGAGAGCCGAGATTTCGGCAGTTTAACCATCAGAGGGTTGCTGGCAGATCTTGTGCGACCTGTAGGAATATTTGGGGGACAGAGCACAGAGAGAGCTGGGGGTGCAAGGCCGGAGAGGAGTCGGTAGAAGACAGAAAGACCACCTACCTGCCTGCGGTGAGTGAGTGAAAGGCCCTCAGAGATAGCTTCATCGCGGGAGATTCCAATAATTCTGAAAGCTTTGGTTTCAACAGCGTGAAGCCGAGCTAGGTGTGAGGCAGGAACACCGGCCCATAGGGGAGAACAGTATTCCATTGAGCTGCGGATGAAAGCCTTGTATGTGGTGAGGAGCTCAGGTGTGCCGAGGAAGGACTTCGCACGACGGAGGATGCCCAGTCGGCGACTGGCTTTGGAGGCCAGCTTGGAAATGTGGTTTTCCCAAGAAAGATCATGGCAGATAGTGAGACCCAAAATCTTGAGCGACAGAACTTCTTGGAGAGGATTGTTGAGAAAGTAGATGGGAGGGTTGTCCAGTCGATCTTTTCGGAGAGACATAGTAAGAGTGTGAGATTTGTCAGGATTGAAAGACATGTTCCACTTGTTTGACCAGTCTGTGATTTTGTCCAGGTCTTCAGAGAGTGAGGAGGCAGCAGACTGCCGATCTGAGGGAAGAGGAATGGAGCGGCAGAGAGTGGAGTCATCAGCAAAGAGATAGAGAGGATTTTCGAGAGAGTCAGAGAGATCATTGATGAAGACCAGAAAAAGCACGGGGCCCAGAACACTGCCTTGGGGAACTCCAGCCTGAACAGGAAGAGGAGATGAGAGAAACCCATTCAGGGCCACACGTTGACGACGACTAGAGAGGAAGTCCGCCAGCCATGCGTGGAGATTTCCATGGATACCAAAGGAGGAGAGTTTGGTGAGCAGAGCGGGGTGCCAGACCGTGTCGAAGGCACGTGATATGTCGAGGGAGACAGCTCTAATTTCCTGTTTGGCATTGAGGACCTCCATCCATTGTTGAGACAGCAGAAGCAGCATGTCCAGAGTAGAGTGACCTGGTCTGAAACCAAATTGATGATCAGAGATCAAGCCATTGGAGAAGAGGAAAGATTTCATATCCGAAGCAATGATGGATTCCATGACTTTGCTGATAAATTGGGAGAAGGCTGATTGGTCTGTAGTTGCTAGGATCTGTTTTTGCACCTTTTTTGTGCAAAGCGGTGATGTTGGCTGATTTCCAAGCAGATGGCAGTTGACCTTGAGCAAAAGAGAGGGTGAAGAGAACAGAGAGAGGGTGAGATAGAGCAGCAGAGCAGGATTTTAGGACCCGTGGGCTGATGCCGTCGGGTCCAGTTGCAGAATCAGAGTCGAGGGTTGACAGAAACTTTTCCACCTTGTCAGGAGGAAAGGGCACGGAGTCCAGGAGCAGCAGGGTACGACTGGGTATGGTGGGTACAGAGAGGGATGGGTTTGGGACACAAGATTTAGAGGCAAACACAGAGTTGAGGCATTCAGCTTTTTCACGTGCGGAGTCAGCTGTGTAGCCGTTTGAGGTAAGGGAGGGGATGGAGGGGGAACAAACACCAGAAACGGATTTGACCAGACGCCACCAGGATTTGGAAGAGGGAGACAGATAAGAGAGTTCGGTCTTGAGAATGGAGAGATATTGTTTCCTGGCTCTCCTGAGGGTGGACACACACTTGTTTCGGGCTTTGTGAAAGGAAATGAGATTTCCTTCCGTTGGATTTGCTTTCCAGGAGACGAAGGCAAGTTGTTTCTGGGCAACAGCCTCACCACAAGATTCCGTGTACCATGGACGGGAGGAAGGGTATGACAACTGAAGACGAGATGGGATAAATCTGTGCATGAGAGAGAGCAATTTACTTTGGAAGAATTCCCAGGATGAGTTGATGTCAGAGGTGGTAGAGATGGGAGACCAGTCCAGATGATTGATGGCTGCTTGAAGACCGTGCCAGTTGGCCTGAGTGAAATGCCAGACTCGTCGACGCTGAGCAGGCTCCCTGAGGATGGTCAGAGAGATGTCCACTTTAACAAGGACATGATCAGATGATCCGATCGGAGCAGAAGAAGAGCAGCAGACATTTTCAGGGAAGTTAGTCATAACCAAGTCCAGAAGAGAAGATGTTCCGTTGACTGAGATCCGGGTCGGGAAATTGACAGATTGTGTCAGTCCCAGTGAGTCGCAGAAGTCCTTTGCTGAGGAGCCATGGCTGGTGAGAGAGGTACCCACACCCAGCCAACTGGCATGATGACAGTTGAAATCACCACATATGAGGAAGAGAGAGTTGGGATGAGTAGATAGAAGTTGGTCCATATCATCAGACAGCGAGATGTAGATGGAGTCATCACTGTTTGGTGGACGGTACAACACACATATGAACAAGAGGTGGGAGCGAAGGGGAAGCCGTAGCCAGAGGTATTCCTGGGGGTGAGGTGGAGAGAGTGCAGTGCAGGGCGAGTGAGGAAGAGAGTTTTTGATAAAGATAGCAACCCCGCCTCCAGGACGAGGCTCAGGTCTATCATACCGGAGGAGGGAGTAGCCCGGGAGAGATACTATGGAATCAGAGACATCATAAAGGAGGAAAGTTTCTGTTAAGCAGATCACGTCTGGTTTGACAGAAGCAACCTGTATGGAGAGATCAGTTAAGTTTGAACGAAGGCCCCGGATGTTTGAGGTCCATACCGTTAATGAAGAGGAAGGGGGAGCATCAGATACAGAACAGGGGGGAGGAGGGGTAGGGTAAGATGTGGAAGAGGTGGAAGAGGTAGGGAGAGCTGTTGAAGGTGTGTCAGAGATTTCAGAATAGCTCGGAGAAAGGGAAGGATGGGGCGGACAAAAGGTTTGATGGTGATTGGGTGAGCCACAATGAGGTGTTATTTGAGGAGGGGGAAGAGCGAGGCAGAAGGTTGGGGGAGATGGAGGTGAGAGTTTGAAGGGGGAAGAAGCGGGGAGGACGCTTTGAGGAGGGGGAGTGAGAGGGGGGAAATTGAGAAGCAATGAGGGTGGGGAGATTTGAAGGGGAGGGGTGAGGGGGAAGTTTGGGAGGGAAGGGGCAAGGGGAGGGATTTGAAAGGGATGGGATATGGGGGAGATTTGGAGGGGAGGGTTGAGGCAGGAGTCTAGGAGGGGAGGGGCGAGGGGGCGTCTTGGCGGGGAGGGGTGAGGGGGTCGTTTAGGAGGGAGGGGGCAAGGGGGGAGATTTGAAAGGGATGGGTGATGGGGAAGATTTGGAGGGGAGGGGTGATGGGGAAGATTTGGAGGGGAGGGGTTATGGGGAAGATTTGGAGGGGAGGGGTGAGATTGGATTTTTGAAAGTGTACGATTTATGGGAAACGAACATTTATTGCAAAATGAGTTGCTTGTGACCTTCGAGTTAAAAAGACGTTTAAGGACGCTGGATGGAGGATGGAGTGCAGGAGAGTTTAGGGAATGTAGAAAAAAGGCACTATAGGAGATGGATATTTTTTTTGGGATGAATTGATTTGGTGAGCAAGTCGAAAGCAGCCTTTTAAAGAAGAAGAAGAACAAGGTGTTATAAAATATGACGGAATACATAACTTGAGGGGAAAGTGTAAACATTGAAGGTTAATGAGTGAAAACTATCTGGGGAAATGGGGGAGAAACACGTGGTCGAAGAACGAACGAACGAATAAGAATGAATAAACGAATGATAACAGAGAAGGAAAATGTTTTTTTTTTTTTGTTTTTTTTTTTTGAGTTGAGATTTACACAAGGAAGTAGGTAGGCTATGGGTGAAAAGCCTGGGAATACAGAGAACGAAAGTTATTGGATCACAAAAGACGGACCGCTGAGATAAAAAACAAAGCCTCAAGGTTGTACAGTGCACACTGTACAAGGCCTCAAGACACGACACGGCAAACAGACGATCAATTTATGAAAGATAAACACCGAGAAACAACCAAATTTGCACACAACTTCACACACCGAAAGATAAATACAGTTTCGACAAAATACAATTGTGAACAGACTTAACTTCGAAAAACGTGGAGACCGTGTGGAGCTTCGAAAATCCCTGCCGCCGTCTCCAAGATCTCGCGAGAGTCCCCAAAGTTTGATTTGATGGTGATTTAAAGCTTTTCATGGTGAATTTTAAAGGTGAATTTAAAGCTGTTAAAGCTTTTCATGCACAGGTGAAGGAAGCATTACTGGAACCAGCTGTAGCTGACTGTCACAACTTCCAGCCTGGTGGCTTTGTTTTCATAAAGGCTCATAAAAGGTAGGACGCCCTCCAGCCGAGGTGGACGGGACCTATATAAGTTTTTCTGACCACTCACATAGCAGTAAAGTACCAAGGAAAAGCGACATGGATCCACTCCTCCCAGTGCAAGAAAGCTCACGGGGAGAAGACTTTGGGGAAAAATTGTGAACTTTTGTTTTGTACTTGCTATGATTATGCTTTTTGTTGAAACAGATGGAAAGTATGCTGATATACAACCTGATGTGCGTATTGGAAATGCTTCTGATCAACATAAGCGTATACATCAGCCACATAAGAATATACATAAAAGGGAACTACCTAAGAGGGTAACAGCACATTCACATCCAGATGGATTACATGGAATTTATACTTACTTAGCCATCTCTATACAACATGCAAGGAACGTGAATAAAAGTAGTTGCTGGGTTTGCACCCATGTCCCTCAGTCGACACAAAGCGGTGTGCAACTTTCTGTAATCCCGTTGGAAGAAGAGGATACTTGCATGTATTTTACCATCTTGCTTAAACTTTGCGACTGAGTTTTCTTGTTTTTGTCACCTTGAGCAATGTGTGTGTCCTGTGTTTCACCCCTCCTTTTCCCCACAGCTAGCCATCTGTCAACAACTTAGATGTCTAAAATTTTGCTTCACAAGAGCTGTCACCAAACTGTCTTGGAAATGTTGATACTTAATCATTGGGTAAACTCAGTTTCACCTGACACTTGTCTGCCTTAAGCATTATCTGTGCCTTCCCATTGGTTGAACCTTGTATGACTCCTCCTTATCTGTCTGAGGCCTTGTGCAAGTAATGACTCCCGAACCAAGAGAAGGGCATCAGAAAATTCCTTATCTGATATTTCTCAAGGCATCAGCATTCTCTTTCTACCCCAATGTGACTCCCACTCATCTTCACTTTGTATATAAGGAAAATAACTGAAGGACCCAGTAGAAGGGTTTAATACTGTTCACAGTGTGTTTCCGTTTCTCCAAGCATGCATGATTTAATGTATCAACTCTGTTATAATAAATTTATTAATCGAACCGTATTGTGAATTCTTTCACACCCTCATCCTGCCAAGCAATCACCGCTACATTTTGGTGAGTACCCCTGTAATTGGTCATTTAATTGTCAATTTATGTATTTAATTTATGTTCTTTGTTATTTTCTTTTTTCTATTATACATGGTCTACGATCGTGGAAGAGCTAGGACACAGAACATAGAGCAAAGGAAACAGCAGGAGAAAGGGGTAATGCTACCAACAGGGTGGAAGGAGAAAGTTGATGGAGATGGCAAACAAGGGATGCAGGTAATGATAGGAGGGAAAGCAAGGGTTAACAAGATGGATACATAAGCAAATTTTTGGGAGAGGTGGGGAACGAATGTAGAAAATATCATGGGGTTAGATGTGGGATGAGATGGTGGTGAACAGCTCCTTGAAGACATGGAGGGAAGAAAGAGATTGAAGAGAGTGTGGAAAGTGGTTCCACGGGCAGGGAAAAAAAAAAAAGAGGAATAAATGAGTGGAGGTGAGCAGTGGTTCTGGATTGAGGCAGTTTCACTAACAGAGGGTTACTGGTGGACCAAGTGCATCCGCAAATACCTGGGGAGACAGAGCAAGGAGAGGGCAGAGGGTGCAAGACCAGAAATGAGGCGAAAGAAGACAGAAAGACCACCGGCCTGTCGGCGATGGCAAAGTGATAGGCCCATAGACCCTGCTTCATCGTGAGATTCCAATGATCTTGAAAGCCTTAGTTTCCACGGCATGAAGTTGAGCAAGGTGTGAGGCAGTGGAACCAGCCCAGAGGAGAGAACAAATTGGGAAACATTTATCATACAAGTCTCGAAATCGTAATTAAAATATACTGTAAGGGTCACCAGACCATCCAGGTTGCCCGGTTCGAATCTGGGGTCATGCCAAAATGACCACGACAGTCCCTGCCTCAGAGACTTCCTGCCGGATCCCGCATCCAGAGCCACGTCACCATACAAATTGAAGTCCTTGGGCCAGGTGAGTGCTGTTGCCGATAGGCAGTCACATGACAGATCTTAATTTTTGGCCGAACAACCAAGTCACGTGATGCGATTTTATCTATTCAATCAATTAGTCAAACAGGAAAAGTGCCTTTGGTGCAGGTATGTATAATATAATGAGTGTATCTAACGATAGAGCCGTTAGATGAAACCATCATATGCAAACAGAATCAACCCTGAGGCCAAGTCAGGTTTGTATAGTGTATTGTGGAACATCAACTGGAACACCAACAAGGGCAGGATTACAAAGAAGCAAAACAGTGTACAATAATAACAATTGTCCATATGTGCCCACCAACCAAACAAACTATCACAAGAGTCTTAATTAACTAAGACCTTAAGGCTTCCATTCATGCGGCAATAGATAGACTGGTGGGATTCGCGAGACAATAAGAAAGTTCTCGGCCAATCTCGTGAGTTGTTTCAGGGTCGCCTGCTTGGATGTTAACAATATAAATTTAATATTATTAGTACTAATAATATTAACAATAATAATACTAATAATGATTGGCAATAATTATAATAAAAAGGATAACAACATGATTCCCCCTGGCCGCTCTCATGGAGAGCGGATGTTTATAGTAAAATACAATACTGTCTGTCTCTGTTCGCACTAACCTGCTGGATGGAATGAGTTTAAACCTGGTGGTTGTACTCGAGGTGTGCAATGAATCTTTAAGTTAGGATTGTTACGATCAATTATGTTTTAACATTAATGTGAGTGAATTATCACACGAAACTGTTAGTTTTTTAAAAATATTAACAATTCTGTGGATGAAAACACATTCGTTTCAGGCTCAGCTTTTAAAGTCAAATTTGGGCGCATTCAGGGTCCAGGGCTGGTATGCTTTAATCATCATTTAATTACGGTCCTGACATTTTTTCTCCCTCTTGAATAATTTCAAGCTTTTCATGTCAAGCATTTCTTACAATGAGAACAGTTATGTGCTTTTCAACAACAACAGCAACATGCATTTTGAGGCCATTTTCCCTGCTAGAGCGGGGGTTAGCCTAGATATGTGCCTTTCCATCTTCATTAATATTTACATGGGTCTTCAAACGTGCTGGTGTTTTGAAACACTTTTCATAAACAGAACATTTGTGCAGTTTTTCTCCCCAATGTATGAAATCGTGTCTTTTTAGATTGGATGAGGATATAAAGGCTTTTTCACAAACAGATCATTTGTGTGTCTATTTTTCCTTGTGAATCGTTTCACGTTTCTTTTCGTAGGATGACAATGTGAAGCACTTCTTACAATAAGAAAAGACACGTGCTTTTCCATGTTCATTAAATTTTTTATGAATCTTCAAATGTGCTGATGTTTGAAAGTCTCTTCACAAACAGAATATTTGTGCTTTTGTGCTTTACTCCCCTATGAACTCTCTGATGTCTCTTTAGTCCAGATGAGGATATAAAGCATTTTTGACAAACGGAACGTTTGTGTGGCTTTTCTCCCCTTGTGAATCATCTCATGTTTCTTGAAGTAGGATAAATATTTGAACGATTTTTGTCAGACAGAACATTTGTGTGGATTTTCCACACTATGAAGCATCTCATGTTTCTTGAGGTAGGATGAAGATGTGAAGGATTTCTCACAAACAGAGCATTTGTGCGGCTTTTCTCCACTGTGAACAAATTCATGTCTTTTTAGATCTGATGATGCTATAAAAGACTTTTTACAAACGGAACATTTATGTGGCTTTTATCCCCCTGTGAATCAAATCATGTCTCTTTACATCAAATGAGGACATGAAGGATTTTTTACAAACAGAACATTTATGTAGACTTTCTCCACTGTGTATCCTCTCATGTATCTTCAATTTCCATGACGTAGTGAAGTATTTTTGACACAGACAACATTTGTGCAGCTTCTCCGTCTTGTGACTCATCTCATGTTTTTTGAGGTAGGATGAAGATATAAAGGATTTTTGACAAACAGAACATTTATGCAGCTTTTCTCCTCTGAGTCAAATCATGTCTCTTTTGGTCATATGAGGTGAAATAAGATTTTTTACAAATAGAACATTTGTGTGGCTTTTCTCCCATGTGACTCCCTTCATGTAGTTTTAATTTCTGACTCGTTGCAAGGGATTTTTCACAAATGGAGCGTTTGTGTGGTTTTTCTCCACGATGAATCATCTCGTGTTTCTTGAGGTAAGATGAAGACGTGAAAGGCTTCTCACAAACTGAACATTTGTGCGGCTTTTCTCCCCTGTGATTCCCTTCATGTAGCTTTAAGTTCTGCTTCCTTGTGAAGGATTTTGGACAAATGGAGCATTTGTGCGGTGTATCTCTCCTGTGAGACAAATCATGTCTCTTGAGATCTGATGTGGATACAAAGGATTTTTGACAAAGAGAGTGGCTTTCTTCTTTGTGCGGCTTTTCTTCCCTGTGAATCAACTCATGTCTCTTTCGGTCATATGTGGACATGAAACTTTTTTTGACAAAGAGAACATTTGTGTGGATCTTCCCCACTGTTTATCCTCTCGTGTATCTTTAATTTCCATGTCATATTGAAGGCTTTTTGACATAAAGAACATTGTGCGGCTTTTCTTCCCTGTGAATCAACTCGTGTCTCTTTCGGTCATATGTGGACATGAAACTTTTTTGACAAAGAGAACATTTGTGTGGATCTTCCCCACTGTGTATCCTCTCGTGTATCTTTAATTTCCACGTCATAGTGAAGGCTTTTTGACAAAAAGAACATTTGTGTGGCTTTTCTCCCTTGTGAACAAAATCATGTAACTTTAATTTCCACTTTGCTGTGAAGAATTTTTGACAAATAGAACATTTGTGTGGCTTTTCTCCCCTATGAACAAAATCATGTAACTTTAATTTCCACTTCGTAATGTATGATTTTTTACAATGAGAACATTTGTGTGGCTTTTCTCCACTGTGAACAAAATCATGTCTCTTTAGGTCATGAGCTCCTACAAAGGATTTTTGACAAATAGAACATTTATGTGGCTTTTTTCCACTGTGAATCAAATCATGTCTCTTTAGGTCATATGAGGTCATGAAGGATTTTTGACAAACAGAACATTTATGTAGCTTTTGTCGACTGTGAATCAAATCATGTCTGCTTAGATTGGATGAAGATGAAAAGGATTTTTGACAAATTGAACATTTGTGCAGCTTTTCTCCCTTGTGATTCATCTCGTGTTTTTTGAAGTAGGATGAAGATATGAAGGATTTTTGACAAACAGAACATTTGTGTGGCTTCTCTCCCATGTGAATCCCGAAATGTAGCTTTACGTTCCGCCTCGTTGTGAAAGATTTTTGACAAATGGGACATTTGTGCGGCTTTTCTCCACTATGAATCAAATCATGTTTCTTTAGGTCGGATGCGAATATGAAGGATTTTTGACAAACAGAACACCTGTGCAGCTTTTCTGCAGTGTGAATCATCTCATGTTTTTTGAGGTAGGATGAAGATGCAAAGGATTTTTTACAAACAGAACATTTGTGCGGTTTGTCTCCACTGTGTATCCTCTCGTGTATCTTTAATTTACCCATTGTAGTGAAGGATTTTTTACAAACAGAACATTGGTGCGGCTTTTCCCCACTGTGAATAAAATTATGTATTTTTAGAGCCGATGAGGATATAAAGGACTTTTTACAAAAAGAACATTTGTGTGGCTTTTCCCCACTGTGAATTAAATCATGTCTCTTTAGACCTGATGAGGATATAAAGGATTTTTTACAAACAGAACATTTGTAAGGCTTTTCTCCCCTATGAACGGAATAATGTCTCTTTAGATCGTAAGAAAATAAAAAGGATTTATCACAAACAGAACATTTGTGCAGCTTTTCTAACCTGTGAATCATCTCGTGTTTCTTGAGGTAGGATGAAGATGCAAATAATTTTTCACAAGCAAAACATTTATGTGGCTTTTCTCCACTGTGAATAAAGTCATGTCTCCTTATATCAGATGAGTGCAAAAAGGATTTTTGACAAACGGAACATTTGTGTGGCTTTTCTCCCCTGTGTATCATCTCATGCGTCTTGAGGTAGGTTGAAGATGAAAAGGATTTTTTACAAACCGAACATTTGTGTGACGTTTCCCTCTTGTGAATAATCTCATGCTTCTTTAAATGGCTTGGGGACATAGGAGATATTTGACAAACAGAATATTCGTGAGGCTTTCCTGAAGCATGAAGCATCACATGAATATTAAATTCATATACACTTGGAAAGGATTTTTTACAAACACAACATATGTGCATGTTTTGTCCTTTATGAATCAGCTCGTGTTTCTTGAGGTGGGATGAAGATGTGAAGGATTTTTCACAAAGAGAACATTTGTGCAGCTTTTCATCAATAAGAGTGATCTCAAGGATATTTAAGGCAGATTCAGAACTTGTGAAGGCTTTTTCAAAAACAGCACGTTGCTGTATATTCTCACCAATGTGATTAATTTCGCATTTCTTCAGAGCAAATGAGGTTCTCCTTCTGTCCGAATTTCTTTTGAATATCGCGCTGTGTGAAAACGACTGAGCCCAACTTGAACACAAGTTTACAGGATGCTCTGCAGATGTCTCTGCAAAGTAAGAAAGAAAACAAAAGGACAAAAACATGTTTGTTTTATAAAACGATCCTATTTTTCCACCATTAATTATTTTATGCCTCCGCCGACTAAGTCAACGGAGGCATTATGTTTTCAGGTTGTCCGTCCGGCTGTCCCGTCGTCCATTCGGGATAGGTTTTCATTACTGCGATAACTTGAGGACGGCTGAAGGGATCTTAGTCAAACCTGGTGCACATCTATGTTATAAAAGGAGCCATGTCTGGCTGTCTGTTGTGTTATAACTTGAGAACGGATTTCAATAAATCCAACTACGGTGGATTCGGGTAACTCCCGGGAGTGATTTGTGATCAAAAAAAAAAAAGAAAAAAAAAAAAGATCTCCTAGGAATCCTTTTTTTTTTTTTTCTTCTTCCCCCATAGATTAGACATCGCAGCAAAGATTGGTATTTCCGTCAGTGAAGCGACAGGTCATATATTCTAATATGTATAATGAGGTAAAGATGAACTGATTAGACTTTGGGGTCATAAGGTCAAAGGTCAGAAGTCATGTTAGGCAAAAATCCTGTTATGCGATAAATAAAAAAAATCTTTTTTTGTATACAAGATCGAGGCTCGTTTAAGAGCCAACATCAATCGCAAAAAAAAACGGACACAAAAAAGTGGATCTGGGGTGAATTAACGGGGGTAGAAGATATCAAGGTTTTGGATGCGGGAAGATAAGAGATGGTGGTGAACAGCTGTTTTAAAGACCTGGAGGGAGGAGTGGGATTGAAGAGAGTGAGGGAGTTTGTTCCAGAGGCGGGAGAAAAGAGGAATGAAGGAGGGAAGGGGAGCAGAGAGAATGTGAGCAGAGAACACATACACACACACCTGAAATAACTTGTGAACCAGTGATGGGATTGTGACCAAATTTGGTACAATTATGTAAAAAATAAAAAAAATAAAAAAACACCTTTAGAGGCCATTTTTCCCTGCAAGCGAGGGTTGGCCTTTTTCGGGGACCGTGGTTGTTGTTTTGTTTTTTTTTGGTCCCCTTTTTTTTTTGAAGCAATGTTTTACAGCCGGATGCCCTTCCTGCCGCCAACCCTTTTTGTCGCCTTTTTACGACAAACAGGGAATTACCAGTGAACTGGTACTCAATTTGCCGACCTCGGAAGGATGACAGGCTGAGTCAACCCCCCTGGCGTTAATTCAGCGATCGACCGGGATTCGAACCCAGGATCCTAGGATCCTAAGCTGGCACCCTAGCCGCTAGCCCAACACCAGGTACAATTATGTAAAGATGAACAGAATAGATTTTGGGGTCAAGAGGTCAACGGTCAAATGTCAAAGTCTGTAATAGGTCTAACTTGAGAATGGCTGAAGTGATCTAATTCAAACTTGGTACAGGTATGTATAATGATGTAAAGATTAACTGATTAGAATGTGGGGTAAAGAGGTCAAAGGTCAAAGTCTGTAACAGGTCTATAACTTGAGAACAGCTGAAGTGATCTAATTCAAACTTAATACAAATATGTATAATGATGTAAAGATGAACTGGTTAGATTTTGGAGTCAAGAGGTCAAAGGTCAAATGTCAAAGTCTGTAATAGGTTTATAACTTGAGAACAGCTGAATGGATTTAAATCAAACTTGGTAGAAGTATTATAATGATGTAATAATGTGGGCGGAGGCATATCGGTCGACGTCATGGCATCCTTGAGTGTTGTTCTAAAATCTAAATGAAATTATTTTTATTAAATTATTTTTTTCTTTTTTTTTAAACAGAGTGAAGGACAGCAGGCATCTCCTTGCTGGCTGCATAAAGGTGGCAGCCTGCCCGTTCCTTCACTCTCTCCTCAACCTGCTTCTGGTACGCATTATATTTCACAGTGTGCATCCCGTCTGCAATGTCGCACACAATTTAATCTCTGGACTGGGGCTCTTCTAGAGCCTGGTGTTGGCTTAGCGGTTAGGGTGCTGGCTTGGGATCCGAGGATCCTGGGTTCGAGTCCCGGTCGATCACTGAATTAACGCCAGGGGGGTTGACTCGGCCTGTCATCCTTCCGAGGCCGGCAAATTGAGTACCAGTCACTGGTAATTCCCTGTGTGTTGCAAGAGGCGACCAACAGGGTTGGCGGCAGGAAGGTCATCCAGCCATAAAACATTGCTTCAAAAAAGGGGACCAAGGTACCCGAAAAAGGCCAACCTCTGCTCTGCGGGGAAAAATGGCCTCTAAAGGCCTCTAAAGGTTCTTCTGCATACTTTGGTGAAGCAAGGCTTCACCCTCTGAGGGCTTATGTAATGCATCTGGCCTGTCAGATTCATCCTGAGGCCCACCCACTGGAAAAAAATCCTTTCAAATGTGTTAACACCTGACCCTTTACCCATTTGTAACCTGCTAGGGTTTATTTTATAAACTGGTTACCTGAGATCATTTGCGACCTTGAAATTCGTGAGTTAATTCATAGCTGCATTGATAACTATAACGTTTGTATTTTATTAATTTGGGGATTCTTAGGAAAGTCATTGAGGGCTCATTTTTTGAATCAGTATTATTGTTTTAAAGGTAGACATTAGGTATTAATAAGTATTACTAATAAAGGATCCTTCTGTCTCTTGTCATATGTTGGTTTCACCGGTAAAACAACAAACATGGCAAATTATTGTCATTAAATATTTTCTACCATGACATCCTCAGGGTACCTGGTACACTCGCTCTGATGTCTCAAGGTGGACACGTAATCTAAATTGGTGGCTCATACGATACAAAATCAATTTACCAATAATTCTAAAGTGATTCTTATCCAGGATAAGAAACCAATTTGCTAAATACTAATACTAAAGTGATTAAAAGATAACCAGGTGAAACCCAAAAACGATAATGGCATTTAATGCAAAATAGTTTGTTGATTCACGAGATGCAAGTTAAAGAAATCCGATTTTGGAGTTGACTACATATTGTGACATCGAGGTTAGACCACGTTCAAAGAAAGCAGAAATTCTGACATTGGTGGTAAACTATTTGGTAGAGGAGAAGCGATGGGAAGCACAAACATTGCAGTTGTTAAAAGATGAAAAGGGTGAAAATGTGGAGATGCGATTGGAGTTACATTTCCAAGAAAAAGAGATTTAGGGCCAAGAGGAAGAAAGGGAACATAAGAGAAAAGAAATGGAGATTCAGGAGAGAGGAAGGATTAAACAAATGGATATTAAAGCAATGGAAATTAAAGGACCGGAGATGCAGGGACAGATTAAACTAAGGGAATTAGAATTACAGAGTGGAAATAGACTATATTTGGGGCTCATTTCGATCTCTGCCTGCGATCATGGGGCCCCAATCTCTGTAGACAGGTCAAAAATCTTGGGACATTACCAGACATGTGGACTTGTTTAAAGAACACCCCTTTAATGAAAGAGAAGTAGATAAGTACTTTCCTTCACTTTGAAAAAGTGGCAAAAACCTTGCAATGGCCTAAAGAATCTTGGACTATGTTATTGCAAAGTGTTTTTGCAGGGAAAGCTCAAGATGTTTACTTTGCTTTACCTATTGATCTGTATGCACAGTATGACGAGGTAAAAACGGCAATTCTTAAAGCCTATGAAATGTTCCCAGAGGCTTACTGGTCCCATAAGACCCGAAAGACCCCCAACAACCTTTAAGACCCAAAGATCCGAAATATCTTTCAGACCCCAAAGACCCACAAGACATTTATAACCTGAAGACCTTTTATATCCCTAAGACATCGAGGAACCTATTAGAACACTTAGTCCCCCAAGACCCAAAGACCATGTTGGACCTTCTGTCTGAGGGCTTTCAGCAATAACACTTGAGGTTCACCAGTCATAATCAGAAGGCCCCCTATTGGTAAATCACATCAGCACCAAGCTAAGAGGGTGCAATATATAATTCATTAATTTTCTTTTCATTTTTTTTGAGGTTCTGCTCATCTTGGTTAGTACAACACAACAACATGCATTTTAAGGCCATTTTCCCTGCTAGAGCGGGAAGCTAGGTTAGCCTTGCGGTCCCCATGACAATCTTCTCCGTTTTGCCCTATTTTCTGCATATCTCCTTGTTAACCCCCTTGCCCGCATTTCTTCTTCCACCATCTTCAGCCAAGTCTTTCTCGGTCTTCCCCGTCCTCTACTTCCTTCTACATTCATTTCCATCACTCTTCTCAACCAGTCACTTTCATCCTTCCTCAACACATGACCAAACCATCTCAACCTGTTCCTCTTCACAGCATCAATCACAGGCTCTATTCCCATCATCTTTCGCAATTCATCATTTGTCTTCCTCAATTTGTCTTTATTTGTCTTCATCATTTTGGTTAGTGGCATAGGGAAAAGTCACAAGTAGAACAGAAAAAGTCCCACTTGGCAAAGAGGTAAGTCCCACTTGGCGAAGAGGCAAGTCCCACTTGGCGAAGAGGCAAGTCCCACTTGGCGAAGAGGCAAGTCCCACTTGGCGAAGAGGCAAGTCCCACTTGGCGAAGAGGCATGTCCCACTTGGCGAAGAGGCAAGTCCCACTTGGCGAAGAGGCAAGTCCCACTTGGCGAAGAGGCAAGTCCCACTTGGCGAAGAGGCAAGTCCCACTTGGCGAAGAGGCAAGTCCCACTTGGCGAAGAGGCAAGTCCCACTTGGCGAAGAGGCAAGTCCCACTTGGCGAAGAGGCAAGTCCCACTTGGCGAAGAGGCAAGTCCCACTTGGCGAAGAGGCAAGTCCCACTTGGCGAAGAGGCAAGTCCCACTTGGCGAAGAGGCAAGTCCCACTTGGCGAAGAGGCAAGTCCCACTTGGCGAAGAGGCAAGTCCCACTTGGCGAAGAGGCTAGTCCCACTTGGCGAAGAGACAAGTCACACTTGGCGAAGAGGCAAGTCACACTTGACGAAGAGGCAAGTCCCACTTGGCGAAGAGGCAAGTCCCACTTGGCGAAGAGGCAAGTCACACTTGGCGAAGAGGCAAGTCCCACTTGGCGAAGAGGCAAGTCACACTTGGCGAAGAGGCAAGTCCCACGTGGCGAAGAGGCAAGTCCCACGTGGCGAAGAGGCAAGTCCCACTTGGCAAAGAGGCAAGTCCCACTTGGCGAAGAGGCAAGTCCCACTTGGCGAAGAGGCAAGTCCCACTTGGCGAAGAGGCAAGTCCCACTTGGCGAAGAGGCCAGTCCCACTTGGCGAAGAGGCAAGTCCCACTTGGCGAAGAGGCAAGTCCCACTTGGCGAAGAGGCAAGTCCCACTTGGCGAAGAGGCAAGTCCCACTTGGCGAAGAGACAAGTCCCACTTGGCGAAGAGGCAAGTCACACTTGGCGAAGAGGCAAGTCCCACGTGGCGAAGAGGCAAGCCAGAAGATGCGACATATTTTCCAAAGACATCCGTTATGAAATGACTATCTTATTGATATCAGTCTCGATGGCACGCCAACATTCTGATCCATACAAAATAATGGATTTGATGTTGATATTGTACAGTCTGATCTTTGTTTTCAAGCAATACTGGTTTGACATCCATATGGGGCACAGTCGGGCGAATACACAGCAGGCTTTTACAATTTTTCCAATTCTTGATGACAAAACCTCAAATGGTAAAACGTTATGACTGACAGATGCACATGCAGATGCACTGTAAGTGATAATTGGAGTAAAGGGAATAATAAATAAAGAAGAACCTTACGGAGATTTCCAAAACCATCCCTGGGAACAAACAAACTGCAGATGGAAGCTGTCAGGGGCTCAGTGATGATCCTGAAGAGCCCTCGGAACAAAACTTTGAGAACAAGAAAACTTCACGGCTTGGTCCATGAATCGTGATCCTTTCCCAAAACGGGGATGGATACTTTGAGCCCTGAGAGGACTCCGTTCCACCTTCTGAAACCCGCATGTGGAGATAACCACAAACGACGCGCACGCCCACACGCAGTTTATTAGCTAGTGTTTGTCATGATTGTGAATTGCACAACCATTATTCAAAGAAAGATGTGGGGATGGTCCCAAACTGCATGACATGGCTGTGTGTGTGCATGCCTGCCATCTTTATAGACGGAAGAAAGTTTGTGCACTCTGTCCATGTGCCATCATGCCTGTCATAATAATCGTACTTATGTGATAATTATTGGTAATGGTCGACAGACGGTGCGTAATTCTTACACTTTTAACCACACCAAATTAGGTGTGACTGGCCCTCGGGCAATTGGGTCGCCGTGGCCGCGACCTCACCAGGCTGATTGACAAGTGTGATCCCACCATCCCTTGTTTCCCTGAATATTTATATGCGTAGTTAAAAGCAGTTATGCCTACTTTACGTGGATTCCTTTCAAGTTATGAAATTTTTTAGTAGTTTGACCTTACCACTATTAAATGCAGTACATATGTGTTCAACGAAAGTCCTGAGCTTAACCCAATTTTGAGTTAGGCCATCTGAAAAGAAGCAGAAGAAGAATTACAATCGGACTACTTTGAGTCGGTCAGTTTCGTAGATTAGCGATGCTGTCCAAAAGTTTAATGAGTGAAATCATCCACAGACTGGTAGGTATTTTATAGGTTTATAACTTTGTATCTTGGAAGATATTTGAGGATTTGTGTTGTATTAAACCTATGGGGTGTCCATCCCATCATTTTTACTCCCGCCAGGGAGTAATGCATTCACTCGTGTCCATGTGTGTGTGTGTGTTCGTGTGTTTGTGAACAAGATATCTGGAAAAGTTCTGAACGGATTTGGATGAAAGTTGGTGGGATGATTGCCCTTGGAATAAGGAAGAATTGATTAGTTTTTGGTGTAGCTCAGGATATTATTCCCGATCCAGGAATTTTTTGAAGGATTTTTTTTACCATTGGAAGATAGGGCTCATTTTTTTTTAACATTATCTATATATATAAAACACAGTTTGTGTGTGTGTGTGTGTGTGTGTGTGTGTGTGTGTGTGTGTGTGTGTGTGTGTGTGTAATGTTACCGATAGACTCCTAAACGGAGAGGCTCACGTACTTGATATTTGGCACAGACATGGCCATTGAGCCTGGGAAGAACATGGCCGACCTAAAAATGTATTTCATAATATTTTTTTTACCATATTTTTACCTCAGCGCGGAATATTATGACCGGAATCTGACCGGTAGCAGAGCAGTGCGCTGATTCGCTCAGAGCGATCACGTGATGTTCGTTGCCGCCATTAACTCAGTTACGCGTTCGCACGTATTTCAGAGCGAAAAGCGATTACGTTTTTGCCGGGTACTTCTGCATGATTACTAATCATGCAGAAGTACCCGGTTGATTAGCATTTAGCATGATTTAGCATGATTTAGCATAGATAGTAGCATGTTTCACATAGATTTTTTTTCAGCGAGCAGAAGTACCCGGCATTGTACGAATAATATATAGATAGTGCCGTGTAGGGCGGAGTGATGCCGCTGTGGGAGGGACCGAGCAAGGTCGCTGTGGGCGGGACCGAGCGAGGTCGCTGTGGGCGGGGCCGGGCGAGGTCGCTGTGGGCGGGACCGAGCGAGGTCGCTGTGGGCGGGGCCGAGCGAGGCAGCTATGGGCGGGGCCGAGAGAGGTCGCTGTGGGCGGGGCCGAGCGAGGTCTGCGTTAGTGCGTTGCCGTTGCCGTTGCCTGGTATAAAAAGATGGTGCTTGATGCTCTGCGTCAAGATACGGACTTGATGTCCGTATCTTTACAACAGACATTCCAATGATGATGATGATAAATGTAATAATAATAATAATAATAATTCATTTATTTTGTATAGCGCTTTTCAAGAAGCCCAAAAGCGCTTTGACAGAGTGGAAAACATAATGCATAACAATACATGAAAACAACAATTGCAAAAAGACAACAATCAATAGGGAAATATTTAAAGCAAAAGGAGGGAGAAGGAGAAGAGATAGTCAGGGGTTAAATGCTGTGGGTTGAATGTTGAATGCAGTGTTGAACAGGTGGGTCTTGAGTGATGTTTTGAATGTGGTGAGTGAGGAGGAGTCTCTGATGGTGTGAGGTAGTGAGTTCCAGAGGGTGGGAGCAGCGATGGAGAAGGCCCTGTCCCCCCAGGATCTGAATTTGGTCCGGATGGAGGGGGTCAGGAGGTTGGTACCAGCAGAGCGGAGGTTGCGGATGGGAGTGTGTCTGGAGAGGAGGTCAGCCAGGTAGGATGGGGCCAGGTTATGGAGGGCTTTGTATGTCAAGAGGAGGATTTTGTACTGGATTCTCTGGGGGATGGGGAGCCAGTGAAGCTTGTAAAGGACGGGGGTGATGTGGTCACGGGTTCGCAAATGGGTGAGTAGATGGGCAGCGGAGATCTGAATGTATTGGAGTTTATTGGTGATTTTTTGAGGGTGAACCATAGAGGAGGCTATTGCAGTAGTCCAGACGGGAGGTGATGAAGGCGTGGATGAGGGTTTCTGCAGCCGTGGAGGAGAGGGATGAGCGGAGACGGGCAATGTTTTTCAGGTGAAAGAAGGCTGACTTTGTGATCTGTTTAGTGTATTTGTCGAAGGAGAGGATTTGGTCAAAGATGACGCCAAGATTCCGGATGTGAGGGGAGGTGGATACTGGGATACCGTCGATGTTGAGGGCAAAGTTATGGGTGGATTTTGTGAGCGTTTTTGGGCCAATGATGATTATTTCAGATTTATCACAGTTAAGCTTGAGGAAGTTGATTTGAAGCCAGGATTTTATTTCAGTGATGCAGTTTGTCAGGATAGAGTGGGTGTCGGTGGAGACGGACTTGGTGGAGATGAAAAGCTGGATGTCATCGGCGAAGCAGTGGAATTGGAGACCATGACGGCGGATTAGGTGACCGAGGGGGGACAGGTAAAGGATGAAGAGGAGGGCCAAGAACTGAACCTTGGGGGACACCTTGGGGGAGGGGAGCAGTGGGGGATTTGCAGTTATTGATGGAGATGAACTGGCGTCTGTCAGAGAGGTATGATTTAATCCAAGAGAGGGCAGTGCCGGTAACGTTAAAGGTGGATTCAAGTCGGGTGAGGAGGATGGTGTGATCGATGGTGTCAAAGGCAGCGCTGAGGTCGAGGAGGACGAGAATGTTGAGGTTGCCAGCGTCAGAGGAGAGGAGAAGGTCATTGGTGATTTTGAGGAGAGCAGTTTCAGTACTGTGGTTGGAGCGGAATCCGGATTGGAATGTTTCATACAGGTTATTGGCAGAGAGGTGATGTTTGAGTTGAGTGGCTACAGCGCGTTCCAAACCTTTTGACAGAAAGGGTAGGTTGGAGATGGGTCTGACGTTGTTTAGGGTGTCAGGGTTTAGACCAGGTTTTTTTAGAATGGGGGTAACAGCAGCAATTTTGAGGGAAGGTGGGACAATGCCTGTAGACAGGGAGGAGTTTATTGTTGCAATGATAAGTGGAGAGAGAGCAGGGAGGGAGGCCTTGACAAAGCTGGAGGGGATGGGGTCAAGAGTGCAGGTGGCAGTTTTCATTCCTATGAGGAGTTCAGAGAGGTCAGTAGGGGAGATTGGGGAGAACCGAGACAGGGGATGGCAGGACAAGGGGGGGGCAGGTGGTTGGAGGGGGAGCGGGTGCGGCGGTGGTCAAGCTGTTGTAGATGTTGTCAATTTTGCATTGGAAGAAAGAGAGGAAGGAGATGCTGTTGTCTACTGTGAATGACTGGGTGGTGGTGTTCAGGGGGCGGAGGAGTTTGTTTATTGTCGAGAAGAGTGCTTTTGGGTTTCCGGAGCCAGAGTGGATAATTTGAGAGTAGTAGGCGGAGCGGGCGCGGGAGAGGGCATCTTTGTAGTGTTGTTGGTGGTCCTTGTAGGCTTGGGAGTGAACTGTGAGACCTGTTTTATTGCAGAGTCTTTCAAGTTGGCGAGCACGAGTTTTCATCAGGCGGAGTTCAGGGGTAAACCAGGGAGCAGAATGGGTGAAAGAAACTGTTTTGGTTTTTACAGGCGCAAGCTGGTCAAGGCAGGAGGAGAGAGTGTGGTTGTAGTAGTCAGTGAGGTCGGAAGGGGTGTGGAGGTCAACGAAGGGAGAAGTGGACATTTTTTCAGAGAGGGTGGATGAGAATGAGGTAGGTGAAAGAGTGTTTAGCTTACGGAAGTTGATAGTGCGATAATGTCTTGGTGTTGGGGTGGGGATGTTGATGGTCATAGTGATAGCTAAGTGGTCAGAGAGGGTGAGGTCGGAGCCAGAGAGATGGTGAAAATTTAATCCAGTGGAGCAGACAAGGTCCAAAATGTGACCACGGATATGGGTAGCAAAGTCGACATGTTGAGTGAGGTTAAAGCAGGTGAGTAAATCAGTGAAGTCAGTGGTTATTCTGGAGTCAGTGGAGTCCATGTGGATATTGAAATCACCGAGGAGGAGGATTGAGGGGGAGAGGGAACATAGCTGGGTCAGAAAGTAGGAGAAGTCAGACAGGAATGATGGGTGTGGTTTGGGAGGGCGGTAGACGACAGCCATGACTGACTGCGTGCGACCAGAGAGTTTAAAAGCCAGGTGTTCAAATGATGAGGATGAGGCGATGGGGATGAGGCTGGTCCTGATGTCTTGACGGTGGATAACGGCAATTCCACCACCTCGGCCCCCCGAGCGTGGTTTATTGACGTAGGAATATCCATTGGGTGTGGTGAGGTTGAGTGTGTAGTAGTCCAGAGGTTGTTGCCAGGTTTCGGTGTGACAGAGAAAGTCCAGTTTGTTATCCAGGATGTATTCGTTCAGGATGAGGCATTTGTTGTTGAGGGACCGGGTGTTGAACAGGGTGAGCTTGATGTTGTTTTGAACAGCAGGGATGAATTCAGGTGATTTAGCCAGGGTTCGTAGGCAGGCGGTGCGATTGTGTGCGTTGTTGTGACCAGGTGCGCTGGGACGATGAGCGGGAGTGCGCTGAGCAAATACCAGTAATACCACTCAAGGAAGGCCCACAACTCAAGAGTGGAAAAAAACAATAAAATGAACAAAAATACGGGGAAGGAGAAGCAACCACTCAGAAGAATGATAGAAAATCATTTCCCTTAAATTTATCGTGTTCACCAACTAGCACGACCAGATACAGGACACCAAAATAATTTCCCTTACACATATCGTGTCCACCAACCAGCAAGACCATACCACTTACCTCTGGATCAAACTGTATTTCAAATATTCAAACGGTTTTTACATGCTGCCGTGTCCTAGCAACCAATGAAATTTTTCAAAAATATTGTAGTACATTTATTTTTTAATAATGTACCATATTTACGGCAGTATATTTATTTACGCCATGAGTAAGGAAGGAAAATTTCCAGTGCGCTGATTCGCTGATTCGCGCTCATTGATGACGATCACGATCACGTGATGACGTGATCACGAATGATGTTCGTGACGTGATCACGTGATGTTCCTTGCCGCCATAAACTCACAGCAAGTAGCATAGATTTTAGCATGATTAGCATTTAGCATGATTTAGCATAGATAGTAGCATGTTTCACATAGATTTTTTTTCAGCGAGGAATATTATACACGGATACTGACCGGTGGCAGAGCAGCGCGCTGATTCGCTCAGAGCGATCACGTGATGTTCCATCTCCGCCGCCAGTTGGCTTCACTTTTCACGGAGTATGAGCGTTCTATATATTTTCAATTCAGTGCGCCCGACTCGCTCACGTACTTGATTTGTGGCATAGACATGGCCATTGGGCCTTCACGGTATAATTTGTGCGAGGCTTTTGTCCGAGTGAGCTTGAGTCGAGAGGGCGAATGTACGGGTTGGGAATGTACGGGTCTCCCTTCCCCCACCCGGCAACGCCGGTACTGGAGGGCGTCACAGGATCGGTGAGTCTCCAAAATCCGCTTCGTGCTGTTGCGAAGATTCAGGACGATGTCGCGATTGTTGTGCTGCTCTCCGACCATGAGAACCGCAACGTCATTGTTGACTGGCCCTCCCCTTCCCTCCTCCCTTGCCCCTCCACCCTACCTCCTCCCCCTCCCTTTTCCCCCTCCTCTCTACTCGTTCCCCTCCCCCCTACCCATCCCCCCTCCCCCCTCCCCTCTCCCATCCCTCCCCCTCCCCACTCTTCTCCCTCACGTTTATACACGGAATGCCGGGTACTTCCCACCCCCCCCCTCTTCTCCCCTCCCCCCCTCTCCTCCAATCCCCCCCGTTTCCCTCCCCTCCCCTCCCCCGCCCGGCAATGCCGGGTACTTCTGCTCGTCTTCTTATTTCGTGTTGACGAATTCGAATACGAAGGATTTCCCCTTTCCCCTTTCGATTTCGAATACGAATCGAATACGAGCTTGAGTCGAGACGGCGAATGTACGGGCTGGGAAAGTACGGGTCTCCCTTCCCCCGCCCGGCAACGCCGGTACTGGAGGGCGTGGGTCACAGGATCGGTGAGTCTCCAAAATCCGCTTCGTGCTCTTGCAAAGATGCAGGACGATGTCGCGATTGTTGTGCTGCTCTCCGACCATGAGAACTGCAACGTCATTGTTGACTGGCCCTCCCGTCCCCCTCCCCCTCGCCCTCCCCCCTCCGACCCCCCTCACCCTCCCATCCCTCACCCTCCCCCTCCCCCCCTCCCATCCCTCCCCATCCCCCCTCTTCTCCCCTCTCCCCCTCCCCCTCCCCCTCTTCTCCCCTCCCCCCCCCTCTTCTCCCCTCCCCCCCCCCCGTTCCCCTCCCCTCCACTCCCCCGCCCAGGCAATGCCGGGTACTTCTGCTAGTATTCTATATTTAACATTGCGATATGAAAATAGTTTTCATATTTGGTGTAAATGTAGTTTAAACTCGTGGTTATGCGTTAGAGCGGTGTATTTTTTTTTAGTAGCATCGTCTTCAATGTTCATTTTTTTTTCTTCTAATAAAGACATATTCTGTCATTTTAAAACCACCAAAGTGTGTATTAGGTTTCCCCGTTTCATAAAATGTATCGTTTGATACGTATAATGCTTCAAAACCGTTTTTTTGTTTTTTTTTTAACCTCAGAAGAGATATCAACATTTACCTCAGCGAATGTCATTCGCGGTGTCAGTATTTGATGAACTTATAAAGACTTAGTTCCAGATTTGTCAATGGCTGAGGTATATTAACAAACGAATAAAACAGATTTGGCAAAATTCCAACTTTTTTAAAAAAAAGATCGCATATTCACCCAGGGTTGTGAGAGGCTGAAGAAGAAGAAACCTCACATGGGCTTCCCAGACCAAATAAATAATTCTGGTTCTGGCTCTGCGATTTTCAGGTTTATTACTCCCGCTAGGGAGTAACGCATTCAATCGTGTCCGTCCGTGTGTGTGTGTGTGTGTGTGTGTGTGTGTGTGTGTGTGTGTGTGTTCGTGTGTTTGTGAACAAGATATCTGGAAAAGTTCTGAACGGATTTGGATGAAAGTTGGTGGGATTATTGCCCTTGGGATAAGGAAGAATTGGTTAGTTCTTGGTGAAGCTCAGGATATTATTCCGGATCCAGGAATTTTTTTTGGGAAAGATTTTTTCTGTTTTACTGCATTAAAGCTTTTATTCTTATTCTTAAATGATGTTTTTCTCCTCTAATTCCGAGATATATCAAAATAAATTATCTCACAGTTAGGGCTTACTTTCTTTTCATTTATTGTTTTGGGGAGAGGGGATGTGAAACAAAACGTATTATTCCAACTAAACCCACGGCGGGAGTATGCGCTCTACTGAGTGGCGTTCTAGTCTTTGTTGTTTTTATATACAAAGTCAAGGCTCGGGGAAGACCGAGCACACCAAGTGGATCAGGACGTCACAGACAACAACAGGATGCAAAACCTGCATGGAAACCCCAAGGAGGAACACTGGAAAATGAGGGATTTGGGTGGGGTTAGCGAGGGTAGAAAAGGGAAGAATGAGATTGAAGAGGATGTGGAAGTTGATCCCACAGGTGAGAAAAAAAGAACAAATCAGTGGAGGTGAGCAGCGATTGTGGATTCAGGTAGTTTACCCAGAAGAGGGTTGATGGTGGACGGTGTGAGCTGTGCAGAAACCTGGGGGAGGGGAGGTGGGGGGGCGGGGGGTGGCAAGGGGGGTGGGAAGGGTTGGGGGAAAAGCACGGAAAGAGCAGAGGGTGCAAAACCAGAAAGAAGGAGGTAGAAGACAGAGTCCACCGACCTCTCTGTGATGGTGAGTGATAGGTGCATAGACTCAGCATAATCACGGGAGATACCAATGATCTTGAAGACCTTGGTTTCCCCTGAGCAAGATGTGGAGGAAAGCCTTGCAGGTAGATAGAAGTTCAGGTGTGCCAAGGAAGGGCTTTGTACAACGGAGGTTGCCCAGTCGGCGGCTGACTTTGGAGGTCAACTTTGAAATGTGGTTTGTCCAAGAAGGTTTGTGGCTTATAATGAGATCCAGGAGTTTGAATGACCCTCCTGAATAATGATGAGACCCTGCTCAAGAGGATTGTTAAAGAAAGTAGATAGGAGGGTTTGCCACACACCGGGTTTGCCACACGGAGAGAGTTAGTGAGAGTGCGACATTTGTCAGGATGAAAAGACATATTCCAAGTGTTTCACCATCTTGTTTTTTTTTTTCCCAAGGTCTGAAGAGAAGGAAGAGGCTGTCGAGTGACTTTCTGATAGAGTGCTTATTTCTTCTCCTGTGTTCCAATGCTGAAGGGCATGTCTCACTGAGGGTTGTTGAGTGACAGACGATTAAAATAAAAAATATTAAAAAATTTCAGTATTTTGTCTTTTAAATTTAAATAAATATAAAATTATATATAAAATATATATTATAAATATTATAATATTATAAATATAAAATAAATATATATTATAAATATTATAAATATATATAAAATATAAATATAAATAAATATATAAAAATATATAAATATAAATAAATAAATATATTTAAAACGTGTGAGTTTTGTCTTTCATTTTAGAGTATAACTATGTTAGTCATCAAAGCTACTTTCTGTTAGCTTTTTCATCAAATGAGGGAAGTGAGTAACAAAATAAGAAGAACAAAAACAAGAAGTAGAAGAAGCACTTCTTTTTCAGACACATAGGAGGGCTGCCAAGGCATTTTTTCCATGGCTACGGTGTGCAATCCTGGATGGGTCACCACTCCGACGTAGGATACCTGAATGGCTCATTCGTCCCAGTAAACTGGTACTCCTTTTTTTATCACTGTCAGAAGGATGAACCCACCTGATGTTATTACGTCCGCCGCCAAGGGGGGATGGAGGTTGTGTTTTCACCCCTGTCTGTCTGTCTGTTTGTCTGTCCGTTGGTGAACAAAATACCTCAAAAGGTTGTGGATGGATTCGAACGAAATTTGGCAGAGATGTGTTTTGTAACAAGGATGAAATGATTAGATTTTGGTGAAGATCCGGATTCGGATCCGGCTAGTACAATTTATTAAGTGATTCTTCACCATTGGGAGATAGAAGATAATTGAGAAGGAAGTTGAGGAAGCAATAAAAGCAATGAAGAGTAGAAAAGCAGGAGGGTTGATGTCCTAGCATTGTCCATGTGTTTTATACCTCTCTCACCTCCCCCCTTCCCATGCCTCCTCCCCCAATCCCCCTCCCTTATGTGCTCCCCTCTCTCTCCCCATCTTCTCCCGCTCCCTTTATCATATGTTTTACGTGTCAGTTTGTTTTTTTGTGATGAATTTTAGCTCTAACACGAGCCTCGATGTTGTATACAAAAAACAGAAAGAAGTCATTAATCAAAAAATTAATTGATTAATAAATAAATAATTAATCGATTAATCAATAAATAAATTAATCGATTAATCAATAAATCTAAAATAGCCTTTATAGCCACATCACTTGGTCATTGTCGTGTCCAAATATCAGCTTCCTAGCTCAAAAGGTGCCTGAGATAATGCCCAGATGAGAAAGAAAATAAATAAGTGATTAATAAATCGATAATAATGAAGTAACTAATCAATTAATTGATTAATCAACAAACAAAAAATTAAGTTTTTGCCAAAGTACTTGCTCACTATTGCGCCAAAATTTCAGCTTCCTAGCTCAAAGGATGACTGAGATATCGCCCGGACAAATAAACAAACAAACAAACAAACAAACAAGAAAACAAACAAACAAACAATAAATCGGAATGAAAACTGAGTACTCCCTTTCGGTGTGCGTCATTTTCGGGCCCCCTTCGGTGCCTGGCGATGACGTCATGCAGCACCTGGAGATGGAATGGGAATAGTGCGGTGTACAAAAAGCTCGAGTATCAACTGAGCTTTAACCTGGTGTTGGATTTAGATATTATGATCCTGAGTTTGAGACCCTGTCGTGCCGTTGAATTAACACCTGGTGGGTTGACTCAGCCGGTCATCCTTGCGAAATCAGCAAAATAAGTACTAGCTGATTGGTAATGGGGGGCACATGAGCAGCCCCCAGAAAAATGGTGCAGCCACAGACTAAACCACAGAGTTTCATTCATTTCTCACCTTCCGTTGTGAAGGAATCTTCACACGACTCTTCCTTCACAGGTGTGACGTTCAACATCGGAGGAACGTTACCATGGAAACCTCCGGGTATCACTCGACCCGTTTCATCTGTGGAGAAATGGAATGACGTCACGGCCGTGGAGGATTTTAAATACCGAGTACATCTTGTGGGAATTTAAATCGTTTTCTCTTTTATAAAATAATAAATAATACATTGAAAACTAAATATAAATTCAACGAATAAATGTTTAAATGTCGTTGTGAACTCGCCTTGTGAAGAACAATTCTCCCCAAGTTCAAGTTTCACCTTCACCTCCTCATTTAAATCTACAACAAGATAAATCGAGTCTGAAACCAAACTCAACACACCCGATCCCGCCATTTCCATCATCTAGTATCGTCATCTTCAACTTGTACAATGTTATTATGGGTTCTTACCTGGTGAGGGGAAACCACCTGTAGGTTCAGGTTCCACCTTCACCACCACTATAGGATCTGCAGCGAAACAAAACCTGTTTTAAACAAACATCAACCTCGGAGTTGTTAATTTAAAACAAACTACTGTAGTTTTAAACTCTTCCTTTATTTTCTCTCCTCCATATTTATCCACGTGGTTTCTCCATCATGAGAGAACCCCGTACCTGGTTCCTGGTCCGTCCCGTCCCCTCCTTCACGAAGCTTCTGAACGTCCAGGATCCTGAACCCGCAGATCCCATGGACCCCTCCCGGACCCCCTGTGTTCCCTCCATCAGAGACCGACTTGCTCAGCCCGTTTCGGTCCATGACGATCAGCGCGTGGACCTGATGGTGCTTGGTGCTTCACAGCTTCAGTCAGTTTGCGTTCATCTCTCCACAACTACAAAAATAAATGAAATCGCTGCCACACCTGTACATATAAATACAATTCAGGTGAACTCTTGTAATGTTTTGTGTCGCAATTCTTTAAATTAACCATTCTCGTTTCACTTTCACGGAGCTGGGGGTGAAATGGAAGGCGGGAGGATATACACGCCTAGCTAAACGATACACCAATAATGAGATCATGCAGTGAAACCATATTTAGTACTTTGTGGACAAATACGTCAACCAAAAAAACCCCGAATTTGGTCAAAATATAATTAGTTGAGACCTTAACAACAGATTCGGTCTGAGATATACATATATATGTATATATATATAATTATATAAATATATATATATATAAATATATATATAAATATAAATATATATATACTGTATATATAAATATATATATATATATATATAAATATATATATATATAAAAATATATATATAAATATATATATCTCTATATATATATATATATATATATACTAGCAGAGGTACCCGGCTTTGCACGGGAGTGGGAGGAGGAGGGGAGGGGGAAGAGGAGGGGAGGGGAACGGGGGGGAGGGGGGAGGGGGAAGCGGGGGAGGAGGAGGGGAGGGGGAAGAGGAGGGGAGGGGAATGGGGGGGGAGGGGGAAGGGGGGGAGGGGGGAGGGGAAGGGGGGAGGGAAGGGTGCGGGGGTGCTATATAGATATATATATATATATATATATATATATATATATATATATATATATATATATATATATATATTGTTGTGGATATGAGAATGTTTTTTAATTTTATTGTTGTGGTAAAATGTTGTTGTAAAAGGTTGTTGTAAAATATCACCCCTCCTCCCTCCGTTTGTGGTTGTATAAAGGTCAAAGGGCGTTCCCGTAGTTAGTCCATAAAACATACATGCAGGACACGATATATCTTTTTTGACAGTTATATCCTTATTATGTGTATTAGTGTAAGGCTGTGTCTTCCATTAATTGAAATACTCCATTGCACCAGTGAAAGAGAATAGATCCCCTTTCCTTCCCATCCCCAAAATCTCCCTTTCCTTCCCATCCCCAAAACCTCCATTTCCATATTACATCCCCTCTCGTCATTGCTGAGCCCTCGATTCCCAATCACCTCCCCTCCAATAACCGCCATTGACCATGTGCTTGAGTCGGAGAAGAAAGGCGTGTCTCCACCTCGTCATAGCGGGGAGGAGGGGCGTGCCCGCCCGTCGTCATCCAGGGCGGAGCCCGAGGGTCGCGCGACCAACCAGGGGCCGAGGTGAGCACCCCGATGGGCGTGTCCAAAACGCCGGCGGCGTAATCGCTGGAGGCGCTATAAAAGGCGCAAAACGGAAGTGAGTAGTGAGTTGGTCTGAGTCGGTTGCCAGAGGGAGTTGGTCTGAGTCGGTTGCCAGAGGGAGTTGGTCGTCAAGAGAGAGTCGTGAAGAGTCAGTCAGTGGAGTCGGTGGTCAGTTGGTTGCGGTGAGGAGTCGGGTGGTGAGGAGTGAGTGAACCAAGAAAGAGTTGAGGGTTTGGACCAACGAGTCAGACAAGTCCTGGGAACGCAGCGGACGGAGGCCCGCAGCAGCAAGAACACCCAACAGCCAAAGGGGGCCTGAACGGCGGTTTGGAGCAGGGCCGAAAAGGAACGGCGGCTGCTAAACGCGCCGGTTGAGCTGCAGGACCCCCTTGGACCTTTCCTCTCCCTCCAACCATCCACCTCCTGCCTTTCCACCCTTCTTGTATACGTGAGTTTGTTTTGTTTGTTCTGTCCCTGGGTATTTAATTAAGTCTGTAGGTAAGCTAAAATTTGCACTGTGTCACCTGCGTCTTATGTGTTGTAAATAAACTTGATTGCTTCTTTTTGCTTATGTGTGTAAATAGTAAATAAATTCAGTAGCATTTCCAACCTTTTTGTCTTCTTTTTCTTCTTCACATCCGTGTCGCCTTTGTCTTTTCCCTATTGACTAGCTGTGGTGCGATCCGGCCAAAGTCCTGGGTGAATCGGGTGAGTCAGGGATCCTGTTAGGTCGCGGTCATACACCACCGCTCGGTCATCATAACATCTAAACCGCGATCTGTAACAATATATATATATAAATATATATATATGTAGCGGCTACCGCTGGGTTTTCACAATCGCCTTGCACCTATCAAGGACGCGGAGCGATCACCATGCCGGGCTCGTCCAGGACGCCCGGGCAGGCCCGCGCTCAACTTGCCAGGCCTCGGTCGGGACGCCCGGGCATGCCCGGGCATGCCCGGGCAGGCTCGCCCTCAACTTGCCAGGCCGCAGCCAGGACGCTGGGGCCACGCCCCCTCTCGCCTTTCCGGGGCAAACGCTCCGGGATAATATGTATATATATTGCTGCCCGATAAACGGGCTTTTCAGAGTGCCTGAGTGTTTGGTTTGATTAAAGCAACTCGGATGAATTCCAGCTTTTTGTCGCGTCCATTCTTCCGATCGACGTGGGAGCCCCAGCTCCTTCATTGGTGACCTACCGACATGGGACACGGCAGTCGCCCTTAAACTGCCTACCTTCTGGGAGGCTCACGTGGCGGTTTGGTTCGCACAGGCGGATTCCCTGTTCGCCCTGCGAGGGCATCACGGCCGACGACACCCGCTTCCACCATGTGGTAGCAGCGCTCGGTTCGGCCACCGCGGCCCCGCGCCCTGAGCCTCCTCGAGAGCCCGCCAGCCGCTGACAAATACGTGCGCGATTAAGAAGCTTCTCCTCGACGCTTTCGCCCTCCCATCGGCGGAACGCGCACGGCGCCTGCTCGACCTGCCCGAGCTCGGCGACACGCGCCCTTCCGAGCGAATGGACTACATGCTTTCACTGCTCGGCGAGCACTCTCCGGCATTCCTGTTCCGGGAGCTGTTCCTCCGTCAGCTGCCTAACCCGGTACGCCTCGCCCTGGCAAGCACGACGATCACAGATCCCCAGGCCCTTGCCAGAGAAGCCGACAAGATCTCCGCCGCAGGACAGCGCATCGCAGCGGCGACATGGGACCCACCGCCGTCCCGACCCAACACCCATGGCGCCCGAGCACCCGGCACGGTCGACGAACCGAACTGCCGACGCAATTGGCGGCCGCTACACCGAGCCGACCACCTCCAGCATGACGACGGGGGCCTCCACCTGACCAAGCGTGGTGTTACTATCATGCCAGGTTCGGACAGAAGGCCCGGACATGCCGACCCCCCGTGCACCTTCGCCAGGCCGGGAAACGGCCGGGCCGGCGTTCCTTACCAGCCATGAGCGCCGGCCACACGGGCAACTTACTGTTCATCACGGATAAAGCGTCCGGACGGCGCTTCCTGTGCGACACCGGCGCCCAACTGAGCGTCATACCCGCCTCTGACCAGGACAGGCAATCCGCGGTTTGCGGCCCCTCCTTGGTTGCGGCCAACGGATCGACCATCCGCACCTTCGGCCCCGCGCAACGTCACCCTCTGCTTCGGCGGCCAACGCTTTGCTTGGACGTTTGTAACCGCAAACGTGCCCATGGCTCTGCTAGGCGCCGACTTCCTCTGTGCACACGGACTGCTGGTGGACGTCCAACGGCGTCGTTTAATCAACGCCGAAACCTTCAGCTCCCCTGGTATGCACATTGAGCAGCTCCGCGCCCGACCGAGCTGGCATGCGCCGTCCCGGCGGCGAACGAGTTTGCTCGCCTGCTCACGGAGTTCCCGGCCCTCACGCGGCCGACGTTTTCGGACGTCGCAGTACGGCATGGGATCGAGCACCACATACCAACCACGGGCCCGCCGGTCTACGCCAGGCCCGCCGCCTCGACCCAGCCAAGCTCGCCGTGGCGAAGGCCGAATTCGACGCGTTGGAGCACCTCGGCATCGTGCGGCGCTCCGATAGCGCGTGGGCCTCGCCACTGCACATCGTGCCAAAGCCGGGGGGTGGATGGCGCCCGTGTGGCGACTACCGCCGTCTCAATGACGCTACCCACCCCCCGACAGGTACCCGATCCCGCATATCCAAGACTTCTCCGCCCGTCTGGCGGGACGGGTCATTTTTTCGAAAATTGATCTCATACGGGGATATCACAAGGTACCTGTCAGGGCGGCCGACGTCCCTAAAACGGCAGTCATCACGCCGTTCGGCTTATTCGAATTCTTGCGGATGCCGTTTGGTCTCAAGAACGCGGCTCAGGCGTTTCCAGCGCTTGATGGACGGCGTGCTGCATGACCTGCCGTTCCTTTTCGTTTACCTGGACGACATCCTCGTCGCCAGCACGTTCCCGGGCCGAGCACCTCCTCCACCTCCGAACACTGTTCGGGCGCCTCAGCGAGCATGGCCTCATCGTCAACCCGGCCAAATGCCACTTCGGCACGACGGCCGTTGATTTTTTGGGCCACCACATCACCAAGAACGGGGCCGTGCCGCTGCCAAACCAAGGTCGAGGCCATCACCACGTTCCCGCGTCCCCGCACCATAAAGGCCCTGCAGGAATTCCTGGGAATGGTGAATTTTTATCACCGCTTCGTGCCCCGCGCTGCTCAACTCATGCGGCCCCTCTACGAAGCCCTCCGGGGCAAGCCGGCCAAGCACGACATCGCCTGGTCCGCAGCAATGGATGCGGCCTTCCAAAGCTCAAAGCGGGCCCTCGCCGACGCAACACTGCTCGCTCACCCGGTGCTCAACGCTCCCATCGCCCTCACCACGGATGCCTCCGACTACGCGGTGGGCGCCGTACATGAGCAATGGGTGAACGGGGTTTGGCAGCCACTCGCTTTTTTCAGCCGGCAGCTCCGGCCGAACGAGCTCAAATACAGCACGTTTGACCGGGAGCTCCTCGGTCTACACCTGGCCGTCCGCCATTTCCGCCACCTCCTGGAGGGCCGACCTTTCACGGCGTTCGTCGACCACAAGCCGTTGGTTTACGCCATGGCCAAGGTCACGGAGCCGTGGTCGGCCCGCCAACAACGCCACCTCTCCGCCGTGTCGGAGTTTACCACGGACATCCGGCACGTCGCCGGCAAAAACAACGCCGTGGCCGACTGTCTTTCCCGGGCCAGCGCGAACGCGGTCCACCTGGGCGTGGACTTTGCGCTTATGGCGGCGGACCAAACCACCGACACCATGGTGCAAGCCCTCCGGGCGGCGGACACGGGCCTCCGCCTGGCCGACATCCCCTTCGCGGACACTGTCCTGCTCTGCGACGTCTCCCAAGGCCAGCCTCGCCCCATCGTGCCCGTCACCTGGCAACGCCGCATCTTCGCCTCCCTCCACGGCCTTTCCCACCCGGGCCGGAAAGCTTCCCAGAAGCTGGTGTCGGCGCGATTCGTCTGGCACGGCCTTCGTCGGGACGTCCGCGATTGGACCAGCACCTGCACGGCCTGCCAACGGGCCAAGGTCCACCGACACACCCAGGCCCCGCTGGCACCTTTCACCGTGCCCGAACGACGTTTCGACCACGTCAACGTAGATCTGGTGGGCCCCCTCCCCCCGTCACGGGGGTTCACACACCTGCTCACCATGGTGGACAGGACCACCAGGTGGCCGGAGGCCGTTCCCCCTCATCTCCACCACCACCGCCGACGTGGCGCAGGCTTTCATCGCCACCTGGGTCGCCCGCTTCGGCGCACCGGCGGACATCTCGTCAGACCGCGGACCACAGTTCACCTCCGAGCTGTGGGGCGCGGTCGACCGCAACCTGGGGGTCAAGCTCCACCGTACTACGGCCTACCACCCCCAAGCAAACGGGTTGTGCGAGCGATTCCACCGCTCCATGAAGGCCGCGCTCATGGCCGGCCTTCAAGACGGCGGTTGGGCCGACCGGCTGCCGTGGGTCCTTTTGGGCCTCCGCACGGCCCCCAAGGAGGACCTCCAGGCATCCACCGCCGAGCTTGTCTATGGCCAGGCGCTACGCGTCCCGGGTGAATTCGTGCCCGACGCTACCAGTCCCTGGTCCGCAGCTCACCAGCGCTCGGACCTCCAGGAGGCCACCCGACGGTTTGCCCCCGTGCCAACATCCCACCACGGTGACCCCCAGTCCTACGTCCCCCCAGCACTTCGCACAGCGGAGTATGTTTTTGTGCGTCACGACACACATCGGGGGCCACTCCGGCCGCCGTACGACGGGCCCTTCCGGGTGCTGCGACGGGACGACAAGTCGTTCGTCATCGACATCGGCGGCAGGTCGGACCGGATTGCGGTGGACCGCCTCAAGCCGGCGCACGTGGACGTCGACCACCCACCACGGGTGGCCCTTCCGCCGCGGCGAGGCCGCCCCCCATCCACGGTGCCCCCCACTCGACCGCCCACCACCACACCGGACCCCCTCCCACGACCCGCCAGGGGTCGCTTCGGCCGGGTCATCAGGACCCCCCTCAAATTGACCCTGCCGGTGCAAGTCGATTCTGGGGGGACGTGTGTAGCGGCTACCGCTGGGTTTTCACAATCGCCTTGCACCTATCAAGGACGCGGAGCGATCACCATGCCGGGCTCGTCGAGGACGCCCGGGCAGGCCCGCGCTCAACTTGCCAGGCCTCGGTCGGGACGCCCGGGCATGCCCGGGCAGGCTCGCCCTCAACTTGCCAGGCCGCAGCCAGGACGCTGGGCCACGCCCCCTCTCGCCTTTCCGGGGCAAACGCTCCGGGATAATATGTATATATATTGCTGCCCGATAAACGGGCTTTTGGAGAGTGCCTGAGTGTTTGGTTTGATTAAAGCAACTCAGATGAATTCCAGCTTTTTGTCGCGTCCATTCTTCCGATCGACGTGGGAGCCCCAGCTCCTTCATATATATATATATATATATATATATATATATATATATATATATATATATATATATATATAATAACTGTGAGAAATAGTAGAAACTCCACAGTACGAGCAGGGTGTCTCATTTGCATTGAATAAATAATCGGGAGATTGAATAAGACGCGGACGTAGCTTCAGGGCTTCGATCTTTAATTCGACAAGCTTTCGACCAACAAAGGTCTTCTTTTGAGTCGGCCCCAAGTTCAACGGAAGTGAAGCGCAGCTTACAGTTACGCAAAACCGTAACTGTAAGCTGCGCTTCACTTCCGTTGAACTTGGGGCCGACTCAGCAGAAGACCTTTGTTGGTCGAAAGCTTGTCGAATTAAAGATCGAAGCCCTGAAGCTACGTCCGCGTCTTATTCAATCTCCCGATTATATATACTAGGGCATGCCCGTACTATATATACGAGGGCATGCCCGTACTATATATATATCTAAAATTATATCCCCCCCCTCTATTTACATGAAATGGTTTGGTCCATTCGCAAAGCCAAAGCGAACGCCTTGCGAGTACGGTGACAATCCCCCCCCTCTATTTACATGAAATGGTTTGGTCCAAAGCGAACGGCTTGCGAGTACGGTGACAATCCCCCCCCCCCCCCTCTATTTACATGAAATGGTTTGGTCCAAAGCGAACGGCTTGCGAGTACGGTGACAATCCCCCCCCTCTATTTACATGAAATGGTTTGGTCCAAAGCGAACGGCTTGCGGAGTTTGGTAAAGAAATCGCCATAGCGTGCACAAACGCGCAGGAAAGCGAAAGAATCGCAAATTAGTTTTAATTAGTTTTAAAACATAGTTTAACGCCAACATAGCGGCAACATAGTTTGCCAATGTGAAATAAATGAATACGCTCTCAAATGTGCCGTCCGAGGCAGAGTCTGTTCGCCACGTTCGGCACACGTGATAGCTCGCTGCTCTCTGATTGGTTGAATCGTTTTTTGGACATAGCTCGCTAACTACTTGTCCGATTAATATGAAACCTTGAAAAGGCACATCCTCGGGTCCCCAGCAATATACCTGGCAAGTTTCAAGTATATCGGACCCGTGGTTGTCGAGAAACAGCGGTCACAGACAGACACACAGAGATTACTGGCATTATAGATAGATATCTAAAATTATATCCCCCCCCTCTATTTACATGAAATGGTTTGGTCCAAAGCGAACGGCTTGCGAGTACGGTGACAATCCCCCCCCTCTATTTACATGTAATGGTTTGGTCCAAAGCGAACGGCTTGCGAGTACGGTGACAATCCCCCCCCTCTATTTACATGAAATGGTTTGGTCCAAAGCGAACGGCTTGCGGAGTTTGGTAAAGAAATCGCCATAGCGTGCACAAACGCGCAGGAAAGCGAAAGAATCGCAAATTAGTTTTAATTAGTTTTAAAACATAGTTTAACGCCAACATAGCGGCAACGTAGTTTGCCAACGTGAAATAAATGAATACGCTCTCAAATGTGCCGTCCGAGGCAGAGTCTGTTCGCCACGTTCGGCACACGTGATAGCTCGCTGCTCTCTGATTGGTTGAATCGTTTTTTGGACATAGCTCGGTAACTACTTGTCCGATTAATATGAAACCTTGAAAAGGCACATCCTCAGGTCCCCAGCAATATACCTGGCAAGTTTAAAGTATATCGGACCCGTGGTTGTCGAGAAACAGCGGTCACAGACATACACACACACATACACACACACACACAGAGATTACTGGAATTATAGATAGATAGATATATATATATATATATATATATATATATATATATATATATATATATATATATATATATATATATATATATATGTCGGATTGGGACTTAGGACTTGGGACTCAGAAGACTCAGAAGAAAGGAGCAACGGATATATTTATTGGAACTCGAGTACACAAGCTTGAGGACAGCAAAGTTGTATTGAAACTCACAAGGAATGACCAACAGTACAACAAGATGCTCTGAAATAATTCAATTAACATTGCTTTATATAAAGAAAGTCAGGGGTGGAGTTAGCTCACAAGACACAGAGACAGAATGGGCTCATTGGGCCTCCCACCATAGTCCCATCCTGTTGTTCAGTTAATTAAAGGAAGTTCATCCAAGGCCAGTCATGGGTTAGCTCTGATAAGGAGATGGTCAGCATTATGTGGCAACATGTTTACAACTTTCTGTATAGAAGCTAGCTTGGGAAAGTACAAAGGGAGTGGACACTCATAAAACTGTCAGCTTGCAAGATAATGGAAAAGTCAGGAGAAAGGCAAAGAGAGATAACAGTTGCCTCCAAGGCCTGGGAAGGGGAACTAGAGATTGTGCCCACGCAGGCCAGAGCACACAGGCAGAGAACTCCTTATTAGGATATTACACATCCTCAATGCACAAGAAAGAACTCAGTATCATAAAAGAGTACAATAGTAAGTCAAAACAAAACATAAAATTGGTTATACTTGGTAATTGGTAAAGCAGCAAGGATATACAAAGGGGGAGGGGCATTACAGCTCCCTACATACCGCCCTTTTGGATCTAAGATACAAAGTTATCTACGAGCCAATCAAAGGCCTTTATTTCAAACAAAACAGAAAAATCATTCAACATATCACGCGAAGGCAGCCCCGTAAGAATGTCCCGTACCAAAGCACCACACAAACTCAGTAGGATGATTCGCGTCTGTATGTGAGTATGCAATGTAAGGCCGTAAAAGCAGAGTGATCAAATGGCACACAAAATCCACCAAGAGAGGTGGAAGAGACAGTGTAAAGGATTCACTAAACGCAACGTACCACACGAATGCATCCCAGTGAGCATGTCCCGTACCCCCGTACCGCACAGCGCACTCAGCAGGATGATCCGCGGGTGTGTGGGTGCAAGTGGGTGTAAGTGGATGTATGATGTAAGGCGGGTGTAAATGGGTGTATGAGGTGAGACCGTAGAGACATGAAGATCGAATAGCGCGCCAAATCCACAACGAAGACCTCTGGTTCCACCGGGGTCCACACCCAGGAAGATCTCCGACCCACCCTTGGTCCACAGAGGTGCAGCCGGACTCCTCCCCAACTGGAGCTCGCCCAGGCTTCCCCAAGTGAAATCCTTGTAGATCTTCAGCGCTCAATCGATATTCATGTTCATGAGGTCTCTTACGTGTTGGTGATCTGGGGAAGACACAACATCGTCAGTATCAGGTGGCTCAAACCTATGGCCATGAAATAAAGCATAACGATCCAAAGGTGGGAGAGAAACTTCCTTTGGATCAAAGTCGAGATCGTCCGAGGCGATGCTGCTTGCTTCGCTGTTATCCACGGGCGAATCTCCAAAACAATCAGACTCGGAACTCAGAGTATTTTCACGATCGAGTTCCTCTCCATCCGGGCTTGGGTTCACAGCTGGGTCCAAATCCCGGACTGGGTCAGTGGCGTTTGATTCACTGTGGGCTTGTGAGACATGGGGAGGCAAAGCCTGCATTGAAATATAAACATCAGTCGGGGACCCTCGCAAGTGGCCCACATCATCATTGGTAACATCATCAGTAACATTATTCTCAGGTGGCGTAGGCCTGCGGCTTGGACGGCCACCCATAGTCATAGCCACGGCATGGCATATCGTGAAGAAACGAGAGGAATCCTTCAGGAAATCGTCGATTTCTTCATTCGACGTGTCGGGGCCCAGTTTAAACGGCCTCCTGGCAGCCTGAAATGCTTCGAGGTCCGCATAAGTGTACTCGACATCATTATCGGTAATATCAACAATGGAAGAACAATCTTCGGAAGCGGAGATCTCATTGTCGCGGCCCAGTGGCTCGTCCGGGTCGTCGTTCCAGGATCCGCGGTCTGCAGTCACGTCGATGGCCAGTGTGTCATCTGGACCCGCGTTCAGCTTTTCAAGCATCACCATGGCCTTTTCTGTTGTCGTCTTCAGTGTCCATCCTGTGGAAAACTTCCTCACACACGCAAGGACTAAAGCCTTGATTATTACACAACAAACCACGATTCCAAGGACTATTGACAAGGCGGTTAGTACCCACTTTACAATTGTGCCTGTCCACCCTTTGAACCAGTCGGTAAGCCACTGGTGGGAGGCTTCCCGATCCAGTCGATCCCTTGTCAATGAGTGAGCGCTTTCCCTTAACGTTATAATAGCAGCACTGACGCCCTGTGAGGGGTCAGGAATAAAAGTGCAACATTTACCCTCAATTATCCCACATACCCCTCCTCGTTCTGCCAATAGCATATCTAATGCAACCCTATTTTGCATAACCATTGTACGCAGATGGACAACTGTGTCCAACATTTCGTCGTGTGCTGTAGCGGTGGCGTTGGCCACAGTTTCTAAGATTAACGCAATTTTGTCAATGCGGTAACTGCTCATGACCGTCCCAGCCCATGGGAAAAAGAAACTAACGGCCTTCTCCCAATCAGCGCCATGTAAGGTGGTGGTGCCGTCGTCGTTCCAATGGGTGCTTCGTTGTGTCCTTATGAGTGCGGGGGTATTATGCAAGTGTTGTCGCATTTCCATTTCTGGGAAAACTGATCCTAAATAGCAACGTCCTCCCCAATTATCAGGTAAATATGGGTAAGCTTTGTTCCCGCATACAAACATGGTTCCGTGTGGAGCCACTAAATGAGTGGTCATGCAAGTGCGACGGTCTGCGATAGTGTTTGTTCCGTTTACCCCCTCCCATGCCAACTGGAGGTGTGTGAGATTATGTAAGGGCGAACTCGTAACATTTACTAACAGCATGTGTTTCCCTTCCCTAGGGTCCGCGAGGAGGGTAGCTCTACACACAGATTTGCCTACCGTTATTTGGCCCTTTCCTTCTAAGCAGAGGGCCCCCCTAGCCGGTTTAACCCAAACCGGCGCCGGGCGTTCCTCAAAGTGTTGGGACTGGATGGGGGGCGAGTACTGGAAAACTCGTTTACACGCAGTTCCGTCAGAACCTTGGCTTGTCAGGGTTGTACTAAGGCATTTGGTGTCTAGTGGCTTTGAGCACAAATCATTGAGTGATAGGGGTAACGCTACCATTGGTATTCCTGTTGTGCTGGTGCGGGGAAGGTGCATACACATCCAACACCGTGTCCTATTTTGTAATGTGGCCATATGCCGTGCGACCTTCCAGTATGTGTTCTCCTCTGGCTTCTTTCTTACTTTCTGGGCAGGCGGAGTCTTAATAACGTAAGCGGCGCAACTAGGTCGAAGGTAAGATGTGGTTCCATTTGGGATTGTCGTGCGAGGGGGCCATATTCCACATTCAAGTATCATTGTTGTATCCGGACCAATGGGGGCATAATGCAACATGAGGGTAGTATTCTCAACACCCTTGCCCCATCCATATCCTCGGGCATGTCGGCCGCTTATGTCCCCATATGTTCCATTTTCCACTTTCCTAACCTTAGTCAGGACTAGGCGTGTGCTTGTCATGCGTGCCTGCGGTGTGTTATTGTGTACCACTATAGCTTCCGCCCATCTTACAGATAACCACTTAAAGCTCGTTTCCAGGTTGCAGCAATTCACCGCTATTTTGTCTCCCCAGTTAGCCGTTATATACTTGACGGGGTAGAGGGAAAATGCTGAATAGTTGTCGGGTCCTGGGTACTTGGGGAGGTCCTTTCTCAGTCGCTCAAAGTTCAAGAGCCTATCTCCGGCAGGGGGTTTGAGGCAGCTACCCAGAATTCCCATCATCATGACCGTCATCGCCGCCCTTAGGAGACTGTGGTGCCCTAGGCGATGCATTGTCTTCGGCAGTGTGAGGTGCGGTGTCTTCAGCAGTGAGGGGTGCGGTGTCTTGTGTGACTTGTGGTGCGGGAATGGACAACTTACAATGGGTGGCGTGGATCCACGAAGGTTTACCCTCGCAGAAGACTGCCGTCGGTGTGACTAGTAGCACCTGGAATGGTCCCTTCCACCGTGGCTCCAAAGCAGCCTTGCGGGTGAAGTGCTTTACAAGCACCCAGTCGCCGGCCTGGAAGTTGTGGATGGCGTGGCCTATTGGTTCAGGCAGCGCCTCTCGTACTCGAGCATGGATGCTGCGTGCCACATTCGACAAGCCTATGCAAAATCTCAAAAGCATGTCATCCATTACTGGCAAAGCAAGGGTGGACATGTCTGTTGGTGCCGAAACGGGCAAGCTCATAGGTCGTCCCATTAATATTTCGTGGGGGGAAAGGCCCGTAGTGCGACCCGGGGTGGAACGAATGCTCATCAATGCAAGCGGAAGAGCCTCTGGCCACCTCAAGCCTGTGTCTGCGCAAAGTTTCGCTAGTTTATTCTTTAAAGTCTTGTTCGTTCGTTCCACAAGTCCTGAGGACTGTGGGTGGTAGACGCAATGGAAGGATTGTTTAACGCCCAACGCCTTCAGGATGCCCTTAACCACCTGCGCCGTGAAATGGCCTCCTTGATCTGACGAAATTATCTGGGGAATGCCAAATCTGCACATAAAATCCCGCACGAGGCGCTTCACTACTGTCGGAGCATCGGATTTGACGCATGGGTATGCTTCGACCCATTTGGTGAACGTATCTATGATTACCAACACATAGCGAAACGACATGCTTGGTTCCAATTCTGTAAAATCGAACTCAATAGTTGCGAACGGCCCACTAGGCGGGGGCCGTCCCCCATCATGTGCATGTCTCGGTGGCGCCCCTCTATTGTGTTGCTGGCAGACCACACACGATCGGCACACTTCGGATACAATCCGTGACAGTCCTGGCGCTGCCCAAGTGTAGTCTATCTGTCCCATCACCCCCCTCTGGCACACATGACCATTCTGATGAGCCATGCGTGCCAGCCAAGGTAGTAAAGCCTGGGGTGCTATAGGTTTTTCATCAAGGGTCCACATTTCCCCTGGCCCAGGGCGTATCGCTCCTCGTTTGAGCCAGACCTCGTGTTCGGCCGTCGGTGCAGCATTTTGCAAATTTATGATATCGTCCTTAGTTGGTGTGGCGGGTGGTCCCACAGTCGGTATGTCAGCAATCTGTGCGGCTGTCTTCTGTGCTCGTGTCACCATCGGCATGTTGCGTTCTATCTGTTGGTTGGCGGCCTTTCCTGCCGCCTCGTCCGCCCTTGCATTGCCCCGGGCAACGTCAGTGTCCGCCCTTTGGTGGCCACGACACTTAATTACCGCGATAGCGCGGGGAAGTAAAATACTTCGGAGGAGCCCTTCTACTAGCGCGCCATTCTTTATTACTGAACCGGCAGATGTGAGAAAACCTCTCATCTTCCAGATGGCCCCTTTATCGTGGACAACGCCGTGAGCGTAGGCCGAATCTGTGTAAATGTTGACGGCAAGGCCTTCCGCCAAGCTGCACGCTCTGGTCAAGGCGCACAGCTCCGCCTGCTGTGCGGAAAATGTAGGTGGAAGACGCCCGCTCTCTACCGTTTCGCTATCCGAGCACACGGCGTACCCGGACAACAGAGACCCGTCCCATGCGCGCCTAGCTGATCCATCGACATAATATGTACAGTCGGGATATTCTAAGGGATTGTCCTTTAAATCCGATCGCACCGTGGAGACTAGCTGCACAACGTCGGTGCACACATGAGGTTCGCCCTCCTCTGGGGTGGGCATCAGTGAGGCTGGGTTGAGTGTCGTGCAACGTTCGATCGTGATGTTGGCTGCAGTGATCAGTGCGGATTCGTATTGCATTAATCTAGTGTTAGACAAATGCTGTGTGCTTCGCTGTAACAACAGCGAAGTGACGCAATGTGGTACCCGTAGCGTTACTGGGTGTCCCATAACAATGTCCGCTGTTCTTTCTACTGCGTACCTGGCCGCTGCCACGGCTTGCAGGCACACCGGAAACCCTTGTTCGACCGGGTCTAACCTTTTACTAAAGTAGGCTACCGGCCGCTCCTTATCCCCATGGGTCTGTGTCAAAACTGACTGGGCGAAACCTCCCACGGCGTGAGTGTAAAGGGTAAATGGTTTCGCATAATCCGGGAGTCCTAATGACGGTGCCGTAACCAGCGCCTGTTTCAGCCCGTCAAAACCTCGCCTCATTTCTGGTGTCCATACCAATTCGTCCGAGGCGGTTGATCTGGTTGCCTCGTATAGTGGCTTAGCTAGCAGCGCAAAATCAAGTATCCAAGTGCGGCAATATCCCGTCATACCTAGGAAGCGCAGCAGTTGCCGTTGCGAGTAAGGGCGAGGCAGCTCCATAATAGCGGTCACTCGTCCAGCATCCAATTCTCGTTTTCCGTGCGAAATGGCATGTCCCAAGTAAGTTACAACCTGCCGCACAAACTGAAGTTTTGGTCTGCCTACTTTGTGGCCTTTGGCCGCCAAGGCCTTTAATAGGGCCAAAGAATCCATTTCGCACGCCTCCTTTGAAGGGGAGCAAATCAACAAATCGTCAACGTATTGCAGCAACACTGACCCTCCCTTCAATTCCACATCCGCTAGGTCGCGGTGCAGCGCCCGGGAAAACAGAGTGGGGCTATCTGAAAACCCCTGAGGTAGTACTGTCCAAGTATACTGGCGCCCCCTATGGGTGAAAGCGAACAAGTATTGTGACTCAGGCGCGATGGGCACAGAGAAAAACGCAGAACAAAGGTCGATGACCGTGAAGTATGTTGCGTCCGGCGGAATTGACATCATGAGGGTTTCTCCGTTTGGAACTAGTGGGTGTATGCCCTGTATCACCTTGTTCACCTCCCTTAAATCCTGTACAAACCTCCATTTGTCCTTTGACGGCTTTTTAACTGGCAAAATTGGTGTATTACATGGGCTGTTAGTTTCCACGATAATCTTCTGTTCCACTAGGGATTGAATCACTGGTGCTATGCCTACGTCGGCCTCAGGTCGTAGCTTATACTGTTTTACATTTGGCAAGCGCATCCCCGGCTGCACTGCTATCACTAGAGGTTCGGCGTCTCGCATCCGTCCAACCTCGCCGTCGCTTTTGGGCCATAAATTGTCTGGCACCTCCGCTAGGAGGTAATCCGACTCACCCGGGTCCGTCAGCACTGCCCTCATGGCATAGGTGCCCTTAGGAGGCAACTCTGTCGCTTCGAACACTCCATCCCTCCGTTGTGTCTTGAAGTCAATTGAAAAACCTTCGCCATTTTGGAGCCGTTTCAAAGTCCAGCGGCCTTTCTTACTCCGATAGCCTTGTAGGGGGACTTCTCGTAACCTCCCTACCATCCAACCTACACTTTCCGGCGGCCACCCCTTGGCAGTAGTGAGGGTAACATGGGCGGCCGCTCCTTCGGGGTATTGGGTCAACGCACGCTGACTCGAGGTTAGGACTGCCTCAATTCCTATTCCCTCGCGGCCGATCCACATCCGTGATAAGTGTATGGGCGTGCGTTCGCCCAGCTTTTCCTTAACCTTTTCTCGATAATTCTCGTCGTCGCCCGTTGCATCATAGTACGCAGTGCAATGGGGTGGATTATCCTTTAAGGTTTTTATCGAAATTTCGTGCAGTTGTAGCCAATCTCGCAGAACTGCATTGTCCAAACACACATTATCTATGATATGCGTCCAGGTAGCCAGAGCCCATTCATCCATGCGCCACCAATACACGGTGGGGCCGGGCCGAGACAAGGCCGTCATTACCAAGTCGCGTTTAGATTCCGCGACGTCTACAAAAACTCCCTCCTCGGTACATGAGATCTGACAGCCCAATCGGCACAACAAATCCCGTCCCAGCAAATTCGTCGGGGCGGTAGTGGTCATCAAGAAAGCATGTTTAGCCTCCAGCGGGCCGCATGTTACTCGCACTTCCTCCGAAATAGGAAGCGCTTGGGGTAAACCCGAAACACCCAGTATTTGAACGTTCCTGGCCGTAGGGCGCAAAGAGGGCAATTGCCCCTTGTTAATTGTGCTGCGAGTCGCACCCGTATCTACGAGGAATTCTAATTGTCTTCCCTCCACGTCCAACATCATGGTTGGTTCCTCTGCCGGTGTCATGGTCAAGAGAGGACACTCCTTGGGCGACTCGCCAGCGTCCCGTCAATAGGCCCCTCTATTGTATTGGGGCTGAAACCCCTTACGAGCCTTTGGGCAATCACGTATCCAGTGTCCCATCTGCTTGCAATAATGGCACGGTTCCTGCGGAACCGGTGGTGCGGAGGGCATAGGTCGTCCCTCTACAGCGCCCCTTCCGCCCTGCCGGCGTTCTGGCGGCCCCCAATGTGACTGGTTCACTGGTTGCCACTGCGGCGGGCCCCGAGGCGGAGCCCAGTTCCCCCTTGGTCCGTTCTGCATCCCACTATTGGGGGGTGGTCCGGGGTTTTGGAGAAGGGGTCTTGGTGGATACCAATTTTGGGGAGGGGGCCCTTGCACAGTCCAAGTTTGAGGGTTTTGAGGAGGAGGGGGAAGAGGGGGTGGTATTGTCCATTGTTGTTTTACCTCGTTCATATTAATTAGTCCAAAGTCTTCCTCAGTACAACCGTCGCAGTTTTCATTTTCGTTGTGGATCCACTCTCCGTTGGGAAATTGGCCCTTATAGAAAAGAGGATAACAACTCCTCCTATGTTCCTCTGGACCTCGAACAGGTCCCCACTTCTGGCACTGTTCGTGTATGTAGTTCTGACTCTGATCCCCCTTTTTATTCTGATTAAATTGAGCCCGTTTCTCTTGGACAAACATTTGCAATATTTCCTCCTTAATATCCTTCTTCTCCTCTAGGGAGGAGCCCGGGCATTGTTCCAGTTTGTCGCATAATTCGTTGGTTGTCATTCCCTTCCAGCCGAAAAGGACGGTCTGTACCTGTTTCTTTAATACCGGCCGAAGCCCCTCGATTAGATATTGATTTACCAATGGTTGGGGTAGCCCTACCAGCTGCATCGGACCCAGTCCTCCCCAGCGCGCAATGGCCTTTTCCAACCTTTCTCGGTACTCTCCAATTGGTTCTCCTGCCTTTTGTTTTATGGCCCCAATTTTTCCCCAATCCGGACCCCCTGCTGGCAACAGCGCATGTTCGATGGCACCCAGCAGCCGGACCTTCAGTGCATCCCATTGCACTAGTGTTATCTGGGGGTTTGCACCCACCGCCCTTGGATCGGCCGGCGGCCAGTGTGCCCTTAGTCTAGCCCTTTCCCATACTTTGGGTGGGAGCACGGATACTCCCATATGAGTTATGTCTCGATAGTCGCACTCGCCAGCTATAAACCAATTCGACATGGTCGGCACTATCTGCCGTGGATCCTCAATAAGCAAATGTTGAATCCTTTCCCGCATTACAGTTAAAGAGGATTCTTTCCATGGTACCCTTTCTCGAACCCCCTGTCCTTGGGCGTCAACTCCGATAACTTGTACGGGGCACAATGTTTTTCTTCCCTTTATTTCCTGACATTCCAATGGGGTAGTTTGTGAGGTCCTTTTCTCATTACAACCTACCAGTGAGGGGTATAACCCATCCGGTCCTATCGGTGGCGGGAACCCTGCGATGTCGGTCCCGTCATCTATTCCATTAGCCCCGAGTTGTGCAAACAGTCTTTCCTGGCTCGGGTGGTTCTGGGGTATCTGGGGCGCGATGGTAGCGGGGTTATAGGGGGGTGGTAGCAGGGGCGCAGAAAGGATAGGTGGTGCCTGAAACCCCGGGACAGGGTTTAGGTCTGGGGCTGGGGAGGGTAGATTGGTCGCTACCTCCCCTCTCGCGGGGTCTGGGTTTTCAACGAGCGGCATCAGTCGCGCGTTGGCCTGCTTTTCTATTTCCTTAAGCGCTTCATCCTGCTCTTTATTCGCCTGTTTCCTCAGACCCTTGAGTTTTGTTACCTCACCGGCCAAGCTGGCCTGTTTCGACTTTGCGTGTCGCTTCATCGCTTCTTCCTTCCACCAGCCAAAGACTTTCCAGTAGTCCGGCGGGAAGTGTTTCGTGGTCTGTTCAAACTTGTCTAATGTCTCATACAACACGTCCAATTTTTCCAGCGCAAAAGACCCTCCTTCGGGCCACGGTTCTCCTAAATCCTTCGTCAATGCAACCCATGACTTCCCTGGTCTCACAGCATCATAGCCATGCCTCTTAAACATAAAAAATGCTGGGGTATGTCTAAGCGGTTCACCTGCCTTTACTGTCTTATTACCCATACTGTTACCCATCCTAAGAAACCTTAGTTTACCGACGTAGCCTTGTACTCGTGAGGATCTCCCGCCTCGCGGCACAGCTACACTACCTAACTCTGAGAGGCTCGCAGCCTTGTACCCGTGAGGTTCGCCCGCCTCGCGTGGTACGGCCGCGCTACCTACTCTCCTGAGAGGCTCGTCCGCCTACACAGCCGTCTATCCTACCCTTACTGCACTTTCCTGGCGTCCTACGCCCGTGTAATAGTTCTGATCTTACTTAAAATCCCGACGTCTCCCGGGTAGGCCTCGGATCGGGACGCCGCCCTTATCCTTACCCTCACAACCCAGAGATCTATTACCCCTTAACCTCAGGCGCCCAACGTGGGGCACTTTCCCTTACGTAACGTTACCCTAACGAGTCCATAAACAATCAGTTGCTCCAGGACCCAAGCGGTCCGTAATTAAATTTAGGTTCGTGGAACAGGTATGAGCAGGGAACGGAACAAACGGCAACCGAGCAAGAGAGAGTGGGTTACAATTTGGACTGACCCCCAGGCTAAAAAGGAAAAACAAAAGAAAACCACAGCTCACCTGACCCGGATCAACTGCCAGCTGGTCTCTCACCACTCACTTGCCTGGGACCGCGTCCCGGACTGCCCAGACTGATCCCACCGCTGCCACCACTTGTCGGATTGGGACTTAGGACTTGGGACTCAGAAGACTCAGAAGAAAGGAGCAACGGATATATTTATTGGAACTCGAGTACACAAGCTTGAGGACAGCAAAGTTGTATTGAAACTCACAAGGAATGACCAACAGTACAACAAGATGCTCTGAAATAATTCAATTAACATTGCTTTATATAAAGAAAGTCAGGGGTGGAGTTAGCTCACAAGACACAGAGACAGAATGGGCTCATTGGGCCTCCCACCATAGTCCCATCCTGTTGTTCAGTTAATTAAAGGAAGTTCATCCAAGGCCAGTCATGGGTTAGCTCTGATAAGGAGATGGTCAGCATTATGTGGCAACATGTTTACAACTTTCTGTATAGAAGCTAGCTTGGGAAAGTACAAAGGGAGTGGACACTCATAAAACTGTCAGCTTGCAAGATAATGGAAAAGTCAGGAGAAAGGCAAAGAGAGATAACAGTTGCCTCCAAGGCCTGGGAAGGGGAACTAGAGATTGTGCCCACGCAGGCCAGAGCACACAGGCAGAGAACTCCTTATTAGGATATTACACATCCTCAATGCACAAGAAAGAACTCAGTATCATAAAAGAGTACAATAGTAAGTCAAAACAAAACATAAAATTGGTTATACTTGGTAATTGGTAAAGCAGCAAGGATATACAAAGGGGGAGGGGCATTACAGCTCCCTACATATATATATATATATATATACATGTATATATATATATATATATATATATATATATATATATATATATATATATATATATATATATATATATATATATATATATATATTGTTACAGACGCGGCTTTTAGATGTTATATGGACCGAGCGGTGGTGTATTTAACCGCGTCCGAACAGTTACTCCCCGATTAAAACCCGATTTCACCCGACGTTGACCAGATCGCCCCACGGATATTCAATCGGGAAATCTCTAAAGCGACCGAAAGAGAAGAAGAGAGAAGAAAGACAGAGTTTGGAGGAAGAACAGATTTATTATACACACACAAGCAATATTTTAGAGCGACCAATATTATTTACAGCAATAGATGGAAAAGAGCAGTCACACAGTGCATTGTTAACTTATTCTATTTCATTTACTTAATCCCCAAGACAAACGAGTAGGACAGGACGTTCACACTCACACGGTGGATATTGCAGGAAGGAATAGCTGAGGTGGACGCGTGGAGGAAGGCAAGGTCGGAGGCCGCAGCACCCCTCGCGGTTTTTGGCGGGAAAACCTCCGTCGCGTATCCGCGGCCGTCACGCGCTGGCTCGGCACACCTGCTCCTCTTCCTGGGGTGGAGCCGTCTCCCTCCGTTCAGCGCGTCTCTCCAACGACAGGGGGGTATTGCAGGCAGGCAGGGAGGTAGGTAGGTAGGGCTTGCGGTGGATTGCGCTCCTCTTCCAGGTCATCCCCCAGCGTATCTCTCAAGGCCTCTCTCCAGTCATCTCTCATCTGGACTCGTAAAGCAGTCCCCTGCAGTCGCTTTTATCATCTCCGGCGGAATTAAGCCGCCGGCTCCGAGGGCACGCCTACCGGGTCACTCACCGCGGTGTTGATTGGCTGTTAGGGCCGGTTCACTCCTGCCCTCTTCTGACGAGGTGGAGCCACGCCTTTCTTCTCCAACCTTACCTCGTGGCCAATGGTGGTTTGAAGAAAACCAGCCAAAATGCGGAAGGCAATTGGAAGGGAGGTTTTGGGGAAATTGGAAGGGCCTACGCTTATTTTGTTTGATACAATGCAAAGTCAATCTAGTGGAAAACACATACTTAGCCTACATGGAATAAGGAAATACACTATTTAAAAGATATATCGTGACCTGCGTGTATGTTCTATGAAATTAATTAGGAGGACGGCTGCGACCATTATTTACATTACCAGGATGTTACCATACCAAAACCATACTCTTCACATCCGTTACCCTTCCTCCAAAATTGTTACACTCCTCAAAACCCGTTACACTTCTCAAAACCCGTTACACTTCTCAAAACCCGTTACACTTCTCAAAATCGTTACACTGCACCCTCCTTTCTTCAGGCACGTCCTCGGGCCTACTAGACTTAACTGAGTGTGACATGTAGGTGTAATTCCCTCTACAATTAACCTGACCCTGAGTGTGACAATTTTAAAACACAAATAAGTATGTCCCCCTATTGCATTGCATCCTGTCTAACAGACTCAAGCCCACAGCTAACCGAATTACGGGATTATTCTCAAACTATACATTTACGGTGGGGAGCATTATTTACAATGACGTGATTTCTTATTTACAACGCAACCCAGGACCTGTGTTTTTCTCTTTTTTTTTTTTTTTCTTTTTAGGGAACAAGAAAAAGAAATTCCTGTTGGGAGGGAGGAGACAGCACGCATTGCATCGATGCACCAGTACCAATACCACCAAAGCACCCAAAAGCACCCAAACACCACAAAGCACCCAAAAACACCATCCGGTGCGGTTACCATGGTTCATAATAAACACAACAAAACAACTGGTGGTGGTCTTCTCTTTCTCTGCTGGGCCGATGTTCTTCCCGACGTCTTCAGGCTTCATGCGGCCTATTTGGACATAATAAAAAGCACAACTTGTGTCCATTTTTATTTAGGGCCTCAGGGGCCAACTAAGGGTGGTCCACCTCCTTGGCATAGGTGCCACCTTACCGAGGTCCGCAAGCAAGATTCCCTGGCCACTATGGCCGGTTTCCAACAGAGGTGCCCTGCCCCAGAACCTGGGGTCCATCAAGTGGTACTTGGCCGCAGAACAGCGGTCCATAAAGTGGTACATCAACGCAATGCATGCTGGTTCTGGGAATCTCGGGCGCACAATGGCCACCTCACGCACGCTCCCCTCGGCACCCAATGGCGCACAGGTCATGTGGGAGACAAAAGAAAGACAATTGAGCGAGGGGTAAGGTCACAAGGGTACACGTCAAACAAGGCAATGCAAGGTGAAATGCGTACGGAGGGCGAAGTGAGAAAGCTCGTCCCTACCGTACGTCACCCCCCTGTCACCTACACTACCCTTGCTCTTACCCCATATTTACAAAATCTACCCATTTACAAATTCGTCACTACTGTCACGTCCTCCCCATATTTCCCTTATACCAAATTCGTCACCACAATCCCTCTACTTCAAAATTTGCCATCACCAAATTCATCACCAATCCTCATAAGGAGGCAGAGATGGAACATCAAAGCACAATGTCACACCCACGTCATGATGCGTCTCACAATCCAAACATTTGCATCATAAAAAATAATCAAAACATGGCATGGTGTGGAGTACCTGTCACCTCAGGTGAGTGGATGCAGATGGTGTGAGGAGATCCTTCATCCTAACTATCCTCTAAATGATTTTAACACACTTTACACTACCCGGGGTCTTTCCCTGCCAATTCATTGGCCAACTTACACTATGGGTTCTAATAACCAATTCCCATTGGCCAAACTGTGGTGCTCCTCAATTTTGGGGTCTCACTCCCCCGATTCATCTCCCGGTGCTCTAGCACAATTTCTGGGCTGCGACGTGTACCTCTCCCAACAGGTCTACCCACCTGCACACCTCCACCACTGTAGTTGCCACCCGAGCTTACCTAGCTCCTCACCCTAACCTATCTAACTGGGGGCAGCCCCTCTCCTGGCTCTGTCACCCCTTGGTGCCCTCTGGCACTGGGCTACCCGGGTCCGTCCTCCGGATCCTCGGGCCCCATCCACACAACTACTACCGGCTCCCAGAGCCCACCTGCGGCCTCACCTGGCCGACATCCTTACAGTGGTGGAGTGCCCAAACCAACTACACACACTAACAGGCTACACGCCCAGCCATTTCCACAACACCAACGCACCCATCCACATACCATTCTGTCACCCGCACCACAGATGCCAATATCCAACTACAATTTACCTATACCCTCTACCTACCACTTACACTACCCGCCCCGGGTATCCGTGATGGGGGTCCACTCTTCCCCCATTCACACCTTCGCACCATCCACTCCACTCCACAATTTCCACCATACTCACTCCACGACCATCCATTCCAATACTCCATACCATTTATTCCATACACCTGCCCTCCATTCACCTGTCGTTGCACACCTGTGCAATCTCACCTGGTGCCACCTGCACCCTCCTTTCTTCCTGGACCACTTGGTCATCACAATACACAATCACCATCACTCACTCATACACTGCTCCATCCACCTGTTCAGTTGCACACCTGTGCAATCACACCTGTTCAATCACTCCCACACACGGCATCATCTCAGCTAACTCCTCCCCTCTGAAACTTGCGCTTCCCAGTCGTCCCTTTAAACTATTGCGCTCCCACGTCATTATCAACCACACTAACCTACCTGCGTCCCCACTACAGGTATCAGTCACTAACTAACCTTATCGTTACCTAAGGTCATCTTCGCTAGATCCCTATCATTATCCAAGCCCTCCCTGGCTCGTTTTCACTGCCATAAACCCCATAATCTATAGCGCATTTGCCCCACTGGTGAGGGATGACAGAGTTGCCATCCCCCCCACAGCGGGGCATCTCCTACTACCATCCCCCCAGTCCTCTGACGCTACGAGCCCCCGTCGCAAGAGGTACTGGGTCCTGCCTCGGCATCTAGAGCCGAGGCGATCCATGAGGGCGCCTGCTCGCCGGCATAAGGTCTTATCCGGTCGGCATGGACGATCCGAGGGGGGGTCCGTGGCCCCATTTTGATCTTAATGACCACGTCACAGATTTGCGACAGGACGACTCCTGGGCCTTGCCAGGGGGAGGTGAGTTTTGGGCACCTTCCCTTCCGCCTCCGGGGATTAAAGAACCAAATCTTCATCCCCGGAGCGTATTGACTCCCCTGGCTCCGGTCGTCGTACCTGCGCTTCATCTTGGCCCCCGCCAGATGGAGCTGGCGGCGGGCGAAGGCATGGACCCGCTCCATGCCTTCCTCCAGGTGACGTGCGTACCCCTCCCTCGGCGGTGTATCCGTGGTGTCTGGCACGGGACCGCATAGCAAGTCGGCGGGAGCCCGTAACTCCCGCCCATACATAAGCAACGCTGGACTGCATGCGGTGGCCCCGTGCTGGCTAGTTCGGTAGGCCATCAACAGGTACGGGAGATGTTCGTCCCAGTCATCCTGACGGGTGGTGGTGAACAATGCCAGTTGTTGGATCAATGTTCGATTGAACCTTTCCACCATCCCGTCAGATTGTGGCCGCAAGGGCGTGGTCCTGGTTTTCCGAATTGACAGGAGTCTGCACACATCTTTTAGCAATTGGCTTTCAAAATTTCGACCCTGATCGGTGTGCAGCTCCTGTGGAATCCCGTGCCGACATACAAATCCTTCTACGAAGGCCTGTGCTACCACCCCTGCTTCTTGGTTGGGGAGGGCATAGGCCTCCGGCCACTTGGTGAAATAGTCCATTACAACGAGGATATACTTATTACCTTGGCGGGTGCGGGGCAGCGGTCCTAGAATATCCATAGCCACCCGCTCAAGGGGGGCCCCCACCTGATGTAATTGAAGGGGGGCCCTCATCCTCCGTGCTGGTCCCTTTTTGGCAGAACAGGCGTCGCATCTCCGACACCAGTCCTGTATGTCACGCCCCATATTCACCCAATAGAACCTCCGGCGGACCCGAGATATTGTCTTTGTCCTGCCCAAATGGCCGCCGGAGCGGGTACCATGCACCTGTTGCAATATGACGTTCTTGAATTTGTCAGGGACTATCACCAGCCAGGAAGTTCTATCAGAGGGAACCTCCACCCACTTGCGATATAAGATGTTGCCTTTCAACTCCAGGGTCTGCCACTGAGCCCAATATGCCTTTGTTTGCGCCCCGAGGGGGGTGACCTCTTCCCCCTTTGGCCTTTGCCCCAATTTGACCCATTGGAACACCGGCCCCAGAACAGGATCCTCCTGCTGGGCCGTGCTCCAAGCCAACTCTCCAAATTCCTCGTCCGCGGTTAGTGGCAAAATTGGCCCTCTCACCCGGGTTGCCCGGACGACGAGAATCGGGGCGGAATCGCCCAATTGTTCCCTCTCCTCGTGTCTCGCACAAAATTTACAGTTTTCCCCCAGACAAGGACGCCGAGAGAGTGCGTCCGCATTACCATGGGCCTTCCCGGCCCTATGGGCCACATCAAAATCGTACTGCTGCAACTTTTCCAACCACCTTGCAATTTGGCCCTCCGGTTCCTTGAACCGAAGGAGCCATTGCAAGGAGGAATGGTCAGTTCTAACCAAAAATTTCCGCCCGTACAGGTACGGGTGGAAATGGTTCATGGCAGCCAGCATGGCCAATAACTCTTTGCGAGTGACGCAATAATTTCGCTCGGGCCTACTTAAGGCCCGACTATAGTAACCAATCACTCTCTCCACGCCCTCCTGTGTCTGGGACAAAACTGCGCCCAATCCTTCCTGGCTCGCATCCGTGTCCAGGGTAAATGCCCCGTTACTAGTGGGGTAAGCTAGAAGGGGTGCGGATGTTAGACACCCCTTCAATTTCTGGAAGGCCTCGTGGCACTCCGGTGTCCAATTAAATCGCGTCCCCTTCTCCGTAAGCCGGTGGAGGGGACGGGCCAACTCCGCAAATTTCGCCACAAAGCGCCGGTAGTAGGAGCAGAGTCCCAAAAATCCCCGCACCTCTTTGATGGTACATGGTGCGGGCCACTCCTCTACCGCTTTAATTTTGTCTGGGTCCGTTTTTACCCCCTCGCGGCCGATCACGTGACCTAGATAGGCCACCTCTCTTGCAAACAAAGTGCACTTACTCGGGTTCAGCTTCAACCCTGCCTGTCTGAGGCACCCGAACACCTGGTCCAAATTCGCTACTGCCTGGGGGAACGTTTGGGCATGTACCAGGACGTCATCCAGGTACACCAGGCATGATTGCCATGGCATGCCGCCTAGTACATGCTCCATCAATCTTTCAAAGGTGGCGGGGGCGTTACACAAACCAAACGGCATCACAGTAAACTGGTACAGTCCCTTACCTGTGGAAAATGCCGTTTTCTCCTTCCCTGCCCTATCCATCTCCACCTGCCAATACCCACTCTTGAGGTCCAAAGTTGTGAACCAATTTGAGCCCGCAACGGCATCGAGGGTGTCATCAATCCTTGGCAGGGGATATGAGTCCTTGAGTGTCACGTTGTTTAGCTGGCGATAGTCCACGCAGAACCGCGTGGTCCCATCCTTCTTTTTGACCAGCACAACAGGTGACATCCAAGGACTTCCCGAGGGCTCGATCACGCCTGCGTCGAGCATTTTTTCAACCTGCTCGTCAGCTTCCGCCCTCTTGCTCCAAGGGAGCCGTCGGGCGGCCTGACGAATAGGCCGGGCCTCACCGGTGTGGATCTGATGTTTCACCAGGCCCGTACGTCCAATATCCTCGGTGGACAGGGAGAAGAGGTCCAAATGGGACCCAACCAGTTTGTGTAAGGCCTCCCTCTGGGTACCTCCCAACTCTATGCTACTACGATTTACCATCTCGCAAATGGAATCGGGCCAATTCCTAGAACTTATTGAAGGCTCCCCCTGGGGCCGGCTCGGCTGGACGTTCTCGCCCCTCACTGACGCGACTTCTCTAACTGGGGTGCAGCCAGCTACCTTCGTGCCCCTCACTATAGTGCGTGGTTCTGTGCTAATATTAATTACTCGGACGGCCACCACCGGCCCGTCCGTTTTTACAAGGGTACGGCCCACGATTAAACCAGGTACGGATAGCGCTGCCACCGGTTCGACCAGGCCGCAGGATTCCTGCCATGTCGGGCGAGCTGACCATCGGGCCGGCACTACGGCCTCGGCCCCCGGAGGGATGGTCACGGCCTCAGGAGCCTCCAGCTCCACCCTCTCGGCCGTGCTCACCCCCTCCAATGGTAGCTCTTCCACTCCCCATCGCAGGATCCCCCGACTCAAGTCGATTTTACAACCGCTGGCAGTCAACAAATCCAACCCTATTAAGCATGGGTCGCACACCTCCGCCACCCAAACCTCGATCTCTTGCTTTACCGATCCCAACTTGAGGGTCACAAAACCACGCCCTATGATCGGAGCCGTTGCCCCGGTAGCCAACTGCAAACTATGATTTTCCAGACGCTGGATTTTACCCCAGCCGTCTGCACTCGAATTAAGGACCACGGGGCTGATGATCGTGGCGCTGGCTCCCGTGTCCACCACGGCGTCTACCCCCACGCCGGCAATTTTGCACCGAATTGTCAAACTACCCGTCCCAATTTGGCCACAATGAATGACCTGTCGCGTCAACGAGGGCTTCTCTCCATCCCCTACTGCCGAACACCGCCCTGCATGCCCGGCACGTTCTAGTTTCCCGGGCCCTGGCGGGGGGGTGTCTGTGGTCGGCTAGGCCGATCGATACTGGGCGGAGTTGAGGGCATCGGTTGGCGGGAAACGTCCCGGCGCGGAGCTCGACACTCCCACGCACGGTGACCCATCCGAGCACAGTTATAGCACCTCACCTGGTAAGGTGCTTGCCTCCGGTATTCCAAATTCCCCCCCCTGTATGTCCGAATTGGGGTACTCTGTCGGGGACTACCGGGTGCCACCGCTGGGGCCGCCTGCCATGGTCCAGGTCCCGCCAGGCGCCGATCCACTAACCTCTGGACCATGCTTTCCAGATCAGGGCCCCCGTCGGGGGCGGGCCCCCTTGGGGGGCCGCCCCCCATCACGGGCCCCATCTGACGCACCGCCACTGCATGGCGCTCGCCTCCCCGGGCCAGGGGCCTCGCTGCTTCCCAACGGGCTGCAGCGTCGGCCGCCTGACTCATGGTCTGCGGGCGCCACATGGCGAGCTGTTGTCGGAGCTCCAGATCCGGAAGGGCCTGAATAAAATGATCCAGCGCCAGGCTTTCCTGGGAACTCGCTGCCATGTCTGCGTGTGCAATCCCTACTGCGCGGCGAATATCGTGAGCAAGTTCCCCGATGGTCTCCTGGGGCTTGCGTTTACGCTGCGCAAGTTGAGCTTTAACAAGCTCGCTTTGCTGCTCGATACCGAAACGGTTAATTAAAGCCGCACGGAGAGCTGGCAGGGTGAGAGCACCCGGTGGTAAAGCTGTCAGCACCTCCGCCGCCGCACCGCGCAGTGCCCCCACCAGGTGTACTCCACCTTCGTCCGGATTCCAACCGTTGCCTTTACACACATACTCAAACTGCGCCAGGTACGCCCTCAAATCACTCTTGCCGTCATACGGCGCGAGTGGGACCTTGTGGGCGCCCGAAGGTCGGACCCCGCGCGTCACTCCTTGCGGGATCAACGCGGGACCAAACCGCTCGGGCTCCCACAGTACGCTATTCCCGGGGGGCTCCCGCGCATCCCCCGTCCCTCCAAACACTACCCCTCCCGGTGTCGATGCCTGGGTCGCCCCTCCGCAACCCGCTACCCATGCCATACCCCCACAGCCTTGCTCACCAGCACCCCCCTCACTTCCCATAGCCAAACCTCCTTGCACACCTCTTCTGTCCATACACTCCGGACCAGTCATACATCTTACCATTGGTCCCTCACGAACACCCGGGTCTACACCACCCCCCAAGCCGACTGAATCTCCCCTCACATCATGTACATTGCCACTCACCTCCGTACCTCGTCGCACCTCCTCTGCCACCTGCAAACTTTTTATTTGGTTAGTGAGCACCGCATCATGATTTGAACACAGACCTTGTACATATTCCATGACTTCCTCCTTTATCTCCCTCTTAGCTTCCCTCCGTCTCTTCTTAATTTCACTCACCCCTTCTTCCACCTCCTCTAATTTTTCCTTTACCTCTTTCAGCTCCCGGTGCGCCCCCTCGATTTCTTCCTCCATTGCTACTTTAACCGTTTCTATGTGCGTCCTTACCTCCCGGTCCTTCGTCTCCATTACTTCTGTCACCTCTTCCAACCTCTTCGTCAATCCCTCATGTACCATTTGACATTCCTTTTGTGTCGCTATTAATTCATTTTTAATGTCCTTTTGTGTTGCTTTTAAACCCCCGATGATTGCAGTGTTCTTTTCCACTTGGTCCGCTAGTTCTTTTTGTCCCACCGTCAGCTGTTCTACTCCTTTCGTCAGATCTTCTATTCCCCCCTGTAACTTTACCGTATTATTTCTCACCTCTTTCTCGATACGCTTTTCGCCTCGCTTTACCTCCTCGCGTAGCCCCGAGACCTCCTCACTCACCCCTCGTCGTATTTCCTCCATCTGGTTCCCCATCTGTTCGATTTCCCGGGCGGATTGTTCCCCTATTTCCCGCAATTTGTCCTCCATCCTATTTTCTAACCCCATTAACCCATTTTTTACCCCCTCTAACTGATTCTCCTGGGCAGCCATTCTGTTTTCCACCCCCGTTAACCCATTCTTTACCTCTTTTATCCCGTTGTCTAACCCCTCAAAATTATTGTCTAACTTCCCAAATTTCTTGTCTAACTCCTCAAAATTATTGTCTAACTTCCCAAATTTCTTGTCTAATCCCTCAAAATTATTGTCTAACTTCCCACCGGTACCCCTCGCTTCGTCCCTCATTACCCCCATTTGCCCCATAATTCTGCTTTCCATTTGTTCCATACTGTCGTTTTTTTTCTGCATTTCCACCATGAATTGGGCCATGAAGGCTTGCATTTGGGCCGCGCTCATTGGTTCCGCGACCGTGGCCCCCTCAACCACGTGCGCGAGGGCGCCATTCTGTGCGTCTGAAACCTCCGCAACCACATTGCTATTTTTCTCCTCCTCCCTATCCTCCATATACATTTCCCCGAGGTCCTGGGTCGATTCCACCCTGTCTATTTCTCCCACCGACTTCCGATCGCCTTGATTGTCCATGGCGCGATCTCAAAATTCGGGTTTTGCTTTATAAAACAAAATAAATTTCGGCAGCTCGTAATTTTGACCAAAAATTTTTTTTTTTCTAGATGTTTTAAAAATTTGGTTCGGGACCCGAATTCCACTCCCAGACACCAATTGTTACAGACGCGGCTTTTAGATGTTATATGGACCGAGCGGTGGTGTATTTAACCGCGTCCGAACAGTTACTCCCCGATTAAAACCCGATTTCACCCGACGTTGACCAGATCGCCCCACGGATATTCAATCGGGAAATCTCTAAAGCGACCGAAAGAGAAGAAGAGAGAAGAAAGACAGAGTTTGGAGGAAGAACAGATTTATTATACACACACAAGCAATATTTTAGAGCGACCAATATTATTTACAGCAATAGATGGAAAAGAGCAGTCACACAGTGCATTGTTAACTTATTCTATTTCATTTACTTAATCCCCAAGACAAACGAGTAGGACAGGACGTTCACACTCACACGGTGGATATTGCAGGAAGGAATAGCTGAGGTGGACGCGTGGAGGAAGGCAAGGTCGGAGGCCGCAGCACCCCTCGCGGTTTTTGGCGGGAAAACCTCCGTCGCGTATCCGCGGCCGTCACGCGCTGGCTCGGCACACCTGCTCCTCTTCCTGGGGTGGAGCCGTCTCCCTCCGTTCAGCGCGTCTCTCCAACGACAGGGGGGTATTGCAGGCAGGCAGGGAGGTAGGTAGGTAGGGCTTGCGGTGGATTGCGCTCCTCTTCCAGGTCATCCCCCAGCGTATCTCTCAAGGCCTCTCTCCAGTCATCTCTCATCTGGACTCGTAAAGCAGTCCCCTGCAGTCGCTTTTATCATCTCCGGCGGAATTAAGCCGCCGGCTCCGAGGGCACGCCTACCGGGTCACTCACCGCGGTGTTGATTGGCTGTTAGGGCCGGTTCACTCCTGCCCTCTTCTGACGAGGTGGAGCCACGCCTTTCTTCTCCAACCTTACCTCGTGGCCAATGGTGGTTTGAAGAAAACCAGCCAAAATGCGGAAGGCAATTGGAAGGGAGGTTTTGGGGAAATTGGAAGGGCCTACGCTTATTTTGTTTGATACAATGCAAAGTCAATCTAGTGGAAAACACATACTTAGCCTACATGGAATAAGGAAATACACTATTTAAAAGATATATCGTGACCTGCGTGTATGTTCTATGAAATTAATTAGGAGGACGGCTGCGACCATTATTTACATTACCAGGATGTTACCATACCAAAACCATACTCTTCACATCCGTTACCCTTCCTCCAAAATTGTTACACTCCTCAAAACCCGTTACACTTCTCAAAACCCGTTACACTTCTCAAAACCCGTTACACTTCTCAAAATCGTTACAATATATATATATATATATACATATATATATATATATATATATACATTGTAGCGGTTACCGGAAGCATGACACAATTACCTTGCACCGGCCGATGACGGAAGCGGCGAGCGGTCACTTGTCCGGCCTCGCCCGGGCATGTCCAGATTTGCCTTTCCCGGGCGAACACTTGGCTTACCTATTTGCATACCACGCCCCGCCTGAGAAGCATGGCTTTTGTGTGTTGAACTTTACTTATAAATTGCCACCCGTTCGATGGGCTGATTCAGTGCTTTTGAGTTCTTTCGAGTGAGTTGGAAATAAATAGCTCAGTGAAACTTCATTCCTGGCGTCGTTCATTTTGTCCGGTTTTATCATGCGAGCATAGCTCCCACAATTGGTGACCCCTTTTCAAGACCATGGCGATGGAGTCATCTGCACCTTTGAAGCTCCCGGGCTTTTGGGAATCGCACGCGGCCGTCTGGTTCGCCCAAGCGGTTTCCCAATTCGCCCTGCGGAACATTACGGAGGACACAACGCGCTACCACCATGTGGTCTCCGCGCTAAACGCCTCCACCGCGGCCCGGGTCCTGAGCTTCCTACAGAACCCGCCGAACGCCGACAAATACGGCGCGCTCAAAGGCCTACTCCTCGGTGCGTTTGGACTCACGGAGACCGAACGCGCGCGACAACTACTCGACCTCCCGGAGCTGGGTGAGGCCCGTCCATCCGAGTGCATGGACCACATGCTGGCTCTACTCGGCGACCACGGCCCGGATTTCCTCTTCCGCGAGCTGTTCCTCCGGCAGCTACCCGGGCAAGTACGGTTAGCTTTGGCTAACTCGCCCATCACGGACCCTCGCGCCCTGCCCAAGGAGGCCGATAAATTTTTCTCGGCCAGGCGACACGTCGGAGCGGCCGCCTGGAACCCTGGGCCGACCGAGGCAACGCCCGCGCCACGACCGGCGCCACCACCGGCCGAGTCAGCACTACCGGCAGCAGCGGCTGCCGCGACGCCCCATCGACCGAACCCGACGCGACCGCTGGAGCCTCCACCACAGCGGACCATGTGCTATTACCACGCCAGGTGCGGGCAGAAGGCCAGAACGTGCCGCCCACCGTGCACTTTCGGCAGGTCGGGAGACGACCAGGCTGGCGCTCGCTGCCTGCCATGAGCGTCGGCCATTCTGGCAGCCTTCTGTTTATCACGGACACAGCGTCCGGGCGGCGTTTTTTGTGCGTCACCGGTGCTCAGCTGAGCGTGATACCCGCCTCGGTGCAGGACAAACAGGCCGCGCTTTGCGGCCCCGCCTTGGTCACCGCAAACGGCTCCTCCATCCACACCTTCGGTTCGCGCAGCGTCGCATTCTGCTTCGGGGGCCAGCGCTTCAGGTGGGACTTCATCACGGCGAACATGCCCATGGCCTTGCTGGGTGCAGATTTTCTTTGTGCGCATGGGCTTTTGGTCGACGTCAAACGGTGTCGGCTCATCAACGCGGAGACCTTCAGCTCGCTCGCTTGCTCATTGAGCGGCTCCGCTCCGACCAAGCTAGCCTGCGCACTCCCGGCCGTGGACGATTTCACCCGCCTACTCGTCGAGTTTCCCGCCCTCACGCAGCCGACGTTTTCGGCCGTCGCCGTCAAGCACGGCGTCGAACACCACATCCTGACCACAGGTCCACCGGTCTACGCCAGGGCTCGCCGCCTCGACCCGGCCAAACCCGCCGTGGTGAAGGCGGAATTCGACGCGCTGGAGCGATTGGGCATTGTGCGGCGCTCGAATAGCGCGTGGGCCTCGCCCCTGCACATCGTGCCCAAACCGGGTGGCGGATGGCGACCATGCGGCGATTACCGCCGCCTCAATGACGCCACCACCCCCGACTTGTACCCGATACCACACATACAGGACTTTTCCGCCCGTTTGGCGGGACGGGTGATCTTTTCCAAGGTCGACCTCATTTGGGGCTACCACCAGGTACCTGTCTGGCCGGCCGACGTGCCGAAGACGGCGGTAATTACACCTTTTGGCCTCTTCGACTTCCTGCGCATGCCGTTCGGCCTTAAGAACGCGGCCCAGGCCTTCCAGCGGCTGATGCACAGCGTGCTGCGCGACCTCACCTTCCTCTTTGTCTACTTGGATGACATTCTCGTCGCCAGCACTTCCCGGGCGGAGCACCTCATCCACCTGCGCACGCGTTTTGAGCGCCTCGGCCAGCACGGCCTCATCATCAACCCGGCGAAATGCCAGTTTGGCGTAACGGCCATCGACTTCCTGGGGCACCGCATCACGAAGCGTGGGGCCGTTCCGCTGCCTACCAAGGTGGAGGCAGTCACAAGTTTCCCGCGCCCCTGCTCCATCAAGGCCCTACAGGAATTTTTGGGGATGGTAAATTTCTTCCACCGGTTCGTGCCTCGCGCCGCCCAACTCATGCGCCCCCTGTACGAAGCCCTCTGGGGCAAGCCGGCCAAGCACGACGTTGCCTGGACCACAGAGATGGACGCGGCGTTCACGGGCGCTAAGCTGGCCCTCGCCAACGCGACCGTGCTGGCGCACCCGGCGCTCGACGCACCCATCGCCCTCACCACGGACGCTTCCGACTACGCGGTGGGCGCCGTGCATGAACAGTGGGTGAACGGGGCTTGGGAACCGCTGGCCTTCTTCAGCCGGCAGCTTCGCCCTAACGAGCGCAAGTATCGCGCTTTCGACCGCGAGCTCCTTGGCCTTTACCTGGCCATTCGCCACTTCCGCCATCTAGTAGAGGGCCGCCCGTTCACGGCGTTTGTGGACCACAAACCCCTGGTCTTCGCCATGGCCAAGGTTACGGAGCCGTCGTCGGCCCGCCAGCAGCGCCACCTCTCCGCCGTGTCCGAATTTACGACGGACATCCGGCACGTCGCGGGCAAGGACAACGCTGTGGCCGATTGCCTCTCCCGGTCCGGCGCGAACGCTGTCCACCTGGGTATGGACTTCGCCCGCATGGCGACCGACCAGACCGCCGACCCCACGGTGCAAACCCTCCGGACAGCGGACACAGGCCTGCGATTGGCCGACGTCCCCTTCGAGGACACAGGCACGGTTCTCCTGTGCGACACTTCCCTGGGCCAACCTCATCCCATCGTGCCCACCGGATGGCAGCGGCACATTTTGACGCCCTCCACGGCCTTTCACACCCGGGCCGGAAAGCATCACAGAAGCTCGTGGCAGCAAAGTTCGTCTGGCACAGGCTCCGTAAGGAAGTCCACGACTGGGCCAACGCCTGTGTTGCCTGCCAGCGCGCGAAGGTCCACCGGCACACCCAGGCCCCGTTGGCACCATTCGACGTGCCCGTGCGGCGCTTCGACCACGTCAATGTGGACCTGGTGGGACCCCTTCCCTCCTCGCGGGGCTTCACCCACCTCCTCACGATGGTGGACAGGACCCCCAGGTGGCCGGAGGCCGTCCCGCTGGCATCAACGACATCCGCCGACGTGGCGCAGGCCTTCATTGGCACCTGGATTGCCTGTTTCGGCGCGCCCTCGGACATCTCCTCTGACAGAGGCCCGCAATTCGCCTCCGAGCTTTGGGGCGCGGTCGCCCAGGCCTTGGGGGTCAAGATATACCGCACCACGGCCTACCACCCCCAAGCCAACGGCTTGTGCGAGCGGTTCCACCGCTCGATGAAGGCCGCTCTCAGGGCCAGCCTCCAGGACGACGGTTGGGCCGACAGGCTCCCGTGGGTCCTATTGGGCCTCCGAACGGCCTCTAAAGAGGCGCTCCAGGCTTCCACCGCCGAGCTGGTCTACGGCCAGCCACTGCGCGTGCCAGGCGAGTTCATCCCTGACGCCACCGGCCCCTGGTCCGCGGCTCGCCAACGCTCGGTCCTCCAGGAGGCCGCCAGGAGATTTGCCCCCGTGTCCACGTCCCACCACGGCTGCCCCCAACCCCACGTCCCCCCAGCACTTCGCACTGCGGAGTAAGTTTTTATCCAGCACGACGCGCACCGGGGACCGCTCCGGCCGCCGTACGATGGACCTTTCCGGGTCCTGAAGAGGGACGACAAGTCGTTTATCAATCATCGACATCGGCAGCAAGCTGGACCGCATCTCCATGGACCGCCTCAAGCCGGCCCATTTGGACCTCGACCAACCTTCACGGTTGGCCCTTCCCCCACGACGGGGCCGTCCCCCGTCAACCAAGCCCCCCGCCCGATCATCCACCGCCACGCCACCTACCACCCCCACACGAATCACCAGGGGTCGTTTCGGCCAGGTCATCAAGACCCCCCTCAAACTGACTCTCCAGGTGCATGTTAATTCTGGGGGGGGCGCATGTAGCGGTTACCGGAAGCATGACACAATTACCTTGCACCGGCCGATGACGCAACCGGCGAGCGGTCACTTTTCCGGACTCACCCGGGCGTGTCCAGACTTGCCTTTCCCGGGCGAACACTTGGCTTACATATTTGCATACCACGCCCCGCCTGAGAGGCGTGGCTTTTGTGTGTTGAACTTTACTTAAAAATTGCCGCCCGTTCGATGGGCTGATTCAGTGCTTTTGAGTTCTTTTGAGTGAGCTGGAAATAAATAGCTCAGTGAAACTTCATTCCTGGCGTCGTTCATTTTGTCCGGTTTTATCGTGGGAGCATAGCTCCCACAATAGTCAATATATTGTTGCGGATATGAGGATTGCATTTTTTTTGATTGTGTGTATTGTAGTGGTAAATTGTTGTGTAACATTGGTTGGATATGGCCCCTCCTGCCTCCAGAGTTGTGTAAAGGTAAAAAGGGCGTCCCGGTAGTTATTCCATGAAACACCACATTGCAGGACCCGATAAAACCCTTGTTCAGTAGCTTATATCTTATTATGTGTTTTAGAGTAAGGCCTTCTCTTCCATTAAAATAATACTCCATTGCACCGAATCAATTAAGAATAGCTCCCCTTCAATCATTCCATTTCCCAGCCAAACTCTCCATCTGTGGGTAAAGCAGTTCACATGCGTGGGATGCACGCCCTCTCATTTCGCTGCGATAGTGAATATGTGCTCCGTGCTCTGTTTGAACAGGAGGGGCGGGGTCGCCAGGGAGAGGCAAGCCCAGGGCGTGCCACGAAGGGCGGGGCTGTTCAGCCCCATGCCCAAATAAGGAAACAAGCCCGTGGCTCACCACGAGGGGCGTGCCGTCGGCGCCATGCCCAAATAAGGAGACAAGCCCGTGGGATTACCATACAAGGTCACGAAACAGAGCACGGGGGGGAGGGCGGTACCAAAACCGAGGGGGGCATGTCAGACCCGCGCTGAAGGTTTGGACAGAAGGGTGCGACGATCGCTGGGACAAGCGACACCAGAGATACGGCAGATGAGTCCAGGTGCGTAGGAGGGCGTGTCAGTCCCGCGCTGGAGAGAAGTGAGAGAAAGGGAATACGAGCTGAGCTGCGTGGAGAGGTACACGACAAAGAAAGGGTCCAAGAGAAAGCAGAAGAACTTTTACGAACGAGTTGCAAAGAGATACGGCAGATGAGTCCAGCCCCGTTTCAACCAGCCGCGTGAAGCCCTGACGGGGCAGCGAGTGACCCTGCCGGCGTGCGCTGTAAAGCCGAATACCAGGAGCTGCCGGCGTGCGCTGTAAAGCCGAATACCAGGAGCTGCCGGCGTGCGCTGTAAAGCGGATTACAAGGAGCTGCCGGCTCCCCGCTTCCCGCCCGGAGTGGACCTGCTCGCTGTGCCCTGTGATCCCACCTGCTCATCCTTTCCAGCCATTCCTGCCTGCAAGTTCCCCATTTGCGTACGTGAGTTTGTTTTGTTCGTGCTGTCCTGGGTAGTAACTAAGTCTGTATAAGCTAGTAATTTTCACTGTGTCACCTGCGTTTTCATGTCCGCTGTAAATACCCGTGACTGCTCTTTTTGCTTATGTGTGAGTAAATAATAATAAACCCCGTTACTCTTCTGTACGTCTTCTTCGTCTTCCTCTTTGCATTCGTCGTCTTAGTCTTTTCCCCATTGAATATCTGTGGCGCGATACGGCCAACGTTTGGGTGAATCGGGTTTAGTCAGGGAACAACTGTTCGGTCGCGGAGCCTCCGCTCGGCAAATATAACATCCTTAACCGCGGACCGTAACAATTGGTGTCAGGAGTGTCGGATTCGGACCTGAAGCGTTTAACGCGCTCAAAATTACAAAGTACCGAAATTGCTTTTGTTTTACAAAACCCGAATTTTGAAATCGCGCCATGGCTGGTCAAGGCGACGGGATGCCGGTGGGAGAGAAAATCGGGGTAGAATCGACCCAGGACCTCGGGGAAATGTATGTGGAGGAAAGGGAGGAGGAGAAAAATGGCAATGTGGTTGCGGAGGTTTCAGACGCGCAAAATGGCGCTCTCGCGCACGAGGTTACGGGCGCGCAAAATGGCGCCTTTGCGCACACGGTTACAGCGGCACCAAATCTGGCGGCGCCCGTGACCGTAGCAGCACCGGTGAATTGGGACCTCTTTATGATACAAATAAAGGCGCTCATGGTCCAGACAAGTGAAGACCTGAGGGATGAATTGGGGGGCAAAATGGGAGAAATGGGGGGCCAAATGGGAGAAATGGGGGGCAAAATGGGAGAAATGGGGGAACGGCTAGAAGCTAAATTTGAGGGGTTAGACAACGGGATAAAAGAGGTAAAGAATGGGTTAACGGGGGTGGAAAATAGAATGGCTGCCCAGGAGAATCAGATAGAGGGGGTGAAAAATGGGTTAATGGGGTTAGAAAATAGGATGGAAGGCAAATTGCGGGAGATAGGGGAGCAATCCGCCCGAGAAATTAAACAAATGGGAGAGCAGATAGAGGAGGTGAAAATCGGGGTAGAAACCAAATTGGATGCTCAGAGGGATGAATTGGGACAGATGAGGGCGGCATCTACAAAAGAGAGGGAGGAGATGAAAGAGGAGATACGACGAGGTGTAAGTGAGGAGGTCTCGGGGGTACGCGAGGAGGTAAAGCGAGGTGAAAAGCGTATAGAGAAAGAGGTGAGAAATGGGACGGCAAGGTTACAGGGGGGAATAGAGGACCTGACGGAGGAGGTGGAACAGCTGACGGAGGGACAAAAAGAGTTAGTGGAGCAGGTTCAAAGGAACATTGCGGTACTAGGAGGGTTGAAAGCGACACAAAAAGAAATCAAAAATGACTTAATAGCGACACAGAGGCAATGTCAGATGGTACGTGAGGGACTGACAACGAGGTTGGACGAGGTGACAGAGATAATGGAGACGAAGGACCGGCAGGTGAGGATGCACATAGAGACGGTCACGGTAGCCTTAGAGGACGAACTTGAGGAGACGCACCGGGAAATAAAAGAGGTGAAGCAAAAATTAGAGGAAGTGGAAGAAGAGGTGAGTGAAATTAAGAAGGGACGGACAGAAACTAAGAGGGAGATAAAGGAGGAAGTAATGGAATTGGTACAAGGTCGGTGCTCAAATCGTGATGTTGTGCTCGCTAACCAAATAAAGAGTTTGCAGGTGGCGAAGGAGGTGCGGAGACGAGGTGCCTAGGTGAGTGGCGATATACGTGGAAATGTACATGATGTGAGGAAAGCTTCAGTCGGCTTGGGGGTTGATTTGGATCCGGGTGTTCGTGAGAGGCCGCTGGTGAAGTGTGCGACAGGAGCAGAGTGCGAAGGAGGAGGTGTGCGAGAATGTCCGACTCTGGGGTGTGTGAGGAAAAAGTGCGTGCCGAGGAGTGAGTGTGCTGTCGAGAGTGAGTCGGTCGTAGCGCGTGTGCGAGGGAGCACATGGAAGCGCGTAGTGAGGAGTGTTACAGAGGATGTAACGAGAGAATGTACGCCGGTGGTGAGTGTTACGGAGGAAGTAACGGGAGAGTGTGCGCAAGAGGATGCGCGAGAAAGGTGTGTAACGGACAGGTGCATGGGGAAAGAGTGCGCTGTCAAGAATGAGGGAGAATGCACACCTGTGGTGAGTGTTACAGAGGGTGTAACGGGAGAGTGTGCGCAAGAGTGTGCGCGAGAAAGGTGTGTAACGGACAGGTGCATGAGGAAAGAGTGTGCTGTCGAGAGTAAGGGTGAGTGCGCTATCAAGAGTGGTGGTAAAAGTGGTAAGAGTGACACGGTGCGTGAGTTGGTTGTGACAGGTGAGAGAGGATGTACACCTGGAATGGAAGGAAGCACACCTGAAATGGTAGAGCGTGTGTGGGAATGCACGCTGGAATTGGTAGTGAGACACGTGGTTGGGTGTGCGAGAGAGAGCACACCTGTGGTTGTCACAGAGGAGGTGGCCGAGGAGGGGGCGCGAAGAGGTGTGTTGGTGAGGTGTGCGAACGACAAATGTGTGCCAAGGTGTTCGGTGGTCAGGTGTGTGACCAAGTCTGTGAGCGGAATGAGTGTACCTGGGTGTGTAAGAGAAGGTGCAATGACGAGGAGCATGGGAACAGCTGGATGTATGAGCAAGGAACGGGCTGCGGGGTGTAAGCATGCAGGTGAGGCATCGACGGTAACCGGGTTAGCGGTTAGAACGACATATAGCCGAATCGGGCCCTCGGTGCGTGTCGGGCAGCTTCGCGTGCTGCGAGGACCAGCGGGGATCCTAACCACGGCGGGTTCGAAAGGACCGCCGTACGCGATCCACGCTGGGCATCGCTTTGAACGGCCGCGTCCGTGCTCCACTAGGCGGAGCGGGCAGCCCGATAGGAAGGGTCGTCATGGCGACCCCTTTTTGTTGAGACGTTCCGGCAGGTCGAGATCGGGCCATTGGACGGCTCTGTGCCGAGATGGTGTGTGGGATCTCGGCCCGGGTAAGCGTCCTTCCCTGCACCGAATGCGGGACGTATCCAGCCGCCGGCACCAAACAACCCGCATTCATTGCTCGGCTTTACGAAGCCGGGCTGTGGAAGTGAATTGGCGCACCGAGAGGCATTAGTAAGTAGACTGTAATGACGAGAATAGTGTTTTGGCCCCGAAATTAGAAAAACAAAATTTGAAGATTGGCAAAGGATTGGCAGAGTGATGATTGGTAATGGTACAGTGATTGGCAGATGATTGGCAAATTTTTGATTTGTGGAAATTGGACGAGCAAAATTTATAGTAAGAGATGCCCCATGTGATGGGATGGCCAATCCACCATCCCTCACAGCGGGGGGCAAAGGAGCACTAGGTTATGGGGTGTATGGCAGTAAAAACTAGCCCAGGTGGGTTAGGATATATCGTGTGTAGGGCCCTAGAGATTGACATTAGGTAACGTTAAGATTAGGTAGTGACAAGGATACCTGTAGTGGGGACGCAGGTAGATTAGAGTGGATGATAATGACGTGGTATGTGCTTAGTTTAAAGGGAAGACGGGGAGCACTAAGTTAGCAGGGCAACAGGTAGTTCAGATGATGCCGTGTGAGTGTTGGAGGTGTATTCAGAAGTGTATTGTGGAAGTGTATGGTGAACAGGTGTGATTGAACAGGTGTGATTGCACAGTTGTGCAACTGAACAGGTGTATGGAGCAGTGTTTGAGTGATGGTGATGGTGAGGTGTGTTGTGTTGACCAAATGGTCCAGGAAGGAAGGAGGGTGCAGGTGGCACCAGGTGTGAGTGCACAGGTGTGCAACAACAGGTATGAGGAACAGGTGTATGGAATAAATGGTAGTGTGAAGTATATGGAGTATTGGAATGGATGGTAGTGGAGTGGGTATGGTGGAAACTGTGGAGTGGAGTGGATGGTGCGGAGGTGTGAATGGGGGAAGAGTGGACCCCCATCACGAATACCCGGGGCGGGTAGTGTAAGTGTTAGGTAGAGGGTATAGGTAAATTGTGGTTGGATATTGGCATCTGTGGTGCGAGGTGAAAGAATGGTATTTGGATGGGTGCATTAGTGTTGTGGAAATGGCTGGGCGTGTAGCCTGTTAGTGTGTGTAGTTGGTTTGGGCACTCCACCACTGTGAGGATGTCGGCCAGGTGAGGCCGCAGGTGGGCTCTGGGAGCCGGTAGAGTTGTTGTGGATGGGGCCCGAGGATCCGGAGGACGGAGCCGGGTAGCCCAGTGCCAGAGGGCACCGAGTGGGGTGACAGAGCCAGAAGGGGCCTTCCCCAGTTAGTTAGGTTAGGGTGAGGAGCTAGGTAAGCTCGGGTGGCAACTACAGTGGTGGAGGTGTGCAGGTGGGTAGACCTGCTGGGAGAGCTGCACGACCCAGCCCGGAAATTGTGCAAGGGCACAGGGAGTTGCATCGGGGGAGTGAGACCCCAAATTGAGGAGGCACCACAGTTTGGTCAATGGGAATTGGTTTTTAGAACCCATAGTGTAAGTTGGCCAATGGATTGGCAGGGAGAGACCCCGGGTAGTGTAAAGTGTGTTAATGTCATTTAGAGGATAGTTAGGATTGAAGTCTCCTCGCACCATCTACATGCACTCACCTGAGATGACGTACCTCCACACCATGCCATGTTTAATTATTTTTATGTGCAAATGTTTTGGATTGTGAGACGCATCATGACGTGGGTGTGACATTGTGCTTGATGTTCCATCTCTTCCTCCTTATGAGGATTGATGACGAATTGGGTGATGGCAAATTTTGGATAGAGGGATTGTGGAGACGAATTTGGTTTTGGGGAAATATGGGGAAGACGTGACAGTAGTGACGAATTTGTAAAGGTGTAGATTTTGTACATATGGGGTAAGGGCAAGGGTAGTGTAGGTGACAGTGGGGGTGTCGTACGGTAGGGACGAGCTTTCTCATTTCGCTCTCCGTACGCATTTCACCTTGCATTGCCTTATTGATGTGTACCCTTGTGACCTTACCCCTCGCTCATCTGTCTTCCCGCTTTTGTCTCCCACATGACCTGTGCGCCTTTGGGCGCCGAGGGGAGCGTGCGTGAGTCCACCATTGTGCGCCCGGAACTCCCAGAACCAGCTGTCTGCATCGATGCACCACATTATGGACCACATGTCAGTGGCGGAGCACCACTTATGGACCCCATGGGTTGGGGCATGGCCCCTCTGCTGGAACCGGCCATGAGGGCCCGAAATCTTGCTGGCGGACCTTGGCCACAGGGCACCGATGCCCCACAGGTGAACCACACGAGTCGGCCCTGTGGGCCATAAATAAAGAAAATAAAAACAGACACGTTAGGTGCATTTTATTGCAAATAGGCCGCCAGCAAAGGAAAAAAAGACAACAACTGGAAGAAATAATAATAGCCAGCAGAGGGAGCCGAAGAGCAAGAGATCACCTGCAGGGTTAGGGGTTGTTGGTTTATTTTGATTATTCATGAACACTGATGAACTGTGGTGACTGCACCGATTGGTGCTTGAGGGTGTTTTGGTGCGTTTTTGGGTGCTTTCATGGTGCATTGATGCAGAGCAGACTGTCTCCCCCCCAGAAAGAACAATCACAGGTCCTGGGTTGCGTTTTGTAAATAAAGTAGCGTCAATTGTAAATAATGCTCCCCACCGTCAGTGTGTAGTTTGAAGACCATTCCGCAATTCGGTTAACTGTGGGCGTGAGTCTGTTAGGCAGGGTGCAATGGAGCAGCGGGACACATTTATTTATGTTTTAAAACTGTCGCACTCAGGGTCAGGTTAAAAGTAGAGGGAACTACACCTACGTGTCACATTAAATTAAAGTTATAGGCCCGGGTCGTACCTAAGAGGAGGAGGGTGCAGTGTTGCGGATATGAGGATTGCATTTTTTTTGATTGTGTGTATTGTAGTGGTAAATTGTTGTGTAACATTGGTTGGATATGGCCCCTCCTGCCTCCAGAGTTGTGTAAAGGTAAAAAGGGCGTCCCGGTAGTTATTCCATGAAACACCACATTGCAGGACCCGATAAAACCCTTGTTCAGTAGCTTATATCTTATTATGTGTTTTAGAGTAAGGCCTTGTCTTCCATTAAAATAATACTCCATTGCACCGAATCAATTAAGAATAGCTCCCCTTCAATCATTCCATTTCCCAGCCAAACTCTCCATCTGTGGGTAAAGCAGTTCACATGCGTGGGATGCACGCCCTCTCATTTCGCTGCGATAGTGAATATGTGCTCCGTGCTCTGTTTGAACAGGAGGGGCGGGGTCGCCAGGGAGAGGCAAGCCCAGGGCGCGCCACGAAGGGCGGGGCTGTTCAGCCCGATGCTCAAATAAGGAAACAAGCCCGTGGCTCGCCACGAGGGGCGTGCCGTCGGCGCCATGCCCAAATAAGGAGACAAGCCCGTGGGATTACCATACAAGGTCACGAAACAGAGCACGGGGGGGAGGGCGGTACCAAAACCGAGGGGGGCGTGTCAGACCCGCGCTGAAGGTTTGGACAGAAGGGTGCGACGATCGCTGGGACAAGCGACACCAGAGATACGGCAGATGAGTCCAGGTGCGTAGGAGGGCGTGTCAGTCCCGCGCTGGAGAGAAGTGAGAGGAAGGGAATACGAGCTGAGCTGCGTGGAGAGGTACACGACAAAGAAAGGGTCCAAGAGAAAGCAGAGGAACTTTTACGAACGAGTTGCAAAGAGATACGGCAGATGAGTCCAGCCCCGTTTCAACCAGCCGCGTGAAGCCCTGACGGGGCAGCGAGTGACCCTGCCGGCGTGCGCTGTAAAGCCGAATACCAGGAGCTGCCGGCATGCGCTGTAAAGCGGATTACAAGGAGCTGCCGGCTCCCCGCTTCCCGCCCGGAGTGGACCTGCTCGCTGTGCCCTGTGATCCCACCTGCTCATCCTTTCCAGCCATTCCTGCCTGCAAGTTCCCCATTTGCGTACGTGAGTTTGTTTTGTTCGTGCTGTCCTGGGTAGTAACAAAGTCTGTATAAGCTAGTAATTTTCACTGTGTCACCTGCGTTTTCATGTCCGCTGTAAATACCCGTGACTGCTCTTTTTGCTTGTGTGAGTAAATAATAATAAACCCCGTTACTCTTCTGTACGTCTTCTTCGTCTTCCTCTTTGCATTCGTCGTCTTAGTCTTTTCCCCATTGAATATCTGTGGCGCGATACGGCCAACGTTTGGGTGAATCGGGTTTAGTCGGGGAACAACTGTTCGGTCGCGGAGCCTCCGCTCGGCAAACATACCATCCTTAACCGCGTACCGTAACAATATATATATATATATATCTATATATATATATATATCTATACAGTAGTGACCCCTAATTCCGAACGCCCCTCATCTCGAACTACTCTAATTCCGAACCGTAAATTCGAGAAAATTTTGTCCCTAATTCCGAATGTATTTCTATAACCGAACCGCCAACATAGCGTTAGCGTCGTTCATATTTCCCGCCGCGAGTGTCGAGATTTTGAAGGCTTTGAAGAACCTATTGTGCCTGCTATTGTAGCATTGGGTCAGTCCATGGGCTTGGAGGTGAGTGAAGCGGATGTGGAGGAGTTAGTGGAGGATCACAACAAGGAACTCACCACAGAAGAACTTCAGCACCTCCACAAGATGCAGCAAGAAGAAGTGGCAGTGGAAATTTATTCAGAGGAGGAAGAGGGAGCTAGTGGTAACATTTCCAGTGCTGAAATTAAAGAACTGTGCTTCCATTGGTCTAAAACACAGGCCATTGTTGAAAGGTGGCACCCTAATAAAGCAGTGGTTAACAGGAGCATTAACTTGTTCGGTGACAATGTGATTGACCACTTCAGAAAAATTAAGAAAAGTCGCCAACACCAGGCAACTTTGGAGAGGTGGTTCTCTAAAGAAAGCAAGCCTAGTGAGCCCCAACCCTTTTACAAGACAAAGAGATGTGCCACAAGGAGTTAACAAACACCAGAAGCACAGTCATCTGATGTTAGCTTGGAAGGTGCCTCACCTTCCAAGCAATAAAACCCTCTCCCTCCTTCCTCCTCTCCAGCTTCCACATGCACCATCAGAACTCTCCACTAAGGTAAATGCAGTTATTTTCATGTTAGTACATTTATTTCTTGTTATTATTATTATTATTATTTGATATTTAGGGCATTTACTCATCTTATTTTACCTTGAATCATGTGTATTTGCAGTTAACAGTGTCTTGATAATGGATTTTTGGGGTCCAGGAACGGATTAATTCACTTTCCATTATTTCTAATGAGGAAAATAGTTTCTAATTCCGAACTTTTCCCAATCCGAACTTCCGCTGGAACGAATTAAATTCGGATTTAGAGGTCCCACTGTATATATATATATATATATATATATATATATATATATATATATATATATATATATATATATATATATATATATATAATTATATATATATATATACATATATATATACATATATGTATATATATATATATATATTGTTGTGGATATGAGAATGTTTTTTTTGTTGTTGTTGTAGTGTAAATTGTTGTAAAATATCGCCCTCCTTACTCCAGTGTTGTATAAAGGTCAAAGGGCGTTCCCGTAGTTAGTTCCATAAAGCATACATGAAGGACACCATAATATCCCTGTTCAGTAGTTTATTTCCTTATTATGTGTATTAGGGTAAGGCCTTGTCTTCCATTAAGATGACACTCCATTGCACCAGGTGAAATAAGAGTAGATTCCGTTCACATTCCCTTATAGTCAATTGCCAACTTCATCCCCTCCAAGCCTCAATTGCCAACTGCACAGGGCAGTTTGTCAGGTTTGCTACAGCTGTGGGTTGTTGATTTCACCCCAAGACTCCATTAGCCACGAGGTGATCTCGGAGCCGAAGGTGGGAGGAGTCGGCCCAGCGCCAGGAACAAGGCGTGGCCTTGCCAACGCCTCCTCTAAGGGCGGGGTCGGGAGGTCGCGCGACCAACCAGGGCCGAGGTGAGCTCACCGATGGGCGTGTCCTGGACACCAGCGGCTTGATCGCCTGAGGTGCTATAAAGCGCGAGCGCGGAAGCCTTTGAAGGGAGACGTGCAAAGAGAGGTGCGTCAGTGAGTTGGCAGTACACAAGCAGCGCAGAGCAGAGAGGAGGGAGAAGGAGTTCTGAGAGCAAGCATTGAGAGAAGGAGTTCTGAGACCAAGCATTGAGAGAGAGTCCTGAGAGCAAGCAAGAGGAGTACCACGAGCAGTACCAGCAGCTTTAAACTCCACCAAGCAGCGTTGGCTCTACCAGGCAGCTTTAACTCGACCGGGGAGCTCGTCCCGCGGCAGCTCGCACGACCGCAGCTTGGGCGTTGACGGCGGTGCCGACCGTGGCCGCGGAGGAACGGAGCTGCCGCTCCTGGCCCGACCGTGACCCAGTTCCAGTGGACCTTCCTCTCCCTCCAGCCATCCACCTCCTGCCATTCCTATCATCATTCCCCGCGTGAGTCTGTCTTTGTTTGTTCTGTCCCTGGGTATTAATTAAGCCTGTATAGTTAAGCTAAGTTTCGCTGTGTCGCCTTGCATCTTCTGTATATTATTTTATTATCTTTCCTTCTCCTTGGTTATTTTGGTCTTGTAAATAGTAAATAAATTATATTTGTATTCCTTACCCGTTGTCTTTCTTCTTCTTCACATCCTTCGCTTTAGTCTTTTCCCCATTGAATATCTGTGGCGCGATTCGGCCAACGTTCAGGAATCGGGTTAGTCGGGGTAACTGTTAGGGCCGCGGTGCCATCCGCTCGGCAAACCAACATCTTATCCGCGGTCCGTAACAATATATATATATATATATATATATATATATATATATATATATATATATATATATATATATATATATATATATATATATATATATACGTATATATATATATATATACGTATATATATATATATATATACGTATATATATATACGTATATATATATATACATATATATATATATTATATATATATACGTATATATATATATATATACGTATATATATATACGTATATATATATATACATATATATATATATTATATATACTAGGACGTACCCGTACGTGGGTGCCCGTTCCTTGCCAAAAAAAAAAAAAAAAATGTCTGGGCGTGCCCATGGGCCCATGGGCGTGCCCGTAAGTGCGTGATGTGACCGTACAATGAATGTATCGTCCCGACGCCGCAGCTCGGATGGCGCTGCAGTTAATCGGGCCTGTATCGGCAGAGTTATTATAAACGTGTACTACAATCGATCGTACCTTACAACAATCGACACAGATTGCAACGTCAAATAAATGAATACGCTCTCAAATGTGCCGTCCGAGGCAGCGTCTGCTCGCCACGTTCAGCATCAGTACGTCGTCACTATGACTATCCGTAAGTCCGGAAGTGACGTCCTCATTTGACTGTCCGGAAGGTCGCATATCGCAGTTACGATGAATCGCAAATTAGTTTTAATTAGTTTTAAAACATAGTTTAACGCCAACATAGTTTGCCAACGTGAAATCAATGAATACGCTCTCAAATGTGCCGTCCGAGGCAGAGTCTGTTCGCCACGTTCGGCACACGTGATAGCTCGCTGCTCTCTGATTGGTTGAATCGTTTTTTGGACATAGCTCGGTAACTACTTCTCCGATTAATATGAAACCTTGAAAAGGCACATCCTCAGGTCCCCAGCAATATATCTGGCAAGTTTCAATTAGATCGGACCCGTGGTTGTCGAGAAACAGCGGTCACAGACACACAGACACACAGAGATTACTGGAATTATAGATAGATGTATGTATGTATGTGTATATATATATATATATATATATATATATATATATATATATATATATATATATATATATATATGTATATATATATATATATATATATGTATATATATACGTATATGTATATATATATGTATATATATATATATATATGTATATATATATGTATTTATATATATATGTATATATATATATATAAAACACAGTTTGTGTGTGTGTGTAATGTTACCGATAGACTCCTAAACGGAGAGACTTACGTGCTTGATATTTGACATAGACATGGCCATTGAGCCTGGGACGAACATGGCTGAACTCAAAATATTTGACGATCCATATTTTTTATTCATATTTACCTCAGCGCATTTCAGCGAAGTACCCGCTAATCTCAGCCGGTTCCAGAGCAGCTCGCTGATTCGCTCAGAGCGATCACGTGATGTTCCATTCCCGCCGCCAGACTGATTCGCTCAGAGTGATCACGTGATGTTCCATCCCGTCACACGTCACACGTTTTTTCACCTTTTATGCGATCGTGTTTTGTATTGATTTTGTGCGATATGAATTAAATGTCTTTGAAACAGCTGTGAAACGTCTTTCCACAACCCTTCCGTAACCGATTGGAGCAGTTTATTGCCGCACAAAACGAGATCCGCGAAGCGAGTTGGTCGAGTCGTGCTGACCAAGATGGCGACACGGCGGCTTCACTTTTCACGGAGTATGAGCGTTCTATATATTTTCAATTCAGTGCGCCCGTTATTTGTGGCATAGACATGACCATTGGGCCTTCACGGTGTAATTTGTGCGAGGCTTTTGTCCGAGTGAGCTTGAGTCGAGAGGGCGAATGTACGGGTTGGGAATGTACGGGTCTCCCTTCCCCCGCCTGGCAACGCTGGTACTGGAGGACGTCACAGGATCGGTGAGTCTCCAAAATCCGCTTCGTGCTGTTGTGAATATGCAGGACTATGTCCGATTGTTGTGCTGCTCTCCGACCATGAGAACTGCAACGTCATTGTTGACTGGCCATCCCCCTCCGTCCCCCCTTCCCTTCCCCCTCCACCCTACCCCTCCCCCTCCATTTTCCCCCTCCCCCTCCCTTTTCCCCCTCCCCCTCCCTTTTCCCCCTCCCTTTTCCCCCTCCCTTTCCCCCCTCCCCCTCCCTTTCCCCCTCCCCCTTACCCACCCTTCTCCCCTCCCCCCCTCTTCTCCCCTCCCCCCCCGTTCCCCCTCCACCCTACCCCCTCCCCTTCCTTTCCCCCACCCTTCTCCCCTCCCCCTCCCCCCACCCCCTTCCACTCCCCCTCCCCCCTCCCACCCCTCACCCTCCCCCCTCTTCCCTCCCCCCTCCCTCCCATCCCTCTTCCCTTCCCCTCCCCCCTCCCATCCCTCCCCCCTCCCCCCCTTCCCCCCTCCCCGCCCCTCCCCCCTTCCCCTCCCCTCCCCCCCATTCCCCTCCCCTCCCCTCGAGTGTGTGTGTGTGTGTGTATTTTTTTTTTAACAAAACAGGATGCAATTCCAACTATAAAGTAAAACTATATGTACTCTATAAATTTAAGCAAATAAACAACAACAGACCCGATTCACAACAGAATTTCTCAGGCCAATAGACCACAAGTTTCCAGATTAATTTATCACAATTCAAAAAAACGAAAAAAAAAGAATCTTATATCAATCATATAGCAATATATCCCAGAAAAAGGAAACAAATGACAAGAAAAGTACACTGCGAAAACTCCCACAATCAACATTGGCAGAAATAAAACTACAACAAACAGAAATTAAACCATCATTTACATCAAGTAAAGCACAAAAAAATGAGTATTCGCTTGTCTCCACAACCTGAATTTATACCGGCACTCAGTTCGGAAACAATGCCCTCCACAAGGCCTTCTCCTTGGATGAAGTTCTTGCCAGAAGTTTGAAGCACATGGCAATTTCACTCCGGAAAATAGCAATGAAGAGAGCGGGTTCCCACTTGTCCTTTCCAAAAACCACCAGACATCTGCACTTCCACAGGGCCATTTTGTCACATTCAGGAACGTTGAAAAAACCACCTTCTGGGAAAAAGGAACTGACCCACACATCCCAAATGTGACAATATCACATGTCAGGGGAATACTCAATTTCATGAGAACAAGCCACCTTGCGTGTATAATACCCCATGCCCCCTGAGCAAACATGCACGACCACATGTAGTGAGTAACAGATTCTGGAACCTTACATCCCATATATGGACAAAGTCGGTTCGCATAACGAGGAGCTTCAACAGGCCATAAGGGTAATGAGGAAATCAATTATAGGGCCATGTCTGCCTAAACTCAAACAAGTCTCAACCACGCAAAGTGGGCCTATGTTAAACTGAACCAACAAACCCAACTCCTGTGACCCATCCCCCATCAGCTTCAGATGATGTGCGAGCAAGGCTACATGAAGCAACAAGGGAAGATCAGGACAATCCTTGGCTCCCATCACTTCACATTTACACAGCTGTTACCATTTGAGTTTTAAAAAATCCACTTTGCACAAAATAATCTACAAATCAAGCCCTTCAATCTGCAAACGGCCAAAGGTGGAGGAGGTAACACCTCCGCTAGAGTCCTCAATAAAAGAAAAATCTGCCCGTTCACAATATGGGATTTCTCTCAACATGAAAGCTTCCGCTACTTCCATTCACCCAAACAACTTTTAACATGAGACAACTTTTTACGCCAATTATTTACAGTACTCGTGGCTTCACTTAAGAATACTCCTAAAACCATCACCTGGTTATCACAACCCTCAAATGTCAGATGTACCCTTGGCACATTAAAGCCCTTTCCCAAAAGCAAAATACTACTTTTGTCATAATTAATGTGAAGGCCTGACACTTTGGAGAACACCTTGCAGTACTGAACTGCACCCCACAACGATTTAGCAAAAATAGCCAGATCATCCATGTATGCCTAGGACGACATACTATGACCCACCAGTCCCGGGATCCTAAAACCTGCCACTCTATCTTCGAGTGCGTAGATCAGAGGAGTCGTTGTCCCTTGTCCCCCTTGCCCTTCTGACAACCTTGTCTCACCAATCTTTCGATGTTAACCCGAGCCCGCAACCTATTATTCAATACAACCCTGGACACAGCATTTTCGTAAAGCTTCACAAGAGCTCCAATTAAAGCCGGAACAAATGACAGTGCCCGCAACACCTCCCATAAATACTCCTGTGAAATGCTTTCAAAAGCCTTCTCCAAATCCAAACTCAGGAGTGCTAGATCTGCTTTTCTGCTTTTTGCCAAAGACAGGACATCTCCAACGCAAATCAAGCTCCCCTGCCCTTGATACTCATGCAAAACACCGTTAGCTTCCTCCTGCACAAGATTTAATAACAGTCGCCACGATCTTGTAATCCCAATTCAAAAGATATATCGGTCTCCAATTTTTTATATCCTTTAATTCCGCCTCCTTTGGAAGCATCACCAACAACGACTCAGACACGACGGTGGAACCCTGCCAGAGCTCCAAATAGCATTACAAACTTTCAAAAGGGGGCCCTTGATTTCTGGAAGAAACACCTGATCTAATTAGTTTGGAATGCCATCTTTCCCTGGTGCTTTGCCTTTTCTTAAGGCCTTAACAACCCGTTCTAACTCCTCAGGTGTAAATATACAGGTTTCCTTCCCTCCATTCACATGAGCAGTACAATGTGACAGTAGATATTCCCCTGTCCACTACAGATGTCGTCGGTTTAATAAGCACCTGTTAAACTCGGACAGTGTACAAGAGGTTTATTATCGATAATAATACATGCATGGAAGACGCTGGCGTGACATGTAGGCTAGTAACACCACATCACAGAGACATCATGTTTCTCACACAGCCGGCCCCAACATCTCAGCGAGCCACAACCCGTGTCGGCTTGATATACTTCCCTCAAAGCTCAAATAACTCAAAACAAAATCCTGTGATCAAATCCCTTCCCAAGGACACCGACTGCCGCCTCAAAGAGAAATTGTGCAAAGTTGACAGGGCAGGACAAGTCTCATTCGGCAAGAATGTCTCGCCAAGGCCAATCATGGGATATTTGTGTCAAAAGTTTTTCAAAGTCTGCCAACCAGCCACCAGGAAATGGGTCACAGTGTCTTCAGCCTGGAACATTACTGCCCCTGTCAGGATGGGGATTGAATGAAATCCCCTTCACAGACACATGCTGCTTCCTATACAAGGATGAGAAAAAACCCCAAATTATCCCATCAACCACCAAAGGGTTAGTCTGAAAGCAGCCCGGGTTGTCACGCATGCATGATGGCTGCACACGGCGTTTTATCAACTTATGGTAAAAGTGAGTGGAACACTGTTCATGGTTTCCTGCCGGAGCTAAAGGGCTTCTAAAAACAATGCGGTCCTCCTGTTTCCGAAAATAGGCGGCAATACTACTCACCTAATAAAATGTCCTGCCACACGTCAAATCCATCCAACTGGAGGGCATACAATCGTTGAAGCCTCTGGGACATTCGGACAAACCGCTCTTTCCCTTCCCATTTTGGTCCTCCCCAAGCCAAACAACAAACTTTTCAGCCTGCTCTTAAAGTCCTGCCAACAATCGGAAATGTCGTCAAATTCGAGAATTATTGAAGTCCATAAACAGTAACACTGACAGGTAACGAGAGTTCCACTATAATATTACAACGGTCAGAAAATTAATTCCAAACCCGAAGAAAAACCACTTCAAATTGTTTAGAAATGAAAAGATAGTCCAGTCGTGACCGCACAGAATTCCCATGACCTATCCATGTATGGCCATAGCTAATCAGATGCAATATGCGAAAAGTCCCTTAGTTAAAAAGAGCTCAACATCTCCACCACAAAGGAATCAGAAGGACCCCTCTCCGGAACCTCCAATGACAGATTAAAATCACCACCCAGGATGAGAGAACATACAGTACATTGCCATGGTCGAATTGTTTTTAAACATTCCACCCGCTCCCTCAACTTCTCAGGAAGAGAGACTTATAAGACGAAGCTTTAGAGCAAACAGGTCAACATTGACCCACACATGTTCTACCTGGTAACAGGTCCAGGGTTTGTTTAATAATCCATGGCAGCTTATTAGAAAAAAGAATACCAACACCGACATTCCTATTTTCATTACTCCTGGAAGAATGGGAAAGTCTCAACCATGCTTTAGTTAGAGATAGATAACTCATCCGAGCAGGTAAAAAGCACTCCTGCAGAAAGGCTACATCGAAACCAGATGCGTTGATTTCCTTGAAAATCGTATCCCTCCTGTCCAGACTAAGAATGCTCCGGACATTAACTGACAACACCTTAGTGTGCATCATCCGAAGCACCACTCAAGGGTGAGCGTCCCATGTCTCTCAACTTCTTCTTTGTCCATTGTTTTTCCCATCCCTTCCCCCGCCTCTTTATCCTCTGCTTTGCCTTTTGAATGACAACACCCTCTTTGGACCTTCTGTCCAACTCAAAGTCTGCCTCCATATTCCCCTCGCATAGAGCACCCATGTCCTCTGTACTACCCCAATCCACACTCCCCTCAACATCCTTTGAGATTACACTCTCTTTCATAAATCTATGACACTTACCACCGGCCCAAAAGCACCATCTTTACCACCTCCCTCTCTGACAGCATCACTCTTAGTAATGGACCCCCGTGCCTGACTTCACTTCTCTCCATATTGTCCTTATCACCTTTCTATCCCTCCTCTCCATCACCCTCAATCGAAACACCAGAGCCCACAGGACTTGAAACCCTTAAGAGCACCATAGACGCTGGTTGTGGTCCAGCCATGGCTGGAGTAGCATGCAAGACCTTCGGTAAAACAGGTACAGCAGCACCTGAAGTTGTAGCTTCACCAGCGCTAAGTGACCACAACCCTCCCACCACTCCCCCCCCCCCCCCCCCGCCTCCACTAGTGAGCCCTTGGTAATAGGGAAGTCTCCTCCACATGCAGAATTGGGAAAATTTCCCAGACCGTAGGAGCGTCCATAAATGAAAATTTACGTGAAAAACCGTAAATACATACATAAAAAAACACCATTCAAAACCTCAATCAATATCTAGCATTTGAAAATTGTTATTTATGTTCAGCTGTGGGAGCGTTTCTGTTCAGCTGCAGTGTCGTCCTACCCTACCTACCGTATGTTGCTCGCCAGCCACCATAACTTCGGTACACCGTATCCGTCTCATCTGCTGCGATATTTTTTCTTGCTCACAGTATGTTCTGCTCTTTGGTTATGGAGAAGTCAGGCAATTGTATCAGTAAAACATTTCTTTCCTGGGTATTGTGAGCAATTGTGTGTAGTGCCTAGGGAAAGATGGATCAATTTCTTCTGTTTTTTGCTCACCTGGAACGTAGTTCCGGGGAGCTTATGCGATGGCGTGTCGTCAGTCCGTCAACACTTGCAACTTCTTCTTTGAAACTGCTAATGGGATTGTGACCAAACTTGGCACAAATGATATTTGTTATGTTGCAACTCAAGTTTGGTCATGGCATTAGAAGCTGGGGATCTAAGGGGATCTACCGGAGGCTAAAATAGGTATGTGCTTTCTTCTCTGAAAGTATACACACGATTTCGATGGAACTTAGCCACAACTTCCACCACCCGTGATGTATCAACGTTTGCTCACGGCATTAGAAAATCAGGGTCTAAAGGGAGTTTATGAGGGAGGGGGTGGTTGCCCCCCAAAATAGGTATTTGCTTTCTTCTCGGAAACTACACATACAATTCCGATGAAACTTGACCACAACCTTCATCACACCTGTGATGTTTCAAAGTTTGTTCACAGCATTAAAAAAAAAAAATCAGGCCCTAAGGGCGAACCAGGCCTTAAGAAAATCTGGCCTTTCCAATCTTCCAGAGAAGCTTTCCATTCCCGCTGCCTTAACATTTGTCACAGACCTGAAAAAAAATCTTTCAATTGAGGGAAAGAGTGACATCAACATGGTTGCACTTCTGTGGTAAGATATTCCAAATTTTTTCACTAAATACCCTAGTGTGCTCCAATTTTAGGAGTGTTTGGAGGAGAGGAAGTATACACAACCTCTGAATCATCTTTCAGCAGTGGCATTATCTGAAAAGGTGTGGTCAGTATTACGATTCAAATGTACTGTGAGATCGTGAAAATATCAATGGTTGAGTCGCTTTTCTAAGTTTGCGAGGCCTGGTTGTGAATGCGTTAGATGCTGACGGCATCAAGACTGGAGCAAGAACTGTGAAGGTGCAATTGGAAACTGATCATACATCACCTGGTGGTTTGAAGCATCTTCAAGGCAGAATCAACATCGGGCCGTTTCATGGATTTAAGTCTTATTTCCCTGGAAGTTGGTGTCAGGACTTGTTACTGTAAGCTTATCGTCTACTCCTCTCGTATAAGGAGAAATGACTTAGTAGGTGTTAGAGTCTCGGTTAACCCACAGAGGAGCTAGAGCAGGGATTCCTGATATTGTTCTATCATGTGTAGTGAATTGCTCCAGCTCGAGGGAAGCTCTCTGAAGAGAGTAGAATGAAAAAGGATTTGGACTCAGAACCCATGTACACATTAGAGTTTAGAGGATTGTGAAACGAGCGGTTGTCATCTTGTTGGACCAAAAGACAAATCTGGTAGCTAATCAGAGAAGTCTGGGCAGGCATTCAAACAATCTGGTCTTACATGAGAGATTTATAGAAGAGCAAATGAAAGATGCTGAGCTCAGAGCTCTAGCTAATTGAGTCCTCACGAAGGAGGATGTTACCAAAGTCCAGGCTTGTTACTTTAAGAAAGATGGTGCTAAATGAAGAAATGGAGACAACTTGATGTACCAGCGGATGTTGTATGGAAGGTACTTTTTCAAATTGTGGCTCCGCTACCGCACCGTGATGAGATATTGAGTTTGTCACATGCAACACCATTAGCAGTTTACCTCATACTTCGTTCCACATACTATTCAGGGTGAACAAAAAGTGACAACATTTTGCCACGTTCCTTCTGGTCAGGTTTACAATGTGATTTGGTGGAGTTTTGTAAATCCTGTCACTCATGCCAGATGGGAGGGAGACACAATCAAAAAATTCCTTCAGTGCCATTAACACCCATTCTGGCTTTTGATTAATTCTTCAGTCAGGTGATCTATCATTGATTGTGTAGATCCCTTACCCAAGACAAAGAAAGGTAATCAATACATGCTGACTAATACATATGCTTCCGCTTGGTTCCCAGAAGCGATACCTCAAAGAAAAATGTGACCTCAAACATTGCGAATGCTTATTAATTAGTTCAACTAATTTTTCAGTTGTAGTTTTCACAGATCACAATTTTTTAACTTTCCTTCAGAAAATGTAGAATAACAAGTACAGATACATTCAAAGTACACCGTCTCCATGCCAAATAAATAAATAACATCCTCCAATGCGCGACATTGCTGAGGCGCCTTCGATATTGGGAGGGAGGTGTACAATAATTGATTGATTAATTGTGTAATTAAAATCAATAAATATTAATCGTAAAATAATTCCTTAATCAATTGGCTAATTACCTCAACCTCAACCACCAGTGTTTCATCCGAAGCTGTAACTTTTTCAAAATTCATCAAATAATTAATCAAAAATAAAATAATCAGTTTATCGCAAAAAGTTTTTATAGCAAAAATAATCCCCCCCCAAAAAATCACTTGGCCATTGTGGTGTCCAAATATCAGCTTCCTAGCTCAAAAGGTGCCTGAGATATTGCCCAGATGAGAAAGGAAATAAATAAGTATTAATTCATTGATAATAGTTAAGTAACTAATCAATTAATTGATTAATCAAAAAACCAAAAATATCGTTTTTGCCAAAGCAGGTGCTTTCAAATATTGTCAAAATTTCAGCTTCCTAGCTCAAAAGATGGTTGAGATATCGCCCGGACAAACAAACAAATTAAAAATCACTCATAGAGCGTCACTTGGCAAAACAGAACAAAGGAGAATGGCACTCAGTAGAGCATCCTTTTGACCTCAAAATAATTGGTGGTTCAATTATGTGACCTGATATGAAAATGTTCTTCAAATTAAGTTAATCGGATGAAAATTGTCAATTGTAGAAATTTGGCCTATGTTGACCTTTTGGCCTATGTTGACCTCAAAAGTAGTTGGTGGTTGGTTTCAGTAAGCTGATATGCAAATCCTATTCAGATTTCAAGTCAATCAGATGAAAATTGAGGATTTTAGAGATTTGAAAAAGGTGGTTGACCTTTGGCCTCTGTTGACCTTTTGGCCTATGTTGATCTAAAAAAATAGTTGGTGGTTGAATTCAGTTCGCTGATATGAAAATCCTATGCAAAGTTCAAGTCAATCGGATGAAAATTGAGGATTTTAGTAATCTGAGAAAAGTGGTTGACCTTTGGCCTATGTTGACCTTTTGACCTCAAAAAATTATAGGATTTTGTCGGATCATGAACTCTACCGTTTGGTAAGGTTTCGTGAAGATCGATTTAAAATTGTGCCCTGTATGCAAGTATAGGTGAGCGGACAAACACAAACAAACACCATAATTTCACACACAAACCGGAGTGATCAACATACTTGTCATAAAAAAATGTTTTATGCCAAGTAACAAGAAAAAGAAACCGGAGTGAAAACAGTACTCCCTTTCAGCATGCCCCTTCGGTGCCCGGCGATGACGTCATGCAGTGCCTGGAGATGGAATAGGAAAGCAGCGGTGAACAAAAATCAGAGACTGATGTAATGGAGCTTAATTTTTACAATATTTGTACTTGTAAATTAGACGAACTCGCAACGGTACCCGCCCTATGGGCGGGGCTTCAATTGGGAGGCCCAAATGAAAAGGCAAAATATCAGAAATTGAAGGGTTTTTTTTATTTTAAATGATTCATATAAACATCCGTTGAATCATATCACACGCAAATCATCAAAATCTAAACAGTATCTTTAGAATTTCAATAAAAGCCACATCACTGTTCATATCGGTAAATATTATTCCATCGTGTTTCAAATCGTGATCGATACACTATGATCGTGATCGTGATCGATAATCGTGCTCACAATCGCTATATCGTATGTACTCCCGATACGTGTACCAAATTCCCGATACGTATAACTGTACCAAATCAACAGTTAAAAGGATTTTGAGCCGATAGCTGTTACTGCCTTGGCAAGATCGATGGAGACAGCGATCTGTTAGCGATCGATGGAGACATGTTGCTTTCCCGGGTGCCGCACAAATGGCTGCACCGATCGCGTGGCACCCGAGAAAGCAACATCGTCACAATGAGAACAATGAACGTTATGCGAACGCGAATGTTATGCGGGAGTCCAAACCTGAGAATGCTGGAGACTAAAGCTGAAATTGGGAAAACTAAATAGCCGATTTTACTCCTGGAGATCCCAGGATTATCCACCCAAAATATCTTTGCGATCGGTTCAGCAGTTTTTACGGTACCTTCAAACAGACAGACAGACAGACAGACATTTGGTGAATTATAGTAAAATTAAAGGCAAGGACAATGTCATTTCAGAAGCTCTGTCAAGAAATTAAAGGCAAGGACAATGTCTTTTCAGAAGCTCTGTCAAGAAATTAAAGGCAAGGACAATGTCATTTCAGAAGCTCTGTCAAGATGCAACTAGAGGATCATTCCTGTAGTCTGTTGGGAAGCTTTACTGAGGGTAATCTGTTTTTTATTTGATATTTCTGAATGCCACTCCTGGCGGTGAAAATTTTTTTTGGTTGTTTGTATTTTGTGTAAAGGGTAAGAAAGTTCTCTCTGTTCAAACCCTTGAAGGGGGAGAGTGTTACGGACAAGCATATTCATTTAATTGTGTTTGGGAAAGGTACTTTTCTGTTAAGTTTACTGTTAAAACAACATGAGGATGAAAATGAAACGGCAGATTTAAAACAAGAGATATATAAGGTGTCGAGAAGTTCTCTTGAGCTGACATACTCTGATACTCTGTTTTGAGGGGTGCATATCATTTTAAAACCGACATACCAGGAGGAATAGGGATGTTGAGGTATTCGTCTTCCCACAACAAATACACTTGAACCCGCTGTGCTGGTCCGTGGAGATTCAGCTTCTCTTCTTATGCCTATGCATGGAGGTATCTCAGGTGTATGCCCTCAACTATCCGTAGGACCTCCCTTTTCCTCCTGTGATTGTTATATTTAATTAAAATTATTGTGCTTGAGGTAGACATTAGGGATTAATAAATATTCCTCATAATGTTACCCTTCTGTCTCCTGTTGTATGGTGTACCTGCTCCGTTGAGCGTCACGAACGGTGCTTCCATTGCACCACTCGAGGTCTGCCGGTAGCTCCCTTGGGTCTTCGCACCGACGTTCCCACTCATGCTCGCTTTCTTCCTACTCCAGGTGCTACTACATGGACCGTTCAGCGTCCCAACCGATATGTTAACCTCGCTGCTTCGCTCGGGGTGATATAGCCTGCTGTTACGAGCCGTGCACGTTTCTCTGACCTTTGACTCCATGCAGCGATTTCTCTCCTACTCGACAGCTTTGATGCTCCCATCCCTCACAGTCTCCGCAAACCCACTCAAGGCCTCCCAGTAGCTCCCTCAGCCGTTCGCACCATGCGGCATGTCCGCCACGATGCTTCCACTTGTGTTCACTTTCTTCCTTCCCAGGGTGCCGCTACATGAACCGTTCAGCATCCCGACCAATATGTTAGCCTCGGCGCTTTGCTCGGGGCCACATAGCCTGCTGTTGCGGGCCGTGCACGTTTCTCTGACCTTTGGCTCCATGTGGAAATTGCTCTCCAACTAGACAGCTACGACGCTCCCATTCCTCACGGTCTCCGTAGACCCACTCGTGTGTGTTTGTGTATCGTTGGTTGTTATCTCCATATGCAGGATTCAGAAGGTGGAACGGAACCCTCCCAAGTCTTGATGTGCCCACGTGTGTGTGTGTGTGTGTGTGTGTGTGTGTGTGTGTGTGTGTGTGTGTGTGTGTGTGTGTGTGTGTGTATGTGTGACGTTCAAGTACATTATTATACACAGCTCTTCACCAAGTGAAACCTGCATTTGACCTGAATGAACACGTACCTTGCCTCAACACTCAGGTGGTCGCTTGAAAAACCAAAACAAGTTGTGGTTGCCGAGCAGAATAGTGGTTGTGCTAAATGACAAGAATTGTTGTGATTTTAGTTCAAATGTATGTCTGACCCAACTAGTGTTTCCATTAAAAAGTCTCGTACTGTTTTTATTATCATTATTATTTTGGTTAGAAGGCAAATGCATTCAACATAAATAATTTTTCATATAATTTCACAGGTAAAAATAAATTTTAAACTGAGGCGAACAGTTTGTAAAACGTGGTTACTGACATGCTATATACAGGTTTATTTTACGTCTCTAACATCACTCACACTGCAGGAATGTCATGTCTATCTCTTTCTCTCTCATACTTACATATATTATTCTGCCCTTTCAAGCAATGGTGAGTTCTCTTGATCAGATGTCTATTTTCTGCCAACACCTATAACTTTAACTCCTGTATATTGGTATTCATCCCTTTCCTTTAACTTGCGAAATTGAAACTGTAAATAAAAGTTCTTAAAATTGACTTTTTCAGGACAACCCAAATTTTACTTCAAGTAACCAAAATCTTGAAATGGTTGCCCCTAAAGGGCACCCTCGAAAAAGCGTTAGTGTCGACCAGTGGGATTACGCTAAAAGAAATGGGGTTGTCGGAGCACCGGACATGTCCGATAAAGGTGCCTGTACACTAAACAAGAAGCTACAGGAATGCGTAGTATGGACATAAGGAATGGTTTGGAATTGGAAAAGGAGCCAGAGAGGGGTGCATTCTTTCTGCTTACTTGTTCAATCAGTGTGGTGATTACATAATGAGGATATCAAACTTGGATGCGACATAGTGGCATGAGTCAGGATTGGAGGAAGATATACAATATGAACAATCCAAGGTATGCTGATAATAGCACCGTGTTGGCAAAAAGTAAAGAGGACATGATAAAACCGCTGCAGATGGTGAAGAAGGAACGTGAAAAAGCTGGTCTTTATTTAAACCCCCAAAAAAGATTAAAATCTTGTCAACCGAGAAGATCGACGTGTGGAAATAATGGAAAGTTTCTATTTCCTGGGTTCTAAGATTGAGGTGAGTGGAGAATGTAGAGGAGATGGTGGTTTGTATGCAGCCTGAGGCTACTTGGCTGCATCATTCTCTGGGGGTGAGGCTGTATTGCAGATGCAGTGCCCCTGTTACCAGTCAGCTGGTACTCATTTTGCCAACCTTGGAAGGATGCCACGCTGAGTCAACTCACCTGGTGTTATTTCAATGGCATGACAGGGGCTCAAACTCAGACCCTAAGACCTCAAGCCAGCCACCTTAACCGTTAAGCCAACACCAGGCTGTAGACGAAATAATCCAAAGAGGATGCTGATGAATGCCCTGGTGTTTCCAGTTGCAATGTATGGATGTGAGTCATGGGCAGTGAAAAAGAAAGAAAGGAAGAAGATTGTGAGTTTTGAAATGTGTTGTTGGAGACGAATGTTGTACATTCCATGGACTGCAAGAACCAACAAATCAGTGCTTGAATAAATTAGACCCCCATTTACATTAGAAGTGCTGATGCTAAAACAGAAATCGTCATACTTTGGACACATAATGCGTGCAGAAAACGAAAGTCTGAAAAAAAAAAATCAACCATGCTGGGTGTGGTTGAGGGAAGAACAGCCATGTGAAGCATACCTCCACCAGGTGAAGAGGCAGACCTGGCATGTTCTAATTGGATGGGGAAAAGCTGCAACTAAGTTGTGCCTGCCAGAATTTCAGGAAGCAGTGCAAGATAGAGACGTTTGGGGAAATCTGATCACGAATGTCACCAGAAGTCGGACACGACTTTACAGAGCAAGGTAAGATATTGTCGGTATTTTGGACAATTATTTAGACTCATTCCCCATTCCAGTTAAGCTGACCTCTTTTTCAGCACTCCAATGAGCCTTTCGTGTCTACTGTCAATCTGTCAGCTTACTTTTCCTTCAGTAAGATGACATGGTGAAGCCTTTCTGAAAAAGACAAGAGGTATGCACCTTTCCATCCCGATGAACTGTACTGAAAGTCCTCAGACCCCAATAAACAGAACATGTGTGTTTTCACCCTCAGTGAATCAAACTATATATCGTCAGGTTCAGTGAATACACAAATATTTTTTGAAAAACAGAACCTTTGTTTGACTTTTCTTTTTTCTGAATGTTCTCGAGTTCTGAGACAAGGGTCCCTGCATGCTACGTCACAAAGAGTATGCTCGATTGGCTTCACACGGACGTGGATCCTCCCATGCAGCTTTTTCTTTCTACATTCTTGTGATTGATTTTTCGCAAGCGGAACATTTGTAGAACTTTTCTCGATCGCGAATCAAATAATGTCTGTTTAGATTGGATGAGGATAAAAGGATTTTTCACCAATATATTATTTGTGCTTCCTTTCTCCACTGTGACGCAGCACATGCTTTTTGAGGTAGGATGAAGTTGTAAAAGACTTTTTACAAACAGAACATTTGTGCGGCTTTTCTCCCCTGTGAACCAAATCATGTCTCTTTAGATCGGATGGGGCAATAAAGGATTTTTTGCAAACAGAACATTTGTGTGGCTTTTCTCCCCTGTGAATCTTCTCGTGCATCTTTAATCTCCACATCCTTGTGAAGGATTTTTTACATGTCGAACAATTGTGCGGCTTTTCTCCGCTGTGAATCCTCTCATGTACCTTTACGTTCCACATCCTGCTGAAGGATTTTTGACAAACGGAACATTTGTGCGGCTTTTCTCCGCTGTGAGTCAAATCGTGTCTCTTCAGTTCGGACGTGGATATGAAGGAATTTTCGCAAACAGAACATCGGTGCGGCTTTTCTCCCTTGTGGATGAAATCATGTCTGTTTAAATTGGATGAGAATAAAAAGGATTTTTGACAAACGGAACATTTGTGCGGCTTTTCTCCCCTGTGAATCATCTCGTGTTTCTTGAGGTAGGATGGGAATGCAAAGGATTTTTTGCAAACAGAACATTTGTGTGGCTTTTCTCTGCTGTGAACAACATCATGTCTCTTGAGGTCGGATAACGATAGGAAGGATTTTTTACAAATACAACATATGTGTGGTTTTTCTCCACTGTGTATCCTCTCATGGATCTTTAAGTTCCACATCCTTGTGAAGGACTTTTCACAAATGGAACATTTGTATGGCTTTTCTCCACTGTGAATCAAATAATGTCTCTTTAGTTCAGATGTGGATATGAAGGATTTTTCACAACCAGAACATTTGTGCGGCTTTTCCCCACTGTGATTCATCTCATGTTTCTTGAGGTGGGATGGGAACGCAAATGATTTTTGACAAACAGAACATTTGTGTGGCTTTTCTCTCCTGTGCACCCTCTCATGTACCTTAGCGTTCCACATACTTGTGAAAGATTTTTGACAAACAGAACATTTGTGTGGCCTTTGTATCAAGTGAATAATTATATGTGTCCTTAATGCAAATAAAGTCGTGAAGCTTTTACTACAAAGGGTACACCTGTGTATCTTTTCACCTGTGTGAACCATCTCGTGTGTGCTTTGCAGAGTTGAAGTTTGAAATGCTCTATTGCAGAAAGAGCATTTGTGTGGCTTATTTCTAGTGTGCATCATCTTATGTAGCTTTAGGTAAGAAGAAGTGGTGAAGGCCTTTTTACAAACGGAACACTTGTGTCGTTTCACACCATTGTGGTCGAGCTTGTGAGTCTTTAGACAAAGCAAATTTGAAAATAATTTTCCACAAAGAGAACACTTGTACAGCTTTTCGTCAGTTTGAATGGTCTCAGGCATCTTTAAGGTAGATGCAGAACTTGCGAAGGCTTTTTCAAAAACAGCATCTTCCTGTACATTCTCACCAATGTGATTAATTTCACATTTCTTCAAAGCAAATGAGGTTCTCCTTCTCTTGTCCATTTTTCTTTTCAATATGTGTGAAAACAACCGAGCCGGACATGACCACAAGTTTAGAGGATGCTCCACAGGTGTCTCTGAAAAGGGAAAAGAAAGACAAATATACATTAATGTTTTAAAAAACTATCTTTTTACTCTTCTTTGCAGTCCAATTTCAGTAGATTTCTCTCACAGGGAAAACTAGAACAGCACTCAGTAGAGAGAAAACCTCCGCCAGGTGAACAGTTTACGTTTTGTATCCCAGAGTAGACCAGAAAATCACAATACAGATTCACATTTAATCAAAATCATTTGTCCACAACTTTTTGAGATATCCTGCAATGTATCGTTTTTGGCCCTTTCTCCCAAAGGTGAAGAATCACTTTAAAAATTCTAGTAGCCGGATCCGAATCCAGATCTTCACCAAAATCGAATCATTTCGTTGTAGTCACATACACTACATCTCCGCCAAATTTCGTCCACATCCGTCCACAACTTTTTGAGATATCTTGTTCACAGACAGACAGACACACAGGGGTGAAGACATAACCTCCATCCACCTTCGGTGGTGGAGGTAAAATCGAATTGATCGTCTTCATAATGAATGCATATAGCCAATTAACGCTACTCCACAACAGATTACATGAAAGAAAACTAGAACGGCACTCAGTACGGCACATATCTCCACCAGGCTGAAAAGTTTTTGTTTCGTATATCATATAATAGCAGGGGTATTGTGGAAGTTAAATTTAACACTTTAGACACGTTTAGACACGCACCCACACATAAACACACAATTTGTTTTATACTCGTATATTTTATGCTTGCGTGATTACACAAACACATACAAGGTAAAATGTTCCATTGGAAAAATTTAACTACTGAACTTGAAGTGGATAATCATATGGTTAGTTATAATGCAGTGGAAACTATACTGTGCTAAACATAATTCTGCCTGGAAGCAGTGTGTTGAAACATCCCTCTCTGTGCCATGACGGTCAACATGTGCAGTTGATAACAAAGTGAAAGAGGCCAGCTCTCCCATGAGAAATGGACTGATAAAACATTTGAGTGGAGGGACTTGTAGAGCTGGTTTATGGTCACAACAACCCTTGTCCTGGATTGAGGAATGAAAACATCTTGCAGGGGCCATGTTTTATGATTAATAATGCTTTATAATTAATATGAACTGTTTGTATGTTTCCATCTTGAATGTTAACAAAATGGTATACCATTTTAAATGATGATGTGCATTTTAAGTGGAGCAGGTGCCTTTATTAATTGTACTGCTATATTAATTGCTATATTAATATGTTAACTGCTATATTAACATATTAATTGCGATATACAGCCACGTGAAAAAGTAAGTACACCCTTGTGTAAAGTTTTGACTTTTTCAACATATTTCAACATACAGCTATCTGATCTTCATTTCAACAATATTGACAGATAAAGGTGATGTAATATAACAAACATCATGAAACATTTACATTTTGTAGTCCATTGTATAATTTAAATAAACATAAATGCAAATTTTGCATGTGGAAAAAGTAAGTACACCCTGTTGTGAAAAACCAGTTGGGTCCACAACTTTAGTCCATCTGGTGGTTTAATTCCATTAAGACCATGACATCATTCTGTAATACAGGAAATGCAATAGGAATAAGGTTTGGCATCACATGCATCCATCCATAACATTCAATGCAAGCAAGCTTAATATTCTATGCAGGCGTACCGTTAGCGAGTCCACTAGATGTAACATGTCACAGGAGAAGTCCCCCCGAGCACCGACCGCAGCGGGTCTTATAGCCGCGCCCCTAGCGGTGTCAGCGAGCGACGATCATCACCTGGGTTCAGCATTAGTACGAATACGATTTCACCACATTCTCCCCACCGTTAGAATTATACTGCAGAGCGGCTAGAATCGAGCGAGCGTCAGCATTAACAGGGTGTGGAACATGGTATCAGTCGACCCAACCGTACCGGTCCGGGCGGCGAATTTCTCTGCCAGCACGCGTCCGAAATTCCCCGGGTACGGCATCACGTATCCCCGAGACCCCGGCGTCGGAGGAGCTACCGGAGTCGGAGGAGCTACCGGAGTCAGGTGACGAAGGGGGTACCGCCAAGCCTTCGGGCACGGGTATATGCGGCGAGGGGAGGGTCGGCAGACTTTCAGCGACGGGAGCGTCGGAAGAGTCCATAGTCTCATAGATTGGTTCGATCGGTTCGTCCAATTCCCTACAAGGGTCGGCGATCCCACATGGGGCAAGATGACGTACGGAGACAGTGGTCTCACGTCCATCAGCCGTCATCACACGAGCATGCTCAGGATTAGCCTGGAGTATCTGCACTTTGTCCACTAAGGGGTCGTACTTGCTCGTGCGAACCGCCCGTTTGAGGTAGGCCGGCCCGGGCTCAGCGAGCCAACTGGGTAAAGACCGTATACACCCCGTGCTCCTGGGGTGGTGGAAAAGTTGCTCGTGGGGAGTCTGGTTGGTGGCCGTGCACAGTAGAGCCCTGATCGAGTTCAACGCCGCAGGTAGCGACCAAGCCCATTTATCGAGGCCCCGGCCGAGGGTCCGGAGGTTGAGCATGACGGCCCTCCATATAATCCCGTTGAAGCGTTCGATCTGCCCATTCGCCTGGGGTCTGTACGGCGTGGTGTAACTAGAAGCGATGTTATTTTGGAGCAGATAGCCTCGCACCTCCTGAGACAAGAAGACCGCACCCCGGTCGGTATGCACATAGGCCGGGTACCCGAACATAGAGAACAAGTTCTGTAAGCATCGCATTACCGTGGCAGCAGTCATGTCCACGCACGTATAAGCGAAGGGGAATCGCGAGTACTCATCGACGATAGTGAGCAGATAGCGAGAGTTACTCAACACCGGCAATGGGCCCTTGAAATCCATCGCCAAGCGTTCCCACGGCCTCGTAGCCCTAACCAGAGTCCCCATGGGTGGGTTATAGAAACGCGGTTTGATTTCCGCGCATATAGCGCAGTCGCGACAGATACGGCGGATATCGTCAATCGAGTATGGTAGATTGCCACGCCGCACAAAATGAGCGAAACGCGTTACGCCCGGATGCCCCGCAGTGGCATGCAGCACGCGTAGGCCCTCCAAAGTGGCGATACCCGCGCACGTAGCCGGTCTCGATAAGGCGTCGGCGGCCTGGTTATCCTTCCCCGGGCGGTATTTGATAGTGTAGCAGAAGTCGGCAAGCTCTATACGCCAGCGAGTGATTTTCTCATTCTCAATGCGCTGGGCGTGTAATGTGTCGAACATGAACGCAACACTTTGCTGGTCCGTGATGATTTGGAAACATCGCCCGAGTAAGTACGGGCGCCATCGCCGAATAGACTCGACGATCGCATACGCTTCCTTTTCGACAGACGAATGTCTCCGCTCAGCGGAGGTAAGAGTCCGTGAAAAGAAAGCCACCGGATGCCCTCCTTGGGAGAGGGTCGCCGCGATGGCCTGATCCGAGGCATCACTTTCGAGGACGAAAGATCCGCTCTCGTCGATCGTCGCCACAGCGGCACTGGCGATGTCGGCCTTAAGGCCTCCAAAGGCCGCCAATGCGGCCGGACGCAGAGGGAATGTGTCGCAGGCCACAAGGGGGCGAGGTTTCGCGGAGAAATTTTGGACCCATTTGGAGTAATGGGCGAATAGCCCGAGGGCACGCTTCAGGGACGCCCGATCGCAGGGAGGGGCCATGTCGAGCAAAGGTCGCAGACGCTCCTTATCCGGAGCGACAGAGCCATGGGTCACGGTGTACCCCAGAAGATCTATCTTACGTAGAGAGTATTGACACTTATCCTCGTTCATGGTTAAGTGATACTTCTGCGCGACCTCGAGGAAGCGCGTCAGATTAGCATCATGGTGCCCTTGGTCATACCCACAAACCGTAAGATTGTCTAGGTAGACGAAAACATCGGTTAAGTTCTCCCTCGCAATGAGGTCATCCATGGCCCTCTGGAAACAGGTGACCCCGTTCGTTACCCCAAAAGGCAATCGAGTAAACTGGTACAACCGTTGCCCCGACTCAAATGCGGTATAGATACGATCTGCCCTAGAGATGGGGATCTGATGGTACGCACTACGGAGATCGAGAGTGCTGTAGACCGAGTACTGGGCCACCTGTCGCACCAGCGCGTCCATCCCCGGAAGGGGGTAGGCATCCAGCTGTGTAAAGCGGTTAATCGTTTGGGAATAGTCGATTACCATGCGTCTGCGGTGTGCATCCCTTCGCACCACCAAGACTTGGGCTCGCCACGGCGACCGGCTAGGTTCTATGATACCGTCTTTCAAGAGCTGAGCCGTTTCGTCCGCAATGAATTGCATGTCTGCTCGAGAGTAGCGCCGTGATTTTACCGCGACAGGGGTACAGTCGGAGGTTAGATTGGGGAACAGCGAAAGCGGCTGGATTTCCATTTTCACTAGGGCACACACAGCAAGCGTGTCAGCCCCCACAACAAGCGTGTCAGGCCCACCAAACTCCATTTCCAGACGTCCGTGTCGCTGAAGAAAATCGTGTCCTAACAGAATATCAGCACATAAAGCAGGTAAGACCATAAGGTGTACATCTGGGAAAACCCGTCCCTTTATCACGAGTTTCAATCGGCATTCCCCCTTCGTGCTGAGTCGAAGTCCCTGGGAAGCCATGAAGATCCTTCTCGTAGACCTCAAGACCTGCCAACCATGCCTGTGCACTAGTCGCTGGTCAATAAAACTATCCGTAGACCCTGTATCCACCAAGGCCCGCACACAATGGCCTTCGACCATGAGGGGAATAAGGGCTTGAGCCAGGCCGGACGAGCCTGCTGGGAGTGGGACCGAACCTCCCGAGTGGGTCGGCCGAGCCTCGCGGGCGGATCCTATGCCAGCGGCAGTTTTCAGGGCGTCAGAGGGTGCCCGTGGAGTCCCGTATAAGTTGTCAGGGTGTGTTCCCATGCAATCTGCAGTTTTGCGGTCATTGCCGGAGTATTCGTTGTCCATGGGGAATCCGTTAAAGCCATCAGAGAGCTTTCCCATGCATTCCGGTGTTTTGCGATTTAAAATCGCCGTTTGATGTGTATGGGCCTCCGTAGTATTCAAAATCGCCGTTTGACGGGTGAGGGCCACCGTAGTTGGTACCGAACTCGTGTCGCCGCCAGTGGACGCCGTACGCTCTTGAGAGACACGACGAGAACGTACAGCTGGGGCTTGGCGAGGCTCCAAAGCCCCTCGCGTGGCCCGGAGTCTGGTCTAGGACGCATGTGCCGTGCCCGATCGAGGATGAGACTGTTGTGGCTGTTCGGTGACTCTCGCCAAGGTCGATTGAGCGACCAGGGGCCCGCGAAGAGGGGCCCTGTCCTTCAAAGCCGGGTAAGGCGCCGTGTTCCGAGCTCAGCACGTAGGCTCCGCAATGAGCCCATTCAAGGTCGCGCGCCGCCGCGAGCCGCGTGCGGTTTTCCGGCACACTTTCGCGTAGTGCCCCTTTTGCGAGCACAAATGGCATATGGCGTCCCGAGCCGGACACAGGGCCCGGGAATGACGTTGTCCCCCACAGAAATAGCAGGTGGCTCCGCGTAAGGCCTTGGGTCTGGCCGTTGCGGCAGCCATCAGGACCGGATCCTCCTCCGGAGCATCCTGGAGTTCCACGAGCAGTTCCGCTCCCTCGGCGGTAGCACTCTCCGGCCGTGCGTGGAGCGAGGTTCCTGCCAAGAGGCGCGTGCGATCATAGACGTTCGACTGCAACCGCGCTTCAGTGTGTACCTTTCCTTGCTCGAGTGCCGCAGCGAAGGTCAGGTCGGTCTTCTCCAGGAGTTTGAGCCTTAGGTCCTGAGAGGAGACCCCAGCGACATAGGCGTCTAAGAGAAGGTCATCCTGAGCCTGCTCGTGAGTCCGTGGCTCCCGGGTGCTGTCCAGCAAGAGTTGCCGGAGCTCCTGGGCATAGTGATCCATCGGCTCGTTGGGTTGCTGGCGTCGCGTTAGTAGCAAGTGCCGAGCATACACCGGGCTCTTTTCCTTTATGTACAATCGTTTGAGCTCCGCAATCGCGAGGTCGTACGTCGCGCATTGTGCGATGCTATTATACACCTTGTAGTCGATCTTGGTGTGAAGCGTTGCTAGCTTCGCGACAGCCGTCGGCTCGGTCTCAGGCTCAGCGAAATGATTCTCCAATGTTTTGAGCCAGTGCTTCAGTTGCAATCCACCATCCGAGGCTTGCGGGTCGGCGCAGAATGGTGTGACCACCAGCGTCTTGTTGCCCGCCATGTCGGTAGATCATTAATGGAATTAAGTGTTGTGAAAAACCAGTCGGGTCCACAACTTTAGTCCATCTGGTGGTTTAATTCCATTAAGACCATGACATCATTCTGTAATACAGGAAATGCAATAGGAATAAGGTTTGGCATCACATGCATCCATCCATAACATTCAATGCAAGCAAGCTTAATATTCTATGCAGGCGTACCGTTAGCGAGTCCACTAGATGTAACATGTCACAGGAGAAGTCCCCCCGAGCACCGACCGCAGCGGGTCTTATAGCCGCGCCCCTAGCGGTGTCAGCGAGCGACGATCATCACCTGGGTTCAGCATTAGTACGAATACGATTTCACCACACACCCTTGGCTCTAATAGGTGGTATTGCCCCCTTTGGCAGAAACAACCTCAAGTAGGCGTTTCTTATAACTGTCTACCAGTCTCTGACATCGACTGGGAGAAATTTTTGCCCACTCCTCCATGCAGAATTCTTTCAGCTGTGCGATGTTTGAGGGATTTCTTGCATGCACAGCTCATTTCAAATCCCCCCACAACATCTCGATGGGATTTAGATCCGGGCTTTGACTTGGCCATTCCAGAACCCTCCATTTCTTTCTTTTCAGCCATTCCTAGGTGGATTTACTGGTATGTTTAGGGTTATTGTCATGTTGCAAGGTCCACCTTTGGTTGAGCTTCAACTTTCCGACAGATGGCCTCACATTATTCTCAAGCACCCTCTGGTACAATGAAGAATTCATAGTGGATTCTATGATGGTGAGCTGCCCAGGCCCTGATGCAGCAAAGCTGCCCCAAACCATAATATTTCCACCACCATGCTTTGCAGTTGGTATCAGGTTCTTGTGGTCAAATGCTGTCTTTGCTTTTCACCAAACATGTCTTCTGGTACTGTGGCCAAATAGCTCTACCTTTGACTCATCTGTCCAGAGCACATTGTTTCAGAAGTGCTGGTCTTTGCCTAGGTGTTCATTGGCAAACTTTAGTCTTGCCCTGATGTTCTTTCTGGACAGCAAAGGTTTCCTCCTGGCACACCTCCCATGTAGATCAAATTTGTGCAGCCTCTTTCTAATGGTAGACTCATGCACTTTGACATCAACAGTGGCAAGAGCTACCTGTAGGTCCTGTGATGACATTCTGGGGTTCTTAGAGACTTATTTCAGCATCTTGCGGGCTGCTCTTGGGCTGAATTTGCTGGGGCGGCCTGGCCTGAACAAGTTGGCAGTTGTTTGGAATCTTCTCCACTTGTAGATGATCTTCCGGACAGTCAAATGATTAATTTCAAATTGTTTGGAGATCTTTTTAAATCCCTTCCCAGACTCGTAGGCATCTATAATCTTCTTTCTGAAGGCCTCAGAGAGCTCTTTTGATCTAGGCATGATGATGCCGCACACTTCAACAACAAAGAGCAAACCAAACTAAATGTCTGAGGTTTAAATAAGACAGGTTCCTCCAATATCTTCTCTAACGATGTTCTAATCATTTGCACGTGAGCTGGTGTACCTGATTCTAATATTAGGTATTTGAAGTAGTGATAAATGTAGGGGTGTACTTACTTTTTCACGTGACTGTATATACTGCTATATTAATATATTAACTGCTATATTAATATATTAACTGCTATATACAGACTAGGCATTTAATATGGAATTTGTTTTTTTTCTTGACTTGGGTTTACTTTCTGAACTCAGTATATCAATCTGGTGAGTTTCTTTTACCCTTCGGTGATGTCTTTGTTGAAAGAACAATGTCACTGATCGTCTTTCGCAGCAAGAAGTCAATAACAGGATTATATCACAGGTGGCGTGACAAAATGTAAGGACAGGTACATTTGACGATTGGCTTCACAATCGGGTATATAAGGGTTGTTGCGTTCTGTATTAGTGGAAAACAACTGCTGCACGTCTACAAAAGTTATTGCCGCTTCCTCTGGAGATGGTTCGTCAACTTGACAATGCTGTTTGTCATGGAGTGGTGGCTTTACGAAATTCCGGCATGAAACAGCGTGCTATTGCTCGGCAGTATGGCATCAGTCAAGGTCAGGTGTCAAAGATCCTGAAATGAAATGCTCAGAGGGGTGTCCCTACTCCAATACCGAGGCCAGGACGTCCACGCAGAACCACAAGGAGAGATGATCGCCAGCTGCACCGGTTAGTCTGCAATGGCCGTACCAGGTCAGCTAATCGGCTTCGGGCTGAGTGGCAGCAACTGACAAATGTGCCTGTATCCAGAAGGCTAGTCAACCAACGACAGGTTCAAGCAGGCTATCGTGCCAGGCGTCCCCTGAGAAAGCCACGCCTGACCAGACAACACAGCCAGCGCCGATTGCAGTGGGCCAGAGAGCACCGTCAATGGCAGCCAGGACACTGGAATCACGTGACCTTCAGTGACGAGTCTAGATTTCTGGTCTATCGTCAAGATGGCCCCGTTCGAGCGCGCAGACAAGTGCACGAAGCCCACAACGAAGATTGTATAGTGCCAAGAGTCCAAGCTGGAGGTGGTGGGGTGACCGTTTGGGCTGCTTTTCATGCAGGGGGCAAAACTGACCTGGTTGTTCTGAATGGAAACCTGAACCAGTTCAAGTACAGGGTCATTCTGGAAGAAACATTGCTTCCATTTGCTCGTGCAGCCTTTCGAGGAAACTTTGTCTTCCAAGATGACAATGCACAGCCTCATCGTGCTCGCATGATCCAACACTTTCTTGCTGACCGTGGTGTAGAGCATATGGATTATGGAGTGGCCTGCCATGTCCCCGGATATGAATCCGATAGAGAACTTGTGGGCAGAATTAACGCGTCAAATCGACAACTTGGACCAGCAGCCTACCTCTGTGCATGAATTGCAGCAGAATATTGTCACTGCATGGCAAGCGATTCCTGTGCAAACCTTGGCAAATCTCGTGAACAGCATGCCTCGACGTATACGTGCTCTCCTGAATGCTCGTGGGGGTTACACGAAGTACTGAACTGTAATTTTACTGTCCGTAATCCCAGTCATAATTTAGCTTTTGTTTTTGTTGAAAATTTTTTTGGCTAATGTGCAAAATACAGAGATACTTCTGGAAAACGTACAGAAGTTTAACACAGTACTGCCCGTGAATTGAGTTCGATATCAGTTTACATCACTTTTAAGGATCAACTTATTTGCATCGAAATGTCAAATGTGGTTTTTGTTTCTTTTAAAGGTCACATTAACAAAATCTAGAATAATTTCAACATAATTCCAATGAACTTTTGGTTCTAAGTCATCTTGAAAAGTAAGTTCACCCCCACAAAAAAAATATTCCATATTAAATGCCAAGTCTGGAAATACTGCTATATTAACTTTACTGTGGTTAAAGATGGTTTCAAAATGAATGTTTGTATTGTTGCGGATATGGGATTTACATCCATCCATATCCACTTGTAAATATTCCCCTATTTCCTCAATACTCCCCAACTCTCCCCAATCCCTCAATCCCTAGTCCCACTTTCTGTAACCAACACTCTGTAGACCCGACCTCCCCCTATTTCCCCCCATTAAATGTCGCATCCAGGTCCACCGCATCTCACGTAGACAACTATAGGACATCTTGCTAGTTATTCTTAGTCTATGTCAGTTAAGGATTCGTTTCCATTTATTCTGACCCTTCGTTGCACCAGAATGTGATTGTATGGCACCGTTAGGAAGTTTAGGACCTCCCAATACCTCCCCGCAGCTCTTCCTCACAGTTCTCAGTAACAACAACAACAACAACAACCACGAGCGCAGGGAGTGTGCGTCCTCACTCCGGCTTGGTTGGCTTGGTTTGGTTGACCATGTGCTCGACGGGGTTAACAAACAGGGGCTCCCTGTCGGCCCCTCGTCAAGGGCGGAGCCCGGTAATCCCCGCACCCAATGGAAGCGGCGGACCGGCCCCCAGTTGGGGTGGAACCAACCAGCCGAGGGCGTGTCACTCCCCGTTGAGCATGCGCAAGAGAGGGAGTGGTGACGTGAGATGCGCGCAGAGCTGAAGGAGAAAGGACGCACCCTCCGAGCGCCGAGAGACCTCTGCCATTAAGAAAGACCTCCCAAAGACTGAGCTGTATCCTGTCCCCGAGCCAAGGTGCACCTTGTGCCATCGGTCTACCTGCCATCAATCCCTGTGTGAGTCAGCCTTGTCCGTTTGTCCGTGGTCTGTCTGGGACTAAGTAAGCCAGTTAGATAAGCTAATCTTTGTACTGTGTCACCTGCTGTAAATAACCTTGACTGCTCCTTTTCGTTTGTGTGGTATAAATAATAAATCCTGTTCCTCTTCTGTACGTCTTCGTCCTCTTCTTCCTCTTTCCATTCGATCGCTTTAGAGTTTTCCCCAATTGAATATCTGTGACGCGATTTGGCCACCGTTCGGGGTAATCGGGTTAACTGTACGAACACGGCGGCCATTCCGCTCGGTCAAGCAACATCTTTAGCCGTGTCCGTAACAATTTGGTGTCAGGAGTGGGATTGGACCCGAAGCGCGCTTCACGCGCTCGAAATTATTAACTGTGAAATTTGTTTTGTTTTAAAATAAAAACCCGAATTTTGAAATCGCGCCATGGACAATCAAGGCGAACGGATGTCGGTGGGGGAGATAGACGGGTTAGGGGTAACCCAGGATCAGAGGGGAGAAATGGAGGAGAGCAATGAGGAGGCGGTTGAGGGGGTATCAGACGCACAAAATGGCGTCCTCGCGCACGAGGCTTCAGGTGCACAAAATGGCGGCCTCGCGCACATGGTTATTGTGGCGCCAAATTTAGCCACGCCCGTGACCGTAACAGCGCCGCCGATGGATTGGGGCCTTTTTATGATCCAAATGAAGGCCCTTATGGATGCTCAGAGTGAGCAAATGAAGGCTCAGAGTGAGCAAATGAAGGCTCAGAGTGCGCAAATGGGGAACCGAATGGATGCTCAGAGTGAGCAAATAAGGGCTCAGAGTGAGCAATTGGGGGTAATGGGGGGTGAAATGGGGGGCAAAATGGGAGAAATGGGGGAACGGCTAGAAGCTAAAATTGAGGGGTTAGACAATGGGATAAAAGAGGTAAAGAATGGGTTAACGGGGGTGGAAAATAGAATGGCTGCCCAGGAGAATCAGTTAGAGGGGGTGAAAAATGGGTTAATGGGGTTAGAAAATAGGATGGAAGACAAATTACGGGAAATAGGGGAGCAATCCGCCCGGGAAATCGAACAGATGGGGAACCAGATGGAGGGGATGAAGGAGGAGATACGACGAGGTGTAAGTGAGGAGGTCTCGGGGCTACGCGAGGAGGTAAAGCGAGGTGAGAAGCGTATGGAGAAAGAGGTGAGAAATGGGACAGCAAAGCTACAAGGGGGAATAGAAAATCTGACGGAGGAGGTGGAACAGCTGACAGAGGGACAGATGGAGTTAGTGGAGCAGGTTCAAAGGAACACTGCAGTACTAGGAGGGTTAAAGGCGACACAAAAAGAAATTAAAAATGACTTGATAGCGACACAGAGGCAATGTCAGATGGTACGTGAGGGACTGACAATGAGGTTGGACGAGGTGACAGAGGTAATGGAGACAAAGGACCGGCAGGTGAGGATGCACATAGAGACGGTCACGGTAGCCTTAGAGGACGAACTTGAGGAGACGCACCGGGAAATAAAAGAGGTGAAGCAAAAATTAGAGGAAGTGGAAGAAGAGGTGAGTGAAATTAAGAAGGGATGGACAGAAACTAAGAGGGAGATAAAGGAGGAAGTAATGGAATATGTACAAGGTCGGTGCTCAACTCATGATGTGCTGCTCACGACCAAATAAAGAGTTTGCAGGTGGCAGAAGAGGCACGACGACGAGGTGCCAAGGTGAGTGGCGATATAATCGGAAATGTACATGATGTGAGGAAAGCTTCAGTCGGTTTGGGGGTTGATGTGGACCCGGGTGTTCATGAGAGGCCGTTGGTGAAGTGTGCGACAGGTCTGGTGTGTGAAAAAACGAGGTGTGCGAGAATGTCCGACCATGGGGTGTGTGAGGAAAAAGTGCACGCCAAGGAGTGAGTGTGCTGTCGAGAGTGAGTCGGTCGTAGCGCGTGTGCGAGGGAGCACATGGAAGCGCGTAGTGAGGAGTGTTACAGAGGATGTAACGGGAGAGTGTGCCGTCAAGAGTGAGTTGGTCGAAGCGCGTGTGCGAGGGGGTACATGGAAGCGCGGTGTGGTAAGTGTTACGGAGGAAGTAACGAAAGAGTGTGCGCAAGAGGATGCGCGAGAAAGGTGTGTAACGGACAGGTGCATGAGGAAAGAGTGCGCTGTCGAGAGTAAGGGGGAGTGCGCTGTCAAGAGTGGTGGTGAAAGTAGTGAGAATGACACGGAGCGTGAGTTGGTTGTGACAGGTGAGCGAGGATGTACACCTGGAATGGAAGGATGCACACCTGGAATGGTAGAGCGTGTGTGGGAATGCACACTTGAGTTGGTCGTGAGGCACGTGGTTGGGTGTGCGAGTGAGAGCACACCTGTGGTCGTCACAGAGGAGGTGACCGAGGAGAGGGCGCGAAGAGGTGTGTTGGTGAGGTGTGCGAGCGACGAGTGCGTGCAAAGGTGTTCGGTGGTCAGGTGTGTGACCAAGTCTGTGAGCGGAATGAGTGTACCGAGGTGTGTAAGAGAAGGTGCAATGACGAGGAGTATGGGAATAGCTGGATGTATGAGCAAGAAAGGGGTAGCGTATGCATGTAAGCATGCAGGTGAGGCATCGACGGTAACCGGGTTAGCGGTTAGAGCGACCTTTAGCCGAATCGGGCCCTCGGTGCGTGCCGGGTTTCGCGTGCCGCGAGAACCAGCGGGGATCCGAAGCACGGCGGGTTCGAAAGGACCGCCGTACATGATCCACGCTGGGCAGCGCTGGGAACGGTCGCGTCCGTGCTCCGCTAGGCGGAATGGGCAGCCCGATAGGAAGGGTCGTCATGGCGACCACTTTTTGTTGAGACGTGCCGGCAGGTCGAGATCGGGACATTGGATGGCTCCACGCCGAGGTGGTGCGTGGGATCTCGGCCCGGGTAAGCCCCCGTCCCTGCCCCGAATGCGGGACGTATCCAGCCGCTGGCACAAAATAACCCGCATTCATTGCTCGGCTGTACGAAGCCGAGCTTCCGAAGTGAATTGGCGCACCGAGAGGATCTAATAAGTAGACGAGTGATGAGGTTAGTGTTTTGGACCCAAAATTAGAAAAAGGCAAAATTTGATGATTGGTACGGTGATTGGCAGATGATTGGCAAAATTTTTGATTGGCTGAAATTTGGTGTGCCAAATTGATAGTAGGACCTCCCCGATGTGGTGGGATGGCAACTCTGTCATCCCTCACAGACGGGGGCAAATGCGCTATAGATTATGGGGTTGATGGCAGTGAAAACTAGCCCGGGTGGGTTAGGATATCGTGTGTAGGGATCTAGCGAAGATGACATTAGGTGACGTTAAGATTAGTTAGTGACAAGGATACCTGTAGTGGGGACGCAGGTAGATTAGTGTGGATTATAATGACGAGGGAGCGCAATAGTTTAAAGGGAAGACGGAGGAGCGCGAGTTTTAGAAGGAAGTAGACAGAGCAGATGATGCAGTGTGAATGGAAGTGCTGGTGAGCAGCTTCAAATGAGGCATCGGTGAGGCAATGCTCCGAGGTGTGTGTGAGTGTACAAGTGATGAATGAGAGAGCATTGCGGATGAGTGTCATGGTGAGTAGTGAGTGTTGTGGATCAGTGCGAATGCGCTTGGGGGAGAGAAGGGTGCAGGTGGCACCAGGTGTGAGTGCACAGGTGTGCACCAACAGGTGTGTGGAATACATGGAGTGTGGAATATATGGAGTATTGGAATGGATGGTCGTGGAGTGAGTAGGATGGAAACTATGGAGTGGAGTGGATGGTGCGAAGGTGTGAATGGGGGAAGAGTGGACCCCCATCACGGATACCCGGGGCAGGTAGTGTAAGTGTTAGGTAAGAGGGTATAGGTAAATTGTGGTTGGATATTGGCATCTGTGGTGCGAGTGGAAGAATGGTATTTGGATGGGTGCATTAGTGTTGTGGAAATGGCTGGGCGTGTAGCCTGTTAGTGTGTGTAGTTGGTTTGAGCACTCCACCACTGTGAGGATGTCGGCCAGGTGAGGCCGCAGGTGGGCTCTGGGAGCCGGTAGAGTTGTGTGGATGGGGCCCGAGGATCCGGAGGACGGACCCGGGTAGCCCAGTGCCAGAGGGCACCAAGGGGTGACAGAGCCAGGAGGGGCCTTCCCCAGTTAGTTAGGTTAGGGTGAGGAGCTAGGTAAGCTCGGGTGGCAACTGCAGTGGTGGAGGTGTGCAGGTGGGTAGACCTGCTGGGAGAGCTACACGTCGCAGCCCAGAAATTGTGCGAGGGCACCGGGAGATGAATCAGGGGAGTGAGACCCCAAATTGAGAAGCACCACAGTTTGGTCAATGGGAATTGGTTTTTAGAACCCATAGTGTAATTTGGCCAATGGATTGGCACGGAAAGACCCCGGGTAGTGTAAAGTGTGTTAATGTCATTTAGAGGATAGTTAGGATTGAAGTCTCCTCGCACCATCTACATGCACTCACCTGAGATGACGTACCTCCACACCATGCCATGTTTTGTTATTTTATTGTGCAGATGTTTGGAATGTGAGACGCATCATGACGTGGGTGTGACATTGTGCTTTGTTGTTCCATCTCTCCCTCCTTATGAGGATTGATGATGAATTGGTGATAGCAAATTTTGGTTAGAGGGATTGTGGTAACGAATTTGGTATAGGAGAAAAATGGGGAAGACGTGACAGTAGTGACGAATTTGTAAAGACCAAATTTTTGTAAATATGGGGTAAGGGCAAGGGTAGGGTAGGTGACAAGGGGGGTGACGTACGGTAGGGACGAGCTTTTCTCACTTCGCTCTCCGTACGCACTTCACCTTGCATTGCCTTTATGGATGTGTACCCTTGAGACCTTACCCCTCGCTCATCTGTCTTGTTCCCCCTTTTGGCTCCCACATGAGGACCTGTGCGCCATTGGGCGCCAAGGGGAGTGTGCGTGAGTCCGCCATTGGGCGCCCGAACCTCTCGCAACCACAGCTGTCTGCATCGATGCACCACATTATGGACCACATGCCTGTGGCCGAGCACCACTGATGGACCCCATGGGTTGGGGCATGGCCCCTCTGCTGGAACCGGCCATGAGGGCCCGAAATCTTGCTGGCGGACCTTGGCCACAGGGCACCGATGCCCCACAGGTGAACCACATGTAGTCGGCCCTGTGGGCCATAAATAAAATAAATAAAATGGACACGTTTGGGCAAGCTTTATTGCAAATAGGCCGCCAGTAAGAAAATGAAAGAAAGACAACAACTGGAAGACAATAATAATAGCCAGCAGAGGCAGCTGAAGAGCAAGAGACACCTGCAGGGTTTGGGTTTGTTGGTTTTATTTTATTGATGAACAGTGGTGACTGCACTGATTGGTGCTTGAGAATGTATTGGTGCGTTTTGGGTGTTTTCATGGTGCGTCGATGCAGAGCAGACTGTCTCCCCCCCAGAAAGAACAATCGCAGGTCCTGGGTTAGTTTTGTAAATAAAGTAAATAATGCTCCCCACCGTCAATGTATAGTTTGAAGACCATTCCGCGATTCGGTTATCCTGTGGGTGTGTTTCTGTTAGGAGAAGGGTGCAACGTCGCAGGGGGACATATTTACTCATTTGTGAATATCTGTAAAACTGTCGCACTCAGGGTTGAGTTAATAGTAGAGGGAACTACATCTGAGTGCCACACTAAAGTAGGTAAAAGTTTATCGGGTCGGGACGCCCCGAAGTAGAGAAGGGTGCAGTGTTGCGGATATGGGATTTACATCCATCCATATCCGCTTGTAAATATTCCCCTATTTCCTCAATACTCCCCAACTCTCCCCAATCCCTCAATCCCTAGTCCCACTTTCTGTAACCAACACTCTGTAGACCCGACCTCCCCCTATTTCCCCCCATTAAATGTCGCATCCAGGTCCACCGCATCTCACGTAGACAACTATAGGACATCTTGCTAGTTATTCTTAGTCTATGTCAGTTAAGGATTCGTTTCCATTTATTCTGACCCTTCGTTGCACCAGAATGTGATTGTATGGCACCGTTAGGAAGTTTAGGACCTCCCAACACCTCCCCGCAGCTCTTCCTCACAGTTCTCAGTAACAACAACAACAACAACAACAACAACAACCACGAGCGCAGGGAGTGCGCGTCCTCACTCCGGCTTGGTTGGCTTGGTTTGGTTGGCCATGTGCTCGACGGGGTTAACAAACAGGGGCTCCCTGTCGGCCCCTCGTCAAGGGCGGAGCCCGGTAATCCCCGCACCCAATGGAAGCGGCGGACCGGCCCCCAGTTGGGGCGGAACCAACCAGCCGAGGGCGTGTCACTCCCCGTTGGGCATGCGCAAGAGAGGGAGTGGTGACGTGAGATGCGCGCAGAGCTGAAGGAGAAAGGACGCACCCTCCGAGCGCCGAGAGACCTCTGCCATTAAGAAAGACCTCCCAAAGACTGAGCTGTATCCTGTCCCCGAGCCAAGGTGCACCTTGTGCCATTGGTCTACCTGCCATCAATCCCTGTGTGAGTCAGCCTTGTCCGTTTGTCCGTGGTCTGTCTGGGACTAAGTAAGCCAGTTAGATAAGCTAATCTTTGCACTGTGTCACCTGCTGTAAATAACCTTGACTGCTCCTTTTCGTTTGTGTGGTATAAATAATAAATCCTGTTCCTCTTCTGTACGTCTTCGTCCTCTTCTTCCTCTTTCCATTCGATCACTTTAGAGTTTTCCCCAATTGAATATCTGTGACGCGATTTGGCCAACGTTCGGGGTAATCGGGTTAACTGTACGAACACGGCGGCCATTCCGCTCGGTCAAGCAACATCTTTAGCCGTGTCCGTAACAGTATGTTTCATACAAGGTCAAGATGCCCCTCGGCGCCGGAGAGTCTGCATACCGGTGTCTCGTGGGTGGTGGAGCCTTTGGTCTAGTTCAATTTAATCCAAAACATTATACTCAATCTTGTCTGCCTTTGGCCTTGAATGATGTAACCCACTGTGTGCTTGAGTGTATAAAAACGAGCTCAACTGGAGTATCCAGCCAGAAAGAGTCCTGCAGCAAATACCTTAATTGGCATATATTAATTGGCAAAATGTAACAAGACTTGTGATTCTCTCTCCATGCATACATGAATTAAAGTTTGAACGCTGGAACATATCCATGCATGCATGAATAACAGACTGAACTCTGTAACGCTTGGAACCTGATTAGGGAAGACTGAGTTTAAATGATTCAACTCTGTTACATTATGAAACTAAGGGAAGAACTTGAGGTGAATTCTTCCACAGTTATTTGGCGACGAGGATGGGATCACAAACCTCCGGAGGAATGCGAGGAGACTGGGGAGCTGCGACCGGGTGGTAGCAAACATGGACAGCCGGCTGTAATAAAGGTAAATCTCCTATTGTTTTTCTTTGCTTGCTCTCACACAGCAGGTCATATGCCCCATCTCCGACCTACCGGGTAACATGATCCGAAGTGTTCAGAGTTGAAACATTCATAAGGCCATAGAAAACAGGTTAGGATTCCTGTTGCCTTTGTGAAGGTTTGAAAAGGGCCATAGAAACAGGTTAAGTGTCCTGTTGAATTTGAATGTTGAGATAAGAGGTAAAAGCCCCATCTGTGCGCACAGTTTAACGACCTTGCTGTGCCCTTGCATGAGGTTAGAATCCTCAAGGCCACAGAGAGACAGGTTGACGTCCGGCTATACTCTTGCATGGGAATGACATTCCCAGAAATATGGAGGATGGGTTGTATGGGGTGAGAAGTCCCATTGGGTTAAAATGCCACTAGCTGGAGGTCTGTTTGGTGAAATGTTTTGTTTGGTTTGTGATTGGTGTTCACACTGTGTTAGTCCTGGTGTTTGTGTTGCTTTGTGAACAGTCTGTGTATTGTAAGTTGTGATGTTTAATAAAATGGGTAACAAACGAGGAAAAGGAGAACAACGATAACCCACCCCCGTATCCTCTGAGGGCGGCAATGGCCCTGTCATTCGAGGAGGCATCGGGGGTGGCCGACTTGGTCCCTCCCTCTGCCCTGTTGCTACTGTATATCAGGTGTGGCCACACCGACCGAACAAGGTCGGGAGGAGACTTGAAGTTCAGGAGTAAGTGGGCCAGCAAGAAATATTAGAGGTCAGGTAGGCACCCACGTACTTCAGTGTCCACAAAGGGCATTTTCAGGACAAGTGGGTGACCCAGTGTACGTGTACCAACCCTGGTCAGCATCCGAATTAAGAGCCATTGCAAATTCTATGTCCTCCATTCGAGACGATACTCACAAATTTTGCAAAGATTTGCAGGTTAAATGTGTGCGCTAGCCATCTCAGTTCAGAGAGGAGGCTGGAGGTTTGTGAATTAACACGGGAAAAATGAAAACATTCCGATGGGACACAAAAAACGTTTCAAGGACAGTCGGTCTGAGAGGAAAAAAATGTGTCCAATCGTAGGCAGAGAAGACTGTATCAGGTAATTATAATGAAATAGGACAGAAAGCAACCAGAATGTGTGATTTCAGCTTCACCTGTTTAAATATGTAGGAGATGAATTGAAGCGGGGTGAGAATGACGGCTGGCTGTATCAGATTCCCACACATGCCACGGCATCTCAGGCATTAAAACAAATAACCGAGGATAACAAAGGAAAGTTGTTATAACAATTTAAAAGGCTTGTAACAGAGAGGCCAACTATGAGATTGATGAATCGCATTAAAGAACAAAGCCCAAGTGTTCTATACAATGCAAAGGTAGTTGACGTGTCCCTTTCCATATGCATGTTGAGCACGACATGGATGATCAGTTAAACCTACACATGGATTTAAGATGTGAACTGGAATTTAAGGTGTATGCAGTATTAAGCGGATGTAATATTGTCATTTAATTAATCATTGCAGTTATTTGAGGCCATCGGAATGTTCCCCCATCCAAAACCTTGATCTTTTATACCCCCGTTAATACACCCCAAATCCACTTTTTTCAAATCCCATTTTTCTTCCCTGAAACTCCTAGTAGTGTCCATTTGTTTTATACCATTGTCCCCCTCCTCCCAGCCCTCTCCCTTCCACAGATTTCCCAATGTCCCTGTTCTTTAGTGTTGATGTGCTTCCCTCTCTCTCCCACCCTTGTCTCCCGCTGCCTTTATTATATGTTTTATATGTTTATGTCTTTGTGTTTTATGTGTTGCTCTTACGCGAGCCTCGACTTTGTATCCAAAAACTTTGTAAGACTTTGTACTCTGGGATACAAAACTTTGTACCTTTGTTTATTTGATTTGTATGTCCTCTTAAACTGCTGCACAGAACAAGTCGAAATTTGGTGATTTACTTGGGGTGTGCATGGAGAGGTTGAAGACGTTAACTAAATTTATATTCACGGTGGTTCAGGAGCAGAGTGAGGGCACAAATTTGCTTGGGGTTTTAACGGAGTATGAGGATGCGTTTCTCTCCTGACCAGTGTGGTTCCACCTGACCTACCATCTGGTGTTCTCCAACCACCATCCCTTCGGTCCACCGTATCGTATCCCACCTGCATTCTTTCTTTGCTCCCAGCATGTTTTGCTGTTTGGTTATGGGTCAAATCGGTGCTCGTCATATCAGTAAAATATTGCCCAGGTATCATGAGCAATTGTGTGTGTGTGTGTGTGGTGCTCAAAATCCACTTGTGAAGAAAAGCTTTAGTTCAAAAGCTTCAGTGTTCCGCTTCGATCCAACGCCAGGTGGTAGTTGTTGAAAGTGTATTGCATTTCATGCAGACAACTACAATAAAACGTCAGCGTTCGATTGTTGCATTTTTGCTTAACTTCAATTTTCACGAGCAAGAATGAAAAGTGTTCCGTTTGCACTTAACTGGAACCACCTTTAGAGGCCATTTTACCCCGCAGAGCAGGGGTTGGCCTTTTTTGGGCACCGTGGTCCCGTTTTTGAAGCGATGTTTTATGGCCGGATGCCCTTCCTGCCGCCAACCCTGTTAGTCGCCTCTTGCAACACACCGGGAAATACCAGTGAACTGGTACTCAATTTGCCGACCTTGGAAGGAGGACAGGCTGAGTCAACCCCCCTGGCGTTAATTCAGCGGATCGACTGGGATTCGAAACCCAGGATCTTAGGATCCCAAGCCACACCCTAACCGCTAAACCAACACCAGGCTCCGTTTGCACTTCACTGAGCAATAAAAAGGCTGCTGCTGTCATTTGAGTGAGAGCTGGTTAATCTATTTCATTCACAGTTTTCCAATCTTCTGGAGAGGTTTTCCATTTCCATTGCTTCAACATTTGTCAGAGCTCAAAATATTCTTTCAGTTTGTGGGAAAGAGTGACATCAGCACGGGTGCACTTATTCGAGCTCTTGAAGGAGAGGTTTACCAGGCTTATGACATAATAGTCATCAGATCAGATAACGGCAACGACACTGGTCTTTATTGGAAAATAGCAATCAAAATGATTTGGTTTTGGTGAAATTGGTTTGGTGAAAGATGATCGAGAGAGATCTGTATGTTCGTCATTGTTTATAAATAGTGCTTATTGCTGCTCCTTTGAGGCAATGCTGCAGGGAACGATTTACTGAGGCCTTTTGAGAGACAGGCTAAAAAGACCTCCGTCCTAAAAAAGAAAAGAAAAAAAAAGTGAAAAAGACCTCAGAACATCATTGCATCCGCCACAAAAGGTGGACGGATGTTTTGGTTTCAGTCCTGTCTGCCTGTCTGAGCAGGCTATCTTAAAATCCTATGGATGGGTTCGGACGAAATTTGATGGACAGGTTGGGTTTGTCACAAGGATGAATCGATGAAATTTTGGTGAAGAGCCGAATCCGGATTCAGATACGAGATGTGGACGGATTTGGATGAACCTTGGTGGGCAGGTTAAGGTGTGTGACAAGGACGAATTGATTAGATTTTGGTGAAGATCCAGATTCCTGAATTTTTTTTTAAACTTACGAAGTAATTCTTCACCATTGAGAGATAGGGCCAAAAACGATGTACAAGTATGATATTTCAAGTTGTTATTGGCTGTGCTTTTGCGCTCCATTAAATACTCCGCCCCGTCTCATCTCCAGTGGTATTGTGATTTGTTTATTGTGTTCACATCAAGTTAAACACATCCTACTGGCATGGTGGTGACGTTGTGGGATTGTTTTCATGCGGAAATCGGTGAGCGTACGTGGCACATTCAACCGGATATCGACCTCGACTTAGGCCTCAATACCATGGGACGGTACAAGCGGAGACTATGGCAGCCTCACATCGAGCACCGAGGCAGTGGTGCTTAGGGAAGTTTGAGACGATCAATGCATTTGATCATTGGCGCCAGAACCTCACCTACACTTTGACACTCGACCCGAACTTTGCTCTCTTCCTCGTCGATGGTTTTACCTGGGAGAACAGAATCAAAGCTAACCCTCTTCGTGGATTCAGAGACACGGAAGGTGTTGGTGTTTCCCCGGGACTTACAGCTCAACAAAAGGTGAATTTACTGGATATGATGCTCAGACAGATAGTGACTTACTGCCCAGTTATTTCACGAAACTCTATAGTCAAAGTATCTACGTCACTTGCTTCAATATGGCAGACCATCCCCACCAGCATTATGGTTTCCAGGCCACCGGTGCCCACCTGTTAGACTTGGCTGATTTTAGAATGCAGTCAGATGAAAGGCACGAGGACTTGAATCAACACCTGATGGCTTTCTTGGAGGATAATCTCTTGCTGAAAGATGGGCTCAGCCACCACGGCATATCTCTTGACAGGATGAGGAAATGTAACCTTCACTGGAGAACATCGTGGTCCTACGATGGCTACAACTCGTTCATCCTGACCTACCGTGTCTCGGGTGTAGTAAGTTCAGGACTCTCCTTCAATCAAGTTGTTTATTAAAGACGAGACCGAGCTCTCACAGAACACATTGCCATCATGACGAGCCGCCAGCAACCACCAAAGCCACGCCCCCAGATGTCACTACGCAGTACGTACTACCAATAACAACATCTCCCTTTCATTGAAATTATTATGTTTGTATGCAACAAAACACTACTAAACTAAATCAAAATAATAAACACAATCAGACACAACTTGTACCACACATAGATGGGATTTGGGGTTACAGTTATAACTCTTAACCAAAATGTAATTACTGCTAAGTCTGATTAGCTAAAACACAGAATCATTCAAACACAGAAAACACAGAATCATTCCAATGTCCGCCATTTCAATCAACGCATTGTCTCTGCACAAACATTTAATGAGCTGATTTCTGATGGTCGTTATTCACCATCACAATATCTCAATGGTTTTCGAATCACACGGCCTGATCTGGTCGAGTACGGAGAGTTGACCGGCCTTGTTGTCTCGGCACTCTTGTCATCCTTGGAGCTGGAGCAGCCGTTAGTTTCCATTGCTGAGTCGTCATTGTTGAAATGTACGTGTCGAGCAGTTGGTAGACTTTGATGTGTTGGTTGGGTCGTTTCGTCCTTCCATTTGGCGCAACCATCGGGTGGATGAAGTTCACGCAAGTGTGTCCTGGTTCTTCGAAGACGCGTCCCGTTAGGCGTCTGTACTATATAAGAGCGGGGTTCGTTACAGAGAGCCACAACTTTCCCGGAGTACCACTGGTGCGTGTCCTTGTTCAGAATCCGAACCCGATGTCCAATAGCTAATTCAGGTAATTCCGGCCCAGCCGTTCTGTTGTAATGCTTCGCCATCCGGTCTCCACGTTCCTTCAATTGTTCCTGAATTTCCTGATGCCTTTGTTGTGCAGGAACCAACAGACGGCTTGGTAGATTGGTGCGTATAAGCCGGTTGAACAGCATTTCGCTTGGACTTGGGAGGTGGGAATCTACAGGTGTGCACCTCAGGTGTTGCAGTGCAATATCTATGTCATTCCCTGATCTAATACACTTTTTGATCATGTTCTTCATTGTTTGAACCTGTCTCAACCAATCCATTACTGCGTGGATACCTCGGCGATGTTGTCATGTGTTTTACATTCCATTTAGTACACATATCACGGTACGGCTTACCCACATATTGAGGTCCATTGTCCGATATGATCTCCAGAGGTGGGCCAAACATACTGAAACATTCAGATGTGAACTTGGCTACTGCACTGCTCGTCGTGTATTCCATTCTCTTCACAATTGGGTACTTGGTGTAATAATCCGTCACTAAGATGTATGTCTGCCCGTGTAGCTCACACATATCACTGGCTACCTTTGTCCATGGTACCGCTGGTATCTCATGAGCTATCATAGCCTCACGCCTTTGTTCTGGTTGGTTTTCTTGACATGCCTTACATGTTCTGACAACTCTATCAATGTCCAGATATATGCTTGGCCAGTAAACACATTTGCGTGCTAGACGTTTTGTCTTTTCGATCCCCATGTGCGCCTCATGGAGTTAGTCGAGGATATCCTTACGTAGCTGCTCTGGAATGAGTACCTGTCGACCTTTGAATATAACCCTGTCACAAATACCAATTTCATCATTGTATGGCCAGTACGGACGTAGGTCCACAGGCAGCTCTGTAATCCTAGTAGGCCACTCTCGATGAACAACCTGCTGCAATGCTCGAAAGGTTATATCAGCCTTTCCACACTCTCTGAGTTGGTCCTGTTTCTTTGAGCTGAAATCAATGAGGTCAAAGCGATGATGATCATCCACATCATCAAGCTCAATACCATCCACACGTGTGTCCAACTGGAGTTCCCGATTGTTATCTGGGTTCGGTAGCCTCGACAGTGTGTCTGATAGCATCATCTCACGGCCGGCCTTATACTCCAGATCAAAATCGTAGCCTTGGATTTTCACAAGAAGGCACTGGAGCCATGGAGGGGCGCTTGTAAGCGGTTTGCTGATGATCATGACCATGATGATCATGACCAGTGATTTGTGGTCTGTGTATACCTTGAAGCATTTCCCAAACAGATAAGTATGGAACGTCTGTATGCCAGCAACAAGGGCCAGAGTTTCTCGTTCAATGTTTGAATATGCAGACTGAGTGGGTGTCAGAGTTTGTGACGCAAAAGCAACAGGCTTGTCCTGCAAAAGGCATACACCCAGTCCCTTGTGTGACGCATCTACTTTCAAAACGGTCTCTTTGTCATGATGACAGTATTTTAGTCAGGCGTCTGCGTCAACACTCCATTTCAGTTGCTCAAATGCAAACTGATGGTCTTCCTGCCACAGGAATGGCACTCCATTCTTCAGTAATTCTTGGAGCGGTGTGCCACCTTATCCACAAAGTGGGGAATATGTGGTGACAGATAGTTCATCAGTCCAATGAATCGGCTCAAGACTTCCTTATCCTGCGGTGACGGCATCTTCTGGATGTCGCAGATCTTCCCAGGATCAGGTGAGATTCCTTGTTTGCTGTAGATCGAGCCGAATAAGTTGATACGGTCGGTCTTGATGATACATTTCAAAGAGTTGAAAACCAGCCCCTCTCTTCATGCTACTTTCATCAGGTTCAGAAGATTACAATCATGCTCCTCTTCGGTTCGTCCTGATACCGCCACATCATCGGAGATGCCAATACAGCCTGGTGCTTGCTTGAGTATGCGGTCCATGGCTTGCTGAAACAGATCCTGGCAGACACATAACCCAAAAGGCAATCTCTTGAAGCCCAGCACCCAAAAGGTGTGCAGAATGTGGTCAAATCCTGGCTTTCCTCATCCAGATGCACAGCCCAATAGCCAGCCCGGACATCTAATTTTGAAAATATTGTGGCGTCAGCAAATTCTGGGTTCAGCTCGTCTATTGTCGGTATCTTATGTGGACACCTCTTCAGCCAAAGGTTCAAGTGTTTCGGATCGAGACGTACTCTTAAGCTCCCATCTTTCTTCACACTATTACGGATGGAAGAGCACCAATCCGTATGATAGTCCACTTTCCTGATGATACCCTGTTTTTCCATTTTCATCAGTTCCTCCTTTAGCTTCCCTTTGATGTGAACACGACACTTCCTTGGTGCGTCAATCGATGCCTTTGCATCAGGCTTAAATGAAGCCTCACTTTTCCTTTAAAATTCCCAATGCAGTCAAACCTGTCTGGGAACAGCCTTTTCAAATCATCCACGGAATTCACCTTGTAGCTGTTCTTGTAGCCTTGGCTGTTCATTGTGGAGCATTGGTTTCGGAATCCTTGATGCTGGAGGTGCAGCCTTCAGCAATATCTTCCGTTGTCCAGCAATGCTGTTTATGGTGACGATGTTGAGCCGTTCACATGCCGGTAGTCCAAGTACTGCAGGTCCAGGTACTTCAACAATATAGAACCTGTACTTGAACCAATCTGAGTCTTTATATTGACACAAGAGCTTGATGATTCCGTGACACTTGATCTCACTGCCATTGTAAGCAGTAAGCTTGATCCCACCAAGCGGGGTCAGTTTTGACATCCATTTGTTTCCATACATGTCCTTCACAATACATGTTGGCAAAGTATTCCCTGACACACCTGTATCCACTTTCAACTGCAATTTGTATACACCTTTCATGTCAGGGCATACAATGTTCAACAATGTGTACACTTCATCCCTCGTCTCCTTCATACACAGTGCGGATACCCTGATCACGTGAAATGGCTTGGTGAAACGCTCATGTGCTTCAGTGTCACTTTCGTAACAGTCATCATCGCCTTCAGTAAAATACCCCGACACTTCATTCACCGAGGTCCCATTATAGTGGGGCGGCTTAGCCCAAATATTCAAAAGAATTGTGCATTTTGTGATACAAGCACCAAATTTGGCACAAATGTACATTAATATGTTGCGAACATTTTCAGATATTGGGCCACTTGAAATTCCGTAATTTTTTTTTTCAAATTTTTTCAAATTTCGTAATTTCAAATTTTTCGGGTGACACCGTCACAATTTCGGTCTTCGAGGCCGGCCGATAGGCAAAGTGTGACCGGAAGGGACGAGGTTCTCCTGACCACGTGGCCCTCGATCTGGGAAGCGAGAGGCGTTCCATTAGTGGACGCGCCCCTCACGCCCGGCTTTTGGGCGGCCCCGGCAGGCCGTTTGTTTTGACGTTCCGTGACAGGCCCCGCACCCCCACCTCCGGGCCGACCGGAAGCTTGTGCTGAGTACATCATACCTGAACAACTCAGTGAGGCAGAACACAGCAGTGCACACCAGGGTGACCCCTTCAGTGCATAAACCAATTAACCTGTCCACTGCAGGGCATATAGAAATGAAGTTATTTTCTGCATATAATAATAATATAAGTTCAGTTCTATATAACAATTTCTGTTATCACCACTACCACTACAACTACCACTACTACAAGCTTTGTCTGGAATTTTGTGGACTAACAGACAAACAGACATACAGACAAGCTGGGATCAAAACATTACCTCCTTCCACCATTGAGTGTAGAGGTAAACATCATGGAAATTATATCATGCCCTAGATTTAATTCATGCTTACCCGTGTATTTGCTTCACTGGTTCACAAGGTCTTTTGCATACATGTAATTCAGACTCTCGTCTTCATTGCTGACCACACAATGTTCGCAACATATTAATGTACATTTGTGCCAAATTTGGTGCTTGTATCACAAAATGCACAATTCTTTTGAATATTTGGGCTAAGCCGCCCCACTATATCGGCCGGCCTCGAAGACCGAAATTGTGACGGTGTCACCCGAAAAATTTGAAATTACGAAATTTGAAAAAATTTGAAAAAAAAAATTACGGAATTTCAAGTGGCCCAATATCTGAAAATGTTCGCAACATATTAATGTACATTTGTGCCAAATTTGGTGCTTGTATCACAAAATGCACAACAGGTTTGCTATGCTGCTACACTATTATTGTTACTTCCCCGAAGCATACCTCTCAACTCGCTTCTGCTGATGCGACGGCCTCTTCCACCTCTGGCAGGATGGCGGCTCCACTCGTGTCCATCAGCATATCTCGTGCTTAGTTTGGGATTTTCACAACAACGGGCCCAGTGTCCCAGTTCACCACAATACTTACAATAATCATTGTGTGCTGGGCAGTTCCGTGGTGGATGTGATTGTCCACACTTTTTGCACCTTTGTCGATGTGTCATGGCATTCACAGACGATGAAGGCCCTTCCATCTTCTGGATGGCCTGCTTTCCGGCTACCATTGCTTCCTACTTGCGTCCCTCACTTAAAACCAGGTCCATGTCGTACCCGACCTCCTGGTCGAGCAGATGCTTTTGAAAAGCATCATGTGGCGTGCTCGCAACAATTAACTCAATAATCCTTTCCGAGAGTTCTGCTTCGGAGAAATTGCACAACCTTCCCTTGGCATCGGTTGACGAAATCATCAATGGACTCCCCTTCTTGCTGCCGGAATCTCATCATTTCCAGCCGGTGAATCCGAAAGTTTACATGGATGTCCAACTGATCCTCGAATAATTGATATAATTTATCCGGATCATTTTTTTATCATCCTCACTCAGAGTCGATGCATTGATCCGCCGCAGTCCTTCATCTCCCACAGCAATCTGAATCTTGATGGCCTGTCTGGCTTTAGCATCGATGCCCTCTTCCGACAGCACCAAGTCCATTCGTTGCTTCAACAACTCGAAAGTCTCCGCCAGTTCTGAGCTGGACCAGTCCATTGTCGGGAACTATGCCATGTTGAAAAAACACGGAACGTGCCACCGCAGTAATCCGCCAAGATCCAAATTCCAAATTTTGGAAAGAAAACAAGACCAAAAGTCAAACTGCTTGTTGATCTTCAAGATCCCAACGCTGCCACCATATAGTAAGTTCAAGACTCTCCTTCAATCAAGTTGTTTATTAAAGATGATACCAAGCTCTCACAGAACACACCGCCAACATGACGAGCAGCAAGCAACCACCAGAGCCACGCTCCCAGACGTCACTACCAGTACATAGTACCAATCACAACATCGTGAAGCAGAGGTACGGCACCGAGCTCAGATCACGCACCCTGTCATCCATCGAGCCTTAGATCTCACAAGACTTGGATTCTCTGCTAGAGGAGATTCGCACATCTGCTGATACCAAGGCTCTCCACACTTCCACCTCCTCCTTCCAGAAGTGGAAGACAGTTTCGCCCCCACAGGACAAGAGCAGACATCATAACTCCCTCCCCTCATGCATATGGCAGGTATCGTGCCCATTATGTAAGCAAACTGGATGGCCAGATATACATTTTCTTAGTAAATGTAATTTTCTACCAGATCAAGACCGCAAATATATGGCTAAAAGCTCGTAAGATAGTTGTTATCCTCCAGGATGATGATGAAGCAATCTCAGATGTGTGTTTGCGTGAAGGAGATGATGAGCCCACTGATGATGTGCTGAACTTACCTACACTCCATGTACAGATTCGTCAGTCATCCTACTTAGACACATTATTTGAGCATCATGCTATTCGTGTAACCATTGACAGTGGAGCCACAGGTAACATGGTCCGTGCTTCCACAGCTAAGAGACTTGGTGTCACCGTCAAGAGCTCATCCCAATCTGCTCATCAGGCTGATGGTTCATCTCCTTTGTATGTTGTTGGTGAAACACAGTTCTCTGTGTCCAGAGACCATCATAATCTTGTCTTTGAGGGCCTCGTCGTGGAGAACCTTGATGTTGAGGTACTTGCAGGCGGTACCCCTTTCATGAAAACGAATGACGTGTCAATTCGACCAGCCAAACACCAAGTGCTAGTGGGAGATTCCTCCACCTATGTCTATGGATCCCGACCCCATGCTTTCTCTAACCCATGCAGAGGGAGGCGAGCCCATGTCCTTCGTGCACCCCCAAGGTCAACAACAATCTGGCCTGGGTAGTTTATCGAGATGACACTACCCCTGATGATCTTGCAGACCTCACAACATTTGCAGTTGAGCTATCCCCTCTTCATTCAGGACCAGAGTGTGTCAAACCATTTAAGACATGGCCTCCACCACATATTTTAAATAGTGTTGCTGACAAAATTCGCATCGCAAACCTCTCCAATGAACCTCAAGCCTCATCTCGCAATGTGCATTTTGCCCGTGTCATCACCCCTGAAAACCAAGATACACAACCTCCCCAGGACGACATGACACAGCCGCTTCTGAAGCAATCCAAGCGAAAGCACAATCAGCTGTTTTCAGAATCGGTTCTTGTGGACCCAGATCACACTTTGCCTCTTCAAACACGTACTCGGTTCCATACACTCCTTCAGGAGTATGATGACGTTTTTGATCCGGCATTCCCAGGATACAATGGCAAAGCTGGACCCTTCAAGGCCAATGCCAACATGGGAGTACTACCTCCACAACACAAAGGTTGCCTTCTCCAGTATGCCAGAGATAAACTTGCTGAGTTTCAACAAAAATTTGATGACTTTGAAGGCCTTGGGGTCTTCGTCCGAACTGAAGATATTGGGAGTCACCGTGGAGTACCTTAACCCATCATTTCTCGTGAAGCAGCCTTTTTTTTTTTCCTTGCATACAAGATCGAGGCTCGTGTAAGAGCTAACATCAATCACAAAAAAAAGAAGGAGAAACGGACACACAAAACATACAATAAAGGGAGTGGAAGACGAGATGGGGAGAGAAGGGGAAGCACACAAACACAACATTTGAGAGCAGGGACATCGGGAGATCTGTGGGAGGGAGAGGGCTTGGGAGGAGGAGGCGTGGGAAGGGGGGGTGGGGGGTGGGAGATGTATAAAACACATGGACACTGCAAGGACTTCCAGGAAAGAAGTTGGTATTTCAAAAAAGTGGATCTGGGGTGAATTAGAGGGGGGAGAAAAGATTTGGATGGGGGAAGGTCAGAGATGGTGGTGAACAGCTGTTTTGAAGACCTGGAGGGAGGAATGGGATTGAAGAGAGTGAGGGAGTTTGTCCCAGAGGTGGGAGAAAAGAGGAATGAAAGAGTGAAGGTGAGCAGAGAGTTTTGATTTTGGCAGTTTAACCATAAGAGGGTCGCAGGCAGATCTTGTGCGACCTGCAGGAATATTTGGGGACAGAGCACAGATAGAGCTGGGGGAGCAAGGCCGGAGAGGAGTCTGTAGAAGACAGAAAGACCAGCAACCTGCCTGCGGTGAGTGAGTGAAAGGCCCTCAGAGTTAGCTTCATCGCGGGAGATTCCAATGATTCTGAAAGCTTTTGTTTCAACAGCGTGAAGCCGAGCTAGGTGATTAGGCAGGAGCACCAGCCCAGAGGGGAGAGCAGTATTCCATTGAGCTGCGGATGAAAGCCTTGTATGTGGTGAGGAGCTCAGAAGTGCCAAGGAAGGACTTTGCACGACAGAGGATGGCCAGACGGCGACTGGCTTTGGAGGCCAGCTTGGAAATGTGGTTTTCCCCAGGAAAGATCATGGCAGATAGTGAGACCCAAAAGCTTGAGTGACAATTGGGGGATTCGCCGATGCATTCGCCGATGTTGAGCACTACAATAAGCCTCAACCCTCACTCATGCCGGATGTTAACTCAACCTTACGCAAGATATCCCAGTGAAAACACATCATTGCAACAGGCTTGACCAACGCCTTTTATCACATTCCATTAGCACGATCTTCAATGAAGTATTGTGGAGTAGTCACACCCTACAAAGGTGTTTGTGTATACACTCGTTCTGCCATGGGTATGACTGGATCCGAAACCGCCTTTGAGGAATTGACATGCCGTGTCCTACACAAACTTTGGTACATCACGGGTGATGAGGTTTGTGGTCAAGTTTCATCGAAATAGTGTGTGTAGTTTCAGAGGAAAAAGCAAATTCCTATTTTTGGGGGTCAAACCTGGATCCACTTTGACCCCCGGTAGACCCCGATTTTTGTTAATGCCATGAACAAACTTCAGTCACAACACAACAAATATCATTTGTGCCAAATTATATCACAATCCCTTCAGCGGTTTCGGAGAAGAAGTTTCAAGTGTTTACGGACGGATGGACGGACTGATGGAAGGAATCCAGGTACGAGCTAAAAATCCAGGTACAATATATGAAACTTATTTTGTTATTCAAATATCTGTAACTAGTATCTACATGTAGAAAAAGCACGAGCATCAAATGGGGCTTTAACGGTTAAGGTGGCTGGCTTGAGATCTTAGGGTCGTGCATTTGAGACCCTGTCACGCCGCTGAATTAACACCAGGTGAATTAACACCTGTCATCTTTCCAAGGTCGATAAAATGAGTACCAGCTGACTGCTAACAGGGGGCACGTCAGCGGCACAGCCGCACCCCCAGAAAATGATGCAGGCTAGCGGCCACAGACCATGCAAAACCACCATGAAGTGGGCTTCACAAAAACGAGGTTTTTACACTTATACAACAAATTTTAGGCAAAACTAAATGAAATAAAGGGAGTGCGTCATAAAAGATTCGGTTAGAAACACTTATTCAGAGTTTCATTCATTGCTCACCTTCTGCTGAGAGGGACTCTTCACACGGCTCTTCCTTCACAGGTGTGACGTTCAACATCTGAGGAACGTTACCATGGAAACCTCCGGGTGTCACCCGACCCGTTTCATCTGAGGGGAAATGGAATGACGTCACGGCCGTGGAGGATTTTAAATACCGAGTACATCTTGTGGGAATTGAAATCGTTTTCTCTTTTTATAAAATAATAAATAATACATTGAAAACGAAATTTAATTTCGACGAATAAATGTTTAAATGTCGTTCTGGACTTGCCTTGTGAAGAACAATTCTCCCCAAGTTCAAGTTTCACCTTCACCTCCTCATTTAAATCTACAACAAGATAAATCGAGTCTGAAACCAAACTCAACACAACCGATCCCGCCATTCCCATCATCCAGTATCGTCATCTTCAACTTGTACAATGTTATTATGGATTCTTACCTGGTGAGGGGAAACCACCTGTAGGTTCAGGTTCCACCTTCATCACCACTATAGGATCTGCAAAGAAACAAAACCTGTTTTAAACAACCGGTGGGCCCATTGGACCAAATTTTCATTTGTCTTCATGTCCTTGTATCATACCTACCTGTTGTACTGCTTGAGCATTAGCTTACCTTTCACCAAGCCCGGATGTGCTTGGGGATTGGGCCAGGGCAGGGTGGACGATCGTATAGTCATATGATGATGATGAATATTACCAAACTATACTACTATTGTACACCGCTCCTTTCCTATGCCATCTCCAGGCGCTGCATGACGTCATCGCCGGGCACCAAAGGGGGCCGGGTGACGACGCACGCTGAAAGGTAGTAGTCAGTTTTCACTCCGGTTTCTTTATTTCTTGTTTGCTGTACGCCGCTTCTTTCCTATGCCATCTCCAGGCGCTACATGACGTCATTGCCGGGCACCGAAGGGGGCCCGGCGATGACGCACGCTGTAAAGGAGTACTCCGTTTTCACTCCCGTTTCTTGTTCATTTGTTGTCCGGGTGATATCTCAGTCATCCTTTGAGCTAGGAAGCTGATATTTGGACACGACAATGACCACGTGATTTGGCTGCAAAGGCTATTTTTGATTTATTGCTTAATCAATTAATCGATTAATTATTTAATTATTCGATTAATCACTTAATTCTTTTTTTTTTTTTAGTTATAGCTTCGAATGAAGTGGTAGTTTATTTGGCATGGGGGCAGTGTACTTTGAATGTATCTGTACTTGCTAATATCATTGGTATTAATTAATAAATGCTTTGTCACAATGTTATCATTCTTTTTGTGATTTCTCTTGTAATTCGAATTCCATGCCGTTGAAGGAGGTATTTAGCTGCAACACACAACTCAACATGGCGTGTGCTGAAAACAAGGAAAATCTTCTGGATTATTTGTAGTTAATTATCCTATTCAACTCAGGAGGTCATGACAATCATTTTGGTGTAACACACTCCACATCAGAACGCTCCAGTACAACTCCACAAAAATCATGATGCACACACACAAATACAGACACACAGACACACAGACACACGCGCACACACACACACACACACACACACACACACACACACACACACACACACACACACACACACACACACACACACACACACACACACACACACACACACACACACATGGGTTAACAGAGGTAAATACTTTGAGACCTGGAAGATATCCGTTCTATCTCCGGAGGCCCACCCAGCCACCCATATATGGGGATAGCAGGCAAAAACAACCTGCAGGCATGCATACACATATACACTGCATGGCCAAAAGTATGTGGACACCCAAATATCACATTCCAAAATCACACACACACACAGAATCACACACACAATCACAGACACACAAAATCACAGACACACAAAATCACAGACACACAAAATCACAGACACACAAAATCACAGACACACAAAATCAGAGATACATACACAGAATCACACATATACACACAGAATCACACATATACACACACACACACACACACAATCACAGACACACACACACAGAATCAGACACACACACACAGAATCACACACACATACACACACACACACACACAGAATCACACACACACACACACAGAATCACAGACACACACACACACACAGAATCACAGACAAACACACACAGAATCATAGACACACAAAATCACAGACACACAAAATCACAGACACAAAATCAGAGATACATACACACAGAATCACACATATACACACACAGAATCACACACACACACACACACACACACACACACACACACACACACACACACACACACACACACATAATCACAGACACACACACACACAGAATCACAGACACACACAGAATCACACACACATACGTCATACACACACACACACAGACAGAATCACACACACACACAGACAGAATCACACACACACACACACACAGAATCACACACACACACACACACACACACACACACACAGAATCACAGACACACACACACACACACACACACACAATCACAGACACACACGCACACACAGAATCACAGACACAGACACACACACAGAATCACAGACACAGACACACAGAATCACAGACACACACACAGAATCACAGACACACACACAGAATCACAGACACACACACAGAATCACAGACACACACACAGAATCACAGACACACAGACACACACAGACACACACACACACACACACACACAGACACGCACACACAGAATCACACACACACACAGACACGCACACACAGAATCACACACACAATCAGAGAATCACACACACAATCACAGAATCACACACACAATCACAGAATCACACACACAATCACAGAATCACACACACAATCACAGAATCACACACACAATCACAGAATCACACACACAATCAGAATCACACACACAATCAGAATCACACACACAATCACAGAATCACACACACAATCACACACACAATCACAGAATCACACACACAATCACAGAATCACACACACAATCACAGAATCACACACACAATCACAGAATCACACACACAATCACAGAATCACACACACAATCACAGAATCACACACACAATCACAGAATCACACACACAATCACAGAATCACACACACAATCACAGAATCACACACACAATCACAGAATCACACACACACAATCACAGAATCACACACACAATCACAGAATCACACACACAATCACATAATCACACACACGCACATAATCACACACACACACACACACAGAATCACACATACACACACAGAATCACACATATACACACACAGAATCACACACACACACACACACACAGAATCACACATATACACACACACAGAATCACACACACCGAATCACACAGAATCACAGATACACACACAGAATCACACATATACACACACACAGAATCACACATATATACACACACAGAATCACACATATACACACACACAGATTCACGCATATACCAACACACAGAATCACGCATAAACACACGTACAGAATCACACATATACACACACAGAATCACACATATACACACACAGAATCACACATATATACACACAGAATCACAGATACACACACAGAATCACAGATACACACACACTGAATCACAGATACACACACACAGAATCACACACATACACACACAGAATCACAGACACACACACACACACACACACACACACACACACACACACACACACACACACACACACACACACAGAATCACATATACACACAGAATCACACATATACACACAGAATCACACATATACACACAGACACACACACACACCGAGACACACACACACACCGAGACACACACACACACCGAGACACACACACACACCGAGACACACACACACACCGAGACACACACACACACACCGAGACACACACACACACCGAGACACACACACACACCGAGACACACACACACACCGAGACACACACACACACCGAGACACACACACACACCGAGACACACACACACACACCGAGACACACACACACCGAGACACACACACACCGAGACACACACACCGAGACACACACACCGAGACACACACACCGAGACACACACACCGAGACACACACACCGAGACACACACACCGAGACACACACACACACACACAGACACACACACCGAGACAGACAGACACACACACACACACACACACACACACACACACACACACACACACACACACACACACACACACACACACCCAGACACACACACACACACACACCGAGACACACACACCGAGACACACACACCGAGACACACACACACACCGAGACACACACACACCGAGACACACACACACCGAGACACACACACACCGAGACACACACACACACCGAGACACACACACACCGAGACACACACACACACCGAGACACACACACACACCGAGACACACACACACACACCGAGACACACACACACACACCGAGACACACACACACACCGAGACACACACACACACCGAGACACACACACACACACCGAGACACACACACACACCGAGACACACACACACACACACACACACACACACACACACACACACACACACACCCCTCATCCATTTATAATAAAAGCAATCTCGGAGTTATTACTTTAAAATAAACTACTGTAGTTTTAAACTCTTCCTTTATTTTCTCTCCTCCATATTCATTCGCGTGGTTTCTCCATCATAAGAGAACCCCGTACCTGGTTCCTGGTCCGTCCCGTCCCCTCCATGTCCATCACGAAGCTTCTGAACGTCCAGGATCCTGAACCCGCAGATCCCATGGACCCCTCCCGGACTCCCTGTGTTCCCTCCATCAGAGACCGACTTGGAGTCCGAGGAGTTGGGATCGTGGGTGCAGATCGGGGGATCTCGATCCATGACCATCAATCACCACAGGGTTACACAACTGATCCCCTCGGTTAACGTTCGTCTCTTCACAACCACAAAAATAAATAAAACTGCTGTCATTCTCATTCCCGTCGATATGAAAGCAATTCCAATAATTATTGATTATTGTAATTTGTAAAACTAATTATTATAGTGTAGTTTTACACATTTACAAACTCGATAGATTTACTAAAGCTTCCCTCCTTGTTCTGGAATCCTATCTTAAATGCTGTTTCATTTTTACGGAGGAAGCGGTGAAAAGGAAGGATGGAGGAGGTACAAGCCTAGCTGTGCTATACACCGAGAATGAGATCCTGCAACGTAACCTCATTTACTCCTTGGCGAACAAAAGGATTTACAAAGTAGACTCATATGTGTAATCGAAGATATTAATAATGAAACGACTCCCATATAGGAATCTAAGTACCATCACCCAATCATAGGGCCATTTATTTATGATGTACGCAAATGTGGGAGATATTCTAACCCCTCATCCCATTCTGCTCCACAAATGATTTTCTGTTCTCTCTTTTTAGCTCACTTGGAACGTCGTAACGAGAAGCTTTTGGGATGGCGCTTCGTCCATCCATCAGTCTATCTGTCTGTCAGTCCATCAGTCTGTGAGTCCATCCGTCCATTAGTCCATCAGTCCTTTAATCCATCAGTCCGTCACTCCATCAGTCGGTCACTCCATCTGTCCGTCCATTAGTCTGTTAGTCCATCCGTCCTTCACTCCATCAGTCCATTAGTCTGTTCAGGCCATCAGTCCATTAGTCTGTTGGTCCATCAGTCCATTAATCTGTTAGTCCATCAGTCCTTTAGTCGATCCGTCCATCAGTCTATTAGTCCAACCGTCCGTCACTCCATCAGTCCGTGAGTCCATCCGTCCGTCACTCCATTAGTCCATCACTCCATCAGTCCGTGAGTCCATCCGTCCGTCAGTCCATTAGTCCATCCGTCCTTCACTCCATCAGTCTGTTCGTCCATCCGTCCGTCACTCCATTAGTCCATCCGTCCGTCACTCCATCAGTCCGTGAGTCCATCCGTCCGTCAGTCCATTAGTCCATCCGTCCGTCACGCCATTAGTCCATGCATCTGTCAGTCCATCCGTCCGTGAGTCTAACGTCCGTTAGTCCATAAGTCCGTGACTCCATCCGTCCGTGAGTCCATCCGTCAGTCCATCCGTCCATTAGTTAGTCAGTCCGTTATTCCATCAGTCTGTTATTCCGTCAGTCTATCCCTCCGCCATTCCATCAGTCCATCCGTCAGTTCATCAGTCCATCCGTCCGTCACTCCATCTGTACGACAATGCATCAGTCCGTTAGTCAATCCGTCTGTCACTCCATCAGTCCGTTATTCCATCCGTCTGTCAGTCCATCAGTCTGTTATTCCATCAGTCCATCCCTCCGCCACTCCATCAGTCCATCCGTCAGTTCGTCAGTCCATCCGTCCGTCACTCCATCTGTACGACAATGCATCAGTCCGTTAGTCAATCCGTCTGTCACTCCATCAGTCCGTTATTCCATCCGTCTGTTATTCCGTCAGTCCATCCATCCGCCACTCCATCAGTCCATCCCTCAGTTCGTCAGTCCATCCGTCCGTCACTCCATCTCGCGAGATCTCGCGAGATCACGGTGAGGTCACGTCTTTTCGAAGCTGTTCCATGCGCTCACGCTTTCGAAGCAAAGTAATCTTTCACAATTGTGTTTTTGTCGAGACTGTATCTATCTTTCGGTGTGTGTACCTATAGCGTGTCTTTCGGAAAATTTTCGGTGTTAATTTTTCGTACATGTATACACAATCGTCGGTTAATGCGTGTCGAGTATTCTGAGGCCTAGTACTCGTAGGCTTAGGCTACCGTACCGTCTCCGACCTTGTGGTTTTGTTTTTCTCTCAGCGGTTCGTCGAATGCGCTGCAATTATTTTCGTTCTCTGTTTCGTCCCAGTCGTTCACCCCATACCTCCTTGTTTAATATCTCTACTCAAAAAAAAAAACCCAAAAAATATTTCCTTCTCAGGTCTTATTCGTTTATTTGTTGTTCTTATTTGTTCGTTCGTTCTTCGTTCACGTTGTTCGCGATCACGCGGTTAGAAATGTTTAATCTCTCCCCTGAACAACTATTTTCTCTCATATATTATAACACCTTTTTCTTCTTCTCCTACAAAAGGATGTTTTCGTCTTGCTCACCAAATCTATTCATTCCAAAAAATAATAATAATAATACCATCTCTTACAGTTCCTCTTTTCTACATTCCCTAAACTCTCCAGAACTCCACCTCTCCTTCAGCGTCCTCAAACGTATTTTTGACTCGAAGGTCTCAAACTCATTTTGCAAAAAATGTTCGTTTCCCATGAATCGTACACTTTTCAAAATCCAATCTCACCCCTCCCCTCCAAATCTTCCCCATCCCCCCTTCCCTCCAAAACTTCCCCATCCCCCCTCCCCTCCAAAACTTCCCCATCACCCCTCCCCTCCAAATCCTCCCCATCACCCATCCCTTTCAAATCTCCCCCCTTGCCCCTTCCCCTCCCCTCCCTCCTAAACTCCCCCCACACCCCTCCCCTCCGAGACTCTCCCTCGCTCCTCCCCTCCTAGACTCCCCTCTCACCCCTCCTCCTCAAAGCATCCTCCCTGCTTCTTCCCCCTTCCAACTTTCACCTTCATCTCTCCCAACCTTCTGCCTCGCTCTTCCCCCTCCTCAAATAACACCTCACTGTGCCTCACCCAATCTCCATCAAACCTTTTGTCCGCCCCATTCTTCCCTTTCTCCAAGCTATTCTGAAATCTCTGAAATCTCTGACACACCTTCAACAGCTCTCCCTACCTCTTCCACATCTTACCCTATCCCCCCCACCCCCCTGTTCTGTATCCGATGCTCCCCCTTCCTCTTCATTAACGGTATGGCCCTCAAACATCTGGGGCCTTCGCTCAAACTTGACTGATCTCTCCATACAGGTTGCTTCTGACAAACCAGATGTGATCTGCTTAACAGAAACTTTCCTCCTTCATGATGTCTCTGATGCCTTGGTATCTCTCCCAGGTTACTCCCTCCTCCGGTATGATAGACCTGAGCCTCGTCCTGGAGGTGGGGTTGCTATCTTTATAAAAAAACTCTTCCTCACTCGCCCTCAACTGCCCTCTCTCCACCTCACCCCCAGGAATACCTTTGGCTACGGCTTCCCCTTCGCTCCCACCTTTTGTTCATATGTGTGTTGTACCGTCCACCAAACAGTGATGACTCCATCTACATCTCGCTGTCTGATAATATGGACCAACTTCTATCTACCCATCCCAACTCTCTCTTCCTCATATGTGGTGATTTCAATTGTCACCATGCCAGTTGGCTGGGTGTGGGTACCTCTCTCACCAGCCATGGCTCTTCAGCAAAGGACTTCTGCGACTCACTGGGACTGACACAATCTGTCAATTTCCCGACCCGGATCTCAGTCAACGGAGCATCTTCTCTTCTGGACTTGGTTATGACTAACTTCCCTGAAAATGTCTGCTGCTCTTCTTCTGCTCCAATCGGCTCATCTGATCATGTGCTGGTCAAAGTGGACATCTCTCTGACCATTCTCAGAGAGCCTCCTCAGCGTCGACGAGTCTGGCATTTCACTCAGGCCAACTGGCACGGTCTTCAAGCAGCCATCAATCATCTGGACTGGTCTCCCATCTCTACCGCCTCTGACATCAACTCATCCTGGGAATTCTTTCAAAGTAAATTGCTCTCTCTCATGCACAGATTTATCCCATCTCGTCTTCAGTTGTCATACCCTTCCTCCCGTCCATGGCACACGGAACCTTGTGGTGAGGCTGTTGCCCTGAAACAACTTGCTTTCGTCTCCTGGAAAGCAAATCCAACGGAAGGAAATCTCATTTCCTTTCACAAAGCCCAAAACAAGTGTGTGTCCACCCTCAGTAGAGCCAGGAAACAATATCTCTCCGTTCTCAAGACTGAACTCTCTTATCTGTCTCCCTCTTCCAAATCCTGGTGGCATCTGGTCAAATCTGTTTCTGATGTTTGTTCCCCCTCCATCCCCTCCCTCACCTCAAACGGCTTAACGGCTGACTCCGCACGTGAAAAAGCTGAATGCCTCAACTCTGTGTTTGCCTCTAAATCTTGTGTCCCAAACCCATCCCTCTCTGTACCCACCGTACCCAGTCGTACCCAGCTGCTCCTGGACTCTGTGTCCTTTCCTCCTGACAAGGTGGAAAAGTTTCTTTCAACCCTCGACTCTGATTCTGCAACTGGTCCTGACGGCATCAGCCCACGGGTCCTAAAATCATGTTCTTCCGCTCTTTCACTCCCTCTTTCTGTTCTCTTCACCCTCTCTTTTGCTCAAGGTCATCTGCCACCTGCTTGGAAATCAGCCAACATCACCGCTTTGCACAAAAAAGGTGCAAAAACAGATCCTTGCAACTACAGACCAATCAGCCTTGTCCCAAGTATCAGCAAAGTCATGGAATCCATCATTGCTTCAGATATGAAATCTTTCCTCTTCTCCAATGGCTTGATCTCTGATCATCAATTTGGTTTCAGACCTGGTCACTCTACCCTGGACATGCTCCTTCTGCTTTCTCAACAATGGATGGAGGTCCTCAACACCAAACAGGAAATTAGAGCTGTCTCCCTTGACATTTCACGTGCCTTCGATACGGTCTGGCACCCTGCTCTGCTCACCAAACTCTCCTCCTTTGGTATCCATGGAAATCTCCACACATGGCTGGTGGACTTCCTCTCTGGTCGTAGTCAACGTGTGGCCCTGAATGGGTTTGTCTCATCTCCTCTTCCTGTTCAGGCTGGAGTTCCCCAAGGTAGTGTTCTGGGCCCTGTGCTTTTTCTGGTCTTCATCAATGATCTCTCTGACTCTCTTGAAAATCCTCTCTATCTCTTTGCTGACGACTCTACTTTCTGTCGCTCCATTCCTCATCCCTCAGATCGGCAGTCTGCAGCCTCCTCACTCTCTGCAGACCTGGACAAAATCACAGACTGGGCAAACAAATGGAACATGTCTTTCAATCCTGATAAATCTCACACTCTTATGATGTCTCTCCGAAAAGACCGACTGGACAACCCTCCCATCCACTTTCTGAATAATCCTCTCCAAGAAGTTCTGTCACTCAAGCTTTTGGGTCTCACTATTTGCCATGATCTTTCCTGGGAAAACCACATTTCAAATCTGGCCTCCAAAGCCAGTCGCCGACTGGGCATCCTCCGTCGTGCGAAGTCCTTCCTTGGCACACCTGAGCTCCTCACCACATACAAGGCTTTCATCCGCAGCTCTATGGAATACTGCTCTCCCCTCTGGTCTGGTGCTCCTGCCTCACACCTAGCTCGTCTTCACGCTGTTGAAACCAAAGCGTTCAGACTCATTGGAATCTCCCGCGATGAAGCTAACTCCAAGGGCCTTTCACTCACTCACCGCAGGCAGGTTGGTGGTCTTTCCGTCTTCTACCAACTCCTCTCTGGCCTTGCCCCCCCCCCCCCAGCTCTCTCTGGGCTCTGTCCCCCAAATATTCCTACAGGTCGCACAAGATCTGCCTGCAACACTCTTCTGGTGAAACGGCCACAATCAAGACTCTCTGCTCACCTTTACTCCTTCATTCCTCTTTTCTCCCGCCTCTGGAACAAACTCCCTCACTCTCTTCAATCCCACTCCACCCTCCAGGTCTTTAAAACAGCTGTTCACCACCATCTCTTATCCTCCCCCATCCAAAACCTTGATCTTTTCTACCCCCGCTAATTTCGGTCCCCTTGTGTTTTATACCTCTCCCCCCCCCCCCCCCCCTTCCGACGCCTCCTCCCCCCAAGCCCTCTCCCTCCCACACTTCTCCCTGCTCTCAAATGTTGTGGTTGTGTGCTTCCCCTTCTCTCCCCATCTTGTCTTCCGCTCCCTCTTTTTGTATATTTTGTTTGTCTGGTTGATTTGTTTGTGAAATAAATGTTAGCTCTTTCACGAGCCTCGATTCAGTATACAAAAAAAATCAAAAAAAAAAATCTGTACGACAATGCATCAGTCCGTTATTCCATCCGTCTGTCACTCCATCAGTCCGTTAGTCCATCCATCCGTCACTCCATTAGTCCATCTGTCCGTTAGTCCATCAGTCCGTTAGGCCGTTAGTTAGTCAGTCAGTCTGTTAGTCCATCCGTCTGTCACTCCATCAGTCCGTTATTCCGTCAGTCCATATGTCCATCCGTCAGTTCGTCAGTCCATCACTCCATCAGTCTGTTAAGTCCGTCTGTCCATCACTCCATCTGTCAGTCCGTCATTCCATCCACCCGTCACTCCATCCGTCCGTCAATGCATCAGACCGTTAGTCCATCCATCCGTCACTCCATATGCCCATCCGTCAGTTCGTCAGTCCATCCATACGTTCGTTCATCAGTCCATCCGTACGTTAGTTCATCAGCCCATCCGTACATTAGTTCATCAGTCCATCCGTACGTTAGTTCATCAGTCCACCCGTACGTTAGTTCATCAGTCCATCCGTATGTCAGTTCTTCAGTCCATCCGTACGTTAGTTTGTCAGTCCATGCGTACGTTAGTTCGTCAGTCCATCCATACGTTAGTTGATCAGTCCATCCGTACGTTAGTTGATCAGTCCATCCGTGCGTTAGTTCGTCAGTCCATCCATACGTTAGTTGATCAGTCCATCCGTACGTTAGTTCGTTGATCAGTCCATCCGTACGTTAGTTCGTTAGTCCATCCGTACGTTAGTTCGTCAGTCCATCCGTCCGTTAGTTCGTCAGTCCATCCGTCCGTCATTCCATCTGTCCATACGTCCGTCATTCCATCTGTCCGTCATTCCATCTGTTCATCTGTCCGTCATTCTATCTGTCCGTCATTCCATCTGTCCATACGTCTGTCATTCCATCTGTCCGTCATTCCATCTGCACGTTAGTTCGTTATTAGTCCCCTACCGGTGTACACCGGAGGGGACTATATAGGTTTGCACTCCGTCCCTCCGTCTGTCAGTCCGTCACGCAAAGAACAGCTTTCCGGACTTTTTTTCTAAACTCTTAATGCCAATGATTTCAAACTTGGCACATGGTTTCCTCATGATAAGTTACAGTTCAAGTTCGAACCTCACGACGTTTCGATCATTTGTGACAAAGTTATGGCACTTTGAACTTTGGGAATTCTGATGATCCTTAACTCAGTGCCATTTTAAGTTTTAATTTCCTTTTAAAAAGATTTTCTCTGCAATAATTGGACCGATTGAGATCAAATTTTCACCGTAGGGGGGACTCGGTCTGTAGAATATTTAATGGTAATTATGACGTCACAGGTCACGTGGTTCGGCCGCCATATTGTTTTTCGTGAAAACACGAAAACCCCTTTTTCTCTGCAACGGCTGAACAGATCGAGGCCAAACTTTGCAGGCAGAATCGCATACCCATGACGAACAAAAAAGTCAGCTAGCATGACGTCATGCATCACATGGTTTCAGAGTTATGACGTTTTTAAGCATGAACCTTTAAAACAGAGCTCCTCCCTCATTTTTGATCCAATCGAGGGGAAACTTCACAGATATGTTCAGCATGTCAGTCTACTAAAATGTCCTTTTGGAATTTGCGATAGGGCACGTGGTTTGGCAGATATCGTTTATTAAACGAAAAAAAAAAAAAAGGATATCTCTTGAATCGCGAGTACCTCAGACCGTGAGTTGGTAATTCTATAATTCACACAGTGCAATACGTGGAGGCTGCTCCACGGAGCGACCTTGCGGGCTTATCAACGAGGAGAGGTGTGACACATGTGTCTCAGCATACCTCAGATCAAGTATGAAAACCAGCATCAACTGTGCATAAATTTGCATATTCGATCATTTTTGACAAAGTTATGGCACTTTGAACTTTGGTAGGGAACATGTATTGCAGCGCAATACTTAGAATGCTTGTTCCATCCGGACATTAGTTCGTCATTCCATCTGTACGCTAGTTCGTCATTCCATCCGTACGTTAGTTCGTCAGTCCATCCGTACGTTAGTTCGTCAGTCCATCCGTACGTTAGTTCGTCAGTCCATCCGTACGTTAGTTTGTCAGTCCATCCGTACGTTAGTTCGTCAGTCCATCCGTACGTTAGTTCGTCAGTCCATCCGTACGTTAGTTCGTCAGTCCATCCGTACGTTAGTTCGTCAGTCCATCCGTACGTTAGTTTGTCAGTCCATCCGTACGTCAGTTCGTCAGTCCATCCGTCCGTCATTCCATCTGTCCATCCGTCCGTCATTCCATCTGTCCATCATTCCATGTGTCCATCCGTCCGTCATTCCATCTGTCCATCATTCCATCTGTCCATCCGTCCGTCATTCCATCTGTCCATCCGTCCGTCATTCCATCTGTCCATCCGTCCGTCATTCCATCTGTCCATCATTCCATCTGTCCATCATTCCATGTGTCCATCCGTCCGTCATTCGATCTGTCCGTAAGTCCATTAGTCCATCAGTTCGTCAGTCTGTCCATCAGTTCGTCAGTCTGTCCTTCCATCCGTCAGTCTATCGCATAATACTAATGTTATTAGAAAACAATGTTATTGCCAATGATATCCCCTCTCCCCAAGGGTTTTTTTTTCTCCTTGGACAAACGTCTTGTTAATGTATATAAATAGCTCAAAGTGGCATTTTGTGGGGCACCGCCCCACCTCAAGTAAAAATATTACAAACCACAAACTCAACAACTGGAGTTATTACAACAAACCACAAACTCAATTGGTACAAATTACCTTTTTAAACAGTCGCTCTAGCAGGGAAAATGGCCTTAAAATGCCTGTTGTTGTTGTTTGCTATTGCTGTTTGACAATAAACTGAAAGTAAGGAAACCCGACGTTCTTGAGGAATTATTTGCTTTACATGATTTTAGTGAATATTCGGATGCCCCAAAGACTTACGGACCCGAGCCAAGATCTACTGTAGTCTACATACTCCAGAGGATACAAACATGACCCTTTCTGCTGCTCCCATAGGGAGTGCATGTACTGGCAACAATAAAAACAGATTCATAACATTTTTTGTTAACATTCAATCACCATACCTTGTGACTGAAATTTTTTTAAATGAGTTTGAGAGGCTAAAAATTATGACAAAAAATATCCAACGAAACCTTTAATTTAACTGTGGTTACCTCGGCCAAAGGTGTGTGGTGGTTATGTTTTCACACCTGTCTTTGTCTGTGATCAGGATATCTTCAAAAGGTTATGGACGGATTCAGACGAAATTTGGTAGACAGTTTGTGTGTGACAAGGAAGAATTGTTTCGATTTTGTTGAAGATCCGAATCCAGATATGTACAAGAATGTTTTTTACGTTTTCAAGCGATCCTTCACCATTGAGATATTGGTCAAGTTACCCCCTCCTGTACAGTGGTCCTGTGAAGAGGTTTCATTGTTTCCCCCTCCTGTACAGTGGTCCTGTGAAGAGGTTTCATTGTGTCCCCCCTCATGTACAGTGGTCCTGTGAAGAGGTTTCATTGTTTCAGGACTGAGTGAAGGTTCTGCTAGGTTTTTCCTATTCTTTTTATGTGTAGCCCTTCACATTTAGTGGCTCGCAGCCTTGTTTAGGGCGAATTTCAATAAAGAAACGAGAGCAATGTGACTGTCGCCAATATGCCTCCGCCTAGTTGCTGCCCATGACAATGGGTAGATGCCCTCGTTCACTGTCCTAAAAAAAATTAACAAGTTTGGTTTAAATCCCTTCAGCTGTTGAAGTAACACATTTTTACCACAGGACAGGTTTCACATCGATCGGTAAAACGTTTTCGGAGAAGGCATTTAAAAAAAATATCGGCTTTCAAGCTAATATGGCTGCCAAACGACATGACATATGACATAAAAAATGTACACTCTGCATATGTATGGGCAGGGGATCACATTTGTGAAGTTTTGTTTTGATCGGAAAAGGTTTGTTTTTTCTATCCAATATGGCTGCCAAACCACATGACCTACACCATCATCATTTTTAAAGTATACGCAACAATGGGGTTAGATGACATTTGTAAAATTTCACATTGATAGGGTAACCGGTTTCAGAGATATAATTATGTAATATTTTTCTTCAATCCAATATGGCTGCCAAACCATGTGACCTATGATGCCACAAATTTAATATTTCAATACAAATGGGTCAGATATGATGTGCATGCAATTTCAGATTTTTAGGATAAGGCATTCGATTAAAACATTTATGGCTGGTTGTCAAGTGATTCTTCACCATTGAGAGATAATGATAACACTTCACTGATGATGTCATCATTATCATGCATTTCACAAATCGGATCGTCAGCCTCGGATCGTCAGCACAGCTCAGGAGGTCTCGGTCCAAGACCGTCAATCAGCACGGACTTACAGAACTGATTCAGTTGGTTAGCCTTCATAAATAAATCCCTATCGGTCCTGTGCATATGAAAATAATTCCATTATAGAAACTGTTGTTTTACACATTTGCCAAACTGGATACAATTAATAAAGATATCCTGTGCAAATATCTTTCATGTTCACGGAGCAAGCGGTGAAAAAGGAAGGAGGGAGAATGTACAAGCTCAGCTGTACTATACACCAAGAATGAGATCTTGCCGTTTATCTAGATCTACAGATAGAGAGACCCCATTTAGCCGTTTGCGGACAAAATAGTCACAAAGCAGATGACTATGTGTAATAGCTAATTAAATGACACCGACAGAAACCAAAACATCATTACAGCAGATTTGTTAGGGGCATTTATTTATTACGTACTAGTGGTACACACCCTCCTGGGTGGGTCGAGTTTGCGCATCACTTGCTGAAAAAAGTATAGTCTGGGATTCGTAAGAATACCTAGAGATGTTTGCACGGTGTGTGCATAAAAGGTTCTATATGGTCTAAAGGGTACGTTCCAATAGTAGTCATAATAGTGTCTAAGAGGTCGAAAGGGTCTAATCTCTCAAAGCATGTAAAAAGGGTCTAAAATATCTAAATGGTCATGGGTCCAAGCTGTCTAACATGTCTAAGGGGCGTAAACGGTGTTTAGGTCTTAGGGGTCTATTAAAAGGACTTTTAAAGTCATGTAAAGTCTATTAAAAGGTTCCACTTGTAATACGTGTTGTTTTGCTGTGCACAAACTAAATACACTATTTGATGAAACACACACATTTCTGCACAAGAATAGTGATTTGCAACAAAAAAAAGGTACACCAAGTTTTGGTGTCAGAAAAGCTTCTACTAAGCACGCAAACAAGACATGATGAAGGTTCCAAGTGTAATGTGTTGTTTTGCTTTGTACAAGCTAAAGTATACACTATTGGATGAAAGTTGAATAGACGGAGAGGAGGCGCCTAAGACGCCCCTTGCCTGGGGCGTCATTTGATCTAGGCTGGCGGGCTCGGAAACCGCTAACTTTAATAAAAACTAGAACAACACTTTTCGACATCACGACGTCTTCTGATATGCCTCCGCCCACATTATAACATCAGTATAATACTTGTATCAAGTTTGATTTAAATTCATTCGCTGTTCTCAAGTTATCACATTTTTACTAGACATGACCTCTGACCTTTGACTCCAAAATGTAATCAGTTAATCTTTACATCATTATACATACCTATACTAAGCTTGAATTAGATCACTTCGCTGTTCTCAAGTTATAGACCAATTACAGACTTTGATCTTTGACCTCTTGACCCCGAAATCTAATCAGTTCAGCTTCACATCATTCTACATAATTGTACCAAATTTGATCAGAATCCCATAACTGGTTCACAAGTTATCGCAGTAACAGGATTTTTACCTAAAATGACCTCTGACCTTTGTCATTTGACATCGTGACCCCAAAATCGAATCAGTTCATCTTTCCCTCATTATACATACCTGCACCAAGTTTGACTAAGATCCCTTCAGCCATTCTCAAGTTATTGCGGTAACAAAAACCTATCACGGACGGACGGACAGCGGACAGACAACCTGAAAATATAATGCCCCCGTCGACTTCGTCAACGGAGGCATAAAAAGATATTCACTTATTTCAGCTCTTTTTACTTTTTTAAATACACGGACGGTCAAGGCTCATGGAAGAGCTAGGACAGAACAGATCAGGACACAACATAACAGAGGGAACAGCAGGAGAAAGGGGAAACGTCGACAGCAGGGCGGAAGTAGAAAGTAGATGAAGACAGACAAACAAAGGATGCAGGTGACGATGAGGTGTAGAAGATAACGCAAGGGTTGAACAAGATGGATACATAAGCAAAATTTTGGCAGTGGTGGGAAATAGTTTAACGGGTGTAGAAAATATCATGGTGAACCGCTGACTTGAAGCCCATTAAGGAATAATGAGAAGAGTGTGGATGGTGGTTCAACAGGTGGAAAAAAAAGAGGAATAAATGAGGGCAGGTGAGCAGTGTTTTTGGGTTTTGGCAGTTTCACTAGGAGGGGGTTGCTGGTGGACCGTGTGCATCCTGAAGATACCTAGGGAGGAGGAGGAGGGTCAAAGCACACAGAGGGCAGAGGGTGCAAGACCAGAAATGAGATGGAAGAAGACAGAGGGACCACCGACCTATTGGTGGCGGCGGAGTGATGGGCCCACCGACCCACCTTCATCGCGACTCATGGTACACATTATGAAAATCATAGGAGTCCTTTTCTCAAATTATCGACAAAATTGTCTCTGATAACCATGTCATATTCCTAATGTCGTTCTAATGCTTATTCATGTCCACAAAGAGATGGGCTTCATTTTAATACACCACACATACGCGTAGTGGTGATGTTTAGATAGTTCTGAATTTAAAAAAAAACGTTTTTGACATTTTTAGGTTAAAAAAATAAAATAAAAGTACAAAATGGTATTTTCACCAAACAAAATCAGCAGCTGCAGCAATTAAGAAATTGGTTTTCGTAATCAGTACAAAGTTCTGATTCATAAACCATCCTCAAGCCTCTTGGCCTCAAGACACATGATTAAAAGTGCAGTAGCTCTTGGACTATGCCGGATCCCCGCATCCAAAGCCACGCTACCTTACAGCTTGAGGTCCATGAAGCGAGTAAGTGCCGTGCTAATCGGCGCCCATGTGGTCGATCTTATGAGGCTGAGTAAACCATGACCACATGATGCGAGCTTCTGACAGCACAGGGGACTGCAACCAATTTGCCTTGAACAGGATTTCCAGAACCACCAGATGAGACCATCAGAACAAACAGAATGCACCCAGGACCACATCAGGTTTGTAAATTGTATTGTTTCAATAACAACAGGGATGGGAATGCACAATATAACATGAAATAAGCAAGAAATAAACAATAACAAAGTGGATCGAATTTTTAATAAACTAACCCTAAGTTACTCATTACCGACATACGCACCCACAAACAGATCAAGCGACGGATGGCAGATCCTTAACTAACCTGTGGATGAAGGCCTCAGATGCACGATAGAAGACAGAGGAAAGTCACAAGACAACAAAGTTATTTGGCTAAATGATCTCCTATCCCCCTCAAGTCACGGTTCTCTGATGCAGGGTGACGCCATAGCCGATCGAGGTGACAAATGGAGCGCAGAGACAACTTTTGCCGCTTAAACTTGTTGAAATGACCTAGTGCAAAGTTAGGAGGGAACATTTAGGACTGGAACTGAGGATAAGGACATTAAATAAGGGCTTGCAGGGATGATGAATTTAGTTTAGGTAGTCGGTTGTAGACAGCAACTGCCCAGGGTAATACTACCGTTCAGACTTAGGAGTGTTAAAGTGGTGCCCGGAACTATCTTACACTCTCCGTGTCAGGATTGCTGGTCTTACTTTCTGCCTCACTCAAACTATAGCTACCAGGCTTGCTTTAATCTCTCTTTCTTGTAAACAAGAGACACTCGTGAAATTCAGAATTTAATATATCCTTTAAAATCAGAAAATAAAAAAGTAATGGCATGCACTCTTTGGACAGCTAGCCTTGATCTTGTGTAATCAACAGCTCAGTACTGCTCCCCTGTGTGGGCTGAGTCGCCACACCAAATGCCTCGACCCTATCCTGAACTCGTCAATGCGGATAATTAGTGGTACTCTGAAAACCACTCTCCTACAGTGGCCTGTCCAATATTATACCCCTGATATACGATGGAAGGCAAGGTCCCTGTGGGAATTTCATCACATTGAAGCCAACCTAGACCTACCAATCTACGAGGACCTAGAGAGTCGGTCAAAACTGCGACTAAAATCACACAAACCCTTCTGGATCTCTGCAGGCACATTGCGTGAAGCAGGATTTGACCCAAAGGTGGCTTGGCACAGTGGGAAAACGTGGATTTCACCAACAAGGACGTTGTGCGAGATCCCACCATTGTGCCTCCTGGCTTCAACCAAGGCAGGCAACCGTGGACCACCCTTAACAAGATCCACACCCTACATGCCAAGACTGCACACCATCTCTTCAAGTGGAAGTCCCGGGACAACTCAGCATGTGATTGCAGCCACCCAGACCAGATCATATCACACATTGTGAATTATTGCACACTGAGGAGGTTCCCAGGGGGCATTAAGGAAATCCACCTTGTGACAGATGATGCTCTGACCTGGCTCTGCAACTTGGACTTGTCCTTATAGGCTGCTGCAACAGTTATACGCAAGAAGAAGAAGAAGATTACTTTACATTTATTATAAACTCACAATATGGAAATAACTACGCCATATTTAGCATTTATCACCCCCCAAGATCACATTGAAGAATCAATCTGCATGGAAAACCAAGACTAGACAGCTCAGAGGCAAGTCTGCATAAAGCCTACTGCTTTTCCATCACAATTACATTTGTCACCTCTTATTGTCGCCCCTCTTTCTTGCTCCACTTTTCAGCCCTTCAACGTACCCAAACCCGACAGGATGTACAGGTCCCTCAAATGACAGAATCCTTGTTTGCCTTCTAAAACCAAGGCTGACTGCTCATCTCTACAAATTTCATCATCTTTCTTACCCCTGTGGAACCATCTTCTTGAGTTAGTTTAACCCCTCTTCCCACCATAGCTTCAAGCCAGCAGTTCATAGCAAACCTAATATCTTCTTTTGTCACAAATCTTTTCTACCACCATAACCCTCTTTAATTCCCTCCTTGGTTGAAGTTCCCATCTTAGTTTTGCTCTTCTCCTCCTTCCTGTTTCATGCATTGCCTTGTCCACCTGTTGCCCCCAATCATATTTAGTGCATTTTTCCCTCCATCCCATTCTTCCAACAGCCAAGATAAAATATATTTTTTAATACAAGATAAAAATCGTTTTGAATACAAGATAAATATATGTTTTAATACAAGATAAAATATATAGCTCACAGTGATGTCCAATTATCTTTTCCAATCAGCCTTATTTGTGTTCAATTGTACATTCTGGGATCATTTACCTGCTGGTCTTGAACTGCTTGGTGTCTGTCTCGTCAGGCAGCTCTTCTTTCTTCAATCTTCTGTGATGTATTTGTGCATTCAACATGAGAATGAGGTGATGATATCCCAGTGTGATCAAACTCATGTATTTTTAAGTAATACGAAGTTGTGAAAACTTTATCATAAACGGAACACTTGTTGGGATTTTCACCCATGTGAATCATTCATTGTTTCTTTCAGCAATTTGCAGATGTGAAGGTTTTGTTGCAAAAAGAGCATTCGAGTGTTTTTTTTTTCTCCCTTGTGAATCATTTCATGTCTTTCATGCCAATCATTTCTTACAATGAAAACAGTTGTGTGCCTATCCACCCTCATCAATATTTTCACATGTCTTTGAGCATTTGTGTGGCTTTTCTTCCCTGCTAATTAGATAATGTCTCTTTAGTTTCCATGAGGATACGAAGGACTTTTCAGAAACGGAACATTTGTGCGGCTTCCCTTGTTGGTTGTCATCTCCATATGTGGGTTTTAGGAAGTGGGAGGAAGTTCTCCCAGAACCAAAATCTCCATCTCATTTTTCATTAAAGGATCATTATTCATGAACCAGATTGTGAAACTTCATTCTCATAGCTTCGTTTCAAGGGCTTTTTTTTAGAATCCTCACTGAACCTTTGACAGCCTCCACTTGTAGCTCATTTGTCGTGATATTCCTCGGAATGCTTTTTAAGTGCTCTTAAAGTTCCCCCTCTGTGATTCATCTCATGTACCTTGAGGTCGCCTGGGAATGAAAATAATTTTTGACAAAACAGATCATTTGTGTGGCTTTTCCCCACTGTGAACGAAATCATGTCTCTTTAGTTCGTATGAAGATGTGAAGGATTTTTGACAAACTGAACATTTGTGTGGCTTTTCTTGCCAGTGAATCATCTCATGTATCTTGAGGTGGGATGGGAATACAAAGGATTTTTCACACACGGAACATTTGTGTGGCCTTTCTCCACTGTGAACGAAATCATGTCTTCTTAGTTCGGATGAGGTTATGAAGGATTTTTGACAAACAGAACATTTGTATGGCTTTTCTCCCTTGTGAATCATCTCATGTATCTTGAGGTAGGATGAGGATCTAAAGGATTTCTCACAAACGGAACATTTGTACGACTTTTCCCCACTGTGAATCAAAGCATGGTTCTTTAGTTTGGATGTGGATATAAAGGATTCTTGACAAACCGGACATTTGTGCGGCTTTTCTCCTTTGTGAATGAAGTAATGGTTATTTAAGCTGTATGAGGTTTTGAAGGATTTTTGACAAAGAGAACATTTGTGCGGCCTTTCTCCTTTGTGCATGAATTCATGTCTGTTCAAATTGGATAAGGATATGAAGGATTTTTGACAAAGGGAACATTTGTGCCGCTTTTCTCCCCTGTGAATCGAATCATGTCTCTTTAGCTCGGAGGAGTCGGTGAATGATTTTTCACAAACGGAACATTTGTGCGGCTTTTCCCCACTATGAATGAAATCATGTCTCTTCAGTGTAGATCTGCTTATGAAGGATTTTTGACAAAGAGAACATTTATGTGGCCTTTCCCCAGTGTGAATTAAAACATGTTTCTTTCGTTTCGAACTGGTTATGAACGATTTTTGACAAAAAGGACATTTGTGTGGCTTTTCTCCTTTGTGAATCATCTCATGTATCTTGAGATAGGATGATGATCTAAAGGATTTCTCACAAACAGAACATTTGTGCGGCTTTTCTCCACTGTGAATCAAATCATGTCTCTTTAAGTCGGATGAGGATATGTAGGATTTCTCACAAACGGAACATTTGTGCGGCTTTTCTCCACTATGAATCAAATCATGTCTCTTTAGTTCAGATGAGGATATGAAGGATTTTTGACAAACAGAACATTTGTGCCGCTTTTCTCCTTTGTGAATGAAATAATGTTTATTTAGGTCGTATGAGGCTTTGAAGGATTTTTGACAAAGAGAACATTTGTGTGGCCTTTCAGCTTTGTGCATAAATTTATGTCTGTTTAAATTGGATGAGGTTTTGAAGGATTTTTGACAAAGAGAACATTTGTGCCGCTTTTCTCCCCTGTGGATGAGCTCGTGTCTCTTTAGTTCAGATGAGTCAGGAAATGATTTTTGACAAAGAGAACATTTGTATGGCTTTTCCCCAGTGTGAATAAAAACATGTTTCTTTAGCTTTGATCTGCATACGAAGGATTTTTGACAAACAGAACATTTATGGGGCTTTTCTCCCCTGTGAAGCTTCTCATGCATCTTGAGGTCGGATGAAGATCTAAAGGATTTCTCACAAAAGGAGCATTTGTGCGGCTTTTCTCCACTGTGAATCAAATCATGTCTCTTTAGTTTGGATGTGGATATAAAGGATTCTTGACAAACAGAACATTTGTGCGGCTTTTTCCCACTGTGTTTCTTCTCGCGCTTCTTGAGATGGGATGGGAATACAAAGGATTTTTGACAAATTGAACATTCATGTGGCTTTTCTGTCACGTGAATCATTTCATGTGTGCTTAATGCAAATGATGTCGTAAAAGCTTTACTACAAACGGTACACTTGTGTGGATTTTCACAAGTATGAATCATCTCATGTTTGCTTTGCAGAGTAGAAGTTCGAACTGCTCTTTTGCAGAAAGAACACCTGCGTGGTTTATTTCCCATGTGAATCATCTCATGTACCTTTAGAAAAGAAGAAGTTGTGAAGCATTTTTCACAAAGAGAACATTTGTGCAACTTTTCGTCAATTTGAGTGGTCTCAGGCATCTTTAAGGTAGATGCAGAACTTGTGAAAGCTTTTTCAAAAATAGCACCTTGTTGTACATTCTCACCAATGTGATTCATTTCACATTTCTTCACAGCAAATGAGGTTCTCCTTCTCTTAGCCGTGTTTCTTTTGAACATGTTGTTGCGCAAAAACGACTGAGCCGGACTTGAATTCAAGTTTACAGGATACTCCACAGATGGCTCTGCAACATAAGAAGGGGGCATAAGATTTTTTTAAACAAGACAAAAACACCTTTATGTTTTTGAAAATTGTCCTAACTCTTTACTGTTCTTTGCAGTACAATTTCAGTATATTTATCTCATGGGGAAAAAAACTAGAATGCATTACCTTAATTATGTATGCATATAACTGATTAACGCTACTCTGACAGCATCATAGAAATGTTGGTGCTGGGGCAAATGGCAATTTAAAAGGACCTCCCACTCGGGCCCTAAAATCTTCATATCATCCCAAAATGGGCATTTCCATACTACTGAGCAGGGAGGGAGGAGGAGGGAGGGGATAAAAGAAAGCAAGATGAAAACCCATTATATTCCACCTTATATTACTGATTAAAAACCAAACAAAGGAGTGGAGAAAAATCACTGTCATGGTATATAAAAGGAAAACACAATGAATGTAAAAAGTATGAAACAAATCTTATTGAATAAATAATAGAATCAAAAGTACATAATACAAATAAACATAGATTTAAATGCTTTTGAATTCAAATACTTTCACAAAGTTAATAGCCTTGAATGGACAGAATTTTTTGATGGGATGTCACTACATCTTCATCGTGAGATTCCAATAATATTAAATGCCTTTGTTTCCACAGCGGCAACCAGAGCAAGATGTAAGGCAGGGGAGCCAGACCAGAGGGGAGAGCAGTACTCGATCAAGCTGCAGATGAAGACCTTGTAAGTGGATAAGAGTTCAGGTGTGCCAAGGAAGGACTTCGTACAACGGAGGATGCCGATGAGACCCAGGAGTTTGAATGACTGAACCTCCTCAAGAGGGTTGTTCAGAAAGTAGATCGGAGGGTTTGCCAGACGGTCCTTTCGGAGAGAAATCGTGAAAGTGTGAGATTTGTCAGGATTGAAAGACATATTCCAAGCGTTTGACCATCTTGAGGTTTTTTCAAGGTCTGACGAGAGGGAAGAGGCTACAGCCTGCCTGTCTGAAGGATGAGGGATGTCATGGCAGAGGGGGGAGGAGGTCATCAGTAAATAGATAAAGAGGATTTTCCAGAGTCAGAGATCATTGATGAAGACCAGGAAAATGACTGGGCCCAGAACACTGCCTTGGGGACACTCCAGTCTTGACAGGGAGAGGAGATGAAAGGATTCCATTGAGTGCCACACGTTGACTATGAGAGCAGTAGTCAGTAAGCCATGTATGGAATTGGACTTGGGTGCCATAGGCAGACAGCTTGGAAAGTAAGGCAAGATGCCAAACTGTATCAAAAGCATGAGACATGTCCAGAGAGACGGCTCTGAACTCATGTCTGACATTGAGGGCCTCCATCCATTGTTGGGTGAGTAGAAGCAGCATGTCCAAGGTAGAGTGACCTGGACTGAAACGAAATTGGTGATCTGAGATGAGGTTGTTGGAGAAAAGGAAATATTTCCTATGAACTGTGATGATGGATTCCATGACCTTGCTGATAGGTCTGTAGTTTAAGGGATCAGTTTTTGCACCTTTTATGTAGTGCAGTGATGTTGGCGAATTACCAAACAGAAACCTTTTTCCTAAAATGACCCCCACCCATTTCTCTCCACTGGAATGTGTAAACACCTTTTTCTCAAAATAGAACACCCCACTAGATGGAACACCCCTGCTCCCTCCTCAGATTGTCTATTTTATATATTTCCTTCCTTTAAAAAGTAAAAAGTACATATATCGACGAACAAAGGCAGCCCCCCACCTGCATGCGCTCGGGCTTGTGTCCTACATCGTCAGGTGCCTTGGGCGGTGCTCATCTTTGCTGTGCCATTTTATTTTCCCCCTTTTTGTGCCCTCTTTCATTATACGACCCATCATTTCCACATAAATATATACTGTGCATATAAAATATAACGGCCATTGACCTCATGTTGGAGTTCCGGCATGTTGGTTTGAGCTGTGAATTTCAAACGAGAAACTTTTTATTCAAACTTGGAAAACGTTACAGAGAAACGATATGCTTCTGAAAATTCTTCTTCTTCAAACTCGAAAAGCCTTACAGAGAAACTCAACCATAATTCTTCTTCTTCCCGAGAAACAGCGTGAACAAAGCATTATTTCTTCTTCTTCTTCACAGCATGATAGAGAAACTCAGCTCTCATTAAATTGCCAAAACATCAACATAAAAAAAAACAAATTTTATTATTCCCTGCGTTCCCTGCCACTCATTATTCCTTGCCACTCACTCCACCTATGGGGACGCCAGGAGTACACCCCATGACGCGGCATCTGAAAACTGCTGGTAATGGTGGGCGTATCACAGGCTCCAGAACTCGGGACCCTAAGATCTCAAGCCAGCTACCTTACCCGTTAATCCACCTCCAGACTTTCGACATTTGGTAAACTGAAAACACTGAAAGTGAAACTCTAAATTGTAATAATCAACTTTGTTGCAGGAATACATTGTGACATCATGTGGTCCATATTATACATAATAATGTGCAATTCTTTGAGTACATACTGTATATTATTAAAAGTGAGAACAATGAGGATATACAATCAGATTCACCTTTTTCATGTAAAATAAATCTAATTATAAATGCTGAAGTTTTATACCAATGCATAATATTCATTTTCAAAAGTTAATTTTGTGTTGAAGAAGGGGGAGCAAAGCTGAGAGTTCGCATATGGCATCTAATAAATACCCTTGCACCAGTCCAGCCATGATCCAGTAAGGTTATCTTCAACTTGTAGAATGTTGTTCTAAATTCTTACCTTGTGAGGGTAAACCACCTGTAGGTTCAAGTTCCAACTTCACCAGCACTATAGGATCTGCAGAGAAACAGAACCTGTTTTAAATAAAGCTCAGGCTCGGAGTAAAGTTACTTTCAAACAAACTCGTCTTAAACTCTTCCTTTTTTTGTTCTCCTAGATATTCATACACGTGATTTCTCCATCACGAGAGAACCCGGTACCGGGTTCCAGGTCTGTCCCGCTCTGACGTTCAGGATCCTCCACCCGCAAATCTCAGCAACCCGTCCTGGACCCCCTGCGTTCCCTGCACCAGTCAGAGGAGCTGGAATCGTGAGCACAGCTCAAGGGGTCCATGAGCACGGAGTTAAAGAACTGCAAGTTAATAGAATTGACTGAATGGTTTGTTATATTAAATTTTTTTCACTTCCGAAAGATGTGCAAACCAATGACTCTGATCATATACACCACATGTGCAACAAAAATTAATAGGGATGAATAAGCTCCAAGAGTACACAACGGTCTACAAACCGATTGCATCCTCGAAATGGCATGTAAATCATCAAAATGATGCCATTGATGCAATAGAAGCAACAGCTATTAGATAGATACCGAGAAAACAAGTGAAGTGTAATGTCCGACAGGCAGATCCAACAAATAGTTGAGGGAGTTCAGCGGAGAATACCTCAAAGGGTAGATATAAGAAGAGAAGCTGAATCGCCATAGATCAGCGCACAGCAAATTAGAGTTGATCCGTCGTGGTAAAGGGATCGATGAGTCATTAAACCTTCACAGGTTCGCACACAGAAGATCCTGATTTCTCCTTCACTGTGAATGTCAGTTTTAAAATGATATGCACTCCTCGAAAAAAAAGCGTGGCAGCTCAAGAGAAGTCCCAACACCTGTTTCCTCGTTCGTCCTTTGCTGTTTTTTCATTCCCTAAATGCCGTTTCCTTTTCACTCATCGTGTTATTGTTGTTGTTACTGAAAAGGAAACTTAACAGAAAATGTAACCTTTCCCAAGCAATTAATGAATGGACTGGTCCGTAACATAAGATACAGAGCACGTGTGTGGTTGAGAAGTTAGTCCTTCCTGTTCACTTCCTGCCAAGACTGACGCTATCACTTGCATCAGTGAATATGACAATGTGCAACTTACAAGGATTAAATAAGTTGCAGCATTTATTGTGAAATAAATTTTGTAAATTTTAATATCACCACATAATCTTTCTTCGTTTTCTTTTCCATTATGGAAAAGCTCATGCCATTATGCACACAGGGCAGCCGAGGCAGTCTTTGGCGAGGCTGCTTATGGTTACAACCTGGATGGGTCGCTACTCTGACACAGGATACTCGAAAGAAAGTGCAGGAATTTGTAATTCGTTCATGGTGCCGGCAATATCTCACCGACTCTTTGCACAGGACAACGTGGGATCTTTGACGTCCACCAACTAGTGCTAGCAAACAGGACACCCACTTTAACATCCATCCAAAGGTCAGTGCAAAAATTGAAGAATCGACCTGCATGCAAAATACGATGACAGCAGTTTATAGCTGGGTCAAGATTTGAACCCATGAACGCAGCTCAGAGGCAGCAAGTCAGCAAAATAACTATTTCTTGACCATCGCAATTAGATTTGTCACTTCTTATTGTCTCCCTCTCTTCTTGCATTCTTCTTACTCTGCTTTTCCACCCCTTAACCCACCCAAACCCTGTGAAGTTGTGAAACCTTTATCACAAACAGAACACTTGTTGGAAATTTTCATCCATGTGAACCATTTCATGTTTCTTTAGGCAGTACGCAGATGTGAAGGCTTTGTTGCAAAAAGAGCATTTGTGTGGCTTTTCTTTCCTATGAATCAAATCATGTCTCTTCAGTGTGGATGAGGATATAAAGGATTTTTGACAAACAGAACATTTGTGTGGCTTTTCCCCACTGTGAACGAAATAATGCCTCTTTAGTTTGGATCTGTATGGAAAGGATTTTTCACAAACAGAGCATTTGTGTGGCTTTTCCCCACTGTGAATCATCTCGTGATTCTTGAGGTCGGATAAATATGTGAAGTAATTATTACAAACAGAACATTTGTGGGGCATTTCTTGCCTGTGATTAATCTCGTGGTCCTTGAGGTGGGATGAGAATAAAAAAGAGTTTTCACATACAGAACGTTTGTATGCCTTTTCCCCACTGTGAATTAAATCATGTTTCTTCAGTTCGGATGAATAGATAAAGGATTTTTGACAAACAGAACATTTGTGCGGCTTTTCTCCACTGTGAATGAAATAATGTATCTTTCGTTGAAATTTGCATATGAAGGATTTTTGACAAACAGAACATTTGTATGGCTTTGTTCCTTTGTGAGTGAATGCATGTCTGCTTAACTTGGATGGCCATATGAAGGATTTTTGACAAACAGAACATTTGTATGGCTTTTCTTCTCTGTGAATCCAATAATGCCTCTTTAGTTCATATGGGAATACAAACGATTTTTGACAAACAGAACATTTGTATGGCTTTTCTCCATTGTGAATCAAATCATGTCTCTTTAGTTCATTTGACGACTTGAAGGATTTTTGACAAACAGAACATTTGTGTGGATTTTCCACCATGTGAGTCAACCCATGCTTCTTCAAGTGTGATGGGGACAGAAAAGATTTTTGACAAATAGAACATTCATGTGGCTCTTCTGTCACATGAATCATATCATGTGTGCTTTGCAGAGATGAAGTTTGAAATGCTCTTTTGCAGAAAGAATATCTGTGTGGTTTATTTCCAGTGTGAATCATCTCATGCAGATTTAGAAACGAAGTTGTAAAGGATTTTTCACAAAGAGAACATTTGTACAGCTTTCCATCAGTTTGAGTCGTCTCAAGCATCTTTAAGATAGATGCAGAACTTGTGAAGGCTTTTTCAAAAACAGCAAAGGCCTTTTCAAAAACAGCATCTTGCTGTACATTTTCACCAATGTGACTCATATCACATTTCTTCACAGCAAATGAGGTTCCGCTTCTCTTATCCATGTTTCTTTTCAATATTGCATTGCGTGAAAACGACCGAGCCGGACTTGAACCCAAGTTTACAGAATACTCCACAGATGTCTCTGCAACATAAGAAAAAAAAAACAATAGAAAAACACATTTATGTTTAAAAAAATTATCTCATCTTTATAATATTCTTTGCAGTACAATTTCAGTAGATTTGTATCACAGAAAAAGGGGAATGCATTGTCTTCATTGTGAATATATATAACCGAATAACGCTACTCTACAACCAATGAAGTAAAATAAAACATCATTGTCCTTGAGTAAAACTAACAACAAAATTTTTTTTTTTTTCCTTTTTTCTTCTATATCCTCACACAAGTTTATTGTACAGGTTTGTTTAATACAGACTGGTATTTTATTTAATCTCAGGAATATGCACCAATAAAAAGAACAAGGAATATGTCGAGCACAGCACGATACTTGCGAAATCCCTAAAATAAGTTGTTGGCCTATGATGACCTCAAAAATAATTTGTGGTTGAATTTAGTGACCTGGTTTGCAAATCCTCTTCACATTTCAAGTCATTCAGATGAAAATTGAGGATTTTAGAAATTTGGCCTATGTTGACCTTTTGACCGATGTTGACCTCAAAAATAGTTGGTGGTTGAATTTAGTGACCAGATATGAAAATCCTCTTAAAATTTCAAGTCAATCGGATGAAAATTGAGGATTTTAGAAATTTGAAAAAGTTGGTGACCTTTGGCCTATGTTGACCTATTGACCCCAAAAACAATAGGCTTCTTGCTTATGACCAACCCTACCATTTGGTGAAGTTTCGTGAAGATTGGTTGAAAATTGTGACCTGTAGGCGACTGAAATACAGACAAACAAACAGACAGAATAATGCACAAGACCAACCAATATACTGTACTTGAAAAATCTTTCCATTTTTGCAAGTAATAAATCGAAAGTTTCACTGTAATCCTGCTCCAGCACTCTCGCACGAAAACGCAAATATAAAAGTGAAGGAACGAACGTCCTGGCCTGGCTAAAAAACATGTGTGATACCTTAGAACCCGATATTTGCAGCTTTTACCCATTAATTTGTGCAATTATTGATGGGTGAGTGACATGCCGGGGCCGTAGGGAAAAGAGAGCGTTTGAAGCGCATGCAGGCATGCCTCCAAGGCTTGCAAAATAGACCCTGTGAAGATATCGACGTGTCGAACAAAATTCGCTGGGTGAAAGGGAGGATTTTTTGCTGCTTTGATAGTAAGGCGAAGACCGTCATTCTTCCGAAGCAGACTGCAGATATTGGAAGGGAATGAAAAGTGTACGTAAAAGTTTTTCTTCCAACGATGTGCCAAACAGAAGGGCTTTTTACCACAAATCAGAAATGAGGGAGATCCTTTTTCTGATTTGGGCCAGATTACTCAGGTTCTGGAGGACTATTACTCAGGCTCTTTGCAAAACTACCGGTAGATAATTTGGAAGTGGCCGATTTCCTCAGCCACCTAGGTAATCGACTGAGCCACAAACTGCGGGAGCATTTGGAGAGGTGAGCGGAGAACCTCGGAGAAACTGGTGAGCCGAGAAGAATTGTCTTCTGCGGTCGAGAGTCTGGACAAGAATACAATTCCGGGAGACAATGGCCTCCCTGGGGAGTTTTATGGTAGCCTTTGGCACATCATTGGAGGATTGCTTGCAAGTAATCTTGCGGCCTCTACCAGGCTAACACATTCGATGCACCGGGGAATGATGAACCTCATTGACAAGGAGGGTGATCAGGAGGACCTGTCCAACTGGCGCTCAATCACTTTGTTGAATGTGGACGACAAAATACTAACAAAGGTGTTGTCTTGCAGGGTGTGTAGTGTCAGGGGGGGATCTTGTGCACCAGATCAGACTTTTGCTTTTTCGGGTCACAAAATGTCCTACAGCCTGGGCCTGGTTCGAGAGGTGATCCAGGTTGTGGAGGGAAGGGCCTCCCCACTGAGCATGGTCAGTTTGGACCAGGAGAAGGCTTTTGACAGAGTGTCTTATGAATACATGATGGCCATTTTGGACTGTTTTGCCTTTAGACCAAATTTGATGCATTGGGTTGACCTCATTTATAGGGCCGTTGAAGCCCATATTGTGGTCAATGGACATCTCTCGGGAACCTAACCATTCGCTTCTGGGGTCAAGCAGGGATGCCCGATGTCACCTGACCTTTGTATTGAACTGTTTGCATGTGCATTGCGAGCAGACCAAGCCTTCCCTGGGTTCTGAGTCACCGGAACCCATAGGGAGTTCCTAAAGGTGAGCCTGTACATGGACGACGTGTCGGTGTTCGTCATTGATGCCGTGACCATGTGCAGGCTGACGGGTCTTTGCGAGCATTTTGGGTTGGCTTCCTCTTCCAAGGTCAATGCTAGGAAGAGGGAGGTCATGCACTTTGGTCGGCACAGGACGAGCTCTGCCCCTTCTTGCCCGTACACGGAGAAGAGATATCTGTTAATGATCCTCGGGGTTTTGTTTTAAACCCGGTGGCATGGATGCCAAGAAATGGCTGCGGGTAATCAGGGATATGGAATCTGAAGTCGTTCATTGGCGGCCTCGTCGTCTTACTATGGAAGGGCATAATTTATTGATCAAGAATGTGTTGATAGTTAAATTGTTATATTTGGCTAGAGTCTCCCCACTTCCTTATGCGGTGGACTGGCTCTGGAGAAGCTGTTCTCCAGCTTCTTCTGGGGCACCCGAGTAGAGTGTAGGAGTAGGAATACTGTCAGAATGAGCACATCCTCGGGTGGTGTGACCACAGTCCAGTGTTTGCATGTATGTCCGCATTTGCATGTTTTCTCATGGAGTTAATAATGTCAGAGGACCTGGGTCACCTTCTGGTGTGGGCATTTTTGTTCTTTTTATTGGGGCCTTCCATCCATGTATCCTTCAAAGATGCCCTCTCGCAGAATGTACCGCGAGAAAGGCTTGAGAGAACGTTTTGGCTCCCTGTCTCACCAAGGTGAGAATGCCATTAAGTGTTTTCCGGTCTGGGCGTTTCGGTTCCAGAGGAACCTGAACATGTCTGCCGTCTTCCCAGCTCTGACGCACAGGGGACAAAACTGTCTGGCATGTCCTGTAGTACTGCCTTGTCACTGAGGTGGTCTGGTAGCTCACGGCCTGGCTGGCCTCCGCGAAAGCTATGTGCCCTGGCTGGTGATGAACAGACGGGACGTCTTCATGTTAAGTGGCCTCTGTGCACATCTAGTATCTTGCCGCAAATGGAAGCAGACCTGGAGGATAGTCAATACCATCATGACTGTACTGTGGTGAGCTTGAGCCAGAGGATTATTTTGCAGAGAATGTATGGATCCTGTGCAGATATGATCATAGCCCTGTATTGCCTCTGGAGGTGCAGGCTTGGCGATAGCCTGCTGGTGGTGGGGAGTGGTGATGGCAATAATGATGGGTCAGGTGTGCCGTAAAGTCCTCCCTGCAGTCCGAAGAAGATTCGCTGTAAAGGTGATAATTCGGGCCTGAAGTTCCTTGTTCATTACTCTCAAGATTTTTCAAGAGTAAAATAAAAAACGAATTGCAAATTAAAGTTTACAACATTTTTTTTACATATTGTTTTCTGAGCCTTTTATTTTGGTTGCCAATCTTTATTCTTTAGGTTTGAAGACTTCTGAAAGGCCTTCTTCCAGTGAAGTAATGATATTCTAAATTTCATTTTGAAAAACTTCTGGGGCTCTGCTGCTGAATCTGCTGGGGAAACTTAGAGCTCTTTCATATGGCACCCCCGTATAAATTACTGACTATGCTAGAATGCTAGTGCCTGTTGGGCGCTAGTATTGACTTTTAGCCCCGGGCGCCACAAACCCTAACTACGCCACTGCTTATATCAGCTTTGGTCAAAATACCATCACTGGTTCACAAGTTAGCACCGAAACAGAATTTTTAACCGAATGGGATTTCTGGCCTTTGGCCTCATTATCTAATCAGTTCATCTTTGCATGATTATACATACTTGTACCAAGTTTGACTTAGATCCCTTTGGCCGTTCTTAAGTTATCGCGGTTACAAAAACCGATCACGGACACATGGACGGACAACACAAAAACATAATTCCTCCAGCGACTTCATAAGCAGAGGCATAAAAAATATGCTCAGCAAGTAGTACTTACACTCTGTAAGTGTTTAATTAACACTAGGGCATGCCCGTACGTGGGTGCCCGTTCCTTGCCAAAAAAAAAAAAAAACGCTACCCGTACGCTCTACCCCGCCCGTACGCCCGTACGCCCGTAAACAAAAAAAACAACGCTCTTCGCTTCCGCCCTTCGCTCTGACTAAATTGGGAGAAATAATGCGCATAAGAAATCGAGAAATTATTATTTTCTCCGGAAGAAATCGAATTACGAACCGTAATGGCGCACGCGCTCGGCTCGGCTCGCTCTCACATCGGCCACGCCTACGCAACAACGCGTTCTGTGATTGGCTGCCGGAAGTGCAGTCTTCACTGTCCGGAAGGTCGCATATCGCAGTTACGATGAATCGCAAATTAGTTTTAATTAGTTTTAAAACATAGTTGAACGCCAACATAGTTTGCCAACGTGAAATAAATGAATACGCTCTCAAATGTGCCGTCCGAGGCAGAGTCTGTTCGCCACGTTCGGCACACGTGATAGCTCGCTGCTCTCTGATTGGTTGAATCGTTTTTTGGACATAGCTCGGTAACTACTTCTCCGATTAATATGAAACCTTGAAAAGGCACATCCTCGGGTCCCCAGCAATATACCTGGCAAGTTTCAAGTATATCGGACCGGTAGTTGTCGAGAAACAGCGGTCACAGACAAACATACATACATACATACATACATACATACAAACATACACACAGAGATTACTGGAATTATAGATAGATTGTACATGAATGTACAACTTTTAATTAAATTATTTAAAAATTAAAATGTATATATTAATTTTTTTATATATATTTAATTTAAAATTGGCCTCAAGATCTGGATACCAGACTGACTTGTAGT